>NC_081857.1:40573124-41235022 GCF_963259705.1 Myotis daubentonii | reverse complement strand
CGGCGTGTCTCCCAAAAGGCTGTTCAGTCCTGGTGGGCATGTACATGACGCCATATCCATCTCTTTAAAAACAAAAGCGAGTAACGACAACCCGGCTGTTAGGTAGAGGCCCTTGACTTCAAAGTTCATTCATCTCCGCAGTTGACTTTCTTTTCTTCAGACAAACTCTTGATATTCAAAGTATTGGCTGATTATTTTTGTAGCGAGTGTACGACAACAAGCAGATCCCCTAAACTTTCTAACGCCCAAAAGCAGAGGAGAAATTAGATAAATGTTTTCAAAGAGAAGGGCACTATCACCAAAGGACCACAGGAGGCAGGCAGACAGAGAGGGAGGGAGGGAAGGAGGGAAAGAGAGGAGGAGGAAGAGAGGGAGGGAGGGAGAGAGAAAGCTTCGCTAAACTTGGACACTTTCAAGATTGGGTTATTTTATCCTGCGTGTCTGACAGTGAGCTATTTGAGGGTGATGGTTTACCTGTGACAATGGAAATGAATTTCTTAAGCACTAGCATTTCTTTACACAATGCTTCGTCTGAAAGGTTATATCCTTACTTTACGAAGGAAATTACAGTAGGATGTATGTGTGAAACTAAGCATTTACAACCATTTAAGTTACATCTTATTTACTATACTCTGTACTTTTTAAATTTTAAAACCAACACGTACTAGTTTCTGTAAAATGGCGTCAGGTAAGGATTTTTGAGATATGGAAAGTCCATCCAAACTCAACAATGTGTTTGATATATATATTGAGAATGTGTTTTGGGAGTTAGTGACACCAAATCTGATGAAAGCTGTCTTTTTTGGTTGCATTGTTTCTGCACACAAAGAATCTGGGTGACCAGGGGTTGCCTTCCAGATTGGTCATTTGCACATTTAAATGGCACAGACAACTCCCAAGTCTTCCCATCATTCTCTTTTGCACACATCTTGCCAATAACCGCTCCCGAGTTTATCATGTGAATCTAGATGATATTACAGAAATCTTTTAAAGACTTTTTATATGTGCTTCATGTACTTTTCTAGTGCTGGCACAAGGAATTACATTATTGCAAGTTGTGTGTGAAATATAAGTTAAAACACTGAGATATTTCATTACAAAGAACAAAATTTGTTTGGTCGTATCATGAAGGAATATAGTCAACTCGAGTTTAATTTGTGTGACTAAGGGTTGCGTTCAGCAGGGTGAGCAGACTGCCTCGCCCGTGCCGAGTCTGTGTGGCCTTGCGCGTCCGTGGTCCATTGTGTGTCAGGGGTCAAATAAAGACTGGAAGGAAGGGGCCTGGTCTGCTTTCCTGTTTAGCTTACACTACCATGGGAAAGGGAAGCCGGGAAGATACTTCCTTGGGACCACACTTGGACATGGACCCAGGAGGATCACTGAGATTGAACTTCAGTGTCGTTTATAAAAAAACATCACTTACTGTCACAGAAGTGAAGAGATACAATTGCACAATGGTGGTCACAATGGTAGAAATACAGGTTGCCAATCAAATGTTAGCAAGAGATTTAAAAATGGCTGTACAGCACCGCGCCAGAGGACCGGGGAACAGCGAGACGGCGTGTTCGTCCCCGTGTAAATGAAATCCTGACGTCTGTTTTAGAAATGAATGGGGGAAAAGTGCTTTTTTCCTTTTTCTTCCTTTTTTCTTCTGATTCCTACCAGAATGTTTTCTGATGTGGAGCTAGAGACATATAGTAAGAAGTGGCAGAGTTGAAAAAAAGAGAGAGAGAGAGAGAGACATTCATGCATTGAAGCTACCATTAGTCTCTGACACTAGTATAAGGCAGACCATTAATCTTTTGCAAAAGTATGACTTTAGCCACGTAAGCTCTCCGTAGTGCTTCTCATGACAAGGACATGATAGGCCTTGTGAATGCAGGAGTTCCGATGTGTGTCCAATGGGTTCACTGAGGCGGGCCCCGCGGAATTTTCCGGAACACCCACGTGATGATAGAAATGCTTTGGGGAAAGGGCGGGGACACTCTAAGGAAGAAAAGCAACACCACAGGAGTCCTAGGGAATGGGTCACAAATGACACGGTGTAGCTCGGTGGAAACAGGTTACACTCGCTTATGTGTCGTCCTCGGTCTTGATGATGTGGAAGAGGGTGACATTGAACAGAACCTGGTGGCCGTTGTTCCAGGCGTAGAGTGCCCGGTCCCTGGCGTTGTAGTCCAGCATGGAGATGTGGAAGTACTGGTTGTGGAAGGGGATGTCCGTGTACTCGTAGCTGGAGGTCTTGGTGGAGTAGGAATAGTACACCTTGGCCCCGGTCAGGTGGGAGTTGGTGACATACAGGGTCCCGCAGATCATGAAGGACTCCCCGGCGCTCCGCTTGGGGTAGCCCGTGTTCCAGCTCTTGGCCACCTCCAGGGTGTCGGGGTTCAGCTGGCTGATGACGATGTTGCCCGCGTTCTGGTTGGTGGCATACACGGCCCACAGCCCGATTTCATCGGCCATCAGGTCGATGTCGGAGAAGCCGCCCCAGGTGTAGGGGTAGACGTTCTGGAAGCCGGCGTACTCCAGGCTGCGCTGGGCCAGCACCCTGCCCAGGTCGAAGCTATACTTGATGACAATGTTGCTCTGGTACTTGTTGAAGTAGAGCGAGCCATTGTAGACCACATGGTTGGTGCCTGCCCACTTGAAAGGGAGGTTGTAGGTCCTTGATTCAGCCCCGCTGACAAAGTCGGCCATGGATTTGTACTCCCGGACTATTTTGTTGTTAGTGTAACTGTCCATGTACCAGACCTGGGAAGATGGGGAGAAAGAATAAATAAATGGAGCACCTAAATTCTGGACTTCCCTGAGAATTCCAAAATAAAGGCAGTGAGAGCACACATCCGTCTCAGGATGCCCAGGCGCCAGAGACCACCTTATCTTAGGGCCGATGGTACTGCGGGCATTTGCAAAGAGAGTGGCATGAACTATGCGGAAAGGAAACAGCTAAATTTGCTGCCTTGAAGTTGATTTGCTTCTTGTCCTTTCTTTTTTAGACCATTCAGTGCCCATGATGGAGTGAGCCAGACATGTGTCAGTACAAATCACATCACTTTGTTTAGTCACCTGATCGATCCATGCGATCAATAACGGCAAAAATACCGCCTTCAGCAACTTTATTTATTCTGCAACTCGCTCTGAAAAAATGTGTGGTCTAACTTTACACCATTGAACATATTTCTCCTTTATGGATGCCACAGAACCTTCTAGTTAACTAACCCTTGTTCATTGAACCTGCTTCTAGGTACACCTACCTCTTAACACAACCATGTCACTAATCTAGCTACAAATCTCATTTGGATGTGACCCTGTGAATCTTAATGTATAGTAAGTTTTGCAATAGCACATGCCCAGAGCGATGGTAAGTTGGCGGTATATTGATTTACATAATATATGTGTTTCTGATTTATGAAAATACCTCCCCACCCCCAAAGTTTCAGTGCTATTTCCCTTAAAGTTAACTCTAGACTCCAGGAATATTTCAGTTTGTTTTGTGAATTGGTAAGTTCAAGTATTTCCCTTACTGTGTGTGTGTGTGTGTGTGTGTGTGTGTGTGTGTGTTCATATTATGGAGCAAGTTTTAGTAGAAATATAAAGAGAATTTTGTACTCTTGTAATTTTTGCCCAGTGAAGTGCAAAACAAGACTGAAACAAAAACTAGATTCACTCTATTGGAGAATGATAGGATAGAACATTTTACTAAAATAAATTTGCCATATATCTCTGTAGCTGTGTTAATATGATCAAATTGACAATATTTGCAGTGATGTGACCATTTTCAAGTTGAAACTCTATCCCTAAAGAAAATTAACAGTCCAGTAGACAAAAAAGGTATAAATAAAACATAATTCTAAGCAAAAGCAATTGTGGAGGACACATACTCTGTTGTTTTTCTCGGATGCTAGAGGATCAGTCATCCAGGCACCGAATCGGGTTCCAGACGTCTTGACTGTAATTGGGCCTGTGATTTTCATCAACTTGCCACACGCTGAAATTAGAGAAACATAAACACGTTAGGTGACCACGGGCAGTGATTCCAACACACATACTCACAGGAGCAAAGCAAGGGCCACTGAATCATGGGGTTGGTAACACACGTTCTGAATGAATGATCACTCATGTCGGGTGTCGTACAGTGAGGTTTGAACAGTGAAGAGTTGCTTTCTCAGTACTCTAAATCAGGGGTGGGGAACATTTTTTCTGCCAAGGGCTGTTTGGATATTTATAACATCAGTCTCGGGCCATTCAAAATGATCAAATGAAAAACTAGCAAGAAGACATAAAGCTCATTTTCCCTTTGACGTGTGCATATTTCAGGTGTTGCTTTGTTTTCTGGGTTTAAATGATCTTCTGGATCCCGCTTATGTAGATGTAACATCCACAGGAGTTGAGTTGGATGGGTTAGTTAAAAATCTGCCTCAGAATTCTCCTTGGCAGTTATCTGTGCCACGAATCTCACGTAATCAACAATTCCAAAAAGCGGCAGCAAGTGGGTGGCGTGGGTGTCTCGGCTTCTGTGGTGTTTGGGTAGAATCCAGCGTGTGACCATATGGCAGAGGGGTGCTGCTGAGCCGCCGGCTGTTCAGGCCAGGAATGGAGGCAGGAATTATACCAGCGGAGTCGCCCTTCGGGTGCCTAAACTGAGAATGGCTCTGCTTCCTTCTAGTAGTGATGGGCATTTCCTCTGAAATAGGTCAGCAGTTAAACCAGTAGTTACTATTTAAATAAAATCATGTATTCACTGAACCATCTATTTGCTGAGAAGCTCTGCTGTATCAGGACTATGCTAAGTGTTGAGATTGACAAAATAAGTTGATACAGATAGAGGCATGGTTACTAAATAGATTAAATTACCATCTCCTTGTGGGTTCATTTATGGTTTATATAAAAATAGGTTTATATAGTGTAACTTTTTTTTTTATTGTTTAAAGTATTACATATGTCTCCCTTTTCCCAAATTGACCCCTCCTCCAGCCACTCCCACCCCTGAGGGCAGGCCCCCACCACCCCAGTGTCTGTGTCCATTGGTTATACTAATATGCATACATATAAGTCCTTTGATTGATCTCTAACCCCTCCCCCCGCTCCCCTGCCCTTTGTCTCTGGATCTATTTTTGTTCATCAGTTTATGTTGATCATTATATCCCACATATGAATGAGATCATGTGATATTTATCTTTCTCTGACTGGCTTATTTCGCTTAGCATAATGCTCTCCAGTTCCATCCATGCTGTTGTAAATGGTAAGAGTTCCTTATTTTTTACAGCAGCGTAGTATTCCATTGTGTAGATGTACCACTGTTTTCTAATCCACTCATCTGCTGATGGGCACTTAGTCTGTTTCCAGATCTTAGCTATGGTGAATTGTGCTGCTATGAACATATGGGTGCATATATCCTTTCTGATTGGTGTTTCTGGTTTCTTGGGATATAGTCCTAGAAGTGGGATCACTAGGTCAAATGGGAGTTCCATTTTTAACTTTTTGAGGAAACTCCATACTGTCCTCCACAGTGGCTGCACCAGTCTGCATTCCCACCAGCAGTGAACGAGGGTTCCTTTTTCTCCGCAACCTCGCCAGCACTTGTCGTTTGTTGATTTGTTGATGATAGCCATTCTGACAGGTGTGAGATAGTATCTCCTTGTTGTTTTGATTTGCACCTCTCGGATGATTAGTGACTTTGAGCATGTTTTCATATGTCTCTCGGCCTTCTGTATGTCCTTATGGTGTAACTTCTTAAACTACTACTACTTATGCCCATCCTTTCCATTCCTTTTTTTATTTTCCTTTTTGATTCAACTGGCACAGAACGTTAAGTGAGGAGGTTATTTCAGACGAAGCCTGAATCCTTAGGTCACTTGAGATTTATTGTATTTTAAGCCACGTTTACTCTACTCATCTACAGACATACCCATAAATTGTCAAACCTAGAAAGAACCAAGCACGTTCAACTAATCTTCCATGTTCCATGTTTAGTTTCCTATAATCTCTATAAGCTAGCTCTCTATAATCTAGTAAATCATTACAATTTTTCAAAAATTTAACCATTGTTCTGATCTCATTGTTTAAGAAAATACTGTTTGCCTTTAGGAATAATCTAATAGGGAGAAACTGATGATGTAAAAGAGAGAATAATTAAATAAATGAACTCACGAGTAGATGGTAATTTAATCTATTTTAGTAACCATGAGTAACCACGCCTCTGTCCTTTTATATGGTTTTTTTTTTGTCTCTGTTCTTCCACAATTTCCCTGGAAATATTCTGTGTGTAGTGCATCCATCCAGGTTAGAATGCTCAGGTGGGTGTTAGGAGGGCTGGTTTCTAATCTAAGGCACCACAGTCAGTCATCCGATAATATTGGATTGTGCCATTCTTCTCTGGGATGGTTTCCTCATCCATGAGATGGACAGCCTAGAGCTTGACATTCTGTTAATCTCACCGAGAAAACGTTGAATGGATGGGGGATCAATAAACTTTTAATATGCTGATGGGGAGAAGGTGGCATTTGTGGTGGTAGTAAAACACACACACCATCAGGATAAGATCATGGTCATCACCATCATCTCTTATTCTCAGGAAGCAAAAAAACAGAATAGTCTCTCGTTGTTGAGAGAAGTTCCTCCTAACAAATAGTTACTGGACTCCTAAGGTAAAATTCATCTCATCAAATGAAATTAAAGTTTCAGGAATTTATAAAAACTGGCTGTTTTTGTAGTTATAATTTTGTGGGTCTCTGTGTGAAGTAAACACTGGTCTTGTCAGCTGCTGATGAAATGTAGAGATTGTAAACATGAAGTAAAATAAACAGAAGTCATTTCTGTGTCTTGGCTCACCCTCACTGGCTCTTGTTCCAAGACATAATTATCTTTCTCACTTCACTCTCACTCTCCATGTGGACGAAGGGAGCCAGACGGAAAGGGTGATTTTCCCAAGCGCCGGGAAGACAAATGTTGGGCAGAAATGGATGGCAAAGAGCGAAGTGAAGGGTTCTGCTTCATTGATTTCTCTCCCGCTCAGCTCTCACTGGCAGTGAGACACGTGAAAATATTAGCATTTTACAATATATTATGTGTGTATGGTTTTATCTATTCAGAAAATATACTGAGTAGGTAGTTGAAGATCGTCGCCATTGTCTTTCTCTGATGCCTTCTAGACATTGGACTTTGTGATATCAGCTACAGCCCATGCTGATCCAACGGCAGCTCAGGACAAGGCGTCATTTGGGATTCAGCAGCAAGAGCAGTTGTTTGGATCAACAAAGCATGGAGACTTCTGTCTTCTCTCTTGTGTCTTTCTTTTAATATATCATTGTACCTTGCGATGGCCCGGACTAATGGCTTCTGACTTGGAATCCCAAGGCCATGTCCATATGAGTAAATTACATGGAACAGTTAGTATTTCTCCAGAATCTCATTTCTTTTTACTTACGGCCATTGGAGAACGTGTGGCGAGGAGATATGATTTGATCTTTAACGTGCGTCCTTTGAAGCTACTTGTTTGTAATGAGTTTACCTCAACCATCCATTTGATGGTAAAATCTGTTTCTATTATTTAACCTTTTATTTTCATGTCTAACGCACCAACTCTAGTGCCGGGGGAAGGTGGTGATAAGGGTGAACATAACGGTTGCCATAATGGAACAGGCATGAGAATGAGTTTGCAGTGTGTGTGTGGCAAGCAGGACCAAGAATAACATGTGTCCAAACCCGTCTGTTTTCCAATAAATTGCAAATGACTTTAAGCCGAACAATCTGTTTGCAATCAATTGCATAATAAGGCCTCACCCAGAGTTCTCGCGGTGATTGGAACGACCACATGGAAGAGGCTGGCATGGTGCCTGTCGCGCAGCAGGCTGTCAACACGGCTGCACTTCTCTGCTATGTGCTTGTGTCCCCACAGAATGGCAGCTCCCTGACGGGGGGGGGGGCTGTCTGCCGCTCAGCCTCGTCTCCCCAATACCTGGCCGAGTGCCCGCACACACCGGGGCTCATTCAGTATTGGTTGAATGTGCAAACTTGACTATTACCACCTAGACATTTTGTTTTCCCCTTTGAAAGGAATTTGGCACGAACATGGCAGAGACAACAAGCCAAGTGCTGTTACTTGGGATCTGGAGTTTTGAACGCTGCCGATACTCCGCAGGCTGTGTTAAGGGAAGGATGCGCCTTGAACTTCACTAGATGGCACCGAACCGTTGCCCTGAGGGAGAAGTGACTGCAGGCGGGGAGAGGGCTGGAAGCCTGGTTATCAGCGACATTAAATGTCTGTCGGTGATCTCAGGGGGTGGCGAAGCTTTCACTGTGCTTTTTCAGTTAAATCCTCACAGGCATATAATTACAGTTTGCATGTCTGGGAATACGGTCCGATGTAATTAAGCACAGGGGACTTCTCTATTCGGCTCTGAGAGTAGAAAATCAAGCGGCCCCCATTCAGGCCACGAGGGTGTACTGCTGTGGAAGCATTTTTTTTTCAAATTTCTATTTTTCGCCCAAACTTTAATTCTCTAGTAGAGTCGCTGAGACCCTGCAGGTGAGGAGGCTCATTTGTTTTTTAATTATCTTAAAATTCGCATACTCACCACTGTCCACCTACTTTTGCCCAGCCTGCATATGTTAGAGGTAAAGTTCATTTCTAAAATGAAGCCAATCCCAAGAGTTTTCCCATTTATTCCCACAAGAATTCCACGGGCCCACTTCAGGGAGGGCTTACGGTATTCACCAGGTACGACCTCCTGGGGCCTGGCCTTGCTTTGGTTGAGTCGGTGTGTAGTGAACAGTCCGGGAGAGAAGAGCAAGGAGGCCAGTACACGCCTGGGCTCAGCACACACAGCCCAGGCTCAGGTGGATGGCGAGATGCAGGAGTGGCAGAGTGAACTGATGAGTCTAACGCAGCCGTGGGCAAACTATGGGCCGCGGGCCGGATCCGGCCCGTTTGAAATGAATAAAACTAAAAAAAAAAAAGACCGTACCCTTTTATGTAATGATGTTTACTTTGAATTTATATTAGTTCACACAAACACTCCATCCATGCTTTTGTTCCGGCCCTCCGGTCCAGTTTAAGAACCATTGTGGCTCTCGAGTCAAAAAGTTTGCCCACCCCTGGTAACATGTTCTTGTCACTCATGCAGGTTTTATTTTAAAACACTTGAACACTACTGATCAAGTGTTACATGTATCCTTTGAGATTTTCTTGGCCAGAAATTATTTTTCTCAACTTCTTTACTCCTCTTCCCAGCGTATTTCCTCCTCCAGAAAGTGTTCTTGACCTTGAGAGAGCACTTTTCTGTGGTTGAGCTGCCTCCCTCTACCCCCCGCCCCCTGCCACCCCGCCTTGCCCCGTCATGTCAACTACTAACAGTCAGTTCCCTACCATGTGCTCACGCCGCGTTAGGTTACTCTAGTCCCCGGAGGCTCCGGCTGGGTCACTAGCTCCTGGGTGCAGCGGGAGGGCTTGCACCCTCGGTCCGGCTGAGTCAGGGACTGCAGTCCAGGCCCGCACGCTTGCGTGGCCCTCACTCACGGTGTGTAGCTGCCGATTTGGGAAGGTGCCTCCTTTGATTCCGTCAGCGGGTCAGAGCGGCCGTGGGCAGCTCTGCAGGAAGGGCAGCTGTTGGGTTTGCTTTCAGCACTGCGGCTTCACATTTTGGCCCAGGGCCACTCCCTCTCCTGCAGTCTCTGACTTACTCCACTCCCTGAAGTGCCTCCCCTGCGCCCTGGCCCAGCAGTGATCACTCATCGCGCACCGTCTGCCTGGACTAAAACACACCTCCATTAGCCAGTGGAATCGGCTCTATCGCCAGGCTGTTTATTTCAAATGTTACAGGCGATCGGAGAATTAGGCAACTGTTAGTCCCAGGCCACTCCGTTCCCAGGGGCGCGTCAGCCATTGAGGAACACTTACCTTGCACTTGGAAGGCCAGCCCTGGTTTCCCCGACACGAGGCACGTCTGACCACCCCCACAACGTAGGAACGCAGTTTCCACGGAACCGACTGAGACACACAGCGCGGACGGCCCGTGGCGCTACTCACTGAGCTTCTTCATGCAGTCGCGGAGCCGGGTCTCCAGGCTGAGCACCCTAAGGTGCAGCTCCTCGTAGTCATAGGCGCCCAGCTCCTCCTGGATCCCGGTGAGCACGGCCGACAGGTTCCGGATCTCCTCCTTGAACTGGGTGATGAGCCGCGCGTCCGTCTTGTACTGCTCCAGCACGGGGATCAGCGGCAGGAGCTCGTCCATCTTCTCCTTCAGCTCCTGCGGGGACAGCGCGGGCCCTGAGCGCCTGGCGCCCCCTGGCTCCCACCCACCAGCGCGGCGCTCTGTCCCTGGACCCTCACAGGCGGTTATGACAACGGATTCAAAATTCGCATCTTAAAATGACTCCGAGGAGATGCCATTAGCATAAACGCGTTCAAATAGCAGGCGCTCCTGTTACTGCCCTGCTTTATGGGCTTACGTTTCTTGGGGGACAACTTCTACCTGCCCTGCCAGCTCAGGATGCTTCGAACTGGCCCGTGTCCCTGTGTCCCTGCGGAGTGGAGGGGACAGAGACGTCCTGATGAGAAAGATGCGCGCACATTACAGCCAAAAGGCGGAGCCCCGGAGCACGCTTATTTCCGAGGCTCAGTGGGAAGAGGCGCATTGGGCCGCGCATCTTGCGGCCTCAGGGGGAGCACCGCTGCCCCACGAGGACCTTAACGCGAAGAGTTGGCTCTGTCGGTACCACTTGCTGCCGATTATATGCAGCAACTGCCGCAATGAAGGGTTTTCCGTTCCACGGTGGGAACACTGAAAAGAGAACAGTGCAGTGTCCCAAGTTTGATGGCAGGTTTTTCCCCCTGAACTAAAAATAATAATAATAATAAGTGTTTATACTTCTGGATCTTTTCAAAAACATTTGTAATGTGATTACTGGCAGTCAATTTGGAAACTCCCTGCATTTGTCAGGGAGCAGCCAGTATGCCCGTCAGAGGTTTGAAAGGTTGGAGCAGAAGAGTGCAGATCTGTGCTCACTGCTTCCGCCTAGAGTTGCGGTTCCCACTGTGTTGCTCGGATGGCAGAGCTGTGCTTGCCTCTCTTGCCCCACCCTGAGCTCCTCACGGGACACTGACAGTCTCAAGTGTGATACCCAGAACAACTGCCACCTTCCAGGGCGGGGAGGAGAAAACCTACTTAGTGGTTTAAACTTTTATTTTATTTTCCTTTTTAATTGAATTTATTGGGGTGACATTGGGAGCCACTAGTCCAGAATGGCTTTCTTGAATATTTCCTCTAACTCTTCTCTGATCTTCTCTAAACAAAATTAAGCAAAGTTCTTCTCTCTGTGCACCCGAGCAATGTTTATGCCTCTAATTGCTGTCCATCTCGCCTGCCTGTTGGTCAGCTGTCTTTCACAGAACAGAGATTACGTACTGCACCCCCACCCCCAGAGGGCCAGCCCTGCCTTGCTCACAGGACCTGCTCAATAAATGTTGGTTAAAATGAATTCATTTGCTCTCCAGCCTGGATCTTTCTCTGTTTGCCATCCTCCCACCCCTTCTCTATTCTCCCAGTTCACTCCTTCTCTTATTCCCAACAATCTTTCAATTCCTGGTATCTTCTAGGCTTTGCTCTCATTTGTTCTAATTCCTTAACCCCCCAGGCCTTGCTTGCATCTTTCTTCAACTGAAACCTCATGCTTCATCGCTTTAGCCCGTTCTCCGGCCAATGCCCTCAGCCTTCTTGCCCTCCTGTTCTTTTAGGTGGAATTTTAAATGCGGTTCAGTGCAATTCTGTTTCCTCTGCCCTCTGCCCAGGCTCCTGGTAACCCATGCGAAGCAGAGGAACCACTGCGTGTTCCTGGCCACATCCGGCCCTCACCCTGACGCGTGGAGAGCGCTTCTGAGGCTCGGTGAGAGCTTGCGCTCAGACCTGCCCCCTCACCCCCAGCACGACTCCCGCTTCCTGACCGGCCGGGAAACGGGGCTGTGACCTTTACAAAACCACAGCGTGTTTCTGAAACGACGTGCCGTGTCTTTGCAACGCGGACTGTTCCTTTTCAGTAGAGGTGCAGACGGCATCATCCCAGTCAGTTTATTTTCATCGATGACCCTGTCATTCATAGTTAATGAAAGTCCACATGCACCTCTTCTCCGTTCCCAGCGTTTCTAAATAATTGCCCATAAACAACTGAACGTCTAAAGACTGGTTTTGGGGTGAAATCATAAAGCAACCCTCTTTCTATGGCTGTTAATAATGGTAGTACTGCCTCATTTAATAGTATATATTCCTGATATTTCTCATATGAGGGCATAAAAACTTCACCAGGGGAAAAAAACTTTGCTACGTTGAATTATTACTTTTCCTTCCGGTTCCCCCTTGTCATCGACATTGGAGTGCCTGTACGTCTATGCAGACACTCCCCGAGCTCTCGCAGGGTTTGCTTTGTGATAGCCAGTCTCCTGTGCGCCCACAGCTGATGGCCAGGGCCGGTGGGAGCTGCCGGGCGTCCCCAGCGAGCCCTGAACCTTGCCCGGAGGGGCCGCTCAGTGATTTCCAGCCGAGCCACGCTGGCTGCCCGGCCCGCTCGGCGTCGCACGCGGCTGGACCAGCTCGCGGGCGTGGACCCACCTGGAAGTGCTTGGTCATGAGCGTCTTCCGGTCGTCTTCAATCTGCCGGAACTTGGCCTTCAGCCCCTTCATCTGGGTTTCCATTTTTAGAACATACTGGAAATCTCTCTGAGTCCTCAGGTTTAAGACTTCGATGGACTGGGACATGTTCTGAACCTGTTCAACGAGAACATTGGCCATCAATCAGCGTCTGTTCACAGGTCTGTGCGGTCACCCCCGGAACAGCAAGAAGGGCATCAACATGGAGAACTGAAGTCCCAGGTCCTTAATCCCACGTGACACATTTCTAGAAGGACAATTCTCCATGATAAACAGTCAAAGAATTCAGTAAGAGACAGACTGAGGCAGGAAGTAATGCAACGGGCATCCGAACATTAGAAATGACTGGATATAAGCGAGGACTTAACGTGTCAGAAAAAGACATTTTATGAAATAGATTTTTTATTCCAGGCTTCGTAAGCGTATCAGTGCCCCATTTTGTTGAAGGTTAAAATGAGTTGTTTCTGTGAGTACTAACACTGACCTCTGACCTCGAGATCTGGGGTGCTTAGCCATTGTGGGTGTCAGGAGTGCCTAACAGACATTCAATGCATTCACTGCGGTGTAGTCACCTCGAGGCACTGGACACACCCCCAGAGGTGAGGGGGATGGACCCACAGGTGAGGGGAACAGACACAGAGGGGAGGGGGACGGACCCAGGTATGTGATGGCAGCTCCCAGACCCTGCTGGGCCCTCCTCACCGTGGAGCCTGCTCTCGCAGACCTGGGAGAAGGCAGCGGTAGCAGGTGGGCAGTTGGGCAGGTGGGCACGCAACACGTGTTAGGTGGATGGCACTGCCCCAGGTTCCCTGAGCCCCAGGCTGTTGAGAAGCGGGGCACAGGTGACCCAGGAAACGTGTAGAAACGGGAAAGGACTGCGCTCACAGTTGTGGCAGCGACATTCTGGAACCAGAACGAAGGCCAGGGGAGGGGAGCTGTGGACGGGCTCGGGGAGAGAAGGAGGACGCGCGAGGTTAGAGGATAAGGCGGGCCGTGTCCTTGGTGCCCAGGGTATTGTCTACCGGGCAGCATCTCCCGCCACATCCTCCTGGGAGCTTGTCCAGGACCCCGAATCTTGTCCGAAAATCAGGATCTGCATTTCATCAGGATCCCCAAGTGATCCCTTTGTCTGTGAGATTTTGAGAAGCGACGCTTAACATGGAGGAATTTCCGGGAGAAAAACAAGTCGGAAAAGCCCAGTCCATGTCGGGGGGTCATCTCAGGCTTCCAGGGAGGTAAGTGTGTGATTCCCTTTCACACGAGAAGGAGTGACCGCAGGACTCCAAGTACGAGTTTTTATTAACGGACAGTCGCTCCTGCACTCAAAGCCTCACTTATACCCCGTCCTCAGTGCAGCACGGACGTACCGAGGGGACATCGCGAGCATCGTGGCTGCATCGTGGATAAATGTGAGGCTCTCAACCACTCCTGAGCCTCACTGCGGCTCAGCACGAATGAAGAAGCGCTGTTTATGTTAAGGACAGTGCACGCGTGAACACGGCGTGTGTATGAGCCCACCATCGTGGCACGGCGAGCCTCTCCGGGAAGGCCGTGCCCAGGGAGGAAGCGAGGGCAGGCGAGGGGTCTGGATGGACAGACACAGCCTCCCTGCTCCTTTGCCGCTGACCCGCCCCCTTGAGCTCCGGTGCAGCTTGACTGTGTGGCGGGAAAATGCTCGGAGAGAACGTGTGCCGAGTCCTGGTCTGGCCTCTGCACGGCAGAATCGTGTACGATCTCAGGAGCCACCGCGGGTCGTGGCTAGAGACAGAGCTGTCCACTGGGACAGGACCTGCTCGGCTGCCTTCAGCCTCTCCCGCTGGCTGTCCCGGGACTGGTTAGTTTCCCACTGTTTTCGGGGACCCACGGAGAGTCAGTTTCCCGGGGACACCGGAGGCTGGGTCCCCAGGATTCCACGCGCCGGGAGAAGAGCCATCTGCTGCCCTGCTGTCCATCTCCCCACACAGCCATCTCCCGGTGCCCCCAGCCCTGCGGCCCTACTGTCCATCTCCCCACACAGCCATCTCCCGGTGCCACAGCCCTGCCGCCCTGCTGTCCATCTCCCCACACAGCCATCTCCCGGTGCCCACAGCCCTGCCGCCCTGCTGTCCATCTCCCCACACAGCCATCTCCCGGTTCCCACAGCCCTGCGGCCCTGCTGTCCATCTCCCCACACAGCCATCTCCCGGTGCCCACAGCCCTGCCGCCCTGCTGTCCATCTCCCCACACGTGTCCCCGTGCCCACAGCCTCTCCGCAGGGCATGGCAAGCTCGGGGTCCCCCTTCGTTGATAATTTGTTGGAACTCCCTCTCCTGGTTCCTTGTGTGAATCAAATGTCTGAGGGCTTTGAAACGTCACTGCAAATCGACTTAGATTTCACTCTCCTTCATCATCAGTGCGGCAGCCCCTTGGGGAAAAGAGTCCAGCAGCTTCGCATGTTTACATGGCGCGGGGTTAACACAGATAAATAGCTTTCTTTACTGTGGGGCTTCACAGGGCCTCTGTGTGAACGGCGTGGTGGAAATCCTCAGAGCGAGGAATCCTGTGCAGTGTCTCTCAATCATTTCGTCGGTGAGTCCGTCGCTGGCAGCCTGTTCCAAAAGCCACACTTGGGGAATGAGTGAGCTGGACAGCGCAGGCGCGTTTACCTGTGCAGGGAGACTACACGGCTGGCAAGCTTTGGTAAGGGGGCAACTTTAGATTGGGCATCTGACACCCGGGGCATGTGGAACCGCTGGCAGTCCTAGCATTCACTGGTACAAACACTGCTCAGCATGCTGGGCAGGGCAGCACTTAACTAGGCATGCGGGCCGCCGGGGCATTCTGGGGGCACCCGCGGGGCATTGAGGAAATGCAGAACTGGAGTGGCGTCGCCACACGGCCTGCCAGTGAGTGACGTCGCAAGGTGGTTTCACCTCAACAAGCACCAGCTTCCTCTTAGGGAACTGAGAGAGGCAACCATGTCTGCTCTGAGGGTCGGAAGGGGGTGGACACAGAACAGACAGGAGCTGTTATGAACATCGCCGGCAGGAACAGCATTCTCCTACCACGTGTCATGCTTGGTCAGTGGGGAATGTGAAGGTCAGGTCCTGTGTGCCACCGGGCACCTGGGAGTGGCATAAGCTGGGATGTCTGTACTCAGAGATTCAGCACTTTCATTGTTCTAGCTTCTCTGAACTTTCTGTAAAGTTCCTATTGGATGTTCAGTTGCGTGGATGGATATGGCACCGCATGAGTTGTTGAGAGTGATGTCCACCTGATGTATCGTATCGCCCCCGATGGCATTTAACCTTGTAGCTGCTGCCACCCCCCCCCCCCCAATCCCCCGCCAGCCTGGCCACCCCAGCTGTGCGGCTGTAGGAAGGGCCCAGCACAGGCAAAGTCTGAATGAGAAGAATGGAAAGAACCATCCACTGTTGTTCTGTTTTGTTTTGTTCTCCCCACACCACACATCAATAACCTTTCATGAGCTGACTGGTGTCTGTAAAAGAGGAAATGCAGGCCGTTCAGCAGTTGATTGTTAGGGGCCGGCTTCAGTACGTGATGTGGAGCGAAGGCTATTGAGTGAAACTGAAGCACGTGATGCTCAAAGGCACGTCTTAGAGCAGTGGTTCTCAACTGTGGCTGCACATTAGAACCACCTGGGAATCTTCTTAAAATCCTGACTTCTGGGCCTCATCCTCCGGAAATTCTGTTTCTTTGTTACTAATGTTGTGGCCCCACCCCATAACAAAGAAACAGAATTTCCAGAGGGTGAGGCCCAGAAATCAGGATTTTAAAAAGATTCCCAGGTGATTCTAATGTGCAGCCAAGGTTGAGAACCACTGCCTTAGAGGCGCTGATAAATACTCGGACTTCTTCGTTATCCATCCTGAGAGCTTATGCAGTGCGAGCCATTAGCTTAGCTTCCTTGCAGGCTTCATAATGGAATCCCAAAGTAGGAGCTCTAGGAGCCTGGTGTGATTCTGAGAGTCGAGGCTCCATTTCTGGCAGCAGAATAAGACTTCCTACCTTTTTTTTCCTTTAAGGAGACACACTGGACATTAAGACAGATGACAGAGAGCCGATCTTTAGAAGACGGGGTTGGGAGCAGTGAAAAGTCACATCAGCAGAGCAGGAAGCGCGAGGGACTCCTTCCGGGAGCAAACACTGGGAGGACCCTGACCCCCACGCCCGCCTCCCCCCACTTCCTTTGCAAGGAAGGGGGATTTCCGTGCGCACATACCTTTTCCAGCAGCTGGCGCAGCTGCCTGCTCTTGGCATCCCGGGAGCACAGGCTCTGCTCCGGAGCCACCACCGTGCAGATGCATCGCCCGTCGGGGTCCTGCGCGGAGCTGTACACCTGCCACCCCTCCTTGGGGCTGACCTGCGTCTGGGGAAACGGAGCACACACAGACCCGTTAGAGCGGGGGAGAGGGCCAGCAAAGCATCCTTCTGACAAAGTCTGGTTGTATTTTTACAGTTAATAGGAGAGTGAGGAGACGGGTTGCATGGGCGGCATAGCCTCATGCAGTTACACCTTCCTTAGCCGTTCTCTTCCTGTAGGCTCCGTGTGACTGATACTCACCGCCTGCCCCTCCGCAGTGCTCTGTGGACAGACAAATGCTGCCTGAGGAGCATCTGGTAACCACTTAGACACACATGACCAGTCTTTCTCCGTAAGCTCCCATGGCTTGTCTTTCTCAACCATAGTGGGAATTAGCAATAGGTTCTTTTCTGATTGTTACTCATGTGTGATATTCTGAAGCTAAGCTTTATCCCAAGGAGTTGCCCGTGTATTAAGGGCCCATTATTATTTTTTAAAATAGGTTTTTATTGATTTTTAGAGAAAGAGGAAGGGCAAAGGAGAGAGAAAGAGAAACATCAATGAGAGAGAAACATCTATCAGCTACTTCCTGCACACTTCCCACTGGGATTCGAGCCCGTAACCCGGGCCTGTGCCCTGACCAGGAATCAAACCGTGACCTCCTGGTTCAGAGGTCTATGCTCAACCACTGAGCCACACTGGCTGGGCCAGGCAGCTGTTTCTGAAGGTCAGTCACACGGATGTAGAAAAGCGACCGGCCACCCAAGTTGCTCTGACTGTGTTTCCTGCGGACACAGATCCCTGGGCCGCCTTAGCGAGCGCTGGCTCACGTCCACACCCGGGACCCGATATCCCCAGCGCCCCTCTCTGGTTCCGGGACTCAGCAGGCAGGGAGGCGTGTCTTTTATGGCCAGGGAAGAGGAAGACGGATGCTGTCTAGAAAGGAAGGCGTCTATATGAATCTGGAGGAGCGAGGCCCCGGAAGGCTGGGAGAGGGGCTGGGGTGGGTCGCTGACGTGGGGCTTGGAACAGGATGTGACTGGAGGTCAGCAGAGCACTGTCTTGCAAAATGCCCAGAGTTACGGGGCTGCTCTGTTTGCCTCTAGACCAGGGGTCCTCAAACTACGGCCTGCGGGCCACATGCAAATACAAATACTGTATTTGTTCCCGTTTTGTCTTTTTACTTCAAAATAAGATATGTGCAGTGTGCATAGGAATTTGTTCATAGATTTTTTTTAAACTATAGTCCGGCCCTCCAGTGGTCTGAGGGCCAGTGAACTGGCCCCCTGTTTAAAAAGTTTGAGGACCCCTGATCTAGACGTTGGAAGCCAGTTCTTAAAAGGACACACCAGGTAGATCCTCTCCCCACAGATCCGCCGTGGTCTGGCATCTCCGTCTCTGGGATTCTCAGCTGTCATCTCCTGTTTCTTCTGTCCTGGGCCCCAGCTCGGCACATACCATCAGCCAGCACACAGGTCTTTCTCTTTTCAAGGGATTTAGCAACAAACCCATCTTTTTGGGCTCCTTTCACAAACGCCTTTTTTGGGTAGTTCATAGAAGTCTCCTGTGGCCTCGCCTATTTCTGGGGGGTTGGATTTATGATTATTTCTATCTTTTTCATCCTCCCTCACCCCTTCCTCCTAGGACTTATACCTGAATATCCAGTTAGGATAGAAAGATGTGTTCAGAATTATATATTATTAGAGTCAGAGAGGTTCTCAAAGAATATTCCTTTTGTACTAAAGGAGAAAACAATGCAAAGAGATTACCGATGGACCGGAGATGGAAACGGCTTAGCAGTGGTTTCAATGATATGATTAAAGGTTTAAGCTTAGGAGCAGGATGGGATTAATATATCCAGACATAGGTTTTGTCGATGCAGCTAGGCTTCTAGCATGGGACACAAATCTCAAAAAATGTCAGGAAATTAAGGCTCGTCACTCGAATAAATTTAGCTTTCGGATGAAGGAGCAAGGGCCAACCCAATTATAATATTAAAACACCTTTAACAGCAGTGCAAACAGCGATGATGAAACCTGGCAGCATTAATATTGGTGTCCGCCTGCCAAGTGTTGGGCTAACTAGTGAGGCGCTGATCACGGCCAGGCAGGGATCAGGGGTCAGGTGCTGATCACGGCCGGGCAGGGGTCAGGGGTCAGGTGCTGCCTGGAATGAGGAGCGCGGGGAGGTGAATAGGTTTGATGTTCGCTTCGCGTTTCCCCGGAGCATCTGCTTCATCAAAGCACAGACGCCAGCCTCGCCTGTACTTGCAGGCGTCTCCCTGTAGGAATCATTGTAAAGAGCCCGAGCTCTCTACTGCAGAGTTCGTCTAAACCAGTGGTTCTCAACCTTCTGGCCCTTTAAATACAGTTCCTCATGCTGTGACCCAACCATAAAATTATTTTCGTTGCTCCTTCATAACTGTCATGTTGCTACTGTGATGAATCGTCATGTAAATATCTGATACGCAGGATGGATGGTCTTAGGCGACCCCTGTGAAAGGGTCGTTTGACCACCAAGAGGGTCGCGACCCACAGGTTGAGAACCGCTGGTCTAACTGATCCCAAATGCAGCATGTTCCCTCCGGGGCCATGAAAAGGTGACTCGAGAGGGAGGAAGGCTAGTAAGAGAGGGGGTCCCCACAGCTCTGCGGGGTCTGACGGAGATCCCCGTTCCAGGAATAGCGATGATTCTAGGAGGTTTCATGGACGGCTCCCGTGTTCTCCTCTAGGGCACCGCACTTGCGTTAAAATGAGGATCCAAATAAAACAACGAAAACCTCCCATGTAAGGAAGTGACTAGCTGGTTCTGCGAAAAGATTGCTTCCGTCTGAACTTGTAAGAGCAAGTCTTCAGGTGGCGGTCTCACGCGTGTAAGGTGATAGCAGACTCTCCCGGAGCTCTAGCCATTGCGCGGCAGCGCACCGGTGCTGTTGCCTAAGCGTGGCAGGGACCTCATAGACCAGGGGATGCTCTTCTGCCCATTTTGTAGGTGAGCAAACTGGCCTGGAGACAGGAGGGAAGCTGCTCCAAGGGGGGTGACCAGCAGAGCTGGGATTGGTGCTTGCACGGTCTGAGGCAGAGCCTGGACGTTTAACAGGGAACCACCAGTGACCTGAACTTCCCTGCGCCATGAACGTAGCCTTGCTAACAATTGTGAAACCCTGCACTTGAACCCGGAGGGTGTGTGTAGTTTGTTACCTTCCAAAACACTGCTCATCACAGTGATGGCTGATGCAGTCCCTTTGAACCTTCTGTGTTAATTAGAACTAAATGAACTATTTAGCAGCTCTTAATATTACAAAAGTCATGAACTATTTAAGAGTGCTCTACATAGGAGGATGAAATGATAATTTCAACAATCGGGTGTCAAGTCTGCATTCTTTGCTTATAATTTAATTGCAAAACTGCCTTTGTAAATATAAAGCTACTATACGAGAGTTACCTCCAAACTTCAGGGCTCTGTACCAGGAAAGAAGGGTCCTGGAGACCAGGCTGAACGTAGAAATTAATACAATGCCTTGCGTGACAGGAGGTTTTTCTGTTTAGAAAACATCTTACCCTGTATTAGCTTCATTTCTTTTGAATCAACTTCCTTTAGAAATAGACTAGAAATAGACAGTATCTTATTTTACTCATCAGGAAACAAACTCAAAAAATGTAAGCAATCCCTGCCCCCTGCCCCCCGCAAGTCACCCATTTAGTAAATGTCAGGTTTCTCCAGCTTTAAGCCCAGAGCTCATCACATCCGTTCTCTGCAGGTAGATGCTGGTGGGCGGTCTGAGTCCATCTGTCAGTAGCCAGACAGGGCTGCGCTGTAGGGGAGGCGCCCCCAGGTGGGTGGAGGGCGTTTTCCAAGCAGCAGGGAAGCACATGGCCCTTGGCAACCCAGAGAGAAGCTGGCGGTGATGTCCTCCGGGGACAAGAGTGGGTTTTTCTGTGGAAGGCATGGCAGTCATTTATCGGGGCCCAGGTGGAGGGCCAGGCAAGGGCCAGGATTCCGATCCTTTGAAGGGAACAAAATCAGTGGGTGGACCATTGCTAGGTCTTATGTTTTATGCTGAGTTTCTGGGCATTTTCCCCTCCCAATCTTCACCCGAGGATGTGCTTAAAGAAAGAGGGGGAGAGGGAAGGGGAGAGAGAGAGAGAGAGCGAGAGAGACAGACACACACCACCCTCCACACATGCCCCAGGCAGGGATCAAACCCGCAACCTAAGCATGTGCCCTGACAGGGAATCAAACTGGCTGCAACCCTATGGGGCACAGGATGATGCTTAAGCCACCGAGCCACCACTCTGGCTGGGCCTGGGCGTTTCTCAAAGTGCTGACCGAGGCCCCATCTTGACTGGGCCAAGGGGTTGATTGTGGGGGGAGGGGGCAAAGGGTGCGGGCCCAGGAAATGTCTCCTCCCATCATGAATTATTTGTGTGACTAATGACCTGTTTTACATATTGGATTTCCACTCCAAGTTTCCTGCGACAAATACAGGGCGCTCCCCCCTGAAGATGTATACACACGTTAACAGCTGATAAGCTCAGTTTTGAAAATGAAATGTGTTTTAATAAGCACTGCCTTTATACTCATTCACAGTGCATATACATCTTTTGGGACACCCTATATTTATTCAGTATGCTTATGTAGGATTTGAATAAAATAGCCATATAGCCAGGCATTGCTGCTAAAAATAGTGTGAAATTCCTGGCTTGGATGGTTCCTAAGAGCCTTTACAGCATTAACATTTGATGATCTTAATCTAGGAAATACAGATTCATTCTTTTTCACCACGGGAACTCTAAAGTATGAGCAATTATCTTGAATAATTAAGGTGGGGAAAGGCCATCTTTGACATTGCTCTTGGGTAAGGTTTGCCATTTTACCCAAAGGAAAAAAGAACCTTTGCAAGCTGGTCTCTCCATCCATTCTAGTAAATACCATAGCAGAAACTTTCCAGAACTTTCTGAGATTTTTTTTTTTCATCCAAAGGAATATTTGGTTGTGTCAACCCATCCATAAACCATAGCGATGCTTTACACTTTTCCACCCACAGATTACCAACCAGAACATAAACTTACTTTAAAATTACAAAATAGAGATCCCAAGAGAATCATGCCTTATTTTGGAAATTCAATTCTTCGCCATCAACATTGGAAATAACCAAACCAATGTCTTATCTACACACAAGATGTCCACCTCAGAGGCAAGGTGCGGAGTTTGAAGAGCTCGTTGCTGAATTTCTCAGTTCAGTTTCATTCCCAGACAGAGTTTGTTACACAGCTAAGCTGGTGAACACCCCCCGGTATTCACGTGCACAGTGAGAGCGTTTGGCTCGGGGATTATGAAGTGGTGTGAGTTTCCTTGTTTTGTAATTGTTTGTTGGTGACAGAGTATGATCTCTTTTTTTAAAAAATATTTTTATTGATTTCAGAGAGGAAGGGTGAGGGAGAGAGATAGGAACATCAATGATGAGAGAGAAACATGGATCAGCTGCCTCCTGCAATGCCCCACACTGGGGTTAGGCCCACAACCGGGGTCTGTGCCCCAACTGGGAGTCAAACCGTGACCTCCCTGGTTCATGGGAAGATGCTCAACCACTGAGCCACGCTGGCTGGGCTAGTATGCTTTCTTTCTAACTTCAATCTTCTTTACATCCCTCCAGCCACACACACACCATGCAAGCAAGGAGGGGAATCTCAATACCGGAGGCACTGAGGTTTCTTAAGTCACTGAGGGCGGAGGGAACGTCAAGTGCAGGTGAGAGTGCGCCGCCAGCATGCTCTGCTGGCGCCCTACCACCTGGCGAATCGGGCTAATTAAGTAATTAATTTGACCCCCTGGCTCTACTCGGTTAATTGCACATTGATGGATAGATTAATTATTAGTAGTAGCTGCAAACAAGTCTTGAAAATAGAGGGTTACTTGCCTTTTTTACCGGCCTTTTATTATACTGCGGGAGTCCAGTGGTAAAAACAGGTCAGATAAAACCGTAAAGACTCCCAGGGCAGCAGGGAAGTTGTCTTTCTAGAACACCCCCTCTAATGGGTTTCCGCACTTCTGTTTGAAAAGCTGATCGTTTTTGGTTTTGTTTGGGAGGTTTGAGGGTATTGCTAACTAAACTGGGCTTCAGGCTATCAGAAGAGACTTGCTTATAATCTGGGGAGGGTTACGAAGCCATTCATTTCAGTGAAGGAAGACTACGGGAGTTACACTTGTAATGGGAAAAGTCTTTATGAAAAATTAAACAGTATAGAGAGAGGCTTTTTATCAGGCAAGTTATCTGTTCTTGGCGTTTCTTAGCTTCTTAAGGTCTTCTTGGCAGGCTTTAAATTGCTGAGGTGTTTTTTTTATTATTATTCATTTATGTTTAAAAGAGGTTGGTTTCTCTGGCTGAACGCATTGCGAAGTCACAGGAATTCAAGTTCAAGGCAGAACCTGCTATAGCACAGCTAGGTTAGAAAGACTAGACTCTGTAGGAACATTGAACGGTGTTTTACAGACATTAAAGGAAGATTTAAAATAACAAGAAACAAATTAAATAGCCTTCCCCACCTGGTTAATATCGTTAAGTGAAAAGTCTTTATGCTGAAGCATTCAAGGAGTCTAGTTTTTCCCTTCGCAGGTAATTTCTGGGGAAATCTATGTCATGTAATTTTTAAGTGTTCATTAAAAAACTAAAGTTACCACCACCCAGAGAAGCAGAAACCTCAGGCATTGCAAGCGGCAGAAGCCAGCCCACTGGTTAGTGCACTCACTCCCGGAGACGCCCAGCCCACCCCGAGGCCTGACTTACTGAGGCGTCTGGCGGCCACAGCCTGCTGGTGTTGCGCCCCACCAGGGCGGGGAGCGTCTGGGACATCCAGTTTGAGATCACGGCCATGGAGCTGAGCAGCGCGCCCAGCTGCAGCAGGGGCGGGCGCATGGCTGTGCAGCTAACGGGTTTTCCCAGGGACTGGCGGTGAGGCTGGTGCTGGGCTGGCAGTGGGGAGGCGTGCCCACAGCAGCCACATCTCCGCAGGAAAAGAGATCCACTCCTGGCTCTGAAGCGGGATGGGCTGCCCTCTCCCCTCCCGCCCGGAAGTGCCCGGCCCTGCCTTTTCCTTGCTCCCCAGACACTGGGCTCTCGCATCCCAGGAGGATTCCAGGGAGGGCTGGGCTGGTATTTATCGGAGCAGAGGTTGCAGGGAGGGGAAGTGGAGCTCGTCCTGCCCTCCACCAGGCAGCGAGCATCCACGGAGTCCGTTTCCTCCAGGGTCTCCGGGAGTGTAATGGGCTGCTCTTTATCCCTCATAAAAAATGCACCTGCACAGGGAGGGCTGCCAGCGGGGCCATTGCAGACACACACTGGGACCTGCCAGGTGCTCCGGGCTCAGCCAGGGCAGGGAAGCCAGTCTGCAGAGGAGTTCCAAGATCTGAGAGATTTTTCTTAAACAATCACCTACAATGAGCTTTGTTGCCTCTAAAAAGAAAGAAAGAAAGAAAAAATACTCAAAGAGGAATAGCTGTTGCCTGTGGGGGACAGGTAGCCTTAGCGGAAGCTTCTGCTATGGGAGGGAGGTTCATGTGTGTTTCCAGGAGATGCTCAGGCACCAGGCAAGCTCACTGACTCTACGTTCTCCCTCGGGGGCATGGCCACGGGCACCAGAAGTCTGCCTCCCCAGAGAACTCGGGACTTAGTGAAACTGCCCAGAACCGGAACCAGGGAGTTTGCGGCCTAATCTTTATTTACTTGCAGTTCGTTGCGTGACTGGCCAGTGACTTGCATTTCCTTGGCTTCAGGTTTTTATTTTTCTACAATGTCTCCCTGCTCTCCAAGGCTCCCTTCAGGTCTGCTCAGTGGGGCTTTGTCAGCAAATGTGTAGCTTGATTAGAGTCCCTGGGTAACTTCATTCTGTTCTTTACAAATACCCCAGATTGCCCACATCCGAATCTGAGATCCCAAATGGAAGAAGAGGCCATTGTCTGCATAACATATATGGTTTAAAAGAAAAATAGAGATAAGACATAGGGAAATATGGCTGAATGAAAATTACATGAAAAGGAATCTGTTATAGAAAGAAAAAAAAATACTGTTTTCCTTAAGAGAATTCTGAACTTGTTTGTAATTGGAATTTTCAGCCAAAGATATATATTTTTCTTAAACAGTTTTGGCAAGCGGAATAAAGACAGTGGCTTTAATATTTATGGAGGTGTGTGCCTTTTATTCTTAACAACAGCTTTAAAGTGGGGTGATTGCTGAGATACTTCCAAATCCTCCTTGCTAGTTCATACATAAGAACCAGGCTATGCTTTTCCCTTTAAAATACATCCAAAGGCTTTCAGCTGACTCTTATTTTTTAACCAAGTGTCTAGAAAACAAAATGTTACTTCTTTTTGTCTTTCAAAATTCATATCCTATATGAGAAAGCAATAAGGATAAAAGCACAATCGTTTATATACTGAACTCGGCATTAAAGAACAGAGTATTCCTAGAAAGGACTGTGAAATTTTACCTTAGGATTACAGTGTGGCAGGAACAAAACAGCAAAGTGGACTTACAAATCTAATTCTGTCGAAATACACCTGTAACTCTATCTGACTCTAATAGAGGAGGGGAGTATCTTTTCAAGAGATTAATTCCCCAAATTGAACACTAATATACATGCAATTACTGGATAATTTAAGATGCAACATGGCAGATGGTAATTCTGCTTATTAATGAAACTGTCAGTTGACAAAATAATAGTCTCTTTAGAAGAATATAGGCTTTAATGTCAGGAGAAACCAGACTCTTAATTGCAAATCCAAAAGAAAGGAAGAAATAAAAATCCGACATAAAGGGAATGCTTCTTGCATTTCCCAGAGATCAGAGATGCAAATAGCCGCACTAAAGACAGAGAGAAAACAACAGTGAAGGCTTGTGATTCGCTGATGTTGATGAACAACATAAAAGCGATAATGTGTTGTTTTTAGAAGCAGGTTTAAATGGCACATGTTGAAATAGAAAAGCTTTCATTCTAATGAGTATTAGTTGTGGGAAATAAACGTAACTACCATTTGTGAAAACCTAAATAGTTTCTGGTGCTCCCAGGCTCCAGTGAAGTGATCATCATTCTAATTTCCATTTTGGAAGTTGAGTTCTAGTTTGCAAATAGGATGGTGATTATTCTTTGTTCAATAACTATAAAACCTACAAAATGCATTATTGCTAATGGAATGCTGCAAGATATTGACTAATGCCTTTATTTATTAGTTTTCTTATGGTAATCTATCTTCCTATTATCCAGAGAGTATTTAATGACAAACCTATCTAATAAATAATTAGTAAGCAAATAAATAATGGCCAAAAAAGACGTATAGGTGATCCTATGTGAGAGTGACATGTTCTGTCACTTTTCCCTGGATTTGGAGCACAGAAGTTTAACATTGTTCTAATGCTCAATGCACTTTGTAGTTGGGGGGCTATTGTTGGGACGTGATTGTGGGTTTCTGGAAAAACTCAGTTAAGGCAGATACTAAAACATCAAATGCATGGAAAGACCCTATGGCCACATAAAAATATGGTAGAAAATCCCAAAGTTTGACCTTAAGCAAGACAAGAAAAAGAGAGTGTGATTACTTGTTAAACAATAGAATATTAAAGAAGGAACAATCTACCTGTACTTTATTGTAGTGTACAACATTGACACTTTGTGGTTGGTTTGAGGAAGAGAGGAAAATGGCATATTAGATGTAGTTGTGGAGACCAACTGAAGAAATTATTGGAGGAGGAGGAGGAGAATAATTGGTCAGAATAATGACATGAATTGTGGTTGGGCTCAAAGAACAGTTGAACCAAAGTGACGTCAGGGACACCTCTTCCTCTGTTGTCTCTTTAGAGCAGACCTTCTGGAAAGAGTTGTCTGTGCTCACCATCTTCGGTTTTTCTCCTCCTACTCAAGGTTTTTGTCAACACTTCTCTACTCCACCAATCGATACTACTTTTGTCAAGGCTGCCAGCAACCCACATGACTGACTTTAGCAGTCAGTTCTCAGTCTTCAACGTTCTTGACCTATGGGCAGTATTCATCAGACTTTTATTTCTCCTTCTCAGAATAATTCCTTCACTTGGCTTCGAGGACACCACATTCACTTAGTTCTCACCCCCCCTCTCCCGACTTTCTGACCCATCTTTCTCAAACTCTTTTGTTGATTTTTCCTCATCTATATGCTAATGACTTTTAAATTCATTTCTTCCTCTCAGACCTGTTCTATCAATCCAGACCTGTACATCCAATTATCGACTTGACATCCCAGCTTGGATGTTTAATAGACATCTTAAATTGAACACGTTAAAAAACAAAACAAAAACCTGACCTCCTAGGATGCCTTCCCCACCTCCAACAAACAAAACAAAACCCCAAAGAAATAAACAAAAACCAAAACCATATACATGCAGTCATTCCTATGTAATCTTCCCTGTTTTAACACCAAGGTTTAGTTGCTCAGGCCAAAAGGTTAAATTTCAACCTTAACTTTTCCTTTAAAAAAATTACATCTTGGTGGAGGGGTTGAGCAAAACAGAAAAGAAAAAGAAAAAACTCCTGGGTGCTGATTGCCAAGGAGAAGGGAGGTAGTTCAGGAGGGTATAGAGGGGATAATGGTGACGGAAGGAGACTTGACTTGGGGTGGTGAACACGCCGTACAGTGCACAGATGATGTGCTGTAGAATTGTGTGCCTGGAACCTATATAATATTGTCAACCAGTGTCACCCCAATCAATTCAGTAAAAATGAAAATAAAATGAAATTGTATATCTCTGACTTATTCCATCAGCAGGTCTTCTAGTCCCTGCTTTTCACCACTTCCTCCCACCTCCATTGCCACCATGCTACTCCAAGTCACCATCCTCTCTCACCTGGCTTATTGCAGAAGCCACCAGTTACTGACCTTGTATCACTTCAGTCTGTTTTTACCACCCCCCCTTACCCCCCATCCGAGTGGTTCTGTTACAGTGTAAGTCAGATCATGTCATTTCTCTGCTTAAAACTCTTCAACAAATCCCATCTCACTCTTGGTAAGAGTATAACTATTTAGCATGAACTGGAAGGTTCTACGTAGTCTGGCCTCCTCGTATTTCTCTGACCTCACTTCTTACTACTCTTTTCTGGAGCCACTGTGGCTTCTCACCGATGCAAGATAATTTCCCAGCTCAGGGCCTTTGGGTTTGCTCCTCTTTGGGGGGGGGGCATTCCAGTCTCCCCAATATCTTCTCACATCCGTTCTGTTTGAATTCCAAGATCCCCTTCTCAGAAGGTCTTTGCTGACCACGCCATTGTCCAGTCTCTCCTCTTTTCATCTGGCTGCTTCACACTGCGCCTGGCTGCCTTACTTTTTCCCTCCCCAGCACCTATGACAAGTTAGCAATCTGTATCGGTCATCTCCTCATCTTGTTCACCCTTTGTCTCCTCCTCTAGGCATAGCGCTTCATGAAGGCAGGGACCTCGCCTGGCCGGTTCCCTGGGGCATCCTCAATACCTAGGAGAGTGCCTGGCACATACTAGTAGTAGGTTCTCGATAAACATGTATTGACTTAATGGCTGAATCAACATGTTACTGTTTTGCTCATGAGCTGCCCTCAGTTTAAAAAGGAGACCATTCTCAGCGTGAAATTACACTGTAGCCCTATGTTTTGCTGAACGGGCCAGTGTAATACAGTGCGCTTTGCATGTGTGTTTTTGTGTGTGCCTGATGGATGTATATGTCTGTGCAAAATATGGACACATTCTGCTTATGGCTAAGAATGCTTTTCCTTGCAGGTGTCAGAGTTAGAATGCAAGCAGATGGGCTCTAAGCCTAGAAGTACTGTCTCCAGCCCTTGTTCTATGTTTTCTTGATGAGCCTCGGGTCATCAAAACCTCAAATAAACGTGGAAGCAACCTGCTCTTCCTCTTGCCTTTGGCTACTGAAGTTTGTCTCTAAGAACGGAAGGCAGAAGGGACCGCAGGCGATGGGAAGGATGAGTTCAAATAAAAGGAGTTAGAAGAAGGCGGCTGGCTGTGCGTCCAATCACCAGACTCCCCCCCCCCCCGGTTTGGCCCTGGGCAGCTAATTAGGGACCACGGACAGCTCCTAGAATGCTGTGCTTTGCCATTCTTGCCTTGAGGTTTCAGGGGTGTCTGAAAAGCGTTCACTAATGAAGGAATGAGTTTAGAGTGAAAAACATGCGCAGCGTCGTTTGCAGGAAGGATTTCTGTCTTCTCATCTCCACCTTCGTCTGCGAGGCCCGGGGGGATCCTGCCTTGGCAGCGGCTGCTGCTTCAAAGGCGGAAAAACGGGTGTGTGGGAGGAATGTATTCAGGGCAAACAGCTTCTTCCTTTCCCCTGAGTTCTTCTCCAAGTTGAGGACATACATTCAGGATTAAGCCAGAGGGAAGGAGGGGGTACCGGCGGGGGGAGGGGGGATGGTGGTGGGACAGAGAGACCCTCAGACCACAAGGCGGAGGATGTAGACTTGATATCAGTTTAGCCCCTGCCTTACTCTGGGTTCTTCAGCGGGGAAATGAAGCTGTTAAACCGAGTCTCCTACGTAGCCCTTTCCCTGCTATGGGGTCGCACGGAGGAGCCCACCTGTGTCCCTGCAGACCCACAGACACCCCCCGCTCTGCCCTGACACGCTGCTGGCCATGCAGCCGCCCTGAGCCTCGGGGTCCTGTGTGGAAATTGGGGTTAGCAAGAGAACCCAATTCCTTAGGCATGTGTCAGGGTGGAGTACACGTCCACCTATAAAGCGCTTGTCACAGGCCCCGGCAGGTAAGGAGCCATCTGGCCCTCAGTGTTGGGCATGAGGCCAGCACCACGGAGCAGTCTGGGTCTTCTCTCATCACCCGGTGGAGAGGGGAGAGGGAGACATGGCGAGTGATGAGGAAGAAGCCATCGAGCTTCGGGGTGGATTACGAATACAAAGGCTTACCTTGAAGAGTTTTACAAGTGCAGCATATTCTCGATTCTAATGTGGTTGGTTCATAGGGATTGGCTGCTCACGGCATCCTAGGGCGGGTCTAAGCCATGCCCCTCCCACAGGCCAGCCTGGGGGAGCGGCCTATTGCAGCCTGTCTTCCCAGCATGTTCTAAGGACTTCACTTGTAGGAACTCATTCACTCTCACGCAAACGCCAGGAGTCGGTATTGTTGGTAAAACCAATTTATACACGAGGCACTGAGAGGTCCAGTGGGCTAGTTGCGGTCACATAGCCAATCAATGGCAAGGCCAGTATCTGAACCCCAATAGTCACCTTCTCAGAATCTCCTCATTCACGTGCCCATGTGCACACAACACGCACCCAGACAAGAACAACGTGACCGTGGCAATATTAATGTCAAAGGCTGGCTTTTCAAAATAATCAGAGTTGTTTGGGGGAAGCGTTATGACTTAGCCCTGGGCATGCCCTCGGCTGCATAAAGCTGAGCACAGAAACCAGAAGGGAGGTGTCTTCAGTTACCAGTGGCATCTGTTCTCAGATTTTCCGACCTCGCCCACCTCGCCAGGGCGGCCCTCGGAGTTAAATTATTGCCAAAAGCTTTTCTGAAAAACATTGCTCAGGACGAGGCACCTCAAAGCGCTGGGGAAATTGCCTGGTGATGGGGAAGCGAGCCGTCTCCCTGGCGGCGCGCAAGGACACACTGGCTTCATACGTGCACTTTGCTGACAAGTCGTTTGCTAGAGCTGATCTCCCTCGTGAAATCTGAAATTAACGTTTAGCAGGAACCAAAGGCCTGGTGGTAGTAAATAACCCCAAACATCAAAGGACAGAAGAAGAGGACGTTCGTAGCCCGCTTTTGAACAAATCTACAGAAACAGCCTAGCTCTGCGGGGTTAGTTCCATGTAGCAGCCTGAGCTGTGTTATTTGTCTGCTCGGCCCCTCGCCAGCACGGGTGGTCAGGGTGGTTTTGTGACCAGGCAACCTGTGTCCTTGGAAGGGTCGTGAGAAGGATACAGTTTCGTAAAAGGGAGTCAGAGCAACAGTCACGGCCGGGTCAGGAAAGAACCACCACGTAGACGAAGCTGTGCAACCTTATCACCTCATTCCCTTGTCTTTTTGTTTCCATGCAATTAAGGACTATTAACCTTATAAAGATAGTTTTAGTCACAACCTAAGTAGCAGTACCTGACAGAGGTCCAGTGACATACAGAATTATGAACTTGACAGTGGATAAGTAAAGGAAACGTTTTGACAAAGGCCGACTAGCGTTATTGATGATTTCTGTCCTGTTGACTATCTTTTGTTCTCCCCACATTTTTCAGCTCCGGTATGTGTGGTGTTTTGCTGTTAGGAAAACATAAGCAGAAGCATGTCATTACCCTCCCATTGGCCTCTAAAGGCAGTGATCTATGAGACATTTATGAAGCTCGTTCGCTGGGCCAGAAACTGCACTATACTGAAAACTGCAAGGCTCATGTGGTACGGCTTCATCTTTTGAGGAGTTTGTCAGTCTGGGAACGGAACAGAACAGAAACAACTGTGGCCATTTGAGCCGCACAGTCCCAGCCTGACAGGGTGCACAGTGGAGGGCGAGAGAAGGCGGAGCTGGGGCCACTGGCGAAGTGATGGGGAGGGACTTCATTGGGAAAGGTGCCGGAGTTGGTTGTGAAAGTTCAGCTCTAAACTCTCTTCATCTTTAACTCGCTCAGGGCAGTGCACAGTGGAGTGGACTACAGGTCCTAAATGAGACACAATGTAGGTTGTGAGGAGTTTGGACCATGCCCTTTCTGGGTCAATGTGCATCTCCTGTCCCTGTGTTTCCCATGCTGACCTCTCTTTCTATTAATAAATACGATCGATCATAGCAGACTGCTGAGTGTAAGGAGACTGTGGAGAGGAAGTGAATGTTGCTGTGAAAACAGCCTTTTCTCAGGAAGGAAGGAAGCCGAGAGGAGAACCGGAGCTCCCGAAGGGCCGGCGTTTACCAAGAAAACCATATTCAACAAGCACACGCCCACAGCAGCAGGGAGTAGCGGGAAGGCGAACATTTAGCCATCATCTGAGTTGGGAGGCACGTGGCCAAGACTAATTTCAGCTGAGACGCTTCTTGTCAGGCTTCTGCAAAAAGGTGTGTGGCCACATTCTAACGCAGGAGGCTAAGGTAGTGCCGTATTGAAGGCAGGCAGTCTTTGCAATGCATTCTCTCTTTCTCCCTCTCTCAGCCCACATCCCCTCCTCTCTCCCTTCCTTCTTTTCTTCCATCATTCTTTCCTGTCTCTCTCCTCCTCTCCCCCCTCCCTCCCCTTTTCATTCTCCTCTCCTTCCTTCCTTTCTTTTCTTCCATCCTTTCCTCCATCCTCCTTCCCTACCTCCCTCCTTTCTCCCTCTCGTCCCCCCTCCCTCCCTCCTTTTCTCTCTCCCTCATCTCTTTCACTTTCAGCAAACCTGGCTGAGCTCTCCTAGGAGCTGAGAGGGGTGGCAGGGCTCCCAGGGGCTTTGTCTTGTTGCCCGAGTAGCGTGACTGCAGGTGGAGCGTGGAGCATCCTCACAGGGCGCACTCACATTCTGTGTTTTCCCTCTCCACTCCCCCAGTGCTACCGAAAACAAAGCAAAACAAAGGCTCCCTTCCCCAGCATCCGGCAGGCATGCTCAGACTAGGATCTGCCTCAGCCTCTCGTCCAGGGGGTTTTCGGCAGTTACTGGATTTAGCGCTGGGGCTGCTCAGACCTGCTGCTCGATAATGCTGGCACCCCGCTCGTGCGGACCTCCAAAGAGCTTTTCTTCCAAAACGGATTTGTAAATACGTCAGTGAGAGAAAATCAGCTCCTCTCATATATGTTTGCCTTTCAATAATATGTTAGTCAGTAGTTCCCCACAAAAATGAGATTTAGACCTATTTGAGGAGCAGGTTTTGTTTCATGGGGGTGACTTATGCATCCAGAGGATTTATGGATCATTCTCTCTGTGCTGGCACTAAATGCAGGCCATCAACGCTGAGTAACATTCCCTCTCACTCAACATCTCGCATTCTGGCGGCACTGACAGGAACAAGGGAGAAGTGTGTCGGTGAAAGTAATTCCAATAGAACGAGCGATGCAGTGTGTACAGATGCAGCGGGACATGAACAGGTGACAGCTCATTGTGTGGGGGGGCAGGCAGGGCTCGGGGGGACAGCAATGTTGGGTGGGGCCATAGAGGGCGTGAGCAACAGGGAAAGCAGGAAACGCTGCCCTTTTGGCAGTTGAATAAAAACAAAATGCCCCTTGTGATGGGGTTGGCAGGTCAGGAGACCTGGATGCCGGTCCTACTTCTTCACACCTTTGTTTCCCTTCGGCTCCCACATTCCTGACTCGGTGCTCAGCGTTGAGAGGTCATCTCGACCTGGGTCGGAGGCTCATTCTGTCAGAACCCTGTGGCCCTGGGTGGGCTCTTGGCCCGCCTTGTGTTACTGATGCTTCGAGGAAGGAGTATGCTCCCTCCCCAGAGAGCCCACCTGGTGAAGAGCCCGGGGACGTCCCTGGGGTCCATCCAGCAAGGGCCGCCTGACGAGCCTGTGGCAGCAGGAAAACAGCACACCAGAGGCACCACGGAGCTTCTCAGCGAGTAAAGGAGGAAACGGGGTTAAAGGCAGGCCGGGGGCGGCGTGGCGCTTAGCACTCATCTAGAGCAGGATGTTGAGGGTGCCGAGAAGAGCAAGGCTGTGAGGTAAGGGAGTTCACTAGCGTCAGGCCCGAGTGTTGTAGAGGCTGGATTCTGTCTCCTTGGCAACTGCAAAGTGAAGAGAGATGCGGAACATGATGCCGAAAAGCCCTCCTCCGAATGTTGGCACCCGGCTGAACATGGAGGCCGCGTCTCCGCGTCAAAGTGACTCGGGTCCTCCAGACAGGAGCGGGCTGGTCCATTCTTACGGGTCTGCTTCCCAACAGTGATGTTCTGATCACTGATGATGGCAGAGGGCAACACCTCTCTCCATCCTGCACATCCAGTGACCAAAGCAGCACCAGAGGCTGCCCCACGGCCTTGTCCTGATGACATGAGCCGGGGCCGTGTGGTGGGAGCACGGGGCTGCCCACTCAGCAGTCAGAGCTGTGGCTGGTGCTCATGGCAGCGATATTGCTCAGCTGTCCTCTCACCAGGAGACCCCCCACAACCTACCTGGCTGCTGGGGTAGGGCCCCGCCTTCACTCGCTGAACAGGACGATTTTGAAGACCTCACCAGCCCCTAGAGGGATGGAGTCCCCTGTCCTGACTCGGGCTCCGTCCCCTGCACCGTGGTCTGGATGCCACACGGTCACCTGTTGCCTCTGAGAACAGAGCTCTCTGGCCCCACGTGACCAGAAATGCTGCCCCAGGGGCTGGGGGGTGAACATGCGTTTTCACATGTCAAAAGCCCCCGATTGCGATGGGCAACCACATTCCAGACGCGCGTGGGCAGCCAGAGGCGTGTGCGGAGGCCTCCTGCGCTGCGTGTGGTTCAGGAGCGAGGAGGACAGGGTAGGGCCTCAGAGAGCCGGGCTCGGGGCCTCCGGTCCAGCCGGCGCTCAGTGGTGACGCGAGCTCAGCAGCAGCCCCGAGGCATCCATCTTGCAGCTTGGACACCTACCCCCACATTGCTAAGATCAATCAACCCTGTGCAACTAGATGCTCCGATATCGGGCATTTCCCATCACGAGTGCGTCCGTGGTCACTCGGGTTCCGTCTGCTGTCCTTGTCCTGCCTCCGACGCACCACTGGGAGCTGCACTGCTGTTCCCTGACGGCCTTTCCAATGACAGGCTCCCCGAACCCGTGTTTATCCAAGAAGCATATGCCCAGCCCCGGGGGCGGTTCCCCTCTCAGCGGGTCCAGGGCCACCAGGCCACTCCCGTCTGGACACACTGTGGTTGGCCAGTGCTGCCCCCGCAGAGCGGGGTTCTCTGATGCGCTCCCGGCGGGCCGGTCGGTCTAGCTCAGGAGGAAGGAGAAGGCTCATGCAAATGGCCCATTTTCCTTCATAGGGTTCATGACAGTTATCTCGGTTCAGGTACGTGAGCCTTCTCTCGCCGTGGGCTTGGCGAGGTTCCTGTTCTCGCTCACGGGTCTGCATCTTGGCCTCGCTTTCTGGTTCCTTGTGGATTCTGTCTTCCCTGCCCAGGCCCGGCGCCATGGCGCCCTCCCGGCCAGGCTGCTCTGCCGGCCCATGTCGCTGGCGGGAGCCGCTGTCAGTCCTGCAGAAGTTGAATTGGAAAGTCTCTGCCGCGGGGGCACGTTGCGAGCCCGGGAGCCTCTCACCGTCACAGTCGCTTTCAGCAGGGCTCTGCCTTGTCCACTCGGTACGCGCATGGGGACTTCGGTCCCCGCTGTGGACCCCTGGCCTGCGGGTCTCCTATTAGAATGTGTGCGTGTTTATGTCCTGGTGGGTTCTCCAAGGATGAGATCTTCTGCTCCGATGGGGAGGGTTTCTGCATGGAAGGGCAGGCACATGATTCCTCCAGCTCAGGGCGGGTCACGGGAGGGGCTGGGGTCCCTGCGCCATAGAACCCTGTCTGTGGTATTTAAAATCGTTAGTATTTGTCCTGTGGATCCAACAAGCCCCACAGAGTCACGGCCAGGCAGCCCCGGAGCCTCTGGCTGCGGTGCCATCGGTCCAGGGCTGAGAATGGCATGTGGACTCAGGGTGGGCAGTTCAAGGACAAGCAGGTCGAATTAGGGAACTTGGAAACATTCAGCTCTAGCAGATGTGCTTTTAGAAAGAAAATGAAGAGCTTGCAGTCGAGTCTTGAAGAATTCGCACGCCATTTCTAGTCAGCTCAGTGTTTATTCGGTCAGAATTGTTCTCAAAGAGAAAGTTAGTGCAGTGATTTGTCATTATATGTAACAAAGCCATTTGCATCTCCAGATGCACACAGAAGAAGAAACACAATCATATTTCATCAGCCGAAGAAATCTATCCATATGTAGAGCGCTAATTTGCTTATTTAAAATATAGCCAGATGAAACAGAATGTCCCTAGTTCTCAGGAAATTGCTTCATCGGCCAAATGCATTTAAGGAAACACGATTAAGCGGCTTGGTAAATATAAGTGAATATGATAAAAGTTATTTCTACTTTAAAAATGTAATTGCTCTTTCGGAAGTAGAAGCTCAGTACTTCTCTGCTCTACTCAGTAGAACCATTGATTTGGATTAAATTGTATTTTTGTGTTGGTATTAAATTGAATACATTTTATTTATTCTAGTTCTATTTTACCAAAATTAAATACTTTCAGTATCATTGTTCACATACTGTAATTTGCACATTGAATCAATAAATAATAAAAATTTAAAGTACATGCTACCACATCTCTTTAGCTTATAGTGATTAGCACCTAAATATGAAGGTTTGGCTTCATAAAATCGTAAGTAGTTTGTTAAATGTCCCAGCATATTAGGAACGTAATCTGCATTTTGAGATCTGCTGAATGGTAATTTTTTAAACAGCCATAAAAGAATGTGGTGAATTAAAGAACATTTAACAGTACTTAATGTGAACTCAGTTAGCTTATGCAAATAAACATTCATCTATTCATATTAATGTTTTTGGATATGCGTTTTGCATAAAACATTTTTGCAAGTTAGCTAATCATTGAAATGCAATATGTAATGATCACTTATCATTTATTCAAATATTTGTAGGTTTTTAAATAAACAATAAACATAGCTCAGTAATGGAATATAGCTCCACTAATTTTAACTTCTGTGTGTGTGTGTGTGTGTGTGTGTGTGATATAAAATATTTATTTGGTTTTACTGTGTGTTGTGCCTTAGAGAAAACAAGCTAGAAATTACATTTTGATGATGTTGGAAGAGGAATACCATTCCTTAAAATTCGAGCACTCGGCTCTTCGCTGACTAGGTCCGTGGGGACGGTGGTCTGTCTGTCCCTCCTGCAGCCATGGGGACAGCAGTACTGATAGGCCCTGCTGGCCTGTGCACTGCTGGTCAGTTACAGCAGGTCTTGTGGTTCGTATTGTTAATCCTCCATTCACAATGAACCATTGGAGACTGAGAGAGGTTCAAAACACTGTCACATAGCAATGCAGCAATAAAACCCACTTATACTCTCTCCACTGAAATGTATGAAGCAGGACTATCTCAAATATTGGGGTTTTTTTGTCATTAGACCATTTGCCCCCATTTTGAAGCTATAACAAGACACCCCCCAAAAATTGTTTGCATGGGAGGGATGTAGAAAGTGTCCTCCATTCTTATGCCTAACTCCCCATAATCGATGAAAATAGTCTTGCCAACTTATGCAGAACTACAAGGGGGAACTTGACCCCCATCATTTAAGTGAGTGTCACAAAGCGGGTTTGAGTTGGACGGCAAAGCGATTTAACTGAGCTTGCAAAGCAATTTGCGCAAAAACGAGGAAACCATTTACATAAGTGACTGGTTTCCCGTGCTGAAGAGCATTTAGCAGACTGCGCCGGCAAATTCAGTGTTTCTCTCCTAATGCATTTACTGTACTTCAGACGAAAGGGTTTCAGAAGGAACTCAAGGAGGTTGTAAGTACTTAAGGGTGGTGCGCTTCCTACGGTTCTCCCGGTGTTTAAAATGTACAACCCAAAAAGAGGATTGGGTTTGCTCATAAATATTCATTTCATGAGGATCTTCCCACAACTCTCTGCTGGCAACGGGAGCCACCTGCTCTGAGCAGCCTCAGGGTGCAAAGTGGATCAGAGGGGACTGGGGAGGCCAGCAGGCCTGGTGCCCGGTGTTGGGAGGGTCCTCAGGCCCCGCCCCTCGTCCATCAGCTCCCCAGGCGCCTGGGCAGTGAACACCGAGGGAACCATGGCGGCCGGGCCACTGGCAAACGTCACACCCTCCAAAATGCTTTTCCAAACATACATTGGCTGAAGCAGGTCTGTCTCCTCTGGGACGAAGAGTGGCTGACACATAAACACTAGCTTCCGGAATTTAGGGCAGGCCATGAAATAACTCTAGCTCTGTTGTTTCGTTTGGATTTAAGAATGAAGACCAGTGTAAGCCTGGCCAAAGGAAGAAATGATTTTAGCGTTAAAATTCCAAACGGAATATTGTCATCGGTGTAGTTTATTCAAGTGTTTTGTAGTTTGGCTTCCCATGTTTTTTCATAACCGCCCTACCTTAACGCTGGATGTCAGCATTGTTTAGAGAATAGTGTGGGTGGGCTGTCTAAGGGTTTCAGTGTGGGCCGGACACATCATTAGAGCTCTTTTTAAAAAATGTATATTTTTATTGACTTCAGAGAGGGGGAGAGATATATACAAACATCAGTGATGAGAGAGAATCATTGATTGGCTACCTCCTGCACATCCCCCACTGGGGATCGAGCCTGCAGCCCAGGCATGTGCCCTGACCAGAATCGAACTTGGGACCCTACAGTCCGCAGGCTGATACTCTATCCACTGAGCCAAACCGGCCAGGGCCATCAGAGCTCTTTAGGGAAATGCTAGGTCCCTCTCTTTTCATCCACTTCTCTCCTCAGTCCTGTCAGGCTTCCTGACATGGTTACGGTGCCTGGACCCGAGTTTTATAAGCTGGCGATCAGCAGGTCGGAGCACAGAGCATGTATTTAGTTCCTGTTAAATTTGTTCAGTTTATTGACGCTTTTATCACATCTTGAAAACCCGTTTGTCAAAGAGAAACGTGTCCGGCACACTCTGAGGAAATCTAAGCAGCCCTGAGACTGTGCTGCTGAGAGTCTCCTCGGGCAGGAGGAAGCAGTGGGCAGTTACCACCGAGAGCCCACGAGCCCACACGCATCTGTGTATGTTGGTCCGTTCCCTGAGCTGACACAGGGAGGGAAGCTGGCTGCCACTGTGTCCTGCCCCACCCAGAACGAGGACTCAGGATGCAGCCTGGGCACTGGGGCTCTGGCTCTGGTTTGATGGTATTTGCTGACGCATTCCCCAGCAATGACTGTGCAAGTGCTGAGGAAGGCGCTGAGGGAGGGAAACGTGGAGAAATGATCTGGAATGAGCTGAACTCACCCCTCAGCCTTGAGGTTCTAACAGTTCCAGGGGAGCCATGAAAGTTCCTCGGAGGTATGCGGGGTCCTGGTAGACCATGGACCCTTCCTTTTGTCAAGGGCTGAAGCACAGAAGGTATGTCTCAAGATTTAGCTCTTAGCCCGACTGGTGTGGCTCAGTGGTTGGGCGTCAACCTATGAACCAGGAGGTCATGGTTGGATTCCAGGGCACATGCCCAGGTTACGGGTTTGATCTCCAGTAGGGGGCGTGCAGGAGGCAGCTGATTGATGATTCTTTCTCATCCTTGATGTTTCTATCTCTCTCTCCCTCTCTGAAATCAATAAAAATATATTTTTAAAAAAGATTTATCTATTAACCACTGTGATTTCCTTTCAGAGTTTAGTTTCATGGTTTTACTTGTGTGCTGCTGACTATACCACATAGTTTGAGTGGTGACCTTCCAAGTTTATTCTTATTTCTTCCTATTCTTGATGATATCTGTCTTACATAAATGGAAAACTAGTCCTCAAAATAATCACCGAATTCAATGTTAGCTGTCTTGCTGTTTCTTAATTATTTAACGCTGTGCTCTTTATTATTTCATCTTCTCTTTGTAAAAGATTGTTTGATATTTGTTAGGTATTTTATGTCTTTCTTGGCTTTAATGAGCTGTTTTGCTTTTTGATGCAATACACTGCATCTGGTTCTAAAATTCTTCTATCTTTTATCATGGCGGGAGCATTACTAATTCACACAGTGAACTTGGGTTTATATGGAAGCCTAGATTTATCTATGGGCTGACTGAATGCTCTTTTAATAAATGCAATTCTGAATAGGAAATAGCCAGTTATCTTCTTTTTCATATTCAAAAAATTTTAATTTATGGAAGAATGATACAAAGACCCCTTGGCACATGCATTTTCTGAATTTCTGAAGTATTCACGGAGTCAGCAGTAGCGTGAATTTGTAAGAGGCAAAAATCAAGTTTCCCTTCAATTATGTCCTTACCGTAAGGAATTAAGAGTCTTACAAATTAGCATGCCTTTTATCTTATGAGTTTAATGTATTTGAGTCTCCCCAAAGTAAATAATTCTATCCAAGAATATTTTTTAATTGCAAAAATAAAAACAATTTAATTTTCAATAAAAATAGATTGAATAATTACATTCACATATGTTCAATGTGTCAATAAATATTTTAAACGGGAATTTATTTTTATGTACAAGGTGGGGCAAAAGTAGGTTTACAGTTATTTGTATGGAAAATAATAAATAACTCAAGAATAAACTCTGTGTTTCACGTACTCACAACTGTCAACCTACCTTGCCCCACCCTGTATGTTACTTAACATTTAATATGTTCATATTTTGTTTGTTAAACTTTATTCCCATCTTGGTTCTGTCCCGATTACAGGGATACATTTGAGGAGTAAATTCTGAGAAAGATATGCTCCATTTTCTTAATTTTGGCAGCAAGGTAGGGGGGCAGATGGTGCGGAAACTTGAAATAGAGGCATCACAGGAAGGAAGTGAGGAAATGGAGCCTGCTTGTTACCCAAAGACGAAGAGACCCTGTAGGACGGAGGGAAGGAGAGCAGGTGGAAATGGAGCTGAGAGGAACTGGAAAGCTTAGCATAGACAAAGGTCAGAGAATAGATTCAAGGAGAGTGTTGCAAAGAGAGAAGTGGGGATGCCAGAGAGAACTGAGGCGCTAAGGAACCCTCCCGTCCTTTGGTCCTGATGGCAGTGACTTATGAAAAGGACATCTTCTGTTCGTTTAGGGGCTGCTGTTTGCCCGAAACTGCACCTAATGGTGCACGTGAGCTCATCTCTTCTTCCCAAGAGCTCAGCGCAGCCTGGGCTGCAAACACTCTCATTTTCAATGTAGGGAACGGAATCTTTAGGGAGCAGAGCTTGTTGGAAGGAAGTAGGTCTGTGAGTCCAACCTAAGACGCTCTGGCTCCGAAGCCCGTGACCTTGACCTGCAGGCCAGAGGGGTGGATGGGGAATGGGAGGATCAGAGGGGTTTCCCAGCAGCCCTGGTGATTCACGCAGACAGCCTGGCTCTGCACTGCATTTAGTCTGGTTTTGCGACATCGCCCAGCAGGGTCTGGCACCTCAGGATGGGGAGGCAGCAGAGGACCTGAGGCCTTCCTTGCAGGGCAGACATTGCACACAGACACAGGAGGCAGAAATTGCAACGTGAGCGCTGAGCTGTTTCCAAGCAGCTAACACTGAATTCCCTTCTCGGGAGAGAAAGGAGAGAAGCCCATGAGGGCCGCTCATGGAAGCTCAGGGCATCACCACGGACTTGACTTCCCAAGGACGGGCTCAGGGTTGATAGGGATGAGGGGAGGAAAAACTGGGTTCGAAGAGGAGTTTCATTCCTTCGGAAACATCTGCCTGCCGAACAGGCGGCCCTGTGATGAGCCCTGGGTATCCAGAGGCCCCCGGGGAGGCGGGGCTTAGAGATGGAGCAGAGATGGGGTCCCCGCGGCCTTGGAGCTGAGGACAGGAGACCGGGGATGGGCAAGGGCCGTGGCTGGAACGGTCGGACAGGATATACTTGATGATTAGTGATGCCTACAGCTCCTGGTAAATCTCTGCACGCGCTCCTGTCCTATCAGAGCAAAACAGCTCTGGAAGCAATTTTGAACTTAACTGTTGGATATATTTTGATACGTTCCCTCCTTAAGGGGATTTGATATCCGAAGAAAAACTTTTTTCACAATTTTTATCTTTAGAATATAATTTTTATGTGTCCTAATAAATTATTTTTAGTTATTATTTTGAAATGATTCTCTGGTTACAATAAAGAAATGTGATTTCTTTATATATTAGCATATATATATATATATATACACACACACATACTGCTGGACAGATCTACTTTTTAAGCCACATCACATCTTTGGATTGAAATTCCTTTGTTGTTCAGAAGGCTCTGTAACAAGAACGAGATGTCTCCTTGAGCCTTCCCCTTTGTATAACGACTGTTACCTGCTAGAGAGTAGGGATAATTGTGGAGTATTTTTATTGTTGACTCGGGCATCAGTATAGTTTGCCAAGCTTTCATTCTTTATGTTACACTAGAGGCCCGGTGCACAAAATTTGTGCAGGGGCGGGGGGGGGGAGGTCCCTCAGCCCGACCTGCACCCTCTCCAGTCCGGGAGCCCTGATGGCTTAGGCCCACTCCCCACTCTCTGCGGGGCCTGGCTGCTCCGTACCCGCTGCCCAGAGGCTCTCTGTGGCCCAGAGGCTCTCCACTGCCCAGAGGCCATCCGTGGCTGGGGCGGGACTCTTGCCTCATCACCACGGTGATGAAGCAAGCATTCCACCAGGCCGCTCACGCTGCCTGCTCTCAGTGGTCACCCCCCCCCCCCAAGGACTGGGGGACTCCAGCGGGGCTGAGGGCACTGGGCGCCGTCATCTTGTGGCTATGGGCGCCGCCATCTTTGTGACAGAGTGACAGTTAATTTGCATATCATCCTTTTATTAGATAGGATAATCCACCATACACACTTGCTTGAAGAAACCATTAGGATCATCAGAAAAATCAATGGGAGAATTTAGAAAAGAAACAGTCTCAAGTGACTGAAGACAGGAGGGGATGCGGTTGGGGCAAACTGCAACAGAGCCTCAGAACTAATCCTGTCAGGAAGGAGAGAGAAAATCTTGACTCGATGTTAGTAACCAGTTGGGAGTTATCCGTGACCCTGAGCAGGAGGGGAGGAGAGGGCCTTCCATTCCTCATTTCCGAGGGTGCAGCTGCTGGCTGCTCGTGCTGGACTGAAACCTGAGCCTCAGTTCCACGGAAAGAGTGGGCGAGAGGGACTTCGCCAATTTCTAACTTTTACGCAACTTGGGACATATTGTTTATCTTTTAATGTGTGGGGGGAAGCTGAGCCCGCGTTCGCCGCCGAGCACACGGCTGGTGCATGCCAACAGCATCACACAAGGCAACCGCCCAAAGCCGGGGGCCAGCAGCACAGTTCAGTGATGACAAATGACTCTGCCCAGAGATTCTCTTCTTGGAAGGGGAAAATGGATGGCCGACAAATCAAGGCAAGTGACTTCTCCCTGTGACTGAAAATAACTTACAATTTTGGAGACCAGCCATCCAGAAAACATGAAACTGCTGACATCAGTCCTCCTCGGACCTGCCTCCCTCTGCTCCCCACAAGGTCCCGACCACCACCAGCCCCCGCCACGTCTCACATAGCTCACTGGCAGCGTGTGGTCACGCACAAACGCATCGTCTGTGGCCGTGGGAATGTAAAGCAGGAGGAAGTGTCTGTGAAACATTCTCGTGCTACAGGAGGATGAAAAGGACCTTTCCCAAGGTTCCTAAAGACGGTGTTGGTTGTGAGGCTATGGCAACAAGGGATTTGATGGTGCGCATGCGTCAGGAATACTTGGCATATTTCGGGGGTTTTGTTTTCCACTGGTCAGCCTTCAGCCATCTACGTTCTTCTCTGTTGGACCCAGCTACGTCTCCTAATTGCAACACTCGAGTGCAACCCTGGAGGGAAACACCTCCCCCAGTTTATAAACTGGGAGGAACCTGAAGACCACCCAGCAGCCACTGGTTGCAGCTGACTGCAGCTAAACTTCCTGGAACATCAAAATCTCATTAGCAGCAGCCCCTGAACGAGAATATCACTTAAGATACACTCAACGTTGGCCTGTGGCCAAGTGTAATTTCATCCAGACTGGGTATGGGAAGCCCTTAACTCCCCTGGTGTTATGTTGCCCAGAGTTATTTTACTCTAGATCTGTTGACTGGAGGGGGGGTTGGGGGAGGAGGAGGGAGCCTACCGGTTCCCTTGCAAGAATTGAAGGAAGCTGTAAGTTAGTTTCTCAGTGGGGAGTGATTGGGGAGCCAGCAGCCCATTTCCCCGGAGGAACTCGGCCTCTGAACTGGCTCTGAGGGCCAGGAGGAGGAGGCGGAATAAGCGCTGTGATCACCGGCGTTCAGGACTGAGACCGAGCTGGGCCATGAATGCCTGCGGTCGGTGCTGCAGTCAGCGTCTTCAGGCTGAGTCCCAGGCAGCCGCCAGGATCCACGAGGACACTCAACAGCTGGCTGAGGTCCCCTTTAGGGTTAATGAATAATTCAGCACCAGCGATCCTCGGACTCTGGCTGGAGGGGAGGACTCCATGTCCCGGCAGTGCAACCAGGAGGCGATCTGTTCCCAGCACAGCGGCTTCGCATGGGCTGCCTTGGCCTTTGTGTCCAGTTAAACCAAGAGTGGCCGGCGAGGAGGAGGGAAGCCCGACCTCAGCTCCTCCATTGGTCAGCAGAGTGGGGGTGGCTGAGCCAGCCACCTTCTCCCTTCTCCCCGAGCAGCCGGGGGAGGAAGGGCCCTCCCTCCTCCTCTAAATGGGAGGTGTTTTCCTGATTGGCACATCCCCCCACAGAAACCGGGCGGAGGCCCCTGGGAGAAATGACCTAGAGCCACAGTTTCTCCTAACACTTCGGTGTCCAACACACTTATAAAAATACGTCTGCTTTCTTACATCATTGCTACACTGTTGGTTGAAACGAATGTACGTTTATGAGGGACATGGGCAAGTTTAACTCAGAACCTAGCCACAGTGAGAACATTTAAGTATTCGAATACACATGGTGGGTTTTGATATGTCCAATTGTGCATCCCTGGTTTAATGTCCTCAGAGCTTCTCTCACGTGCTTTCTGTTACCACGGAGATCATGTGAGCAGTCATGTGTTTCAGTGCCCTTGTTATACATGGACATGGGAGGAAATGCCTTTCTATTTGCAGCTGCCAGGTTTGTGGTCATTTGTGATGGCGGCCACTGCAAGCCAGTTTAGGAGGGTAGCGGACAGTCTTTGGGTCCCCTTTCTACTTTGCCTACCTCTCTCTTCAGCTGCCGGCTAGATGTGCTGCCTCCATTCAGCTGCACAATCCATTTCCTGTTGCCCTGGGGTTTCCCTGCTGCTGCTGCTGCTGGTCCCACTCCTCATGCTGATGCTTCAGGTGGCTGTCTTGGCAGCTGGGCCACGGGTCTTGCAGATTGAAGGATAGTCCAGAATATATATATATATATATATATATATATATATATATATATATATATATATATGCTTAAGCGACTGAATGACTGAACGGACCGGTCGACTGGTCGCTATGACGTGCACTGACCACTAGAGGACAGACGCTCGACGTACAGGATTGGGCTCCCCCCTGTCTGGATCGGGCCTGCAGGGATCAGGCCGAAATCAGCTAGGTGACATCCCCCTAGGGGTCTCAGATTGTGAGAGGGCGCAGGCCAGGCCAAGGGCCTCTAGTTAAAAATAATTTCCTGGATCCCTCAAATCATTTACACCTTCAAAAAGACTTTAACATAGGCAAGAACGCCTGTTTGTGATTAGTTGACCCAAGAAAGCACAATCTTTTTTGGTATAAATGGGAAATGTTTTTAATATAAACCAAGTTTTCCAGGAATATATTCACCATGTAATTGAAGAAAGAATGAATTTTAGTTGGTTTGGAACTTTACCAAGATCATTTCACCACTTTTTAAATTGTCCACTAACTCATCCAATGTGTTGTGTTGGCAACAATATGTGAGTTGTTCATACCATACATTTGGTGGCTCTTCATTGTAATTTCCATACTTAGCAATATTATACCCATAGGAGCAAGCACTTGATTACCTAGTTATGTCCTTTAATATTGAAAGGCCCATTATTCCATTACCATTACTTATCATATATCTCAACTATAATACAGACAGCTCATTATATTGAGTTTTTAAATTCTTTGGATTTTTCAAAGCATTGCTTTGGGGGCATTAAAAATATTTCTAATGAGAAGGGTACATGTTGGTTTGGAAAATGTTAAGATCCTGAGCTAGATGGATGTTTTTAAAGGCAGAGTTGGTGTCGGGGTACAATATAGAATTATCCAGTAAGATTTTTTGTACCATAGAAATATAGGACATCCAGGGGAAGACTAGATCAAGTCTGATCTCCATGCACGTCGTTAAGATTTTTTTCTTTTATCCTATGTCCCAAAGAAGCTTCAACTCTACAATGAAATAATCCTCTTGATCAGCACTAGGTGTCTATGGAGTACCTATCATGTAAAAATACATCCTGAACAGATCATAGCAGCGATTTTCTACCTTTTTCATCTCATGGCACACATAAACTAATTTCCAAAATTCTGTGGCACACCAATATATATATATATATATATATATATATATATATATATATATATATATATATATGTGTATATATATATATATATATATATATATATATATATATATATCTGAAAAAATTGGTATAATTTTGATTGCTTTACAAAAGAAATAATAATAGTAATTACCTACACTTCTTGCTCCAAAGTGACTTTTAAAAAAAAATCAGATGCCTATACTTGTATATAAGGATTTCTGGTACCAAGGATTAACCAATCAGATGTAAACTCAATATGTGACATGACCAATAAGATTCAACTCTATTATATGACCTATATATTTAAGGTTCAAGACCGGCCATTCATACAAGATGGCTATAGTTGTGTTGGCTGTTGTCTATTTTTTATTTGACAATCTAAGGGAAAAGAGGTCAGTGCCCCTGACTAAAGAGTCAAGTAGCTCATGTTTTAAACATTCTTGTGGCACACTGGTGTGCCGTGGCATACCTGTTGAAAATCGCTGGACTATAGTATAAGTTCAGCCTTCTGCCCTCGAAAACTTATTGACAACATGAACTGCAAAACATACACACAGACCCTAGACTAACATCATGGCCATTTGTTTGTATTGCTTTCCGGGCTTTCTCCTCTGGTTAATATTTCACATGTCTTTCTATGATTTTTCTTGCCAGTGTTTCTTAGACTGTGGCCTCCTGAGGGCTTGGGACCGTGTTTAAATAATTCTCTTTGTACAAACCCTGAAATAGCACAGTGCAGAATTAGCACTTTACAATTCTTTTTGATGAGGGAGTGCAATTATGCCTAAGTCCCGGATAGAAATCACCGCTATTTCCAAATTACATAACTGCGGTATTTAAAGCTTCTGAAATGGAGCAATTAGTAAAAACTAAGATTCAGGGACATCTTTGGGGAACTCAGAATTCCAGGGAGTGATTTTTTTTCCCCTCAGTCACCACCCAGAAAGGATGTTCCATCTACAGAATTGTTGGCATTGTGTCGTTAAAATATTTGAAAGGAAAACAGTGCAATAGCATAGCAACTCCTATGGGTAATATTTTATGAATCTCATTATTATTTCATGTGTAGCTGCCCCGTGATTAGAGGTGTTATAAATCCAGTCAACGATTTACTAAGGAATTTGGGGGTGGGGGTGTGGTATCCTTTAACACAGCGGAATCGGATCTCTGCCCTGGCAAGGACATAATCTCCTGCCATGTGAAATAAATAAGCTTATATTTGGTGGGTGGCAGGGTATGCCAATGGGATTTTTAATATAAACAAAGAATTACTTTTAGAAACCGGCGTGGTCAATACCAGAAGACCAAGGCTGAAACCGGGCACTGTGAGTTGAGGCCTCCTGGCAAGTTCAGAGGAGGGACTGGACTTGTGTGGACGCTCTGCTTGCCTTGGGAAGGACAGGTGGGACTTCCTCTCAGGCTCTGATGACTGCTCACTTACTGCGACACGGTGGGAGGAAAGGAAGTGAAAGGAGTGTGCTCTGGGTTTTTACTCTTACCCGTTAATCGATTTAAACTCGCATCAGCCCTCCAAGGCTGTCAAAGGAGGAACCAAATACTAATTGGGCATTTACTGTAAAGAGACAGTGGTGAGCTATACAGAGACGGTTACTATTTTGAAGCGCTAATAAAGCAGTGTCATTGCCCAATTCACAGAGGAGGCAACCCAGTCTATGTCAGATTAAGGAGCCGGCACAGGACACCCATCTGTGACTTGCCGAGGGAGGATTGCATTCAAGTCTCGAGTTTTGAGTCCCCACACTAATATTTCGGATTACTTCCTTGAGCTGTCTCCCACATTTTGACTTTCTGCTCTTGCTGAAGTAGGTAATTTCAGAGGATATGTTATTGAAAAGTTCGAAGTGTTCTGTTATTTCATATTGAATACAGAAGTTATTAGTATTAAACAATATCACCAGTAGAGAAGCTTTGGCAACGTGGCCTGACAGGAGGGGGGGAGGGATTATCACACACCTCCTCGCTCTGCCTGGCCTTCTCTTGGCCCACAGCTTTATTCTAATTATTCCTCCGGCAGTGAGCTGTGCGGGTACAACCCAACAGCACCTTTACCATGTGACTTCTGTGGTTTCTCTGCTTTGCGGCTTCTCTGCTCCTCGTGTTTGGATCGCCTATGGGAACCCACCCAGACATCTGCACTCACATATGTGCAAATCCAAACCAATGGGGGACGCGAGCCATGGAATGGGTCCTCCTCGCTCCAACCCTGGTGTAAGCTTCTGAGGTGCATTGAACATGGCTTCCCAGGGGCTCCAGCAAGGTGAAGTCCCAGTCGCCATCGATTTTATCTTGACAACAGCCCTATGGAGGAAGTTGTACTATTACCCCTACTTTAGAGATGAGGGGGCCGGAGTTTAGAGATGCAGAGCAACACGCCCAAAGTCAGAGTTTCCTAATGGAGTACCTGGGATTTGAACCCATGACCATCTGATTTCACAGTGAACAGTCATCCCCTGAAGCAGTGCAGGAGGGCTGAATCCGTTGGCGGAAGGGACTTAGGGCAGAGGTCAAGAAAGCCTTGGGGACGCCTACAGTGAGAGAGAGAACTGCGTTTAGGTAGGTCAAATCTTGTATCTTCCCAGTTGGTATAATTTGACGAAGATCCAGGTGCTACCTTCTACCTGCAATCTCTCATCTGCCTCCTCCCATGATAATACATACTCCCTCCATTAAATATTTATGCGATCGTCAAGATGAGTTAAAGTGCAAGTGCCTTTTGGAAAGTCATCACAAATGAATCTCTGCAAGGAGCTAGTTGTCAGCTCTCTGAGAGCAGTAGCTCTGAGACTGTGGAATCCTTTTGGAAAAAAAAAATATATTTTTTTAATTGATTTTTTTACAGAGAGGAAGGGAGAGGGATAGAGAGCTAGAAACATCAATGAGAGAGAAACATCGATCAGCTGCCTCCTGCACACTCCCCACTGGGTATGTGCCCGCAACCAAGATACATGCCCTTGACTGGAATCGAACCTGGGACCCTTGAGTCCTCAGGCCAACGCTCTATCCACCGAGCCAAACCGGTCAGGGCAAGACTGTGGAGTCCCTAAGAGCGTGGCCAGGACGCCAGGACATAAGGAAGGAGCTGAAACTAAAAGGAAGTAGGAAGCTACAAAATCAAACTTCCTTTTCCTTCATCTTCTTTAAGGCTTGTCCAAATAGTGACTATAGGGGAGAGAAAATTCAAAGCAAAGATTCCACTGAAAGCGCTCCTTCCACCCGCCCCCCCTCCTCCCACGCTGTAATGCCAATCTAAAGATTAATTAGTAGGAAGGCCTTCTCATTTGAACAGTCTTGGAAGTATTTGAGCGAAGCGATTTCTAAATCAGTGCTCTGAGTTTAGCTCTCTAACTTTAGTTAGAATATAAAGAAATAATTACATGTCTGGCGTCCTCATAATTGCACCATCCTCCCTGCCATGAAAGGCTACAGATTATATAACTGCAGCGATTGATTTTCTACATCAGACACTTTAATTGAAAGGTTAAGAGGAAGCTGGATCAGCAAAGTGGGAGGTTACTAATTCTGCATTCAATAATTTGGGACTTCAACGCCCCTCCACGGACAAGAGGCCAAGAATTTTATAAGAATAATTTCACTTCTTGGAAATGGCATATCACTGTTACAAATCGACAAAAGGTGCTTATATGCCCCATCAATGTGGCTCAGTGGTTGAGCGTCGACCTATGAACCAGGGGGTCATGGTTTGATTCCTGGTCAGGACACATGCCTGGCTTGTGTGCTCAATCTGTGCAGGAGGCACCAATCAATTATCCTCTCTCATCATTGATGTTTCTCTCTCTCCCCCCCTCTCCCTTCCTCTCTGAAATCAATAAAGATATATTTACAAAAAGAAGACCATATTTACAGCCTGGTCGAAATAGAGGACATGAACTTTGTATAAGTTCATTGCTGTTGCTGATTGTTTGGGATGTAGACCACCAAAGACCCTACCTACCGCCACTTTGCAGCCAGTGGCATTTGGGGTTCTCAGGTGGAGAAGATGATGGCAGGACAATCACGGAGGAGCTATTGGCATCCAGGGGTTAACAAAGGTCAATCCTAAAAATTCTGCAGAAAAAATACCAATGCCCACTAGCCAACTGTCAAAAACACTGATACCCTAGACCATGAAGCAGCAGTAGAAACAGTAATTTCCATAATCATTGGAACTGGAGATCCACTGAAAATTTATCACCAGAATAAAATGATCTCCATGCTTCATGACAAGAGAAAAAAATGAATTGGGTAAATAATGTAAAATGAAAGGGGCTAGGAAAGGTCAAAAGATGACTAAGTCTAGACATTGCTCACAGGACTCATTGTGGAACTCTAGATATATTTATTCCTTGTATTTTGGGTTGATTTTTGCTATTATACTTGAGGCACAAAACTGAAAAGCAAACTTATAAAATGAAATATTTGCCCTCACAAAGATGTCCAATGAATTTTTGTCAATATTTCCCATGTAAGCTGTATATTAAGGTCATTTACAAAAAACATGGGATCTACATACATAATGAAATAAATGCTTGTTACCGATGGTGGTGAAGGAACATATACCAGCTCTAAGTCACTCTGCAAGCCTGCCCGCCCAGGCAGCGTCCTGATGCTGTTTTCGATGCCTCGTTCAGGTTGGGTTCTCTGTCCTGTCTCCCAGGGCCTGCTGCCGTGCCCTGTGTCTTAGCACCTACCACCTTGTTTCTGAAATTGTCTCTTTAGTGTCCGTCTCCCCAGCACACGGGGCACATAATTGATGGTAATGACCGTGTTCTGTGTGCTGTGTCCATTTTGCTTGTTGGGTGGCAGTGTCAGACATCCCACAGTCATCCTTAAATTGGGCCGAGTCATACACTCAGGCCTAACCCACCCAGTTCCCCATTCCTGGCTACCCAGTTTCCCATTCCTGGCTACCCAGTTTGGAGAATACAATTTTGATAGAATTGGGTTGGCTCATTGCTTTGGAGTGATAGTCCGGGGACCTGTGCCACCACAGGTATCACTTCAAATAATGGGAGGGTGCCAGAAACTGTTCGGGGTGAGAATATGCTGAGGCAGGATCAAGGGGCAGGGTTTTAATAAATGTGTAGGTAGCCAAAGTGTGACGCCTGCATGGGGCGCCTTCCAACCTTTAATTTACTGTAGTCGTCAAAACAGTAACGGGATTTTCAAAGGATCTGAAGCAAAAGCATTGAAGTGCCAACACAAACACACATACCACCACTACGTAAACTTAGGGCCACAGTGCGTGGTGCGCTGAGTGCAGTCTATGTGCACAGCACGTGTTCTTGAAGGTATGGAATTGTCAGAATACAAAGAACAAAGTTGCTTAAAAGAAAGTTAATTTCGATTTTGAGTGTATTGGGCTGATGCTCTAACCAGCTGAGCTACCCGGCCAGGGCTAATTTTGATTTTTAAGTGGCAAGAAATATAAGTGAATGTCAATATTTTGCATACAGTTAGGCCAATATATTATCAGGATGCAGAAAAAATAGTTATATTTTTTGGTGTCCTTCATTTAAACACTTGAAATCATTATTTTTTTTTAAAATGAGGTCTAGTTTAGCTTTTTAAAATTTCCTTTGAATAACTTTTACATTGTAATTCTCTTAGGATTTGAACTTCCCGAAAGAAAGCATCTTTAAAAGAGATGATGGCAAAAAGGGTTGTTATCTTGACGTAGATGATAAGGTATATTGTAGAAACAACGAAGCCCTTTATCTTAAAATCTATGCCTATTCTTTAAAGCTTGACCCTCTATTCTTGAAGAACTTAACGAATAATGATCATAATCATTTGATAGAACTAACAAGACAATAACCCTCTTCTCTTAGAAGTAGCTCAAAGGCCCTCCAAGAAAATAAGTTGGCAAATACTGAGAACAGGAAGAGATTGATGGATGTTAAAATAATGATCGTCTTTGCCAGGTAGAATGATTTCACTTCCTGTGGCTGGAGACTGCCAGGAGGCGAGGCTATGCCAGCTTTGGCTGCCTTGGCGAAGTCTGGGTCTACACACTTGCCAACTCATTAGGAATTTTCTATCCTGAAAATAGATCATTGTAACACCCTCAGGAAAACAACCCGTTGTGGTGAGTTAATGCCAGATTTATCCGTGCTATTAAAATTGTTATGGGTATTAGCAGAGCCGTGAGGAACACCCCCCTGTAGTGTTCTAAGGGCTTTCATCTGCGTTGCCTCATTTGACTCCCTCAGCAACTCCGAGAGGCACAGAGGGCTGGTGATTACCCTCCGCTTTTTGGTGCGGGGACCTGAGTTGTAAGGTCTGAGTGGTCGTAGGCAGGTGCACCACTGGAGACGGGGGTCCGTAGGCCCAGACTCTTTCTAATTTAAAAAGTGATGGAAGTATTTATCAAATATTTGTTCTGGGCAGTGACTGTCCCCTCCCGATAGTAATAGCTGAGTACTGTGTGTTTACTTTGTCTCGGACACTTTGGCATCCTTTGTCTTCAAAAGTTCGAGCACATTTCAAAGGTAGCTATTGCTGTCCTCTTCCAAGTCAAGATGCGGAGGCCCAGCGAGGTGCCACCATGGCTTCTAAATTGAGGGCTGTGTCTGACCTCAAGTTCAAGCGCTTCCCTCTGAGAGAGTGTTCCGTTTACTCCCCTCTCCGTCTCTCTGCGGTGGGTGTAGTGCACCGCTTCTTATAAACCTGGAGGTGATCTCAGGGCGCTAATATCTCAGAGAGAGACTGGGTGGGGAATTGGCATTCTGGCTGGCTGAACTTGTGGTTTTTGTGATTGTCAACAATACTTTAGAAATACATAGTTAAATATCCTGCTTGACTACATATCTTGAGAGCAACTGGAGTTTTTGTTGGCGATGGTTACCTTTCCATTCCGCAGGACTGTTACTTTTATTCATATTTTGCATTATTTTGGTAAAGCTATCAAAGGGAGCAAATTGGCTTGAACCTATACTGACTGTCATATATGATTGAATTTTGTTTTTAAAAATAAATCCTTTTGAGAGATATGGGTAATTGGCATATTGTTGAGCATCTACTATGAGCCAGATGTTAAGCTAGATACTGAGTATACCTACCTATCGAGGGTGTACTTACAGATGAGAAACCTGCGGTTCTGAAAGTCAGTGGCCCAAACAAGCAAAGTTATAAAACCTGACTATGACCCGGGCCGTCTGACGACTGGTCCCTGAGGCTTAACCATGAACCCTGAGGGTTCTGCCCAGCACCTTCTGGGTGCCAAGCCGCCTTACGTAGCCGCCGGTGCCCTTTAGTTCTTTGGCGGATGGCTCATTGCCCCCCTCGAATGCTAATTTTAAAATTTACACAAGGATCCACTCCTTCCTATGCGACTGTTCCTTTATGTTTGAATATTTGCGCCTGAATATCATAGAAGGAGACTTGGTGGAATTTATAAATCCTTCAGGATTCTCCTGTGGCCATGTCCTTTTAAATCTGTGCATTTGTAATCTCAGTCTAAGGACTGATTTCTAACTTTATTCTTGCACTACACTGCAGGGGAACTTCAGCGTTTCTGAATGCTGACACCCTGGCAATAGGGTGTCTGAAATATATTCTCGGCCTCATTTTATGAGCAGGGTAATTAAAGCGGGACGAAAATCTGTTTAAAGTTTATGCAATTAGCAGCATTTGGTGGGGGGAGTCCCATGTCAATCTAACAAATGAAATGCGTATATTTTTGAGGCATTCATAAATAAGAAAAAGAGAAATTGAGTCAATTATCAAAAAGATCCAAGACTACCAAAGTTCTCCACACAATTCTCTCGGTCTTCTCCACCTGCAGTTCCTAGACAGCCCCTTGATTTTCTAATTCCGTTTCTGTACCTACGCACAGCACGAGAGGCGCTAGCTATGCTGCTTTCCCGCCCAGGTGAGGCTGGGGCTGTGCTGGCCGGCTGTTACACACTAAAATATTTTCTCTCTCCACATTTTCAGACATGATTAAAAAAAGAGGCCTGCGTTCAATTCCGCTCAAGGACACATGCCTCCATTGCAGGCTCGATCCCCTGCAACCAATTGCCTCTTTCACATCAGTGTTTCTCTCTCTCGCCATCTCCTTTCCACTCTCTCTAAAAGACAATGGGACAATGTCCTCGGGCGAGGATGAATAGCAACAAAAAGGACAGACGTCTCCAGAAAAGGTCTGTTTCGCAATTAAGTCACCTGGTGACCTCGGACAGGTCATCATCCACTGGGCCTGAAGCCTCCTATTTCAAGCTGGTTGGTGGATTAAATGGGCTGAAACAGGGAAAGCCCCTGAGAGTAACTGCCACACTAGGGGCACCCGCTCCCCCGGCACCTCCCCAAGTTCCTTCACTTACGCAAATACGAGGGTTAGTTGTGACCATTTTGGAGTCTTTATGAGTCTCTAAGTCTATAAAGATGGGTTTTGAGTCTGTCTGGCCTGGCTCAGTGGTTGAGTGTCAACCTATGAACCAGGAGGTGACGGCTCGATTCCTGGTCAGGGCACAGGCCTGGGTCGCAGGCTCATTTTCAGTGTGGGCTGTGCAGGAGGCAGCCAATCAATGCTTCTCTCTCATCATGATGATGTTTCTCTCTCTCCCTCCTTCTTCCTTCCTCTCTGAAATCAATAAAAAAATATGTTTTAAAAAGATGGGTTTTAAAACTAGCTGTTGACATTTTATACATGATAGACATTTAACTCAAGTATGGTAGAACCTAAAAAATAAAAGCTGAGCACAGTCTTCCAACTTTAGATCCAAAGGAAGTTCCCCCATTTTATTGCATTTTTAAAAGGAAGTCCTTCAGTTCCCTCATCGCCTTCTGCAGGATGACAAGGGCAAGAACCGGAGACTTGGAAACCGGCTGGAAGCGCGTTTGCCCATTGACAAGTGAAAGCCACCACGTGCCTTCGGACTGAAAAGCATGTGAGAGGCACGCTTAGCCTGAAATCTTTAAAAAATTATGCAGCCTCATTTCCATGGAAAAATGGCTTTCACTTTTTACATATAACCATTTCAATTTTTATACAAAGAGCTAGAAGGACCGAAAATGACAGGCCTCGCTAACCCAACGCTGTAAAAGTCTGGAGAGGAATTGTGAGAGAAGGAGTAAAAACCGCCTGCAATGGCTTGACATAAAATGACACTTTTCTTCTAAAATGATTTTGACTTGTCTTTCCATTTCCTTTGAATGAGACCGAAAGGAACTAATCTAGAGTGGGTTGTGGTTTTTGTTTTTTTTAAGTCCTTTGAAAAATAATGCATTCAGACATTCTTGGCGAGATGGAGGAAGCTTCATCACATCGCTGGGAATCTTCCTAAAACCCGTCTGATCAAGTCAGCCCATCTTTCAGGATTTGGGGAGTAATCAGGTCGGAACTGGCAGCTCCACATAAAATTTCCTTTCATAATTCCACAAAGACAGTTCGACTTTTTTAAAACCTGAAGTCTTGTTCCCGCCCCTCCCCCCCTTTTTCCAAGTTAAAGTTAATTCAGGGCTTGCAAACTTTATTACAAGGAAATATATTGAATAACTACTGTGACTCAGTCATTATGCTGAACATTAAAGATTGTATAATATAATACTACTTTTGAAAAAAGTAGTGATATATGAATATATAGAGAGAGTGAAATTAGAAAAAGTAGAGAGAAAAAAAAGGCTATGGATGGTGGCAATTTTGTGTAGAATAAGATGATGACATTTTCATTCTATTCTATATCTTAAAGCTTTCAGAAAGAAAAATGGACTCTTAATTGTTCTTTTTTGGGAATCCCGCACCCCCCTTGCTGACTAGCTGCTGTGGGTGCGAACCTGCCGGCTTCCTGGACGTTAGCCTGGTGGCCCACCCTGCGCTCCGGCTAGCAGGCTATTCTGAGGGTCCCGGTCTCATTTTAAAATGCAATCCAGGGTCACATGGCTCAGATTCGACCTGGAGCGTTGCTGCCTGTTGGCTGCATGTCCCAGAGCAAACATTGCATTTCTGAGCTCCACTTTCTTATCTGTAAAGTTGGAATGATGTTTATCCTTAATCCCACACTATTGTGGAGCAAATCAAAGAATTCTACCCTAATCCTGGTGGCACTCGGTGAGGTAGTCGGGGCCTACACTACTTGGGTCAGGTTGTGAGGACATGTTGCATGTCCCTTATCTTCCTCACAACCCTCCGAGGTGGGCTCTGGGAATGTACCCATTACACAGATGAAGCAACAAACTCACAGAGGTTAATTAATTCTTCTACAGTCGTAGAACTCATGAGTGGCCAGCTAGATTCCAAGCCAAAGCAGTTAGATTCCAGATTAGGAGCTTATGTTTACTATATTATATTCCTTTAAATGAGAAAATACATGTGACTGTTGTATGTTTTGCACAAATATAATAAACTAGAGGCCCGATGCACGAAATTCGTGCAAGGGGCTCGGCCCTCGCAGCCGTGGCTTCGTCCGGAAGGTCGTCCGGAAGTTCGTTCACCTGTCCGGTCTAATTAGCATATTACGCCTTTATTATTATAGCTGTATAGTTTGCAAATATGGTGACCATATTGCACCTGGATTTTTTGGTTAGTCCTCCTTGTAAATATTTAGACAAGTTACCCTAGAACTTAGTGGCTTAAACCAATCACATCATGTATTTCTTCCATGTTGCTATGGGTCAGGCCTGGAGACAGGTTCCAGGTTCCATTGGGATCCCACAATTTCTGGATCTCGGCTCCAAGACTGGGCGATGGGGTTAGCCGAGGGCATTCTCCCTCACGTGGCCTAGTCCAAAGAGAAACTGCCTTTTAATGTGGCCTGAGAATAACTTGCCAGAACATAACCCATTACTTCCAGGCACGTCATTTTCTGCACATTTTCCTCCATGTAACCTCTATTTACAAAGCTGAAATAATAGTAGACTTACATTCTAGAATTTCCCATAAAACAATCACGTGTTATAAGCTGTGTATGGAAAGCATAGCCTACAAAAATCCTTTATGCTCACTCAGGTTTCTGGATCTTTGTTTATGTTATTTACCGTCTAAACACACTGCTTTTTGTTGTTGTTGTTGTTAGAATAATTCCTATGCCCCAAATATTTCCAATGTCATTGTGTCTTAGGACACATTCCCGGAGACTCCCCCTTCACCTCCCAAGTAAGAGCATCTCTCTGTGCTCATCTCCACAGAGGACTTAGCGAAACGTGCCCTGGGCACTCCCCAATGTCCCCTAGTCCTCCGGCTGGAGGGGAAGGTCCTGACCGTTCATCAACAACAAAAGGCCCACGACTCAGAGGGCCGCAACTCCAGCAGCTCCCCGGTCCTGCCGTTGTGTAGCCTGGGGGTGCTCCCTCCAGCCTTCCTCTGTGCTCAGATCTGAGGCTCCTCACAGCCTGTCTCCAGGGCTGCATTCTCCTCTCGGCGCCTTCAATCCTAAGGTGGAACAGACTCCTACCCGCTTCAGCCACTCAAAGCAGCACAAACACAGAGCTGCTGATGGGAGGCTGGGGTGAGGGTTGTGGAGTTCACACCCCTCAATACACAAAACGAGCAGTACGCTGAGCACTAGACACTTAGCTCCTCTCTCTCAACTCCCACAGCCCATCTACGCTCGGGGGGAGAGGGGGGGTATCTCTTGTGTTTCATGATCTCCTTTGGCTTCAGCTTACGGACATCTGGGACCGCCCCCTCTGGAGCCACACAGCTCACATCCCTCGTCTCTCTACCCTCTCTCTCCTGCTACTTGGACTCAGGTGCCAACTCCCAAATGCATGTCGTCACCATTCTCTATTAAGATACTTCTTCCTCTTGGTTCTCCTTTCATTCCAAATCACACCCTAGTCTCGGAAGGTGGTGGTGGTGGTGGTGGGGGCAGGGGGGTTGAAGAAGAAACGAATCCAGGTTGTTTTATTTAAGGAAAGCTATGATAGAGAATTTTAAATGATATTTGACATGTAGCAGTTACTTAAATGTAAAAAGTTGGTGGATGAATGGGTGGGCATGTGCCCACTTTCTATTGCATGTATCATCTTAGCAGATGTTTATTATTACAGTGCATTGCTTTACCCTTCATCTCTGTAATGGAAGGTTTGGGTTGCTTTTACATTATAATAATAATATTAATAATAATAACAACAGGTAATGTTTATTGAGTGCCCACTGTATGCAGGTACTTTAAACTAATGTGTGTCATTATGACACGGGGCTCTCACTCCCCGCCCGCCCCCACCCCCCCTTTACTCATAGGAACATGAAGAGCAGAGGTCAAGCTCTTACCCAGTGTTACCCAGTCAGGAGGGAGTAGATGGTTTGAACTTGGTAAATGAGGTCATGGACTCCCTTTATAACTTCCTGTGCTCACCGCCACACACCTACCTCACTGCTGTTACCTGCTCTGCTCCCCGCTGGCCTGCTTGGCGGCTCAGCCTTCCCCTGGCGGCTGAGTGCCGACCTAGTGTTGCTGGTCCCATTAGAGTCATCGCTGTGTGCATCCCAGCGCCCGCTGCTTCTGCTGGAACCGAGAGAGGCCTGGGCCACTTATGGGGGCCCCTGCTGGGTGTTCCCTCTCACCGGTTCTTATGTTCCCGCCCGGCATATATTAGGGGACACGCTGATGAGGCCCACACTCTCAGGGGAGTTACAGGTCCCCCCTAGGCTGCAGAGAATTGGAGCGTCTCTCTCAAGTGCTCCCCTACACACCCTCCATGCTGAGGATCGGCACATCGGCAAGGAGAAACCCCAGCTGCTTGTCCTCTATCTGGGTAAACTTCCCCCCGACCTGGAGTCCTTGTGGGAGAGGAAGGCTGGGGCGAGGGGGGTTCTTTCTGTCCTTATTTTGGTCTGTAGTCCCAATTTTACTGTTTCTTTTGAATTATAATGCCAACGTACACCTTGTTTTGTAAAGTTGCTGCAATGTTAACAAACAAACAAAAAACCCAGCCCGGCTGGTGTGGCTCAGTGGTTGAGCATCAACCTATGAACCAGGAGGTCACCAGTTCAACTCCTGGTCAGGGCACATGCCCGGGTTTCAGGCTCGATCCCTAATACGGGGCATGCAGGCGGCAGCCAATTGATGTTTCTCTCCCATCAGTGTTTCTGTCTCTCTATATCTCTCCTTTCCTCTCTGTCTAAAAATCAATAAAAAAACATAGTAACAAATTTAAAAAAGAGAGGGATCAGATCACTCCCTAGATCACATAAGCGTTTGGTTTCCAGTCACAGCTTAGCTCTGAGTAGAGGCTAATGCCCACAGGCATCTGAATCATTTCAGGGCAATAGAATATTCGGGAAGCTAGAGGAAACAGGAAACCCTCTCCCAGGAAGCCACATAGGCAGGCACATATGCAGCCGTGGAATATTCTCTCTGAAGTGCTTTCAGGGGACCTCACATACCTAAAAACTCCAGGAGAACAACGCAGACTAAGGTTAGTGAGGTGCCGAGGCGCTGTAACCATTAGCTTCCGGAAGTGGGGAGTTTATGTGGAAAAGCAGAACAAAACAACAGAAAAGCTCTAAACCCTTCCCCACCTGTGTGCTCTCACACACCTGGATTGAAATGGAAACGTGCGATTTTGCAATTCAAGTCTGGGATGTCGAGTTCCATGGAGTCATTACTAAGTGCTGCCCCCAATGTGATTTCTGCGCTCACACTGGGGCCAGGGGTTTCCCTGTGTCGTTCTGTGTCTCTTGTGGGCATAGACCCCCCCTCCCCCTGCATCTTCCCTCTCTCCTCTGTTCTGTGGCAGTCATCCGCACGCTCACTATAGGGCACCGCCCTTTTGCAGTTCTATTATTTTGTGGACCTGCTGTGATTTTTTCCAATCACGACTAGACAATTGCCCACCATAATTGGTAGCCATAGGGTGAACTGTGCTTTGATGAGTGCGGCAGAATATGAGGCCTGAAATTATTTTCGTCCCGCAGTGGGTGAGTGAATTACTGGAGAGTGCTCTTTGACTAACAGCACTGCGTCAGAAGGAGCCGCCGTTCCATCCAGGCTTTGTTCTTAGGAAAACAGAGGGAAAGGAAAACCAAGAGTGACCTTTTGTCTCCTGGCAATTAGACCTCGGTTTTCTCTTCAGTTCGGAGCAGCGGCTGCTGCAAACAGCTATTTACAGCTCTGATTCCTACACAGCACCTTCTGCCCGCATGGCCTGTGGATGTCTAAGCTCAGACACGCAGGGCCCAGCAGCCCCTCAGCTTTCTGACCCGTGTCCCCGAGCAGGACCCTGGGTCCTTGGATGGTCTACAGATGTGTCAGCTCAGGAGCTGCGGTCCCTCCTTGTGTTTCAGTCAGACAGGGACTAGGTGTGGCTGCAAAGATATCTTGTAGATGTGATCAGAGTTCGTCATCATTGACCTAAGTAGGGAGGTTATTCCAGATAATCGGGGTGGGTCCGAATCGGTCAGCAGGGAAGGCCTTCCTTAAACACAGAGCTGAGGCCTACCTGCGGGAGAACTTCCGCCTGCCCGTCTGGGCGTGTCAGGCTGTCCTTCTTCACAGCATGTCCTACAGATTGCGGACCCGCTCCGTGACTGTGTAAGATAATTATGCGCGATAAATCTCTTGCATACCTCCAATATTGACCGCCCCTGGACCCTCCATACATATGTCAACTGACGTAGAGCAATGGCTTCAGGTAATGCCTTAGTTCTCGAGAAATACCCAAACTCCACATAAGGGGTGACCTCACGTTAGAGGGGAACATAATTCCCTTGTGGTTTTCAAAATATTGAATGGGTCTGGACTGTAGATATCCCGTTTTCTATTATTCTCACTTAACTTGCAAATAGATTAGTATCAGCTTAGTTATACTATTAAGTATAAAATATATAGGTGTATGTATCTAAATCTATAAGTCTATAGAACATCTATTATAGATCCATATCTATATCTATATCTATATCTATATCTATATCTATATCTATATCTATATCTATATCTATATCTATATCTATCTATATCCAACACTCCTCACCATGTGTTTGCCCCAGAATGTCCCGGGAGAATAATTGCTAGTGTATGTTGGTAGAGTTGATAACAGCATATCAAACTAAATTCATTTGCATCATGTCACTACCTTAAGCGTCTGACTGAGATAAACATTTTACTGGGAATGGAACTTAGGCCATCCAACATCCATTTTCATTGTTCTTAAGTACTGAGGCTTTTGTTTTCTGATGTATACCGGTCAGCCCATTTGTATTGTTATTTTGAGCATCCAGCTGTCTTCCGAAGAAATAGAAGAAAGAGGAGGAGGAGGAAGAGGAGAATAAGAGAGGATGTGATTCCTTCTTCAAATACATGTATGTGACAGAGAGGGAATTGGGTGAAACGGTGAATGGAAGGGAGATGTCCATTTTTCTGAAAATGCCAGAGGCAACGGGACATAACTTCCATAGCAGAAGCAGTTTGCAAAGGCGTCAAGCAAGTCAGTGATGCTGGGACTTCATTTGGTGCCACACCTTTAACTACACAGTCAAGAAAGGAAGTAAATCATAAAATTTCCTTCTGAAATTACCTGAGTCATCCCACCTCTATTTTTAAAGTAGCTCTACGTTGAAAGGCAGCGTTACAGAGATCATAAATGCCACTCCTTTACTCAATTAATCCTATATTCTTAGTTGTAATCTTGGCTCTACCTTCAAAACCTTTTAAAAATCAGGACCTTCCGCACACTTTGCCTGCCATTCCTCTGGACAAATCTGTATTAACACGCATTTCTATTTCTTGACCCCGACGCCCCCTTCAGATTCTGTTCTCTGCAAAGTAGAAGGAGAAACCCTTTAGAGGAAATGTTTGGATGAAATCACTCCTGTGTTAAAAGCCTCCGATGGCTGTGATTTTGCTGAGAATTGAGTCCGCGTTCTGCTTGCTATGTTTAAGACCCTTTGGGATCTGGTCCCGCTGACCTGCCTGCTCTTATCTCTGATCACTCTCTGCTCTCCCCAAGCATGCTGGTCTTTTCGGTGTTCCTTGAACACACCAGCAGGACTCGCCACCAGACCCCTGTATCCTTCTTTGTCCTGGGATGAGCACTCTTCTCACGCCCTTTGTATTTCTGCTCAAATGTCATTTTAGCAGAAAGATGCAGCATGACCTCAGTGTGTGAAACCCAGACCAGCTGACACCCCTTCACCCTTGATCTTGACCCAAGTGGATTTCTCACATTACCACCCTCTATTGCTACTGATACTGTTTAGTTGTGTTTCTTTCTAATTGACCACCTTTGTCGGCCGGAGTGTCCTCTGTAAGAACAAGGGCTTGGTCTGGGCTGTTCATTGCTCTGCCCCTCACAACAAGGTCAAGCTCAGAACAGGAACCCAGTGGATATTTATTGACTGAACAAGTAAATGAGTTCCAGATCTGCCACTTAGGCAACTTGGTCAAATTACATGAAAGCTCTGTGTTCCAGTTTCTTTCTTTGCCAAACAAGGGGAGAGGAAATCTAACTTGCAGGCTCTATTTTAGGGCCAATGACTGTCTATGACATGGGAATAGTTAAGCATACAGTGAGTCTTGATAAACGGGTTCTATTGCTATGACAGTGGGATCAGGAAATATTTGAATTAGCATAGCTTCATAGCACCTACTTTTTTCCCCATTCTAAGTTGCTTAAAATGATAAAAATAATGACCACCACACACATATATTTTGGAAGACCAAGTGAGACCAGTGAGTGAATTTTGATTTCATAATTGTGAATTCTCTGTGAGGATTTATAACTTATTTTCACCGAAGTTTGTCTATCCATGCAGTGGGACAGAGACATAGGGAAATGGAGGTATTAATCTACGTTTCTGGCAATGTGTGATTGTAAATGAGCCACAATGGTTTCTGTCCTATCTCAACATTCCAGGAGTACACAGGCCTCATAACAAACCGGGGCCTGACTTTAATGAATCTTTCACGATTGATTTGAGCTGGTCATCGGAATGATCAGACATTGGCAGGGGTTCCTGCACCAGGAGGAGGTGACGCGCTCCTCACCAGGGCCTCAGTTCTGGAGGGTCTTGGCTTCTTCCTCCCCCACCTGACACTTAGTCATCCTCTGCAGCTGTTTATCTTGTCCAGAAGGAAAAGCCATCCAGGTTGGAGGCTGTAAAGGTGCCATTTCGTCAGCAAACATGCTCTGTTCTTGACAGAGTTTGAAATACTCTGCATCTCTGAAGTGTTCAGTCAGATTGTACATTACAAGCTCTTCCACTCTTTCATGTCACCAAAACCATTCAAACTCAACCTTCTTTGTCCCAAACAGCAAAAGGATTATCTTTGCTGAAGCAGATACCTACATTTTATGGGGACAATTGTTTTCCATTTTTCTATTTCTTCAGAGAAGGCAGATTGCAAATTGAGAGGTCTCCATTGGGACTCTTTCTTTGAAATAAAACTAAAATATGTAGATATTTAAATTTATTCAAGTGGTCTAAGATTTTAAATACCCAGTATTTAGCTGGTTCATAGTTATCTGTTTTGTTTTGTTTTTAACTTTCTCCCTGGTGGGGCACACATAGGTTTACAGTTGTGAGTACGTGAAACAGAGTTTATTCTTGTCTTATTATTAATTAATAATTGTATTATTTTCCATATGAACAACTGTATACCTATGTTTGCCCCACCTCATATCCTGTCCTTTTAAAAAAATGTTTTCTTTCATCAGTAAAAACCCTACAAAGACTGGAGAGGAGTGGAGAGGGAAGGGAAGTGGAGATGGAAGGGAAGTGGAGATGGTAAAGGAGGATGTTGAGACTGACTTCCAGGCTTCTGGCTTGTTCAATTAGATGGATAGTGACAGTCACAGGGGCAGAAACTATTAGGCCAAGCCCATGTTGGGGACTAGAAGTCCCTGGATGAATTTTCGGACATTATTAAATCTTAGGTACTTTAGACACGTCTACAGGGAGCTGTCAAGTTGCTGTTGTAAATGATGGCTTAGAGCTCAGAGCAGAGTCAGGAAATACGACACATTAATTAGCTAGCTGGCTAATTAAAAATAGCATCCCGGTGTTTGAATTGATTTACTGAAAAATGATTGATATTGAAAATTTATGAGACCTTATCTGTGTCAGGGGTAAAAGACGGCTAAACTAATTCCGTCATTTTAAGAGCCCATAATCTACTCAGAGAGGCATTTACACATGTGCAAAACACATAGGTAGTTACTTAGCCATGTCGTAACTGTCAGACTGGAGGTTTAAACCAAACGCCAGAAGACCACAGGAAAGGAAGAGAATAATTCTGTTGGGTAGATGAGTCTGCAACATAAGGTTTAGGAGGTGGAACAGAAGTTCTGAAACTGTAGCTGGGTCTTGGTAGAGCAGCGAGCAATGTCATTCTCAACTGAGCGAGCAAAGGGAGTGCCTTCGCAGAGACACTCGCTCATGGCACACCTTTTGGGGGAATATGGGCAGGCGGGTGATGTTTCTCCTGCTTCTCTGGTTGCTGGGAGGAGGAACCTTTCAGAGCACTACCCATGGGCTTTTCTCTTTCCGACCATCTTCCCACTTTGCAGTTCAACCAGTTCTCTCATCACCATGAAATTAGGTTGATAAGCTTCTAGACTCAATTGTTTCCTTTCATTGTCTGCACTTAATGTCTTCGTAAGTATCTTGTGGTTTTAGGCAGTCTCAATGTGTCCAATACAAAAGGCCCATGTAGTGCTCTGGGAGGCGTGCCCTCAGAGCAGCTGGTTTCAGCAGGCAATCCATGCCTTCCTGGTCAGGTAAGGCATGGAGGTGTGCACCCGCAGGGCAGCTCCAGCGCTAATCACCCTCTTAAGAAGCTGTTGTTCCACACCTGAGGCAGCTCGATCCAGCTGTTGTTTCAGACCTGACACAGCTAGATCCAGCTGTGGTTTCAGACCTGACACAGCTCAATCCAGCTGTTCCAGACCTGAGGCAGCTGGATCCAGCTGTTGTTTCAGACTCAGAGTTTCTACTCCAAGTGCAGGAAGTAAAGCCGTTTGCTTGGTGTTTTGGTTGCTGTTTTGGTGTTGGTGTTTTGTGGAGGATGTTTGGAGAGCACTTAGACTGGAATACCCAACTAATGCTCTTCATGCGGGCGCCAGAGACAGTGCCGACCAGAGGCAAGTAGATTAAGAAACAGCGAAGGGCAGTATGAAAGCTACCCAATCAACTGAATGCAAATGAAAATCACCACCTTCGCAGGAAACCATACAGAGGAACTCATAGGTCACAAATGTAAAAATGCGCCCAGCTAGTGTGGCTCAGTGGATGAGCATTGACCTATGAACCAGGATGTCACAGTTCGATTCCTTGTCAGGGTCTATGTCCGGATTTCGGACTTGATCCCCCAGTAGAGAGAGTGAGGGGACAGCTAATCAATGATTCTCATCATTGATGTTTCTCTCTCTCTCTCTCCTTCTCCCTTCCTTTCTGAAATCAGTAAAACTATATTTTATAAAATGTAAAAATCCAACCCGATTGTCTGTTAGAGAATAACTTAAAAATCAAATCGTCCCTAATTTTATTGCCAAGTATGGCTGAGATAATACATATGACTTGCTATGGCACCAAAAAATGGCTACAGAAACGAAAGAGTAGTTAGTACTTAAGTTTCATGGACTCGCTCTCTTTTCCCTTTGAAATTTAAGAAAATCATAAAGGCTTGATGTTACATAAATGAGGTCTTTCTGGGAAGAAGCTGGGTAATTAGGAAGAGAAAGGATCACATTGTGGCTTCTTAAAAGGGTAGAGACTATTAACATGGACAAACCACCAGTTCCAAGCGTCATCTATCAAGAAACGGTAAGGAAGTGAGAATGGAAATTGGAGAAACTTTAGACAACACTTTCTTCTTAACTGTGTTTAATGCAGGAAATGTCCCAGGGGAGAGGAAAGACGGTAACACAATGCTTGCATTTAACCAACAGCCAGATCAAATATGAGCGCCCAGCAGGAAGGGAGACAGTGACTGTGGAATTAGGCGGTGATTGATGGGGCTGAATGAATGGCCTTCAGAGTGTTGTCACGTTCAGATGATGGCATTGGTGGCCAATGGTTTAGATTGTTCCATTTAGTAGGTGGCATCGGTGGCCGAAGGGTTTAGATGACCTGTTGTGCCTTGGGTTTTTGAGCCTGCAGTAGCCAACCCGATTTCCCTGAAACATGGACACTTTTAAAAGTTTGATGGGAAAAACAGATTTTATACTCTATTTAATACTGACAATTTGAACTACATGTTAATTTTATGTACTGCTTTTATTAGCTTGGAATTTTTTTATTGAATTTCTTATTAAAAAATCGTTACAGTTTTAGTACGCGGATACACTCTTCCGTTTATGTAGCCCGTCGTAATGGATTGCATTTCTCACAGTGGACCTTCACCAGGCTGTTAAGTAGTGGCATGCCTGATGTTACTGGTCCCATTTTACTCAGAGAAAATGGGCTCAGACAGGCCTGATGGTTTTCCCAACTCAGACAACTTATCGATGTTAATATCAAGATGATCCTACCAATCTAGAGTCCTTTTGGAATACTGCATTATAGATCTTGGGGTCAGGAGAGCATAAAGATGACATTCATCTCAGGTTTTCTTCAGGACGTAAGCTCTTTCTCATCCCAAGTTCAGAATGTGGCCCCATTTGCGCTCTCTGGGCAGGCACTGAAGGTTGGATTGGGAGAAGACATAGGAAGATTCCTAACTAAAATCTATGGGCAGGAGAGTAGATTGTTGGAGAAAAGTGATTTTTAAAAATCTTGAATAGAGCATGCATCATCTTTTAATTAACTGAGAATGAAAATTTGGATAAGGTAGTTATAAAGTTTCCTACCAATACGATAGCCCCAGGAGGTGCTCTGGACCCCTAGGAACTACCTGAGGCTACAATGTGTACAGACATATTGTTGAAACTGCTTTTTTCCCCCAGCAATACTGCAGAAATAAATTTCATTTACTGTCCATTATGCTAGGAGTTAGAAATATAAAGCTGAACTAGATAGGTCTTAGACTTCAATACCACACCCTTCTAAATTCCCAATGCATCCTTCCTTCCTTCCTTCCTTCCTTCCTTCCTTCCCCCCACCCCTCCCCCCTTTTCCTTTTAAAGCTCCGTTGACTTGTGAGGCATTTTGGTGGGAAGAGCCTGCACAAATGGGATGCACTGCCATCAAGAATTAGACTAATGGGTGTACTTTACCAAGCACTTGGGCACTCCCAGCACTGTGCTGGCCTTATGAAACATTCACAGCAACCCTGTCAATGGTACCTAAATATCGTCATTTCTTCATGCAGAACATTAGACTTAGAGAGGTTAGCTGATTGGTCCAGAGTTGGGAGTTTGAATCAAGATCAGTCTCCATTGTGTCGCAATTCAGAAATTAGACATTTACAAAGGTTGCCTCGCGAGATAGAAAGGCAGGCCAGTCTCAGACGAGGCTAATGGCTGCTGAGTCATGACCTTCTAGGATGGTCTTAACCTCTGTTAGTTGCTTGGAGTTCAGAATCTGGTTATCAGTTTTTTTAAGCTTAGAAACCCAGTCTTATTAGTACTTAGAATGGATTGAACTATTGTTTGCTGATAAGAGTTAACCAAATTCACAAGAGACTAACATATGTAACAAAAAATGAAAATTCCCAATTTCCCATGAAAACTATGACAAGTGGATTGGATGTTTGCATCCAATAATTATCAAAAGTTGCTTCAAGCAAAGGAAATCAAAGCAAGAAAGACTTAGTCAATAATTCAAGTAACACCAGTATATATACTGGTAAGTCTCTACAGAGGTTACTAAAAGTATTGTAACATGATACCTGGATTCTTGAAGAACCCTGTGTTCTGCAAAACTGTGTATCCTTATATAATCAAAGCCTAATATGCTAAGTGTTCAACTGTTCCTTAGACCATTTGACCAGTTGCTATGATGTGCACTGACCACCAGGGGGCAGACGTAACCACTGGTAGGTTAGCTTGCTGCTGGGGTCAGGCAGATCGAGACTGGGCGAGATGGGCTGGACACACCCTGGATGAATACATGCAGCAGGCCTCTAGTTAAAAATAACAGTGCTTATGGGGACAGTGGGGTTGGGACGACACCCCAAACCTATATAAGTGTGTACCCAAAGCACTAACAAAAATTGGTACCCAGAGAGCTTACTTGGGGAGGCAGCTCACAGTAGCTGAAATTTGCACCATGAATGACCACAAACACCAAAAGCAGCAGAGCGTACCTGCTGACTGATGGCCTGGGCCACGCAGACGAGGCGCAGTGGTATACATATGCCCAGGGTGACGGGAACTACCACTTGGGGCAGGAAAATGGTCAAGAAGGATGAAGGTTGTAGGATTAAAATGGGAGCTGCTGCCCAGGGCAAAGATTTTGAAGGGAAGCAAAAAAAGAAAGGTGATATTTCTGGAGAATTAGCTATTAAATCGGGCACATTTATTACAGCCCGAGTTGGCAGTACAACTCCTGGTAAAAGCGTGTCAGAGGTTTCAGTGTAAAACTCCTATTAGAAGCAGTTATTGTATAAAATTAGCCACTCAGAACTCTGAGCATCCGCGCCATCTGGCAGACGCGCACCAGCCCAGATGTCCCATGTCTATGCCGCAGAGCTGAGAGTCACTGGGTATCACACCCAAACCCATAAATATCTCATTCTGGGGAAGAGCTCAGGTAGTGTTGATCGTTTCAATGTGCTTTCTTATTAGTGCAGATAACACAACATATGTATTTAGAGTACTCACTCGCTCCACTATAACCCAAATCCTCATATACTATAGCGGCACCTGCATTTTTGTTTTCTTTTGTTTTTAATTCCCACCCCAAGATATGTTTTATTGAATTTTAAAGAGAGTGGAAGAGAGAAAGAGAGAGGGAGAGACAGAAACATTGATGTGAGAGAGAAACTTCGATCGGTTGCTTCCTGTACACGCCTCAATCGGGGATCGAACTGCAACCTAGGTATGTGCCCTGACCAGGAATCGAACCTGCAGCGCTTTGGTATGTGGGACAACGCTCCAACCAGCGGGGCTGCCCGACCAGGGAGGCCCCTGTTCTTAAGGTGCACTCCAGGTCCATGCTCCACTCCCTCCTCCTGCAGTGTGTTTGGGGGAGGGGCCTTATCTGGGCAATGGAAGGTACTGGCAGGACGTCAGGAGCCGGAGGAAAGCAAAGTCGATATATTTGTTCCTCTAACTCTCTGCCTTTACCCCAAGTCTCAGTTTATTTGGGGTGAACCTGTCCTGGAGGTGTGTGTCTCCGTTCGGGTAACCGCTAGGCTGGGGGTGGTAGCTGCTTGCTTCGGTGACAGGGCAATGTACCATCTCCTGGTTTCTCCCAGGCGAACAGTTGCTGTTTGGGACGGTGGTGTGGATGTTGTCAGATGACATTCAGATGAATATGTAAAGTGACACAGCGCACCTCCCCAGTCCCATGGCCAGAAAGGACTGCCTGCACACATGGTTTTCGTCTTTAAAATGAATCTGAGCTTATTATCTATGTACCGATGCTTTCGACTATGGGACCACAAGCATTATTCTTTGGATATTAAAGAATCAATAGTAAACGCATGTTTAAAGCCTTTAGGTTTTTGAAATACGTCATTTTTGCTGTAGATGGAGGAGTTCACAAGGTTTCTGAAATAATTTGCTTTCCCTGGTGGCTTTCTGACTTGAGATCCTTCCCCCCTCCCCGCCAAAATAATAATAATAATAATAATATCACGGTTTCTTGAGGATAAAAATGAGTCCTTTTTTGTCATTTGTGACCACTGGCACAGAAAATGGAAACCACTTATTATTACTGTTTGCAAAAACCACAAGGAACACCAGTATTTGAGATTAGAGATTGCTATTCCATAGAGACGGCGGTTATCAAAAGCATGAGGAAGACAGCCGAACGCATCTCATCGCATAGAGGGCACGGTCTCCAGTGAAAACATGTAGAGCACAAGAGGCAGCACAGCACACAAATGTGGAGACCTGGAAAAGGAGGGGCCACAACGTGTAAAAACGACAGAAAGAGCATTTTGAAAATCAGCGGAGGAAGGGAAGTCCTGGAGGAATGAGAGGCAAGCTTTAAGGATTTGCTACGTGTTCACAAAAGCATTGTCGGAGTTTAATGGACATCTTTAGATTCCAGTGGGGCATTTTAAGCTCTTTGAAAAATTAATAAGGAGAGGACAGAACCAAGATGGAGGTAGAAGTCCCCTGAACATGAGGACACGATAGAGTCAGTTTGCAATGAGTGACTTGTGTTTGGCCTTCTCATTCAGCTTTTAAAATACACGTACCCACTGTGTCCTCGGATAGTTGCACGTGGCTCCATTTCCTGGTTAAGTCCCAGGTGAGGGACTCTGACCCGGGGGTACTTGCAGGCAAGTCCCAGGCACCCAGGTGCACCACAGGGCCATCTGCTCACTGGAGGGCTGCCCAGCACTGGGCGGACGCACTGGTTGTGAGCTGCACCCACGCCTTTTCCCTCTTGTAAAAAGCACAGATGGAGAGGGCTTACGTAATCGGAAGCCTAAAAAGTGACAGTCACACACAGACAAAGGTACTAATACCAGCAATAGATTAGCTATCGGGCTGTAATTGGTGTTAGCATCTGTATTGATTGTCCCTGTCTTACTGTGTTCGAGATACTGCCAGGAAATAGCCTAGTCTATGCTTCCCCAAACAGTCTTATGTTTCGCTTTTTCCTGAAGTTATCCTATACAATAAAAGGGTAATATGCAAATTGACCCTGATGGCAGAATGACCATAACAACCGCTCCACCAGTCACTATGAGGCACACTGACCACCTCTCAGTCCCTTCCCCCAGCCGTCAGACTCCCATCACCGGACAGTGAATCAGGAACTGGGGGTGGGTGGCAGCAGGGGGCGGGGCCAGCTGCCAGCAGCCGGGGAAGATGGCCCTGATCGCAGGCCAGGACTAGGGACCATACCCGCGCATAAATTTCATGTGCCGGGCCTCTTGTTTATATATAAGTAAACAGGCTTGTTGAGGTCACCTATAGCAGTGTACATCCCTAGCCCCTGGACAGTCTGATTTGACATTGATATGTAGGGTGTCCCTCCAAAATGTATACACACACTTTGAATAATTATAAAGGCAGTGTTTATTAAAATACATTTCAGTTTCAAAATTGAGCTATCAGCTGTTAAAGTGTGTATCCATTTTGGGGGACACCCTGTATTTAAACAACCTCCCCTGAATTATTTGCTCTCAAAAATGTTTTCAGTAAAAACTGGGTAACAATAAACTAGCAATTTCACTTTCTGGAAAACTCCGTGGTGGTTATACAAACGATGTGTATTAACAATTGTGCTAGGACTAGAATTAACATCTTTTACCAGAATGGAAGAGTCCAAAGGATTTGAAATTAAGTAACATTCATCTGGGAGCTTCAATCAAGGGGGCTCCCTCATCCTCAATATTTTTCCTGTAACAATGGAAAGTTCTCAGATGATCCATGGACTGATTTTATTCTCTTCTGGCATTTTGAATGACTCTTAGTTCTTGGAGGTACTTTATGTTGCTAAAGAGCTGGGCCACAAGTCAACTGAAGTTTACATCTGTTCGAATTTCTCTTTCCCTTGAGCATTTACTAGGATTCTGGATAAATACCAAATGGGGCATGATTACAAAGAGCATAGCAAATTGGAACACAATTCTTAGCAAAAGATTTGTTGAACTGAAAAGCATCTCTTAATTGGAAGGGACGTTAGGGGCCATTTGTTCATCCAATTCTATTCTACTTGGTGGGAAAGAATTTTCAACACCAACCCATCACGTTCAAGAGATGAGAGAAGACCTGTCAGGGAGTAAAGACAGAACATAGAAAAATGCCTCCTTCCACCCCCATTTGTTAACCCTCATGGTAAATCACTGGTTTTCTTCTTTAAAACATAGTTGTGCTGTCGATTTATTCCCACAGATTTAGCCTTTTCTGTTTTGGAGGGTCAGTGTTGCTTTCATGTTCTTATAGTTCCTAAAATATAAATACTTTCACATCAGTGTTCCAGAGATAATTAAAAACTTTGAAAGGAAGGGGTCAGGAGCAGGTAGAGAGTTCTGAAAGGAATGTTGTTGTTTTTTTAATTTTCGTACTAGAGGCCCAGTGCATGGATTCGTGCACCAGTGGGGTCCCTCAGCCTGGCCTGCGGGGATCAGGCCAAAACTGATCTCTGGGGTTTGTGATGTTGGTGAAGCAGATTCGGGGCTGACGGTGCCCCAGTGGGTCCCTCAGCCTGGCCTGCGGGGATCAGGCCAAAACTGATCTCTGGGGTTTGTGATGTTGGTGAAGCAGATTTGGGGCTGACGGTGCCCCAGCAGCAACCTAATCCATGGTCAATTCCGTGAAGAATCAGGCTCCTTCCTCTACTGGTCGGAGCATCTGCCCCCTGGTGGTCATTGCACATCATAGCTACCAGACAAATGGTCAAATGGTAGGACATTTGCTTAGGATTTTATATATAGGTAGACTAGAGGCCCAGTGCACGAGTTGGGGCCTTCCGGCTGCTGGCTAGGGCAGGGGTGGGCAAACTTTTTGACTCGAGGGCCACAATGGGTTCTTAAACTGGACCGGAGGGCTGGAACAAAAGCATGGATGGAGTGTTTGTGTGAACTAATATAAATTCAGAGTAAACATCATTACATAAAAGGGTACGGTCTTTTTTTTTTTTTTAGTTTTATTCATTTCAAATGGGCCGGATCTGGCACGCGGGCCGTAGTTTGCCCACGGCTGGGTTAGGGCCTTCCTTCATTCCATGCCATCCCCTGGTGGTCAACGTACATCGTAGCGAGTTATCGAACTTGTGGTCTCCTGGTTGAACTCCCAAGGGGACACTTTGCATATTAGCCTTTTATATAGAGCGAGGGCATTCTGGAATGATGGGAAATTGGAAAAGATGAGCCAAATGAGTGATGTCAGGTTATACAAATAGCACATTAGGTAAGAACTAGGATGTATGGCACACGCAATATATTTTGAACACTAATTTACTGAAAAATAAGCTGCCATTTATCTAAATGCCAGGCGGTGTACTTGATGGTTCAAAATGTCACTTTATTTAAACTTCACATAGACCCAGAAGGGAGGTCTTATGTTCCCTGTTTTATTACTGAGAACCACATGATTTCACATAGAAGTAACATGCTTCAAGCAAGACAAGTGATTTATTATAATTTCAATCAAGAAATGTTATTTATTGCATTTTTTGTCATTTGTACCATATACTAATTGTGACAGAGGTCAAATACGATGTTTTTTTTTGCATAAAAGCCAAAAAGGAAGAAAAGAAGCAAGTGAAGAAGGAAATGAGCTTTCTTGGTGTAAACTGAATTTTCATGGGAAATTTAAATCATCCATGTTCATTTAATGGACAGGATAATTTGAAAGTCATCTCATCTGTTTTTACAATGAACTCTAACAACCTCTATTAGGCTCTGCTTTTCAAATACATTTGTAGGACAAACTTAGCTTATTATGTGATTTGGAAATAAGAGGCATTTAAAAATATTTTGTAGCTCATGCTGTTCACTTCTATAATTAACATAATTAGTTTGGATGGTTGAGATTTACTCTAGTAGTTTTCAGATGAAACTTTCCCTCCTTCACATGCACACACACGACACACACGCGTGCGCACACACACACAGGCACATGCTTTGATTTTTCTATTTCCAGACTCTTAGTTCAACGCCAGTGTTATAGTAGCTCACAATTCCTTTTACTCTCTTATAATGTCATCCCATAGCAAGGGAAATGAGAAGAATGTGAGTCACATAAATCTTTTTTTTCTTGCTTTTTTCTCATAAAACTAAACTTAACATTTTTCTTCTTTTACGTCTGTTGGATGATTAGAAAGACCTCATATAACAGATTGAGAACTGTACGTGTGAGCCATGTCTCCTTAGGCATATTCTAGACCCAAATAAATTGCTAAGTATAACAAACTACAGCTTTCTTTTCATTAATACAGCACATTGAAGTGAGATTTTCTTTTGATCTCAGGATTAATTGCAAAAACAAACAGGAACCCAGTTTTTCCTGTGCAGCTTTGGTGGGGCTGAAATGATATATTCTCCTGGACATGGGAAGTTGCTGTTTGGCACTGATACCCCCATGTCAGTCAGCGTACAACTTTCTTACGTTGCTTTAAAAATTCTCAGAGTAGAGTTTTGCTTAATATGGTTAAAATATACAATCCCACTGGCTGTCAGCCCACCCTTCTTTCCTCGTTACATGACACTAGAGGCCCGATGCACAAAATTCATGCAATAGTAGGCCTTCACAGCCATGGCAGCTGCCTGGATCCCTCCCTCACAGCCACGGCAGCTGCAGCCCTGGCTTAGTCCGGAAGGACATCTGGTCTAATTAGCATATTACACTTTTATTATTATAGATTGATTTCCAAGACTCGATGAGTCCTTCCTCGAGTAGGATGTGACTTCTTAGGTAAATGAAGCCCAGGCTGGGGGTGGGGGGGTGGGGAGTGACACACCTTCCCACCGTCTATTCTAATCTGGAGAAATTCGAAAGATACAGGGAAGATCTTTCACCATCCTCCCCAAGTGATGTGGGTGTCTTGTAGTTGGTGACTGACCCAGACTTCATAACAGGCTTACAGTAACCATTCTGTGATCTTGTTGTAACGTGGCTATCCATTTCATGCAGTTTGAACTTTGGGCTCCAATTTTAACATTATGATAGGATTTTATTGCATTTTTGAATGAAGAGAAGAAAGAAAATGTGAAAAAGGAAGGAAGAAAAGAAGGAAGGCAGAGAAAAATTAAGAAAGGCAAAAAAATGAAATTTCTCTTAATCCAAAATGAATAAATTTACATCATTAAAAAACCCACTTGTCAGTAAAATTTGAAATCAGTATGCAATCTGAGTAACAGTTTGAGGTGATGCCAAATTTTAGGCCAACTTAACCAAGCCAGGATTATCTTATAACTTGATGAAGATATAGTAGAAGGTCCTTTTATTTGGGCGAAACCATTCCAACCACAAATATGCTATCAAAGGATAACAATAGTTTTAGTAATTGAGTAAAACTTTTCATATATGATGGTGGTGATACAATCCACAATGTAAAACATCTTCAGTCGTGACTTTCATGGGAGCCCAATGAGCATGATGTGGATGAGGCAGGGACACATAATCACAGTGATATCACAGGGATCTTGTGTTAAGATACATATTGGGATTCTTCTCAGTAATTTACGTTCTGATTATTAAAATAGGTAGTGGTTACAAAGCTACCTAGGTAGATAGAGATGAGGATAAGTAGATAAAATACAGAGATACTTAGATATATAGCTGTATATATGTGCATATATATGTATGCATACATTTAAATCTGTATTGTTGAAAGTATTACATAGGTTCTCCTTTGAGACTTCTTGCCTTTTAATGGGCTACTCCTTCTTCTCTTCACTGTCAAACTGATCTTCCTTTAAGCATCACCTGACCCAGGAAATGTTCTTTTATGCCCCCGTAGATGTCCATTGCCTCTCCCCTGCTTGTCTCGTAGACAAGTCTCTGTTGTAGAGCAGCATACAGCATTATGATAGTAAGTATACCTGGATGAGTCCTCTAGTAGAAAGTGCTAAGGGCTTTGGAGAGTAATAACTGTGACTCCTTAAAAATTCTCTTATCGCCAACTCCAACCACAGTGCCGGGCATGAGCATTTGTTGAAAAAACTATTACAGTATGACTGTCAACGGCCTACTCTATCACAGGTGATAATTACGATCATTGAGAATCATTCATTTTTTGGACTAATTATTTTCTTTATATTGCAAATTGTTGTAAAGCTAAGAACAAATTTCTGTTATTTTAAATTAAATAAGTAAACACAACAACCCAACATTTCCCCCTCTACTGCACACGAAAGGGGGTGACTCTGGCTCGTCTTTTATGGAATGTCGCCGATCCCTCATCATGTTTGACGGCACCTTTATCGTGCATCATGCCTTGGTTCTCTCAACGAAATTGCTTTCATCTGAAGACATGCCAATGCCTTCGGCGGATCAGATTTGACTGATGAAAAAGAAGGAGCCGTCATCGTCATTTTACTGAATCAGAGCAGCCAATTTATTTGTATTTTCACTGTCGATTACAAATCCAGTATAAACATTTGACATGCAATGCTTTCAGAAGTCCCATACTGGCAAGTCAGTGAAATGACAACCATTTAGATGGATGGTGAGGTTCTCTAGGCAGACCTTACCTAACCAAAACAACAAAAGACTCACTGCATCTTACAGATGTCACCTAGGGAACACTGTACCCTGTCAGGTAAATCAATTAGAATTATGTGGAATTTAATTAGTCTTTAATAAGCAATTTTTATTTCTATTTGGCCTATCTTACTGTATAATTTTTAGACCGCACTGTAATTTCCAGGTATGGTCTCTTAAATCTTAATATCGACAAGCAGGGACAGTACTGTTATTTGGCTAACTTACATTCTGTGCTTATTTACACATTAATTACTATCATCTAGATCAGCGATTTTCAACCGGCGTGCCGTGAGAATTTTTAAAACATGCAATACCTGACTAATCATAGGCACTGACCTCTTTTCTCCTAGATTGTCAGATAAAAAAATGTCAACAGCCAACACATCAATGTTGGTGTGACTGAATCACAATTATACCAGTTTTTTCATCAAATCACCAAAAAAGAAAGAAAGAAAGAAATTTTTTGTTGTTGTGCTGCAGAATTTTAGTAATTAGTGACAAGTGGCCATAAACTTAGTGGTTTAAAGCAACACAAGTTTGGTATCTTACAGTCTGGAGGGCAGAAATCTGAACTAAGTCTTGTGACGTTAAAATCAGTGTCAGTGGGGCTGTATTTCTTTCTGCAGGCTTTAGAGAATCCGTTCTCTTGGCTTTCCAATGTCTAGAGGCAGCCTACATCCCTTGGCTTTAGGCCCCTCCCTCCATCTTTTAGGTGTTTCTCTACGTCTGATTCTGTAGAACAACTTAGTGAGTTGCCCAAAGCCACAGAACTGGACATCTGAAGATCTGATGCTAAGGCCCTGCTTTCCTCCTAATTTAGTACTCTGTCCAGTTTCCTCATTATTCTATAATTTACTCCAATTTGGTATGGTTTCTCTCTTTATCTTCATTTTGCATGTTAAAGTAATGTTAATTAGGTTGAGACCCTTGAGCGGCAGCTTTTCCAGAAGCAATGATTACATACAAATGGACAGAATGCAATCAGGTTTCTATTGCCTCTCCATGTGCAAAATTGAGATGCAAGTAAAGAAAGGAAAAGGACCTGATTAATGCCTTTATTTATGCCTTTTCCTTCCTTCTAGTTCTTCTCACTAAAAGACACTAAACATTCGTGAACTAATTAGAGGCCTTGTTCTAAAACTGAATCCCAACACAACAGTTAGTAATAGGAGGGTAACCAGGTCTCAATATGAATGAATACAGTCAGAGTGTGTGTGTGTGTGTGTGTGTGTGGTGTGTTGGTAGGGAGCATAATCTTCACTTGCGATGCTTCAATACACATTGCCAGATGTTATGCCCCATCTCTAAAAGCTTCAACCTATCCCCTACATGTAAACAAATACTTATCTCCCCTCAACCCTTCTTTTTCTTTTAACTACCTTTTGTTCACATCTGAGATGCACATCATAAGCTTGTTTAGTTTATAATTCCATCACTTCTTCAAGTATTACTCCACTTTGTTTTAGGATGAATATTTGGACATGGAATCTTTTCTTGCTTTGACGGATGGCAGGGGCGGGGGGAGCTCATGGTGCTTTGCTGCCTATGAGAGAGACTGAGTAAATTCAGTCCATCGCATGTCCAGTTAGGAGCCATCACATGACAATCACTACCTCTTCGGCATGAGCTTCTGATGCTCTATGTGCTTCCTCCTGCGTATCCCCAGGGTGCTCTAAGGTAGATGGCAATCACACTGCTGTCCGTCCTTTCACTCTCTGACGTGGTCTAGCACTCAGCTTGTTGTCAAGAGTAGACTATATCTGTAGCAGGATGTAAATAATCAATGATACCGCCAGTAAAAAGTCTCTAGTGGGTCCCGAGCCATACAGTATTTCAGCTTGTTCCGTACTGGGGCGATAGGCACTAAAGATGTAGTCATCCTGCCACAAAGTACATGGAGGTGTAAAAAGACTCGCCATCGGTGCTAATTCCCCGAGCAGCCATTGACGCCCATCCTTCCCGGAAGTGACGGTGTCTTGTAAGGCAGTGTTTCACCAGGGACACTTGGGTGAAATGTCCTCTGTTTGAGGCATTCCTGGCATCTGGGCTTGTGTCCTCCAGGAATGCTAGTTAATCATCATGGGATAACGCGTCTTAATCGCCGTCAATATAGTTTGAAAAATAAAAAATCGTCTACTCCAAGTATGCCCTCTCTTGAGGGTTATCTCAGTAGCTGTTTGCTTGAGATGGTGAAACAATTTTATTGCTGACATTTCTTGTCAGAGCATTTTAAGCTACAAAGTTAATTATTAAAATTCTGAATTTTGGATTATATTTAGAAGTTGTAATTCAGATAAATCTAACTCCACTGTACCTGTGTTTGCCTTTAATCATGGGGTGTCATTCTGTAAGGTGGGGGTGTGCTCATATAGCAATGCCGTACAAATCCAGAACCGATAATACTTTTTCTGTGGCACTAGTGTAAGAATGTCTACTGAGAGAATAATTTCAACAGGATATTTCACATCCTTAAAAAAATAGCCCAGTCACTAAAAAAAGAGATAAATAAGGTAACATTCTAATTTTTCCAATAAGGCAAGACATGGCATCCACTAAAGGTTGTGAAACAGTTAGTACTCATTAATATTCAAACTTATTAGCTATGCAAACAAAATGGATACATCCATACAGCAAGGGATACGAGGATAAGATGAGCTTTGCCACAGAGTGTCATGAAACACAGCAAGTAATTCACAAGAGGATCAAGGTCCTCGCATCCCAGAGTTACCAGATGTAAACAACAGCACGAAGGATGGTGAAGGAAGACAGGAAAGTAATCAAAAAATGTAAAAAGGCATAATCTTGCAGCATTCTTCAAGACAAATGGCCTGATAGGATCATTTTAAGCCCTTGAAACCAAGATTCTTAAAATCAGTCTTTCTTCTCTTCTCCGTTTATTTGATATGAAGGGAGCCTGGGCCAAAACCAGAGATTATTTCCATGCATCAGTTATTGCAGAATTTTAAGTGTTTTAGTGCTTCCTTGAGTTCAACTGTTCATTCAACGTTGCTTGTTAAAAATCTTACCTGAGCCCGGCCCGTGTGGCTCAGGGGTTGAGCATCAACCCATGAACCAGGAGGTCATAGTTTGATTCCAGTTCAGGGCACATGCCTGGGTTGCAGGCTCGATCCCCAGCAGGGGGCATTCGGGAGGCAGCCGATCAATGATTCTCTCTCTTCACTGATGTTTCTATCTCTCTCTCCCTTCCTCTGTGAAATCAACAAAAACATATTTTTGAAGAAATCTGATCTGAATAGACACTGTGCTAGTTGCTAGGCAGGGAAGAATAAGATGATGATCAAGACCCAGAGCCTGCCCTCAGCTACAGTATCATGTAGCCGGGGAGACACAATACATTCAACATCCGATTAAATATAAGAAAGGGATACGTATGATAAGAGTGACTAGAAATAGAGTATTTTGCAAACTTGGGGGGGGGGGAAGAAATCCACTTCAGGCTGTTCATTGAACACCTGCTCTGTCAGACACCGTGCCAGGGGCTGCAGGTGCGAAGACAAACAGAGCACGATTCTTTTCTTGTAGGAGTTCTTAGTTTATCAGCGTCACCTCCTCTCAAGTGTGAGGAGTGTCAGGGAAGGATGGACGGGGGAAGTGACATTTGCGTTGCATTTAGAATGTAGGTAGACTCTCGACATATGGAGAAGCGGGAAGAGCTTTCCAGGGGGAGGCAAGAGCAGGAACACCAGCATCTGGGATCCTCTCCCTGAACTCCTTTCTATGCTTCCGAAAGCTTGCCCCGACAGTGACAGAAGGCACAGCTTTGCGATGGATGCTTCACAACACCTTATTTTTAAAGCAAAAAAGAGACAAATGTTCCTAGAAAACTACTTTTAATAGTTTCAACACTTTTGAGTACTTTTATTAGCAACATTACTGGCATTATCGCTAGAGATGGTCTAAAGCTGTTCCTGTGTCTTGGACAGCCCTCCCTTAAGGAAATTTCAGCGAGTAAGAAAAATAAGGCAAATCTCACTATAGCATGGCAAGTAGTTTTGAGATAATACATTTCTTAAATATTAGTTGTTCATGATAAGGTCTATTCTAGACATTATATAGCTGCTCTCATCTCTCATCTATTTTTTACCCTTCATATTATCTACATGGGTTGAACTCAGAGAAGAATCAATTTATTGTTTTTTATCTTATTTTTGTATTGAATTTATTGGGGTGGAAAGGGTGAACTAGACCTCCGGGGCCTCTTCTCTAAGGGCACTAATTCCATTCATGAGGGACCCATCCTCAGGACCTAATCACCCCAAAGGCCTCATATCTTAATACCATCACCTTGGACAGTAGGTCGACATATGAGTTGTGGGGGAGGGAGAGGTGCAGCGTCGGTCATTCTAAAGTTTAACAAAGAAATTTTAAGAACAGATAGACCCCTCGTCTTCCAGGCACAGGCACTGAGATCACACCTTTCCCAGAGTCACTCATGGATGTGTCGTCTTGGTGGCAAAGGAGGGATGAGACACGAGGGACCAACTGCACCCTGCTTTCCCTCTCAGTGGAGCATCAATACATGATCCCAATAACATTTCTTTTAAAGAGAATAGTTGCAAAATACAGGAAATAGTAATTTTACAATAAAGGAAAGCAGTACAAGTTTAACCTTTTCAAGTTGCCAAGAGAAAGAGGGGGCGGGGGAAAGAATAATTACTTTCTGCAAAGTACAAATTTAATAGGATCCAGGAGGATGGGAGAAAATGGGAGTAGAAAAGTCATTTGCTCTTTCAAAACATGGGTGGACTGCACTGAGCTCTCGCTTCCTGCCACATCAGGGTTCGCTGGGGAGCCCTGTAGGCCTCACCCCGTGCCCTCCATCCATACTTGCTGTTCTGATTTGAGTCGATCCTGCGGTAGAGAGGATCTCCCTGGCACACAGTGGGTTCAGGAGAAGAGAGACCATTTAAGGCACATTTGAAAGGAGACTGGTACCCACCTCGGTTCATTGCTCTTGCTGCTCTTGCTTTTTATCAATTTCATTACAAAATGGTAGGAACTTTAACCAGGTTTGTGTACAAAGTCACCTCTAGCCATTGTAAGTCTGATGATTGTCTTTTGCAAATTCTCTAACACGAAGGCACTGAGACGCAGTGTATTACATTAAGAAGCCCTTAGCAGTATAATTACTGCCGTGCTCTTAGCTCCTGTCATGTTTATATGGCTTCACAGCAACTGTCTCTTGTAAGGCGGGCCCTACGTGGCTGGGTTCTTTTGTTCAGAAAGAGCAGTTTGTGCCTGAAGATTATTGCCGAGTCATGGTTACGGTTCAGGTCTGTAGTGGGAGCGAGGACCGCGATGGGAAGTTCTCCCATCTATTTCCAGGCGAGAAGATAATGAATGCGCCTCCGTCTGAGCATGCTGGGGCATTCTGCAAGATAGTTTTCACACAAGTCTGGCCGCCTAAAGCTCACAGGCCCTGCCACGTGTGACGGTGGCCACTGGTACTCAAGAGTCAGCCTCGGGTGTAAATTTTCTCTTGGAAACCTGTGTGGCCCCGTTTGCACCCTCCTTTCTTCTGAGTTGAGCCTTGCAGAGCAGAGACACGCGTGGCTGTGATGAACGGCAGCTACTATTTTATCATCACATTCAAATAATGTTCTGCCAAAACTCTTATAAAGGAGCAGAGCTCACTTTCTTCCTATCAAGGTCATTACTGGACTCATTTCCTTCCCTTGAAAAGCACAGAGATGCCATCTAGCAGCTGCCCTCGGCAATTTCCTGCACAGAAATCGTCCTTTCTCTCTTAAAGCAACAACTGAATTCCGGCAAGCTTTCACTTTCTAAAAGAACTTATCGAGAGCAGGGTGGTTTGGCACATAGCCTATACTTCAGACTCTCCATCACAAATGGAATTAATTAATATCTCCTCAATAGGCAAAGTGATAGACCCATGAGTTCTAAATGGAACTGGAAACTCGTTAATAAGATTTTAATTAAGAAAACATAATTCTCATCATTTTCCTGAGAGGAAAATTGATCGTCTGTCTGCATAAAAATACAAATAATTAGCGGTGAATTGCCTCCCTTTGTTGAAAGAGAATAGTGATCTTGCCAATTTTCTGATGTATTAAATGAGAGTAATCAGTACATGCTGAAAGTGAGTTCATCCTATCAATCTAGAGGTTTGGGCATTTTGTTTTTTTAACAGTTTAAAGATAAAATTGAGTTTCAAGTGACTTACCTTACCATAAGATGGCGATACTTAAGCACTTTATAAGATGTCATATAAGATCTATAAGTTTCAATCTCAGGTAAAATGATGATAAACCTTAATATTACATAGTGTTAATGAAATGGAACTGGTAATGTTGTTAGAAAGCCTTTCTGTTTCCGGGTAAATTAATATACAATGTGCACCCTCTAAGATTTAGATTTCCAACATTTAGCAAATGTGGTATAATGCTACACATAAAAAAATCTCCATTTTAAGAGCTCTTCTGGTTTGTCAGTGTATCCACGTGTGAACATACATATGCTTACTGTAAACATAAAGGTAATCACATACTTGAATAAATTTATTACTTGAATAAATATATTTTAAAGTGTTATGAAATATGTCAGTCCTAACATTAGTATTAACAAACCAGCTGTTTAAAATTATGTGCATCCAAGTGTCATCACATAATTATTACTTATTTGTCCCAAAACTGTGATCTTGTGTGGTGGTATTGGATTTTTACTTTCAGTTTTACTAAGCATAATTTGCATTATCAATATTAATTTTATTACATAAACCCTTAAGTAGTTAGTATAATAATCCATAAAATTTGAGAAAATTCCTAGGTTATAACCTGATTGACGATTACTTTGAGAATTGAACGGTGCCATTCGTGATGGGAGATGGGGTGGGGTGATAGTTTGGCGATCAACAGTAGTCGGATAAAACATACAAAAGGGGCTTTTTTCCGCGTTTTAAGCAGTGCTTTTCTCCCCCTGTCCAGAACCGTTTCTGGACATGTGGGTATCCTCTCTAACGTCCCAGGTGGCATAGAGCAAGTGGCCGTCTTCTCCTCTTTGCACACTGAGGGGCAGTATGTAGAAGCTGAAAAGGACAGTTTGAAAAGTTAATGTGTGTGCCTTTCCTCCCTGAACGTCTCACTCATTGGTACCAAACCGCCACAGTTAAATCTACGAAAAGTTTCATATTAAAAAAATGTTAAAAAAAGTTTCATATTGTCGAACACCCAGCAGTACGCTTATTAATACTAGAAAAGCTCATATTGACTAAAAGTGGATCATTTATTTGGAGGAATCATCTCAATATGTAACAGAAGCTTTTCTTTGTTTATATATTAATGTGAGAAAGCACAGAGGACAAAGAAGCGAAGATACTTATGCATTAAAGATACCAGAGAAAGCTCACATGAGTTCATTTTTAAAGAATGCCAGAACTCGCTTTAAGTCAAGTGATTCCCCCCCCCCCCCCCCGCCCCCCGGCAGTAATTCGGTGACTAGGTTCAGTTTTAAAAAGCATTTTACTAAGAATATTTCGAGTGAGGTACATAATGGAATGCATTTAAAAGTTTTAACCCACATAATATAGTCACAGTGGTGTCACTGTAGGTCCAGAGGCAAAAAGAAAAATAAGATTTAGAAAATGTAAAAATAAAGCCCACACTTTTTAGTTAGATGTAGCATGCTTTAACGCTGTCCATGAAGATCACCAAGGTGGAATCCACACACACTGAAGATTTCAGGGACAATATGACCACAACCAGAGCTTTAAGATAAAATGATTTGATCCTCATCAGATCTCTCTAAACACGAAAAGAGCACACAAATAATGAGAGTCTATAAGACGTGACTCTAACTTTCACTAAGCGCTACATTGGGCCTAGAAATATGGTCCGCCACAGTATTAGATCATGCTTGGTTACACCTTAATTAGTTCTTATTCAATTATGAAAAGAAAATTAATCTCTCCCCACCACCGAGATGATGGGAAGCTTTAAATAAATAGCTTCCCAATACCCCCCAATACAGCTTTAAATGGCCGTAACATGGCATCATCTGTCCGGTTGTGTCAGATTGTTCTTGGCCAGTTAAACAAGTGACATCATTTTAAAAATTGTAACTCTTGCTCTTTTTTTTTAATCAGACGCCTTATTTCTTATGTAGTATAATTAAGATGATCGTACAATGCTGACGCTCTCAAATTCTCTCACTTTATCATCAAGACTTTCCTCATTCGCCGCTGCAAGCATTTCGCCGGATTTTCCTGCCTTTTCATAACAAGGGCTCAGCGTTCACTCCGGTGGCCGGAGCTGGCTGATTTTCAGAGTTCGACAGCCAGGCGACCCCGCAGCCTTCCCAGGACTCTCCCGCCTGCCTCTGATCACCCGTGATCAGAACTTGCTGGGCCCCCTCATCCCTCCATGAACAGAAAGCAGCAGAGGAACCCCAGCCCGGTTCACCCACGCCTGCCTCCCGGCCCGGCCGCGGGGGCCAGAGTCCGGCTCTGCCGCTGTGCCCTGCGTGGTGCAGGCAGCAGCGCCAGTGTTTTTGGCCACAAACCGCAGCACGTCTGCCGGGAGCGTTCCTCGCCGGGATCCGCTGGGGAAAACACACAGCCCTCCTCCGCTTTCAACAAAGAAACGGCTCCGCTCACCGGCTCCTCATCCGTGTTTACAAATTGCATGGTTTCCGCCGCTGGCTCCCTGGCATTACCCCCGCGACTCCCCAACAGCACCGTAGCGCTCGGACCCAGAATGAGCCCAGGTTCCCGAGAGCCGCATTGCCCGCTGCCCAGCCTCATTCCCTTCGCGCCTGGTCCCTCCCCCCTTCCCGGACTCTACCTTGAGGCGCTATTCCTCCTGGGCAGGCAGTTCACCTTGTTATCTATCACCCAAGCCATGAAGGTAGCCCAGACAGCCGTCTTGCATGCCTTTTTTTTGGTGTGTGTGTGTGGGGGGGGGGGGGGTAATGTATTTGCATTTTTGGTCGGTTGGTTTCCAATTGCACCTTGATTTCAAGCCAAGAGTTAACATGTCGCGCATACCTGGGAAGGACCGAATCCAGCCAGCAGCGACAGCAGCAGCAGATTGAGCAGGTGCGCCGTCGCCTGCATCCTGCCCTGGGTTGGGTGCCGCCTCTTCACTCTCTCTTCTGTCGCCGCTCCAGGGTCACTGCGGAGACCGAGACCTTCCCCTCCAGTTGCACTTCCCGCCCGCGGGTCAGAGCCGCGCGGAGCCCGAGGCAGCGGCAGCCCCAGCAGCCGCCCTGGGGGGCGATCATTCCGCAGGCATCTCGGAGCGGGGCGTCCACGCTGCTCCCGGCTCCCGGCGCGCAGCCCGCAGCTCCTGGCGGGGCGTCTGCAGCGGGCACTGGCCGCGGTGCTGAAGCGCCTCCCAGCTGCGCGCCGCCCCTCTGCCCTCCTCTCCTCACCGCCCGTCCACCTCAAAAGTTTGGACCCAAGAAAGAGACCGAGGGAGTAGGCGCCCAGAGAGGTGTGGAGACCTGGACGACGGATATGACATCACTACAGCTCCTGGGGGCTCGGGGCGGGGCAGGTGGGGGGCGGGGGGCGGGCGGTATATTTTGCTGGGAATTTGTTAACCAAACGAGGATAGACTCTCAGCTCCGGTGCAGCCTGTGCTGGTTCCTGGGGCTGCAGGGAAGTAAGCATCAGTGGGACACAGGCTTATGAAACCAGCAGCGCCTGGAACCTTCTGCCGTCATTGACAGAGGACTTGATACCCTATTGATCGCTTTCAACAAAGTTTGCAGTGCAGACTCCCCATGTGTGTTTCCTGTCCGAGGCACCCAGTCCAGAGCTGTTCCGTTGGCATAGATGCACTGTCATGTATGCACAGCCTACTGGAATAACCTATTTGGTTAGTATCAATGTGCACTTATCCACCTAGCGCGTGGATGCATCTGAAAATGCGGTATGCATACGTAAATGAAGAGGCTTGCCTTTTTTCCTTATAAATGGGATATTGCATTAGCGACTCCCCACAGCTGAGATCTCTCCCCTCCTGCACCGCGATACCCAGAAATATAATTTCCCTGTCAATTTGACTCCTGTTTACGCCCCAGGGGGAATGCAGTGATGGATGGACAGTGGAATGGGAAAAATGATTATCCTAAGCTCCCAAACGCTTCTGTTTTCTAGAGTTCAGGAAAGGAGGCAGAATAGCTGCCTCCTAAGAACAGAGAAAGAGTGAACGGCTAACCCTAGGCCCTGCACCACTTAACTATTCTCAAGCAACTTTATTTCTTCGAAGCTGAAAAATGCAAGTGTTCTGCATGATGACAAAGTGGGCAGGAGTTGGCAGCCACCCTGAGGCCTCCCTCTCATATAGTGATGGCCTTTAGTACTTTCTGAGTTATGTCTTCTGTTGATTTTTCTGGAAATGATATTTTCCAAGGATTCAAATGTGTGAATTGGAGCTATAAACATTGCTTCCATATCAAAAAGATGATACATTGCTTGAGATATCAGACACATTCTGTGTATAAAATCTCTACCCATCTCTCACTGAAAACTTCATAATTTAATGCAAGAAATCTCAATTAGGATTCAAGACTTCTGAAAGTTACAATTGCCAAGGATTTGCATCAGATTGCATCTATTTTAACCTGCTATTATATGTGTGAATTAATAAGCGGACAAATTCTATGAAACTTGGCCAGAGAAATGTGATGGATGATCATACTTAAATACTGAAGTAAGCAATGTATGGTAATTATGCTACAAATGAAAACAGATGATCTCCGAATACTTACAACCTACTTGCCCTAAGAAAAGCTTAGTCATTTGTAGAGGATAATCAAGTTTAGTAATAAACCAAAGAAACTCATATATACAGGCCACTGAAAAACAAAAGCTGTAACAGCACAAATTCACCAATACCCTAATACTTCCTCTGTCGCTCTTAGAAAATAAAATAAGATTGCAATTTTTCTGAAACATAATTCTGACGGTGTATGCAGGTAGCCATTTGCTTTACAGTAAAGCTGTCTTATATTTGCACACAATCAACTTGATGAGATTATGGACCACAGCATAACCTTACCTGTACAGAGCCATTTACACACCTCTCCCCTGGGAAGAAAGTCCATCAAGCTCTTTGCAACTTGTGGCCTGTATTAGCCATTCCAAAGGGTTCTATCACAGAAAGGACATGGTGTGCCTAGTTTTGTGTTCACAGTCACTTCAGCTAGGTTACTGTAACTTAGATTGGTGATTGCAACTTAGAACAAAATGAAAAATAAAAAGTGATGCATAGCATAGATTTAGAAATACCGCAGTCCTTGGGTTACGTTGGACTCAACGTATGTCATTTCGTGGTTACGTCGCCATCTCCCATTTACTTATTTAAAAAAGTTCCATCATTTCGACGTATGTACATATGTGCTTTTTGTTTTTTATTTATTTACCACAAGTAAAGGTCAGGAATCGTTATCTTGCTTTTAAGTTTTTTTTTACTGTTTCACTTCATTACTGCTGTGTCTGTGCTCCATGTGAGTGACGTAGTTGCTTATGTAGGTGGGTTCCAACTTAGGCGACAGTTGTGTTACGTCGCGCCGTAGGAACGGATCTCTGACGTACCCTGAGGACCTACCGTATTGCATTTTCCAATACTTGTATGAGAAAGTATTTGAAATTTATGTATCTAATTAAAGTTAGCCTTCTAGCCTATAATGGGTACAAAATTGCTTTGAAATTTATAAAGTCCTGCACAGATTTTAGCCAGCGCTATCTACAGAGGCATGCAGAAAAATAAGCCGATATGAAATGGTGTGCATAGACAAAAACACCTACAACAAAGGGTGTGACTTTTAAAACACTTATGCCCGGTATTACAAAAGTAAGTACTTAAATGTATAATGAATTCCATTTTAGCTAACTGTGTTGAGTGTGTGTTCATCTTCTTTTGATAAAAGACTGTATGGCATTCTTCTTTACATATTTCATACTGCACCAGTATCCCAGGGATGTTCAATTTCGTTAAAAAAATACCGTTGCTTATTTTGATTTCCATCGATCATTTAACGCTGATGGACTTAGTTATTTTAGAAAAAAAAAGATTATCCAGCAGGTTATATAAACCCTTGAATACATGTTCATCTTTTGTTATATAAGTGAGGATAGTTTTTGATTTATTTTCTCATGTCCTTGACCTGCCACACTCTCTTTTATTTGTTCTTCTTCAGTTTTCACTGGAGGCGACTTTTCTCTCTTGCTGGCTGTTAAGCCATGCTCATTGAGCTCTCCTACCTCTCAGAACTACCCTGTCTAAAATAACACCCCCAATCACCCTCGATCTACTTATTATTTTTAAGAAGGTTGGTTATTTTCTGTCTGTCTCCTGTGTTAAAATATATTTCTAGGAGGAAGGCCCTTTGTCCATTTTCTGTTCTGCTGTAATCTAATCACCCAGAGTAGTGCCTGGCACCTGGCAGTGACTTAATCAATAATGATTTAATGAATGCATGAATGAGTGAATTTCCAACCCTAATTCCTTCTTGCAGGATATTTATATGCCCAAGGTTTGCTAGATGTCACTCAATTTCTTGCAGGCACCTCAGACTCAATATTTCAAATCAATATTTTTTTTCCTCAATCCCATTAGTTTGTAGCACAATTTTTCTCTCCATTGCAAAGCAAGTAGCGTGAAAGTCACACTTGATCCCCCCATCTTCGTCCCTGTTTGAAATCTATCAATAGTCCTGTTTACTTTTTCTCTATAATATCTCCAAATTCATCCGTTTCTCCAGGCAGACCCAGATCAGACCCCCCTTTACATTATCTGAATTATTACAGTGGTTTTCGCCCCCTGGCTGGACAACCAGTTTTGCTTCTGCTTTCAACCTTCAGTTGAAAAACTAATTTGGTCATGTTGCTCCTTAGCTTGAAAGCCTTCAGTGGCTTCCTGTCTTTTAGGTGACCCAGTGTGGAATCCTCAGTCTGGCTTGTCCAGGGCCCTGAATGAGTTAGCCCTTTGCCTCGATCTTCCATCGCATTTCTGACCATCGTCTCCCAATAATTAGAATCCAGTAAAATTTTAATGCTTATATTTCCCTTAATACTGTTCGCCTTGGTCATGACTTGCTTTTCTTTTGCCTGAACTATTTATTCTGCCTTTCAGTTTCCTTGTAAATGCCATCTTATCTAGAAAGTCTTTCCTGGGCCCCCAGTACGCTCTCTCAAGGTTTCCCTTCTCAGTTTTTCCCCCATAACATCTCGTGCACACTTTTGTCATTTACATATGTACTACATTGGATTATTAGCATCTACCTGTGTGTGTGTGTTCTTCACCTGATTGTAAAACTCTTGAAGATGTTTAGGTTATCAGTTGCTGCGTAACTAACCCTTCCAACGGGTGGTGGTTTAAAACAAAAATATATCATGAACTCTCGTGGGTCTGTGATAATTCTCATTGACAGTTTCTGATGCAGGAGACTGGAGTCATCTCACCCTAGACCTGGCTCGATGTCCAAATGGCTTACCCACGTGGCTGCAGTTGCTCTTGGCTGTCACTAGTTGCTCAGGTGACGTGGTTGACCGCCATGTCATCTCTCTGTGTGGCTCACGTTTTTTTTCAGAAGAGCAGCGAGGTTCTGAGCAAACAGCCCGCGAGCTGGCATTCTAAAGGCCTAAGTAGAAACCACAAGCATTCTCCTCTAGCAAGTCGAGAGAAAAGTACAGTAGCTCAAACAGCTCATTCTCCAACCCATCGTGTCTAGTTGGATTTGGTATTTTTTTTTCTTTTGCGTGTGTATGTTGGCAGTGGAAAGTAATGATAGACGGTCAAGATAGCAGACTGGGCGTCTGTTTATTGCTTCTCCCTCTAGTGATCCTCTTAACTCTGTAGACTATGAATTGTTAAGGATGCTGTATAAAGTCAGGGGAGCAGAGATATCAGGGAAATGAGGTTTCAGTAAAATTGTGCAAGGTAAGGGTTAGGAGAGAGAGTGTGAATGACGGAAAACAGGAGAGCAGGCCACAGCCTTCGAGATGGGGAGCCAGGGCTGTTCCGCGTGGACGGAGGGAGCTCTGCCCTGGGGCGCTCTAGCAGATGGTGACTCCAGGGGGGCAGTTACAGGTTTGGCAGAGGAAGGTCTGCTTCCTGTTCCTCACACACACCCTGACCCTCGGAGCAAAGCAGCCGATGGTCCCCCACAGGAAAACAATAAACAACAGAGTGTTGTCTTCAGCGTCCAAGAAGCATCCCAAGAGAAAGGCGAGACAGCGTGAGTTCTCTTCCTAAGAAGTGGGGGGATGAATTGGAGCCTCCTCCATTTAGCCCCTCACACCCCCCCATCCCCACACCCGAGAACACAGCCAACCACTTTCTCCCTCCAGGGGCTGCTGCACACGGAACACCCTGCTCTCCTAGTTCCTTCTTATTTTTCAGAACGATGTTATTTTCATAGCATATTGGATATGTGCAAAATAATAAATACAGTGCAGATAAATAGGGGACAGCAAATACCCACTAATTCCAGTCAGTGGCCCCAGATTTGCCTGGACGTTTGGCTGGGTTTTGTCCCATAGTTTGCTTCTGTCTGTGTCCTTTCTTAAGTGAGAATGCCAAGAATTCACTTCAGCAGCGGGGGCAGTCACATACAAGAGAGGGGTCAATGAGCATCCTTAGGAGTAAAAATCAACTTGACCTCATTTATCTAAACACAGGTGCACCTGGGGAAGCAGGGCAAGACACAGTAGACTTGGTTTTTGCTTTATCAAAATCGGCAGTCCTTGATTTTGAAAGCTGTCCTCTCAGGTGAGGGGAGTGGCATGGAGTGCACTGGGAGCTGAGCGACTGCAGGCCCATGGAAGCTTCTCATGAGAGTGAGCTTTCCCAGCATCAGTATTACTTCTGGGATCTTACCGCTCCCACTCATTTGAGTTCTTAGCAGCACTATGCTTTGTTGTGATGTGTGTGTGTGTGTTTCAGGGACAAACTGAATCGTTACACCAGTCGAACCTTATTAATACCACATCAAATAAGCAAGGATTAAAATAAGAGGAAGATAGCCTACTGCATATAATATAGGCTATTGCTTTCTCTCTGTGAAACCACTTTTTTACAACTCAGCACTCTGAAATGAAGTGCTATTATGAACCTTTTTGCTCATGCCTATTAAAGTCGCCATTGATGCTGAAATGACAATGATTGCTTATTGACACTGGCTGGGGTAATTGCAGGGAGCAGCCTCGCTGTGGGCCAATTAAGCTGGAAACCCTACATACAAGTTAAGGTGAAGACTCTCTAAATGGCACTAGAAATAACTATAAAATGACAAAGACCAAGAAAGAAGACATTCGTTGACAAATAGAATAGCAAAGGGCACATTGTAATGTAGACATATTCAATGGAGCAAGTCATTTTATGTTTGAATTCCTCCTCCATTTGTGCTGATTAGTTTTGAAATGTAGTTTTGAAATGAAGTCTTTGAAAAATGGCAAGTAGAATGTTACATGGCTAGCCATATAGTGTACATTTTTAGTCAGAGAGAGGAAAAGAGGTATACCTGTTGAGCTATAATTGAGAAGCGAGGAGAATATGAAATTGTGTCCCAGTCATTTCTTTTGAAAATATATTCATCTCTAACAAATTAGGATAGCTATAGCCTAGAGTTCCAATGTGTAACTGAGAAACACAGTTGACATTTTTCCTGGTGACACAGAGCTGCCGATTTAGAAGGAGAGAGGTCTACAAAAATTTTTAGAGATATTTCTTTTTTATTAAAACTTAAATAACAATTAAAAATTAGGTGACTTTTTTCTTCATAAAAAAGCCATAAGTGTATAAAAATTCAGACAATGTAGCAAAAGTCATATCAAAACAAAAAAAACAGCAACAACCTTACCATTCAAAGATGACTAATTTCAACATATTAGTGCAATTCATGAAGTCCTGTTCCTAAGTACTTTGCGCATCCCACATGGATTCGGGTATCCTAATTTTATACAAATAATAACAAGAGCTCAGATTATTGACTGAGTTTTGTGTCAGGCACACTGTGACCGCTGTCTATGTGATACTGCATTCATTGCGCACAGCAGCCCATGACATACATCATATGATTTTCCTCATTTCACGGGAAAGGAACCTGAGGTACAGAGAGGTTAAGTACCACCCACCCAGCATCACCTAGGCCAGTGGTCGGCAAACTCATTAGTCAACAGAGCCAAATGTCAATACTACAACGATTGAAATTTCTTTTGAGAGCCAAATTTTTTCAACTTAAACTATATAGGTGGGTACATTGTTATTAACTTAATTAGGGTCCTCCTAAGGCTTAGGAAAAGCCACACTCAAGGGGCCAAAGAGCGCCATGTGGCTCGCCGACCACGGATCTAGGCAACCAGTGGTTTGGGGACTAGGATCCTGCCCCAGAAAGGAAGTGCGGAGCTGCCGTCTAAGTGACATTATAGCACCTCCTACTTAAAAACACCTGAAAGCAATGTCATGCTATAGGTCAGGCATACCTCAGCGAACACATCTTGTGTGTGGAGAAAAGGAAAGGACTAAAAACATTTTTCATGTATTTGGTGTCAGGTAGTACTTACTGTAAGTATACACCTAACCGGGACTTTGTTATCGAATATTTAGGCTGTTTTCAATTTACCTCTATTACACACCAAAACAGATATTAGCAAATCCATGTACAAAAAGTCCTTAATTCTATCTTATGAACCTTTATAAACAAGTTTTGTTTGCTGGTTTCCTAACCCCTGTGAATATGTGGCCACCTCTCCTCTCTCGGGTCTGCTTTGAGACTGGACTGTATGTCTGTACACCGACACATCCCACTCTGCCTACCGAGTGTAGCAGTTTGCGGTCTTCCATTCCTGTGCCTAAGCGTTCTTATGCACAGGTCTTTTCCCTCCATGGTGACGTTGGAGGCTTTGAAAGAGAAAAGTAGGGTTGTGGTTGGGATTGGACTGGTTATGAGGCTGCAATCGAGAGAATTTAAACCAGAAAGAAAAATACTCATGAATTATAAACTAGAATAGAAAGAGCACGGTCAGCACCTTCTCTGAATTCGCTTTGTTTATTGTTCATCTTGGCAGGACTCCAAAGTGTGGTATCGGAACGATTGAAAACCTCAGAACCTCAAAAACCAAATGGCCACATGTTTAATTTCTTATGACAGCCCGTGGAAAAATGAAACTCACCCCGAGGATTCTTTCCTCCCTTCAGTAGATCAGGCTCCTTTCTTTTTCTTTTTTTCCCCTAAAACCCTGATGTAAGAATGAGGACTCCTAGGTAAACTTCAATATCCACCTGAACATTTATTTTTGACTCACTTCCTAATATGTGTCTCCCTAGTTTTGCTTCCATATCTTTATTGCCTTTCGGATGTTCTTGCATCTGTCTCACCCACAGGAAATTTCAGCCAAAGAATTTTGGTTCGTGGAGGGTAAGACAGCCCCAAATCAATAATTCAGACATTCAGGGAGTCAGGTTTCTGCCCCCGTTACTTACATAAATGCTTCTTGGTATTATTTTGTGTAAAACACTGTGATAAGCGTGTCCACGTTGGGCCACATGGGATCTGAAAGACTGACTCGACTCTTCCACTTACACAACTAGAAATCTAGACAAAATGTATGGGACGTAATACCAGCTCTCAGATATGGGCAGCAGGCAGCTCAGGCCCGAGCTCTGGGAGGGAGGGAGAGAGGGAAACCTAACAGCTATGAGGCCCATCCCTGCAGCTTGTTGCCCAGAGGAGTGCCGATGGGGCACATACACAAGCATTGGGGCTTGCTGAGTGGTGGGGACTGCCTCTGTCTCGATGAGCCCATGAGGACAGCATAACATCCAAAACACAGTGACGCTAAGCAAATGTGTCATTAGGAAACAGAGCCTTTGTAAAAAACACTTGAAAACTTTCAAATATTTATTTTCATGTTACCAATTCAAAGCCCTGTATCTCTTTTGAAGCTCGAAATAGAACCGGATGTTACGCTGAGTAATTATTATTAACTACAAGGCAGTGTGTATATTTAAGCTCATACAATTAGTAGAACCAAGAACATTAATCACATTTCCCAACTCTCTTATTTCCTGTTCCATTTCCACGAGTGCTGCCCCTGTCGCAGATTTAAAAGAAGTTTTTTCCTAGGGTCAGGGGAGCCGCAGACGAGGTCGGACAAGGACCAGGTTCTCAAGCACAAACCGGGTTGCACAGGCAGGAGGAGGTGTGTCCGGTGTGGCGGGCGGAGAGGGCACTCGAGCCGGGAGGGCACATGGAAGGCAGCGGGGGCAATAGACGGAAGGCAGCACCCGTTCTTGAAAAGGTGAGCTCCCACTTCAAAACGATGGTCAGACGTATTTCAAGGGACCTCGAATGATGGGTGCAGGCTCATGCGAAGGAGCTTGTTTTTTACACGGGGTGTGTAAGTCTGATGCTCTTTTAAAAAACATATATAGTGATTGATTTCAGAGAGGAAGGGAGAGGGAGAAAGAGATGGGAACATCAATGATAAGAGAGAATTATGGATTGGCTGCCTCCTGCACACCCCACACTGGGGATCAAGCCCAGAACCCCAGGCAAGTGCCCTGACCGGGAATTGAACTTGTGACCTCCTGGTTCATAGGTTAATGCTCAACCACTGAGCTATTCCAGTCAGGCCTAATGCTCTTTTGAATGATGCTAAAGAGTTTAAGAACATTTGAGAAAGCCATTTGAAGAAAGACAGCGTTGGCCTTTGATGAATTTAACCCCGCCGTGGGCAAACTATGGCCCGCGGGCCGGATCCCGCCCGTTTGAGATGAATAACACTATTGGAAAAAAAGAGCGTACCCTTTTATGTAATGATGTTTACTTTGAATTTATATTAGTTCACACAAACACTCCATCCATGCTTTTGTTCCGGCCCTCCGGTCCAAAACCCATTTAAGAACCCATTGTGGCCCTCGAGTCAAAAAGTTTGCCCACCCCTGATTTAACCTGATAGAATACACACACACACACACACACACACACACACACACCTATTCTATACAACTTAGGAACGCAAGCAACTACACACATCCTTCAACTGACATCTTGAATACAGAAGTTCAAAAAAGAAAAAGACAGGTTGGCATGTTTTTTTAAGAAATCAAGTTCCAGTTTTTGTGTAGTTGCCTTACTTTTAAGCTCACGACAGGACCCTTTTTAGCTGAGCCATTACATAATGACCCGTTGGCGTATACAAGGATGGCTAACTATACTGCAGACACTGAATTATAAAGCACAGCATAAAGCTACCCTAAGCTACTTGGACTTCCTCTGAGGAAGGGAAGGAAATGTATAGTGGATTTGGCCATGCTCTCTCCTCAGCATCTCAAGTGAGTCATTAAGGAAGGATTTTGCATTGCCAAGATGCTACTTTACATGTTACTAAATGACTTCATTTACTTCTAGTCACTGGATACCAGGCCTTTAGCTATAGATTGGTGCCTGTTCTTCTCATGGCTGCGAGGAGAGTCTCCTCTGAAATCCTTTAGCGTTTTATCTGCACCTCTGTAATGGCCCATGTCAGTTTAATCCTAGAATTTTAATTATTTATGTACCCGTCTTCATTTAAACTATCAGATACTGAGGGAAAAGATCCTTTTGTTTTTTATGTGTGTATTTACATAGTACTATGTTACTACATTATGCACATTATACTAAATAAAAACTTTTTACTGTATAGCTCTTATATTGTATAAATTATTTTATAGCTCAGTGTTGAGTCTTATAAATTGTCTATGTACAGCATATGTAATAAGTGTTTATTAAATTCACAGATTTGGAAACCTCAAAAATTTACCCAGTTACAACAGTCCATGTATTTTGCCCTATTTTAATATAACTAGGGGCCCGGTGCACGAAATTCGTGCACTGTGTGTGTGTGGGGGGGGTGTCCCTCAGCCCAGCCTGCCCCCTCTCACATACTGGGAGCCCTCAGGCGTTGACCCCCATCACCCTCCAATCGCAGGATTGGCCCCTTGCCCAGGCCTGATGCCTCTGGCCTAGGCGTCTGGCCCGGGCAGCGGGGACCTGCAGTGGCAGCGGGGGGGGGGGGGGGGGGGGGGGGCACCGCGATCGCACGGGCTCCGCCCCTGCCCCTGCAGGACGCCTCTGGCTGAGGCGTCCGGCCCGGGCAGCGGGGACCCACAGCTGCAGCGGCCCCGCGATCGTGGGCTTCGCTTTAGGCCCAGGCAAGGGGCCCCTAGCTCCTGGGACTGCCAGCTTTGACCTTGCCCAGCTCCCATCACTGGCTCCACCCCTACTTCCTGCTATCACTGGCCAGGGCGGAAAAGGCACCTGATTCTCCGATCATGGCTGGGGGGCAGGGCAAAGGCGGCCCCGGGGCTGCCTTTGCCCTGCCCCCCAGCTCTTAGCTCCCCCCTGGGATTCCGATCACTGTCAGTGGCAGGGGGCTTCTTCCTGCTTTCCCTTTCACCTCCCTGCATTGTGCCTACATATGCAAATTAACCGCCATCTTGTTGGCAGTTAACTGCCAATCTTAGTTGGCAGTTAACTGCCAATCTTAGTTGGCAGTTAACTGCCAATCTTAGTTGGCAGTTAATTTGCATATAGCCCTGATTAGCCAATGGAAAGGGTATCATCGTACGCCAATTACCATTTTTCTCTTTTATTAGTGTTGATGATTAGTAATTCCCTTTTTCAGAAGTCTAGATGAGGCTAAGTAACAATATTGTAGATTTAAACTCAAAATACAATCAAAGATTGAGACTTTCTAATGCAGTTGGAATTAAGTTCTCACCTTAACAAATATCTAACAGCACAGGACATATTGTAATAGACTTTAGACCTTTGGTTGTGTTTTAATGATTCAGTGGAGTTCAGTCCACAAATCAGTGACTAATTACTAAGATAAAAACTTTCTATTTAAAAGGCACCTAACAGAGTTCAGTGTCAAGTGGCATTATTCCATCAAATTTGGTATCAGTCTTTATTTTATTTTCAGATTCACCTTCTTTGTAACCATTCAGGCTGTGGAATTCTTAGGGTGACGGAGAATGAAAAACCCCACGTCCAGGCATTTCCCATTTCCCGTCCCCACGCGGTCTCAGTGCGGTGGAGCCAGGCAGCTCTCCCTGTGATCCGCATTCCCAGGGGTGCCGAGCGAAGGCTGAGGGTTCCTCCGGAGGTCAGTGGGCGCTGCAGCTAGACGGACTTCCTGAGGAAAGGCAGATGACGCATCCGCCCAGGTCTGTTTCTCAGACACGGATGGATTCCTTCCTATCCTCCTGCCAAACCAAGAAGTCGAGTGTTGGCCCTCCCAGGGTCGTTCCCCTTTCCTTCAAGATGGTTGTGCATGGAGGTGTCCTCTTTCATCGGAGGATACACTTGCCGCTTAAAGCAGGGAGTAAGAGGCGTCCTTTTGAGAACTTGACAACTCTCTAGCTTCTCCAGGGCTCCCATAGCTGCAGAGCTACTCATTGGTTTGAACAATTTGGGGTGTGAAGATGGTGATTTGATTGACAGTTCTGAGAGTTTCAGGCTTCATGTCTCATAACATCAAAATAAGTGTAAGGCTTCTCCACCCCCCAGCACAACTGAGGTCACTTCATCCATACTCAGCAGCTCTTCCCTTCCCAAATCCTGTGGTTAAGCAAGCAGAGTAGAAGGGTCTCTAATTCAATGTTGTAAGATCCAAAATAGCCAGCCACTGTGTCCCATTCCCAGGAATGACCTTTGAGAAGGAAGTATCATGTCAGGGAGAAAGGCATTGCCTTGGAGACGAGTGGACCTTTTTCCGGGTGCCTTGAACTTTCCCCTCAACTTCTCTCCAACCTGTTTCATCATCCCCACGCTGGTGGTAGCCATACCAATGGTGCAGGGAGTCAGTGAAACATAATATATATTTAAAAGCCTAAGTGACTGCTACAACCAGATGACCGGATGACCGGCTGGTAGCTATGACATGCACTGACCACCAGGGGGCAGACACTTAATGCAGGAGCTGCCCCATGGTGGTCAGTGCACTCCCACAGCCAACCTCCCATGGCCGGCCAACTTCCTGCCGTCCCTTTCCCCGGTTGGCCACCCTGATCAGTCCCAATCGGCCCTGATTGATCCCAATTGCCGGCCAGGCTGAGGGACCCCACCCGTACACGAATTCGTGCACTGGGACTCTAGTCATACGATATGTTTTCCTTCCCATTTCAGTCCTTAGAGTTGTTCAAGTCCATGGTCTTAGACCCCACCTAAAACCTGTCAGGAAGTCATGTCGGTCTGCCTTTCACATCTGTCCATCATTGGATGGCTTCTGGCTGTCGCCACCACTGCCATCTGGTCCAAGACTTTCCTTCTCTCCCCAGGTTCACTGGGATGACCTCAGGGTATTCCCTGCTTCTGCTCTCTCCCCATAGCTGGTCTAGTAAACGACAGGCAAAGCTGTTTTTAAAAAACCTAAGTCAGGGCATTCCACATCTCTCAAAATCTCCCCAAAGCTTCCTTCCCGTCTCACTTGAGCCAGATTTCTTTAAATGTCTCTCACAGCCCTCCCTGATCCAGTCATGTTTTACCTCCCTGTTCATTCTCTGTAAAATCCACTCACCCTTTCCTATGTCTGTCCCCTTTCTTGTCTCATTTCTGCTCCATAGCACTTAATCACAGTCTACCTACCAAACTGGGCATTGTGTTTTGTTTATTGTTCACCCTTTTCTGCCGTCAACCACTGTTGTGCGCCATCTCCAATGTGCTCACCTGTTTTGCTTCCCCCACCCCCTCTTCCTCCACATTTGTACCTCCTGGATTACACACCCCAATGGATTACTTGTATTCAGACTTCCATTTTAGGCTTTGTTTTTGTTGGGAAACTCAGGTTGACAGTGGCACCTGCATTGCCCAGGAAGCAAAAATTTTGTGGGTGGATGACTAATCGTTCATGTGACAGTAAGAAACGTGCTACTGTTAAGTGGGGTGTTGAAAACCCCTGGGATGCACCCTACCTTTGCAATCCCCATAGCTCTCCCATATGATGCATTGGGATGAAGGAAAACGGAAGTGAAGCATTGTGTCCTGGGGTGACTCTGATAGTTGGGAAATAGAGGCAATAATTATTACAAAGATTATAGCGGATGTGTAACATTACATTTATCAATTAAAGAAATGCACACTCAGAGAAAATTGCCTTAACAGTGTCAGTTGGGAAGAGACAAATAACTATTTTTTAACTTTGAAAGCTTGTACACATTCACTCTATGCATAGCTTTTCTTTATCCTGATAATAGGCGATTGTTTGCATATAAACATGAATTTAGTTATACTCATACATCCTTCTCTCCATTAGCAAATAGCATTGACGAGGACGATTGAGCAAAGCTGTTTATATGCACTCGGCTAATTTAGTAAAATATACTTTATTTCAGTAGCATAGACAAATACTATTTCTCTTCAGGGTTCTAATACTTTTCATTCTTGTAAAGTATTTATTTTTCATATTTTAATTATGAAAACCTTTTAAACATCCATACACATTGAAAGAAATTTTAACTGAACATAATCTTGATTTTACAGTTAACATTTTTTAACACAATCTGTTTTTGGTATATCTATCCATCTTGCCATTTTCTGTCTTCCTGAAGCAGTTATCATTGTCTTAAATTCTTCCTGTGTCATTTTATTATTGGCTACCTCTGGTGTTGGTCTCTAATGCATTGATTTGTTTTTTATCTGAAGAATGGGTCATGCTTTCTTGTTTCTCCCTATGATATGTAATATCAAAAGTCATCTTGGACAATGTGAATTAATTCTGCTTTGTAGCAAATTTGAATTAAGTTAGGTTCTGCCAAAGAATAATTTATAAAGCAGCATTTAACTTTCATAAACAGAAGTAGAGACTCTGACCTATGGTCTGCTTGGAGTCTGCCCTGTGCATGTGTGGTTCAAAGGTCTGTCAGATCTCTGGCCAACCCTGTCATTTGACCTTCCCTTTCATCATGTCTTCTTTTCAAGGACTCCCAGCTTCCCTCTCTAGTGGCTGTGGCGCCTGGCACTGCCCTCTCATTCTGCCAGCCAGGGTGACCTCTACTTCCCACCAGAGGCTTAGCCCACCCACGTGGTGCCCACTGGGGGGGCCTATCGTTTGGCTAAATGTGGTAAAAACATGAAATTCCCAAGCTCTGTCCTCTTCACAAGTCTCAGCTGCTCTGCAGTTCTGTCTATACCTCCTCACCCTCTGGTGCATTCAGGTAGCTATTGTGGTTTTTGATTTTTTAAATAAATATTTTGTTCAGACTTTATAGTTATGTTCTGCTTGGTAGTTGTTCTGTCTGGAGTTTTTGGCCAGCCTAAGACTCCCACGGTCACCTCCTCACTCACCACATGCAGTGATGGAACACCTTTTTGTGTTTATGAGACTTATACCAATACATATTAAAATTGTCATGCAGCTCATCACAGGTGAACATTGGAATTTTTCTATGACCCGTTAAGCTGGATCTCCTCTCATATCACACATTTGGCCCAAATTTATGATCATCCGAAGGTCCAATCAGGGGCTCTTCTTACATTGTGTGTGGAATCTGTGGGAAGTGCCAGCTCAGGTGGTCACGGCAGCACAGGGAAAAGAACACTTCGTAGGTCCGAGCGGACAGCGCGAGACGGGGAAGATCATTCAGTGGGTGGCTGAAGTGATAGAACCCAATAAATTCTGAAAAAAAGAGAAAACAGTCAATTGGGCCAAAGAAGCCACTTACTGATTTGCCCACATGTCACTCGGATGACCTGACTCACTGACAGGAAGACCACTGGCTTGGTGGCCCATCAGGCGATCGCTTCGTCATCCACATGCAGAGCCCAGCTCACCTGTGAGCAAGAGGAGGAAATGGTTAGGGAGACTGTCTCTACTCCGATACTTTATGCTAACATCTCCCACCCAGACTAATAAGGCTCCTCCCCCCTTTTTTCCCCTCTAAAGTTAAGCAAATTATTCACGCAATGATACAGAGAGAGTGTATTTTAATCATTTCAAAGCACGCTGATTTATTGTCCTTCAGGTGCTTTGTTTACATAATAGAAATCCCATGTTTTAACATACAATTTCTGAGGAATTAGGAAGCAGTGACAAAGGCCGGGCTGGCACGCCAGGCGGGGGCATCTATAAAAACCTTGGTTTGGGAGCAGAAATCAGCCTTGCAGGGGAGCATTTCAGAAACGTGTCCTGATGGCTGTTTTCAAAACTCACTCGCTGACAGGTTTCCTGATGATCACGGACCGTGGGCACAGGTCTGCTCTGGCAGATTCCGAACGGCGACACCCATCCCACAGAAAACAACCTGTGTCGTGTCACCGTGCACTAATTAAATGTCAGTCCGTGTTCAGGATCTCCTGTCTGATCAACACAGACCTCAATCAATTATGGTTGCAAGTGCCCATCCTGTGAGTCCTTGCTGTCCCTGAACTATGAGTGACCAGCCTGGAGCCAAACCTGCCACTCCCGCTAGAAATCCAAGTGATGTGAGCCTTCTAAAAAAATTACATAAGATGACCCCCGGGAGGACAGTGATTTGCATGTGCATATGCTAATGAGAGCAATCCTGTTTGTTATTCAAATGTAGGGGAAAATGTGGATTATTTGTCAAGGTTCCCTTCCTTTAAAATATAATTTGCCCTCTGATCTTGGAAATAGAATAGACCTTTACACTTGCTTCATGCTTTGCACCTAAGAATATTATGGCAAGAAATAAGGTTTGTGAACGACTGCCTTTTAGCTCTTTTCTACATTTACATAAATTCTAGGCTCCGTTTTATTAAAAGTGCTCATTTTACTACAGGCGGGAAGATATATGTCTAAAATTTTCCCAACACCTTGAATGGTTGGAAGGCATTTTCGAACAATGAGTTTTTATGGAGCGCTTTCAGTGTCCATAGGCATGGGCAGGTATCGTACCTGCATGGAGAGAATTTCTGGGTGACGCAAATAAAATAATGATGTTGAAAGACCCTTATCTTTGTATCAAACACAAGCTTACTGCGTATTTCCTTGAATTTCTTACAATCTAAAGATATTCTCCTTGAACAAATAGGCACTCTGTAGGTACAATGGCAACACACTGGCCACAGAAAGCCACGTTTTATCTTTCAAACATGATGATTAAAGGGTTACACACAGTACCTGGGCCCGCTATCCTTTCTCGGGTGAGATAAAGAGACTCTTTTCCAAGAGGTTAATTGCCTCTCACGGTTGCTGTTATCAGCATCTGAGGATGTACAGAAAACGCGTCTCTATTTTGGTTAAAAGAAACAGAAGCAAGTGACTCAGAAGGGAGGTCATGGCGTGCTGGTGTCAAGCTATGTCAGGTGTCTGAATTAATATCTATTCTATTTGGAAGCAATGTGAGTATAACGGTACATAGTAATAGGTCTCTCTTATATTTCAGAGTTGATGTGGAATTTGCTGCAGACCACAGTAATTCTGTAGAGGAGGCGTTGCGCTCTTAAATCATATAAAATTTTTATTGCTTGTCTCGACTAATATTTCTTTTGCTCTCAAAACACTATCAGCTTAAAAACAAGAAAAGAACTCTGCGCATTTCTGCCACCCTTGAAATTGAACACGGTCTCCACTAAGGGCTATAATCGCTCCTATCCCAGTAAAATTCCTTAGGCAACTGTAATTGAAGGAAGTGAAATACACAAAGAAAAATCATTAAAAGGAAGCCTCTTTCGGAACTGTAATTAAGTAGATTAGCTGTGTGGGATAAATTAAGAGCAAAGAAAATTAAAATCAGGATAATATGGGGGGGGGGGGACACACACAACAGAATGCAAACCGGGCAATCGAAAAGATAAATCCTCTTGACCCATTTTGCTACATCAATAAACATGTATTTGTCCTAGTGATTTGCCCTTGGAGCATGTCAACACGATGGGGAGTCACTAGCTTCCGTGGTCACCTTCTGCATAGAAGGAGATGAAGGAGACTGAAGGGGTTGAAGGAACACACTCAGGCCAGCGTCCTCAGTGTAGAAGGGCTGGAGAGGTGGCCCCACAGGAGCCGAGTCATTGCCAGTGCTTCCTTTAGACCGGGAGTGGCCTTACCTTTGCCGCGGAAGCTTCATTCTTTCTCCAGTGCCCTTCCCGTGCGCCTCACCTGTGCTCGGCATGGAGGTAGGTGCAGAAAGCAAGGTCTTAAAGACATTTCTCCACCGGCATATTTTCCTACAACCTCACTGAAGGGTGATTTTTTTTTCTACAGAAAAGCATTCTGTTTTACATGAATAGGTTATTATGTAAATCCAACATGTTCTTCATGGGAATATGTATTGATTTTTCCCTCCTCATGGCATCAACCTTAGAAAGGGTCCCTGTAACGTTTTAGCCTCCATTGGTCAATGCTGGGACTATAACCTATGACTTGGCCTAGCCCTACACCCACCCCTTTCCTGTCATGCAATAAATCCTGACAGTAGTATTACTTTTATTCATTATTTTTGGAAGTTACTTTGTTAAAATAGTCCAGCAATTATATGACAAGGATTTGTCTTGTTTTCCCACAAAATTGTTGGAAAGGACTTACATCGTACTTTCTCACACTATTATTAAGAGACATTTCTGGGTTACTGAATTTGGGAATTGATTTGCAAGTCCATGCTGCCCTTTCCTTTCTGTGTCATAAATTGATATATAACTTAATGTGTCTGAGGTATCATTATCTCTGGCAAGATAGCAAATGATATTCTACTGCATTATTTCTGTAAAAATGTCATAGATTAGTTCTGAAATCAGGTGATATAAGACACATCAAAAAGTTAACAATTATAGAACTATTTTCAGCTTTATTATTTGGATGGATATGTAGATGTTAGGTGGATGGATGGATGGAAAGATAGATAGATAGTAGATGATAGATAGATGATAGGTAGATGGATAGGTAGATAGATAGATAGATAGATAGATAGATAGATAGATAGATAGATGATTGATTGATTGATAGATTTAGGTCATGTGGACACAAGTTTGGGGAAAGAATCTCTTTTGATTCCACTAGCATCAAGCCCATTAATTCTATTTGGGGGAGGGAGGAATCTTTGTTTATGCACACCATTACACGACTCATCATTTCTTTGGACACACAGTGTCATAAAAGACCTGGTTCCATTGACTGAGGGCACTAATGGCCCTTAAAAGTGTCCACCTGGCATATTTCTTATTGTGTGAAGTTTTATAATTTTTAGTTCAAAGGAAAAGTATATCCCCATCTTCAGAGGAGTGCAGCATACCCTAGAGTGGTCTGCTCAGGCCGTCGGACTAAAGTAGGTCACATTTCGGATGTATTTTGAATGTATGCTCTTCAGTTAAACTGGTTCATTGATTATATGAAGAAAGTCAACATCAACCTGGCTACTACGTGAGTCCTCCTGGTGCTTCTGAAGACTGCCAGGGACTCCTAAAGCCACATCATTTGCCATGGCTGTCGGGACTTAATTAATTTCTATCCCCATGGTGAATAAGAGTTAGCACACAACCCTGTTATGTGTATTAAAGGCATGGCACTGCAAAAATGCCTAAAGCTATTTGGGTATTTATGGTTTGTCACTTCACTGAAGTTCTTTAGTTTTTAAAATACTCCGGAGATGCCCGAGGGGGGTTCTTCTTGACTCTTTAAACACCTGCGACAAACTTTCATGGGAGCCACACAGGGATACCTACGAGGAAAAGCGCGGGAATGCTGCATTTCAGTCGCATTAGAAATCCCTTTCTCCTTCATGTAATTTTCTTTTGTAAAATTTTCCCAGCGCTGCTCATGCAGTGGGCCTTGCAGATTGATGAGCTATTTTTATGCGACTATTGTCTTCCGAGACAAAGCACCTTGATTGCTTGCCAGGTAACTCCTCCAGGCTCCTTTCAACACCCGGTGACTCCAGCGCATTCAGTTGTTTTTAATTAAGTCATCATATTACCACGAGTCTCTTCCTTTTTCTTTATGAAATGAGAAACGTTTCTGATATTTGCTAAATGGGCAGACATGAGAAAGTACATAGGTAGGAGATATTGCAGAGACCGCTTTCGTCAATTGAAAGGAAGTAGGAAGAAAGACTGGACTGATCTCTTCCATTAGAAGCACAACCTCCCATTTCTAACAAGGTTCCACATGAGGGTTCTCTACTAATGATGGCCAATGCGATTCCATTGGGTTCAACCCAAGCAGAAACGTTTTAAAGAAGTCTGATAGAAGTTCAGCTTCAGAGAGAAGGAATAAGATACAATCTCTAATTTTAATTGGGATGTTATAACTCTCCGGTTAAAAAGCAAAACATTAACCCAAACCGGCCAAACAAACAAAACTCTTGGCTTGATGCCTTTGTGATCAATAAGACAATTCTTGCTGCAATGAAATTACCACAGAAAAATGTTAGAGTAAGACAATACAATAAAGGATTCGGGTTTGTAAAGTAGAAAACTACAAGAGGGAAAGGGGAGCAGAGTGAGATAGAAGAGGGAGAGAGGGCATAAATGGTGATGGAAGGAGACGTGACCTGGGGTGGTGAACACTTAGTGCAACATACAGATGATACATTATAGAATTGTCCACCTGTAACCTTTGTGATTTTGTTAATGTCACCCCAATAAATTCAATTTTTAAAAGATACATGAAAATAATAAGTCCTGAAATTAAGAAGAAAAGGGCAGTTGGGATTTGTTCATTGTTCAGAGCACTCCCTGGTCTTTGAGAAAATGAAAGAGCAATAACAGTATAGGAAAGAAAAATATGAAAATGCCCTCAATTTGTCTGCAATACTCGAAGTTTTGCAACTGTCTTAGGCACTAAAAGAATTATCAGTGTAGAAAAATTATCCACATCTTGAAAATGAGACAAAAAAAGGTGGGCAGCGTGCCTTCAATAGCATAAGAGGACAGACTACACAAGGACTGTTGGGGAAAGGACTAAATTCCTTTGTTACTATTAATCAGAAGTGCCAGGTACAGGGAGTTATTTGTTAATGTGTAGATATTTATCCAGTATAGATGCAAATAGTGTCTGTGCAGTGTTACAGATAATCCCAGGAGCTTATGGCCTATTCTACATTAAATAGCTTTATATGTAACTCATCAATCTTAATTCCCTTTCATGTGGCCGTGAACACCCTGCCTTTGAACCATAATATCTTCTTGTTTCCTTCACTCATTAACAAATTATTTCAAATCTAAGAGACTAATAGGAAAATGGAAAAGTAAAGGCATTTTGTTATCAAGTGGGGAATATTCTGAATAAGAATATTGATGCACCCACTAAAATCTCATGAAGCACACCATCTTCCAAATCAAGACTAAAACCATGCGGCTCACTTGACAAAGAAAGAAAAAACAACAAATTGAAACAAAAAAGTAAATGTTTAATTCAAGAGATTTCAACTAAAATGCTACAAGTTTTTTATATTTTAAATCTTTTCCCATGAAAGAGTGTTTATGGCCTCAGAATTCATTCAGTAAGCATTAATGTATTTATAACAGGGGACATCTCTACGAAAAGAGCATACAGAATCCAAAACAATTCACGGAGGCAATTCATTGTATTTAAAATTATTTGAACATGAACTAAATCTCAGTATATATGGCAGATTATCTTTTTGGTATGCAGAATGATGGTGCTGTACCTTAATAATTCCACAGCAAGAATTTTAAAAATACATTGCATGACACATTAAAATGAATAACTTTACAAATGATTATGGTTGATTTGTGATTCCTAACGTTATCAAATTTTTTAGCTTAAAATACCGCTGTATTCTAAGGGGGAACATTTGTACTGTAGAAAAGCTGTGACTTATGCATAATAACCCATAGACACAGACAATAGTAATGTGATGGCGGGGGTGGGGGGGCTGGAGGGGAGAGCGAGGTCTGGGTGGAGGTGGGCAAAGGAGGGGGGTGTTGAATAGGGACATTTGTAATCAAGTCAATAATAAAATATAAGGAAAAAAAATAAAACATCATTTTAAAACATCAGTCTGAAAACGCACAAGGAAAATAATGTTTACAATAATACCACATGCAGAAGTATTTTTGAAATAGCATTCTTTTTTATTCTTCCAAAGAATAAGAAACAGCTTCCGCCCAGACTGAAAGCGACAGAAGCCCTAATCATCGGAGCCTCGCTTGACTGTTGCGTTCAAACTCAGTTTTCACAAAGCAAAGCCATGAATAGGCCGAGGCTTTTTCAAAAAGTTTACCAAGGGGTGTGTCTGGAAGAAAATACGGCCCCTGCAATTGTTGTTCTAACCCCTTGTAACCTTCAATGAACCAGAAATTTGGAAATAACCTTAAATAAACTAGTTGTGCAAGAGCAAAAACTGTGGAGGTTGAATTCCCCAGGTGAAGGAAAATGCCTTTCAGGAGCCTGGTTACTTTTCCTCTAGTGTTTCTGTGGGGAAAGCTTCTGTATTCTTCCAAGTTCTGATCAAATGATGTTTCTTAAAGATTTCTCGGATTTCTTCTCCTCCAGAGCAGAGGAAAGAAATAGGCCCTGGATATCCCCATCATGGAATGCTTTCAGTGGTTACACATTCATATGCTGGGACCAGAGGATGAATGGGAGTGATTTATAAAACCATAAAGTGAGTTAAATAAGGCAAGGTGCGCATTTAATCATCACAACCACCCTCATCTTTCCCATTTCACAGATGAGGCCACTGAGTCTCAGAATATTATTTGCTCTTCAATATCTAGCGATACTTGTTAATGATGGGCATCTGCTCCTTTAGTGAAATAGTGACGGGAATTGTGAGATACTTGGGTAGTCACATTTGGATGGAGAGAGCAGGACTTCCTAGTTGGTTGAATGGGAGTGTGAAAGAGGAAGAGGACTCCACTAGTAGGAGTCCACTGAAGCAGTTTGTGTTGAAGTTGGGATTCCTGACCAACGTTAGAAACACACTCAGGTAGGAATAGGTTTATGGGGGACAATTCATATCTTGGCTTTGCGGGTCGTAAATGTGATGCCTACTAGACATCCACGTGTAGCTCTTCTGTAGACTGTGAGGCATCCAAGTCTGGCATTGAGGGCGAGGATCTCAGGTGGACATAGACCTGGAGGTCATTATCATTCCATTGGCATTTAAAGTCAGGGGATGGGCTGATTCACCCAGCAACGACTGTAGTCAGAGAAGGGAGAAGGCTCCAGGAAGGGTCACCATAGGGTAAGAAAAGCAGGGACGTTGAGTACCTCAGAAGTCAAGTGAAGGGAATGTCTCCAGCAGGAGGCAGTGATTATGATTAATTTATTCAAATGGGGCTGAGCAGATGAATAATTGAATATCAGATGGGGTGATGCGGAGGTGATGGGTGACATTGAAAGGGATACAGTCTGGCTTGAAAGAAGAGGGTGCCTTTGGAAAAACTCTTGAAGTTTCTCCCTCTCGGAAAACAGCCCTCAGAACCTCAGACAGGAAACAAGTCAGCCCGTTGCCTATGAGTTTCGTTTATAGACGTCTTGTGGATTCTTGGGAGAACTCGTCTGCTGTCCTCTCCAACCCTCGCATGCCCCCAAGATGCTATTTCCATCAGGTCTTTCACTCTTTAAAGATATGATTTGTGCCCTGGCTGGTGTGGCTCAGTTGGTTGGGTATAGTCCCATGCACTCACTAAAGGGTTGCTGGTTCAATTCCTGGTCAGGGCACATGCCTGGGTTGCAGGCTCTGTCCCTGGTAGGGGGCGTGCAGGAGGCTGCCAATGGATGTTTTCTTTCACATCAGTGTCTCTCTCCATCTCCCTTTATCTCTCTCTACAGTTATTAATAATAAAACATCTTTAAAAAAGATATTATTTGCAGTGCTGTTAGCAATGGGAAGGGGAAAGGCAAGTGGGTGACCCTCTTGGAAGCCATTTGGCATCATTCTCATAGTTCTTGGCTTCCTTATACTAACAGCCGCTTGAGCCCCTTGCACTCAGCCTTCCTGAATCTGAATAATTTCCGAAACTGCTGTTACCTTTGTGGCAATTTTTTATACGTATTTTGTTTATGTGTATCTTAGGATCTAGAATTCTCTGAATTTGTGCCTCCATCAAGTTCATCCAATGAGTTTTCTACACTCATTGCACTTACCAAAATGGAATTTCCTAAAGCCATCCTTTCTTGCTATTATGATGTCACTAAATCATTTTCATTTATTATACTTTCTTATATTTTATGATATTTTGAGGAATTTGGTTAATGGAGAGAAAAAACAAAAATTCTTTAAAAGTAGTTAAGCATTGCATTTGTAACAGCTTGACTTATAAAAACATATACAATGCAATTAGTTTAAGTGATGAATAGATTATACCTGAAGCTCTAATCCTAATAAAGAGCAATGTAAGGGAAATAGATGAATTCACTTACACTGAAAAAAATCTGCTTACTCATGCCAAGCCATAGGTTTTATTTAGATTGTTATTGAGAGGTCAGTGGGCTCTGCATAGAATTATTGCACTGAATCTGAGAAGCAATATTATAAGATGCAATTCTGATTATGCAAACCATAATTAACATTGATGATGAATAAAAAGGGAAATTTTGGTTAGCTCTCTAATCAGGTCAATGTTAAGGCACATGTCCAAAAAACAGGCTAGGGAGTGTGATACAATGCCTAATAGAATTGTTTCAAATAGTTTATAATAATGCCTACTATTTGTGAGGTAAGTCAACACACAACACAAAGACTATTTTATTATATGTAAATACTAAATATGTAAAAGGGGTATTAAAAACTATGCTTGATTAAAATTGAAATAGGAAAACAGCTTGGGGGTAAAGTCTATAATCCTATATAATAAAAAGGTAATATGCAAATTGAACATCATGCCCTCACACAAGATGGCCACCCCTATGTGGTCACAAGCAGGCTGCCACAAGATGGCTGGCAGGGTAGAGCAGTTGTGGGCAACTGGACCTGCAGGGGAGGGCAGTTAGGGGTGACCAGGCCGGCAAAGGGGGGGAGTTGGGGGTGACCATGCCGGCAGGGGAGGGCAGTTGGGGGCGATCAGGCTGGCAGGGGAGCAGTTAGGCGTCGATCAGGCTGGCAGGGGGTGATCAGGCTGGTAGTCAGAAGCGGTTAAGGGCAATCAGGCAGGCAGGCAGGTGAGCAATTGGGAACCAGCAGTCCCAGATTGTGAGAGGGATGTTCGATTGTCGGTTTAGGCCTAGACCAGCAACTGGACATTCCCCGAGGGGTCCCAGATTGGAGAGGGTGCAGGCTGGGCTGAGGGACTCCCCCTACCCCCAGTGCACCGGGCCTCTAGTGTTGATATAAAATGGTAAGAATGATGTATATGAAGCATTTTATCACATCCTTACATTCTCTAAACATTGGAGATGTGCCATATCACTACTCTCCTTTTTATAAAGGAGAGGCCTAAGGCATAGAGCACTTAGGTAACTGGTCCCAGGTTACACAGCTGACTGTGGCAGAAATAAGATTTGAGGCACGGACCTCTGGCTCTAGGCTCCACACTTTTCTCTCAGAGAATTTAGGATGGTCCTTTAGATAGTTTTTTTTTTCTGTTCCTAAGCAACAGAAAAAAGGGTTCATTTCCAGCAGAGATGATTAATGCTTAATTTAGTGATAAAGAGTGGGGGGAAGCATAGGCATTTACAAGTAGTTTATAGTCAAACACAGATGAATCGCATACCCCAGCGAGGGTGGAGCTTTCCATGTCACTCTGGGGCCACCGTGCTCATGTCTGAGAAACTATAAAAAATCAGACAGTTGTCGCGAGACTGGAGATGCCGGTAAATGAGTCAGTGCCGCTCCTCGTATGAAGATGCGACAAAATCACAAACTGCAAACCAAGAGTGTGCGGTGAACCTTTGACAGAAATCCAGGCTGGGAACAAGAGCGTAGGTGAAGAGTCACTGTACATTCACGAAGAAAGACGATGCCAATCAAACAGAATAATTTTTAATATCATTTAGTTGCATTTAATACTATTGATAGGTGAGCCAGAGGAGCCCACCACATCATCAGTTATACCTCTTGAATTTTATGAATTATTTAACTGGAGATCTTATGGTTACTTTTCTGGTCATGGTAAAAAAAAAAATTATGACTCATATTGAGAGTTTTTAAATATATTTGCATTTGATTAAACAAATCAAAGACATGATAGGTGAATATGGGGATTTTGGGGTGGGCCTTCACTTTTCACCTGTTTTAGAATATCTGAGGAAAAGGATTCTCAACTTTGCTCAATTTGCCATCTGACAAATTTTTTTTTTTAAATCAAGAATCTGCTTTTAGAGAAACGTGTGTAAAGGAGATGGAGGCGAGTGCAAATTCAGCCCTATCCATGACACGTGTCTGTCCTCTTTAATGGTGTGGGATGGAGGAGTGAATGCCCTACTAAGGGCCAATGCCACTAGGGACTTTACTGTGTGAGGAAACCAGGCAGGCCACCAGCCAGGCCACCGGGTGACCACTGATATCAGAGACAGGAGGTAGGAGTTGCCTGGTAGCGCCGGGTAGGTCTCATTTCAATGGTGGAACATTTGTGTGGGTGGTAGAGTGACGATAAGGAGGGCAGTTGTTCTTTCCCCAAAAAGGATCCGTTTCTCCCACTCACGATGTTTTCTCCATAAGTCTCATTTGTCATAGAGATTTAACGTCCTGTTTTCTTCTTTCTACGGTAAAAGACACAACAACAAAAACCCACCATCTTTCCCTCCTGGGTTTCTGTCTTCTCAACTATAAAGTCAAATATATTTTCTTGTAGCCTCTTCTCTTCAAGTCCCAGAAAATTAGAACATGGGCCCTGGGCTGGTCCTCCTTTCAAATATCTTCCTGCTAATTGCTGCGAGCCTGGCTGTACACACTCCTGCAGGGCCTCCGGCCAGGGAGGAGGTGGACAGTGAATTTCCCGCAGTTTCCCGCTGCCCTGGGGAGCTCCCGTGAACGTATGCCTAATGAGCAAAATCGCTGGATTGTTAGTCATTGCCTGTTCTTCATCTTCCTAAAAGCACAAACACATTTTGGAACCTCTCAGAGTTTTTTTAATCAGGTAAAATTAGTTCCTTTCTTGCAAATATTCTAGATATGACTAAAGAATGAAATGATCAAAGAATATAGAAGATTATGTTCTTTGTGTTTCATTCCAGCCTCATACTTTTTCTCTCTTAAAATTTCAAATCAATTACTTACATGTTGGTATGTACATTTTTTATTTAATTAAGTACAGTAGTTCGTACCATATCTTTCTTTAATAATCACGTGTTAGTGTTTAAAAATTGTAGGTATCTTCTTTGTTTCAGTTTTTAGTTAACATAGCAATGCTTAGTAGGTTGTTAAAAAATATCATTAAGGTAACGAAAAGAAAGTGTATTAACTCAACACCCAGAGACCATGTCCTGCTGCACCATATTTCAAGGTTTACAGGAACACATACATGCATGCCTATGTAGGGGTGTGTGTATTAGCAGGAATACATGTGTGAGGTCATCAGTACACAGATTCAGGTTGATGTTCATCATCGTTAAGTATTGTGGCTGATCTGATTGGTATTGCTGACCAATCCAACTAACTGATAATGTAGAACAGTTTTACCCCAAATTGACTTCATCACCAAATGGTTTCTTTGATTCATCCTGACAGTATTTTCTCAGAATTCTTTAAGCACAGGATGTCAGGAAATGGGCTATAGAAACTAGTTGTATCAAGTCACACAGGTTATACTAATCAGCTTTCCATGCGCCATCCAACAGGAATTGACTGGATGTCTACATTAGACCTGGGCATGTGGAGTGTCTCAAATAACTGAAGTAAATGATGAAGCAGCAATTGCAGATTTACCTAAATCACCTAGACGATGCACCACGATTTCTTTAGCGATGTCTGTAGTAAGGCTGCTGGGCTGTCAGGTACTGGACCCGCACGGGTGTTTATCGGTAGCAAGTGTCACACATTTGAAAACCCCCATCAGGCCTGAAACCCTGGGGAAACACTGGGCAGATCGCCCCAGCAGGTGCAATGGGTGAGGGAGCCTCAGAGTGGACGCAGGAGCGGGTGGGAGAGTCCAGTTGCTAAATAACAACAACCAGACAAAAGTTCGGGAGTGAATGAAACAAAAATCAGACACATTTTTTATGTAACTGGATTGCTCTGGACTTAGTGTTCAGTGAAGGATTCTAGCTTCAATAGCATCCGTAGCCACCAAATCTCTTCATTTATAGGAAAACCAAATTGGCATTGGTTTGATTGTGCACTGTGCTCTCCTCCATTTAGTCTGTGAATGAATATGTATAGGCACACTACGGGGTAAAAGTAAGAAGGATTGGACAGTTGTTGGGGGCCAGGCATTGTGCTGAGCACTTTGTTTACATTATCACATTATATTTTAATGCCATGCTACTGAGCATCATTAAGAATAAAGACTTAAGTTCCTGATGGGTTTACAAGCAGCTATAAAACTCCGTCTCAACTATCAAGAGGCCTATAGTATGGTTGGAACGGGAGAATATTGACATAAAACCACAAATAATACAAATTAGTCTCTGCAAAGTGCTAGAAGAATAGCAGTTAAGGAAACACCAGCAATGATAAGAGTTTAAAGTTATAAATATTTGCTGAGTTCAGGGAAGGATTCGAGGATCCATGTCATGTTTGCCTTCAGTGCTACAATAAATTCTCATTTTCCCACCTGTCTCCTGTTCCCCCAAATTTTCTGGAAATCCTTCTGAAAGCTCTTCTCTTGAAAAACAATGTTTTTCTTCTTCAGGCTTTACCACTCTTTTGAAACCCATTCAACTACCTCACTTCTTACACCCCCGGAAGTGACTCAGAATGTAGAGATCGCCTGCGATGAATCACCTGGGCCTTCCGCGCTATAAGCACCTGGAGTTCACAGTGTGCCTCCTCGTCTCGTCCCTGATGTCCAGCTTGGCCATAGGACTTGCTGTGGCCGTGATGATGCTTAGAGATTTGATCAGAGCACAGACTTGAAACATGCTTGCGTGTTTGGTCCTACCCCTGAGTTCCTTTCGCTGGGAGGCGCACCTGCCTCAGTTAGCCACTCATCTTGTGATGACCTCCCCTATTCTAATTATCACATTATATTAGCAAACCTGGACCCATTGGGCAGGTTGGAGCCAATCCCAGCAGGGCGCAGCCTATATCAGCTGAAACCCAGCTTACCCATAGATGCAAGAGTCAGAATGAATGCGGATCATTGCGTGCCACTAAAGTATTTATGCGCGGCGGCATTGTGGCAATAGCCTACTGAGGTAGCCCTCCTCCTAGTTTTTAAATTATTCTGAACACAATTTTTCTTGATTCTATCTATATAAGATGTACTGATGGTGAGTTGATGCATATTAAATACATTCACCTAAATCATTCTCTTGAGTATTAAATAAAAATATTAAATGCCTGTTCATTATAACAAATATCTTGTACTCAGCTTTAACCAGTTCAAAATTGGACTTTTCCCACCACTTTTACAGATTTCTTTCTTTTTTTTACAATTCCCCCTCCCAGTTGATATCATTCCACCTATTGCCCAACCAGAACCAGGGGCGACATCACTAACGCATTCCTCCCCCATCATCAGTCCATCCTGTTGTCCACTAAGATCTTTGATTCTGTTTCCTTAACATCACTTTCATCTTCCTCCTTGGTCCTCTGGCTGCAGACTCTTGCATCCTCTTTGACTTCTGGTCCACTCTGTGTGACCCTCCGAGTGTTTCTCTTTATTGCTGCCAGCATCTGAAAATCTAAGCCTGATCATCTCACTGTCTCTCCTAATATCCTTGGGGTCCCCCTGAGGAGACTAAGGATGTTCAGTAGGTCTAAGGCACCCTAGCATGGCAAGCTGGTGGCATGTAGGTAACCAAGGCTCCCCCTGCCTTCATCTCCACCGTTCCTCCCTTCCTGCAGTGTTTGGTCCAGCCATCAAGAACTGCGTTCACTTCTTGCTTCGCTGATTCCTTTAAACTTTCACATATGCTCCTCCTCTTACAGCATGCCTCTTAGTGATGTGCCTTCGAGTGCGGTGAAATATTATTTATCAACCCAAAATCAATTTGCCAAATCATCTTATCAAAATTCCTCCTCTAGGAAGATTTCTCAGGCAAAACCCTCTCTCACTTCCCCAGTAGTCTTTTGCACAGAGTCAGGACGGCGACCTTTCTGTGCGTTTCCCTTAGTCCAAGTATTGCATTATGTGACATTTGTATTTTACTTGGTTTTTGTATCATAACACCCGGAGTTTCCTTTCACTCTGGTTCCCCTGATACCTAGAACAATGATCGGCACCTAGACAGTGCCATGAATGAATATAGACAGGGAAGAAAGAGGTTAATAATATAAAACAGTAATTGTCAGATTCTTCCCTTGGTTTCTTCAAATGGTAGTTGTTCACATACCTTTCATCTTCAGGTTCTGCTTACAATTAAATTGCCAGTATCTTGGGGAAAAATTAATTCCTTTTGATAGATTCTGCCATTCTGCTTAAGTGCAAAAGGTCTAACATTTGGAAAAGTAAATGATGCCTCTGACCAACACACCATTGATGTCATGACATTGACAGTCAAGGACAGAAAGGCGAAGAACGTTTTCTAGTGGAGGTGAATTTTTACTTCACTTTCTCCGAGGTTTTTTTTCCTCTTTGGTTGGGCCTGAGCATTAAATGGACAAACACACCGACAGGAGAGAGGCACACACGCTTATTTAATACAGGTTTGCCTGACAGGGGCCCTTGATGGGGGCGTGGCCTTGGGAAGGAGCCCGTCAGGAGTTAGGCAAGCCGGGGTCATGCTAAGGCCGTCTTGGTACTTTTCCACACTTTTTCCTCCTCTTTCTCTACATTTTTCCTACCGGCTCCCTGGCCACATCCTACTCACTTTTCAGGGTTCAGCTTTGTGGTGTCCATTTCCCAAGTTTCTCTTTCTCATCTCCAAAACCAGGCGAGGTCTGTAGTTATATGCCCCCGTCAGATTTCTCCATTGGTTTTGCAGCCCTCGTTATACTCGTAATTATTCAGTTGTTTTCACTATTAGATAACAAGGTTCATGAAGGCCAAAATTATGTCTTCCTGAATCTCCATGTAGCCTCAGGGCCTAGCAAGTCGCCTCACATCTTATCATCATTTAAAGCAGCAATGAATTAAAGGTGTGCCAGAATGCATCCCTGGCTCCGGTACCAGGCACCTCATGGCTAGACTGATTGTAAACGCCTTTCCCTGGTTTCTGCCTGGGGTCCTGGGCATCCTGTGAGGTTCCCATTTGTCCCCCGTCCTTTCACTCTGAGGAGGACCCCAGTGCATCCAATACGTTACAGGAGCGCCCGGACAGCAGCTTTTGCCCGTCCTGAGATTTTCTGTTTGACAAGAAACGGATGCCCACTCAGATCAACGAGCACTGAGATTGACCAGGTAACCTGCGGGGAGTGAGGGACCTCCCCCCTGCTCTGCGCCTGGAAACATCCCAGGCACATGACATGTAAAAGACTTGCTAAATGAAAATAAGCATGTACGTCCGTCTCAGGGTTAGGAGAACACCCCCACTGTTACCTGGGAGGGAGCCCAGACAAGACAGCGCAGCCTCCATGGTAGGAGAGGCTGTAAATCGTTAAGTAGCTGCGGGTGCCTGAGGGACGGCAGAGGGTTCCAGGGGAGATACCCACGCGGGCAGAGCAAGTCCAGGTGCATGTTGGCTGATCACAGACACCTAGCGCTGGGCAAGGGGCTAGTAATGACCACCGTGGTCCTCTTGAGCAGGTCAGATGCGGGTGAAAAACAGCTTCAGGGTTTGAGACGACCTTTTCAGTGATCACAAGGGCAGCTGGGACTCGAGGTACAGGGAGCGAGAGTGAATGCCCCGAGATGAGAAAGCGCCTGGCTGGCCATCCGCGGGGTTGCCAAGGGGACGGCTTAACGGCGGAGCTGCTGCCCATAGGAGCCATCTTCGTCCCTTCAGGCTGTCCTGACAAAGTGTCACAGTGTGGGTGGCTCATGAAATCATTACAGTTCTGCAGGCTCGAAGGATGCAGGCAGAGTGCCTGGTGGTCAGAGGAGGCCTCTCCCAGGTCTCAATGTCGTGTGTCTCACCTGCGGGGGAGGAGAAGGAGCTCTCTCAGGCCCATTCTACTACTTTCTTTATATTTTGCTCTTTTATTTATTTATTTATTTATTTATTTATTTATTTATTTACTTATTTTATTATCTTTTTCCCCGTCACCATTTATCCCCTCTCTGCCCTCTTCTACCTCTTCCCCTCCCCTCCACAACCACACTGTTGTCCATGTCCCTGAGTGCTCTTATTTTTTTCTGTTTTGCTCAATCACTTCCCCCCTCCCCCGCCAATTGTCTATCCCTCACATTGGGCATTAAGATTTCAACACAGGGCTTCGGGGGAGACACAAAGATTCAGACATTCAAGAGCTAACTCTGGGTAGGGGAAAGGCAGGAGAGATCACCAGCTAACAGAGGAGTGCGGTAACTTCTTGTCCTCTGAGTCGCCACATCTACTAGTAAAGTTGCCCATTTCTTTTCTGGCTGTGCCTGGACCGGCTTAGAACGTAGTAGATCTAAACCTGCATTTGGGAGACACCAGGAACTCTCCATGGACGAGTCCCAGGAAAGCAAGGTCTCACTCTCTCCTAAGACCCTACAGCAGCGGTTCTCAACCTGTGGGTCGCGACCCCTTTGGGAGTCGAACGACCCTTTCACAGGGGTCGCTAAGACCATCGGAAAAAACATATATCATTACATATTGTATTTGTGATTAATCACTATGCTTTAATTATGTTCAATTTGTAACAATGAAAATACATCCTGCATATCAGATATGTACATGACGATCCATAACAGTAGCAAAATTACAGTAATGAAGTAGCAACGAAAATAATTTTATAGTTGGGGGTCACCACAACATGAGGAACTGTATTAAAGGGCCACGGCATTAGGAAGGTGGAGAACCATTCCCACAGGGAGGTTCTTCTGGAATGTCTTCTGGTTCCTGCCTCCCTCTTGTGTCTCACAGGCTTAGATTTCTTTTTGACAATCTTCTGTCCTGATAAAGTCCATGACCCTCGTCCCAGGATGAAATCACAGGCTCTTTTCCTTGTTTCCCTCTTGGGCTGCCAACGTGTTTTCTAAGCGTGTAGTCACTCAGGCCACCAGAGAGAGAGACGCTGTGCTTGGAGATGGGGCTCCCACGTGCCCCCGACTTTCATCTGCTCCTGAAAAGGGAGGCATGTTCTGGGGACAGTCAGCTACCCAGGTACGAGCCAGAACGGGGATGCATTCTTCCAGGCTGCTTTCTGTGCACGGACTGAAAGTTACACTTTCTTATTTCTTCTAGAAATGGGCCCCGTTGCTCAGTGACACGGAGTAGCTGGGAGGGATTGCAGAGATGTGTGCTTAGGGTCCCTTTTCTGACTCCAATTCAAATCTAACTCTTCACACCATGGGAGGCTTTCAGTGATGCTCAGAGCCCTCTGCTTCCACCCCTCCCGCCTGGCACGGACAGGTCTCGGGCTCCCCCGGGGTGGAAGAGGCATGACGTCACCGAGCATTAACACTGCCCTGATTTCTAGATGAGGAGAAGGACACGGACATTAGGAAAATAATGGAGTCCACGTGAAAGATCCCGCCAGGCCTCAGAGCGATTACTCACCACATCCCACTCATTCAGCCACGACCTCCACGACTCCTTTACGGAACGGAATTCTGAGCACCCATTACGCGGAGCTTAATTGCAACTCAGGGAAGTGAAATAGTATTAATCAGGGCTAATACCGCGGTGGACTCTGACCCACAAGAATAAATCTAATAAATGTGTAGGTTCCCCTGTCACATAACGAGTTCTTCCTTTGTCATTACTCAGGGGACCAGTGTGAAACCGTAAGGGGAATGTTTAAGGCTCTTAATGAGACGCAATAAATAATTGTATGGTTTTAATTTCCTAATCATTTTAATGCCCCAAATTAAGAGTATGCATCAAGGTACATCCATGGAAGCCTGCCCGTCCCCGTCCTCTGGAATAATGTGAGAAAAGAGGAAAAGTAAAGGAGATCAGATAAAACTGAGTAAAGAAAATGTTAGGCTGACAATCAGGGAAGCAATATCCAAATGATGAAATCAGACAGATGGTGAAACAGCCTATTAAGTGAAGTGGTCAGAAGTACCGTCTCTCGGGCCATAAAAACAGACCCCAATAGGCATGTTACCAAAGAGAGATGTTCTTGGGCGGCTGGGCTAGAGCAACCTGGGTCAGGGAAGTCTCCGATTCCAAGCAGCCCCAGCCTCTGTCTGCTCCCCGGTTCCTGGCGCCCATTAATCATCTGTCCGGTGATCTCAGCTCAGATCTGTGCCAATCCTCCTACTCTACAAAACAACCGATTTTAGTCACAGAAGTAGAAATACTTTCAGTAGATGCATCCCTCCACCCCACGCTCCTCGCCCCCCCACCCCCCCCCCCCCCACACACAGAATAACAATTCTTTGGAGAAAATTATGTATTCAAACCACTTAATTGACACACAGAACATCAAATAAGCAGGGAAATAGTGAAACCAATTGATTAACAAGACCATGATATCAATTAGAAAAATGATCTTTTCAATATTTTTGGCCTGTAATATGGTTGATCACTCTTTCCAGTGGCTCAATATATGACTAAGTTTATCCGAACTTAAGAGACTGATGAAAGCCTCACATGAAATAATTTACTAAATATATTGTTGAAGATAATAGAAAAGAGTAGATATCCAGGAGTCAGATTACTGTGGTTTTCTTTGGGGGTCAGGACTGAGAATTGTGAGTGTAAAATAAATTGGGTCTTATTTTTCTATTGTGTATTCTCTCATGGAATTTGTAATCTTCATAATATGCATATATTATCTTTCAAAGATATAAGAACGAATATCCAATCATGAATAAAAATGGCAAAAGAATTCCTTGAAAAAAGACACATAATTTAAAAAAGATCTATCCCCTCCTCAGAGAGTCCATTTTCAGATGTGACAATGGGGAAGCAAAATTGATGGTGAGCGACTATTTGAAATCAGAACTATCTGGAGACCTTGACTTTTCTAATAAAAAGAATATCAGGTGATAACTCTTACTCGGATTCACATTAGTAATTCACTAAGCTGAATATCAACATCAGTAGCTGACTTTAATACCTTTAAAGAATCTAAAACTTAGTTTGTCTTTATAAACACAGCTGTTGGGTAAGTGTAACCGAGCCTCTCAGCATTTGTGGAAGCCTCTCTGTGTGTCGAAGTGGTTAGCACGTTTCCATATCACTCTCCTCATCATCTTCATGTCTTTTGTCCACGCAGTGTGGCAAGCGACGGTACTTCCAGGGTCATAGTCATAAAAAGATCTAGATACCAGAGAACGATAAATGGTTTCTATCACAGTCCAAGTAGATACTGGATCGTTATGAGTTAGTCACCCTTCCATTTGCTTCTGTGTGGTAGGGCATACTGGGTTTTGCTCTTTCTAAAATTTCTCTTTTTTCTGTTGGACTTTGAGTTCAGGAACTCCTTGGAAATGTCTAGGATGTAACGGAGGCCCTGAGGGGTATTCAGGAAGTACACTGAAAAGTCTGGGTGAAAGGGGGTTTCACGGATGGCTCTCTCATTGGATAGTTTGTCATAACCATGCCTGTGGCACCTGGCTTGTCATGCCACATCTGCCAGGTGTTTAATCGATGCTTCAGAATGAATAGAAACCAGGTGACTAGATTCTCTAACGATGTCCTTAGATGTCAGGGGAGGAATCAGGCCTTCGAGATGCAAGAAGACTGTTTTGTTGTTGTTGCTTTGTTGTTGTTGTTCTGTGGGTTTCGCCCACGAAAGAGGTAAGAGAAAACAGAAGCAAGATGCTACTATGAGGAATTGGGAAGTCACCCCGAAAACCTCCTAAATTCCTCCCTACACACTCGAGACTGTGTCCCATTCCTGGGTGCTCTGCTCCCTTCTTAGATTCTGCTGTGCTGACAGTCACTGTTTCCACTTAGGCCGCTGCTTTCAACCTGTATTATCTGCTCATCCCTTTGTTCCCCAAAGTGTTGGCTGAAACTGTTGTCTATCCATGAAGCTGTGGTGCTGGCCATTCACTACCCGCCTCAGCCCTGAAATGGACTGTGCCTGGCTTCAATCACTTCCGGGTGATGCCCTGGGGGAGATGGTGGTTTTCTTCCCGCCCCTTTCACTTCTGTCCTTAAACGATTGCCCCCTTTCAAAACCTTACCGCCTACCATTCCACACCAAGGGAACTAATAGAATAAGTTAGAGGGCAATGGCTGTGTATCTCTGGAATCTATAAGAACACTTGAGAGAATAAGAAACACCCAATATGTTTACCACTATGAATAGGTAAACACTCCTACGATGTCCTGTTATCATTACACGGTAGGCTCTGCTCTCTGAAACTGCAGGCAAGGACATCACATCCTGTAGACAGCTTCCGTGTAAGAAACAACAAGCCCAGCTCTCTGCTGCCTTCAGTGATTTGACCCAAACAATAGAAAAGCCCTGTGCTTCTGCCTGTGCAGGCTTCACACACACTCTCAGGGCAGGACAAGGGCTGAGGAGTGTCACTCAACCTCTCACAACACAATGGCTCCCTCCAGTGTTCAACACTCAGCACATTGTTGGCAAGAGTTTGGATGACATTCCTACACCTGTACTTCTGACTGGCACTCTATCTGCATCAGTTTCTGCTGCCGGGAGTAATTGTTTTTTATTGTAGTGGCCTTGGTTAATAAAATTATGTAGGTTTCAGGGAATAAACATTTTTAAAAAGGAATACCTTAAGGATCTCATGTTCTTTGATCTAACTATTACTAGAGATGATCTAACTAGTACTAGAGATGATCTAACCAGTACTAGAGAGGCTGAGTTCCCATCTTGTGCGTAGCTCAGGGTGATGCCTATGGCTGCCTTTAGGAACACAGAGATGACATCCTCTCGTAGGCCAAAAGATGCAATATGGAGGGAGAATGAGGTCATCACGGGGTAGCAAACAGGTTGACTTTTATTCTTCGAGTTACTCCAATATTTCAAAGCGCTCACGAAGGCATTGGTTTGGAAAGTAACTGTTCAGGGAAACCTCAACCCCACTTTCAATCCTCAGTGTCCACTTCAGCATTTCAGATTTAATAAGCCTCAGCTTAGACTGCAGGCATGCAAGTGCCTGTCGCCTCCTCCTCAGCCCTGCTAACCCGGGGTGAGAAATGTATTCATGCCGCGTGGTACTCCACCAGGCTGCCTGGCCACGGGTGAGGAACAGGTATGCTTTCGGGGTGTTCAGTTCGACCAAAGCACACCCCTCATGATGTTTTCCATGGGAGTCAATGACCATCAGGTCGGCTCAGTGAGGATGAAAAGCTCAACTTTTTTACTCACAACCAAGATCGTTGTATTTCCCATTGCCCTGGAGTAGGAATCAGTGAAGGTTGGTGACGACATTGAACACCACGGCTGGGAAATGTCTTGGGGGAGATTGAAGAATTGCTGCATGTAATCTAAACGCCAGACATCGGGAGTTCCATCACACAAGATGCTAGAACTATCTGGGATTCCTGGTAATGATTTCATTGCCGGTGACCGAAGTCAATTAGACCACCTACCAACACACACAGCAAAGGTATCGGTTCTCCTTAGCCAGGCGGGGGTCAGTCCGGGAGGTCACGGGGCTTTCTCGGGATCTTCTGCCTCTACTTAGTTTTACTCTCAATGATGGCAAGATGCAGTCTTCCACGAGCACATCGCCTTTAGAACGTAAGATATTTCAAGAAAAAGAAAAGCAATTTGATCCTGCTCACATTTATATCCAGCCTTCCAACTTAGCGATCTGTCAAGGTCTCAGCCATGAAAAATCATAGTCTCTAAGAGGAGGAGGGTATCTGATTGAGTGTGTGGAAGACAGGGCCATCCCTATGAAAAGGGAGCCCAGGTAACTACATTTTCCAGGTTCCCTGCACTTAGTAGTAGCAACCAGGTAACTGAGATGTAGCCAATAGAAGGTGATTAAAAGTGATGTCGTCACTGCCTGCAGTCCATACCATGGATGTGTCTGTGGCTGCACATATCAAGTTACCCTGTTTCTTCAGCTGCCTACGTCAGAACCCAGGAGGTTGGGCACTTCTATGTCTGTGTGACTCTCAGGCATCTAGTTCAATTGTTTTTCATTCCGCCGTAACTGTAAAATTGTAGAAACCATTTTAGACTGTCTTAGATTGAAAGAGCGAGTTAAGTTTTTCATGCTAAATCTAAATGTGAAGTTATCTCTCTTTTGTCCTCAAAGAATAGTGTTAGCTTCAGCTTCACTGAGAACACTGTCCTTAGCAACGATAATCTATCAGGCTAATTAGTATCTTCCATGTATATTGTAGCAGGTGTGTCTTAGCCCATGCCAATCACACTTTGCTATGAATAATCAATGACTTCCAGTGTGCTGCTCACTTCATTGGATTTCAGAACACTGCACCACCTTCTGTAGGTAGTGAACGTGAGAAAATGTAATATTGTTTAGCAACTTTGTGTTCTCCATAGATTCCAAAGCCAGTTGTAAATATTGTTAATTATAAAGTCATGCTCAATGAATTTTCACGGTTTAGCTGCCTCTTGTGGAGTGTCGCAATGGAGAGATTTTTCTAAAAATTGATTTTTAATACGTAAAAGTGATTTAATGTGCCATGCAAAATGATGAAATTCATGCATATTGGCATAGAAAGTGATTTTTTTTAAAAGTTAAATAGTTAAACCAACATATGGGTATCAAGTAATTATCTTTCTATATTTTAAGAGGTTTTTTTTTTTTTCATCATACTCTTGGGCCTCCCTCCCATCAGATATGAATATTGCAACAGATTTTTTTTTCCAATCTTCACATGAAGTAAATTTATAAACTAATACTGTAAGCTCCTCTCAAGTGTTTTATATTATAAAATAAAACTCCAAAATTGTATTGAAAAGGTTAATATTGAAATTTAAGGTTGCAGTATTTGACTACTAAGGCATTTGGGGCCTTATGTTGATTTCCAACATAGGGACTTTGAAAACAGTGATTGAATTCTGAAACTACTTAGACAACTTAAGGAAGATTTCACTCAACATCTTTACGGATCTCCCCATCAGCAACCGCCTCAAATAACCTCGCTCTGCTTGCTTCTTGGGATGACATTAAAGCTAGAACAGATGAGATGATGTGGAAATGAGGAGTTTCCGATAAGATGCTCCATCATAACAGCCTGCAGCTCTGCTCTGTGTTCATTTCGTTGCTACCAAAGGGCAGTGTGCGCTACAGGACACTGGGCGCATCCATGCCTTTTCTCAGGAGGCATCTCTCTAAGGCAGTGGTTCTCAACCTTCTGGCCCTTTAAATACAGTTCCTCATGTTGTGACCCAACCATAAAATTATTTTCGTTGCTACTTCATAACTGTAATGTTGCTACTGTGATGAATCGTAATGTAAATATCTGATATGCAGGATGGTCTTAGGCGACCCCTGAGAAAGGGCCGTTCCACCGCCAAAGGGGTCGCGACCCACAGGTTGAGAACCGCTGCTCTAAGGCGACCTGAGACATTTCCACTGAAACTAACACGAATGCAGAGACCTACCTTCAGTGGCTGCACTGGCGCGTTCTGGTAGCCCACCCACAGTCCGGTTTGGTTTTGAGGATCTGTGAATTGTAACTCTACTGGAAGTGTGAGCCACACAGGGGATTGGTGGTGGGCTGTGGGGTCGCCACCGGGAAGTTCTGGTTGAGCAATTATTCCGGTGGCCACCTGGAGTGGGGACCGAGGGCTCAGCCTTTGCTCCGAGTAGGAGATTCCTGTGGCCGTTTCCTAGGGCTGCGCCTGAAACGTGAAACAAAGGCCATTTTGTGCAGAAACCTGTCCCCTGACCTCCCGGGTGCCCCAGACGCTCTTTGTTTGGGACCCCCACCTCCTCCCAGTGCTGCTGGTTGGGTGAGGAATCCTGCAGGTGAGCACTGTGTTGTTGCAAGAGGAGATGTTTGAAGAGGTCAGCACACTGTGGTTGAGGGAATTCAGCTTCAGCTCCCTGGGAGGGCGAGGGGTCCTGTTAGACCATATCCAGGACTTGGTGCTGCCGTGGCTGTGAACTCTGTACGCAGCAGTTTGCCGGCTTCCCTTTCTTTCCTTTGGGACGTGTTTCTTTGTCTCCGCATTTTGGCTGCTTCCCGGTGTTTGCTTCTATGTAGTAGGCAGAGCTGCTGTGTCTCCTGGAATTGGAAGGGTGCGTATACAGCGCCCTTTCTTTAACCATCTTACCGTCTCCTTTGTCGGACATTTGTTCCCAGTTTTTCACCAGAATAAACCGCCTTTCAGTCACAGCCCGTGTGTATATACATCTCCGAGTCTTCGCTGATAGATCGGCTGCTTTGTAGAGAAAATAGCAGAAATCACTCATTTTAGAAGCGACCGTCAATAAAAGTGAATGCAGCACCATTCACACTGCAGACCTCCGCCTGCACAGCATCCGTTTCAGGCTCAGCCTTGTCTGGCAAGGAGGCACATGGAAAATAGTCCCAAACAGCGCATCCTGGAAACAAAGCCGCCCATGTGTCTGATGGCGGTCCTCTTGTCCTCACCCGGCATGTGCTCAGGAGTAGAGGGCACAGTCGTGCACCCGCCAGGATGCAGACATGGGCTCAGCCTGCAACCTCAGCCGTCAGGGCTGTTGGCCAAAACCAGCTTGGATTCGCTGCCCACCACAGATCTCATCTCCGACTAGTTGCATCTCTTCTGTGCCAGCTGCGCACACCACCACCAAGCACACTCCAGCATCCTTCCTTTCTCCTTTGCGAGTCCAACTTTCTGTTGATAAAAAATAAATGAGCATCACAAAGATGTCTTTCTTTACTATGTATTTATCCCATCATCTGACAGGAGGATCAAAGGCATCCATGGAGATGAGTCGGTTGTAAAAGGACCGCGGTGGCCAGGCTGCCAACTGCCCCCTCGGCGGTCCTGGGAGGATGTCCAGGGCCACTAGCCAGGCCTTGGGAGTGGCCGCTTTAGTTTTGTCCACGACCCTAATCTTTATCATCTTCAGAATCCATTCTGATTCAGCCTCAGGGATCTTCACACATTAGACATTTCTGGATTGGCGGAACTCTAGAGGGCAGGGAGAGGTTGTGGGTTTAATCCCTGGTTAGCACACATTCAGGAATCAATGAATGAATGCATAAAAAAAAATGGACAACAAAAGGATGTTTTTTCTCTTCCTCTCTCTCTAAAACCCATCAAGCATGAAAATTTAATGCGTGGAGAAGTAAAGACTCTTAGAACTAGCAAGACACGCAATTTCTCCGATGTGATACAAAAGATGGAAAACCTTCCCTTGATCAAAAAAAAAAAAATCAGATGCCAACAACTGTCCTTATTTTACATGTGCAGCTGCCAGAACTGTAGTAATTATCACGAGGGAAAGAAAGTGAACTACAGTCCTGTGAGAACAACTGGAAACCTTAACCTGGAAAACATTTGTAAAGTTCATGACTGACCAGGGTATGTTCACGGTTTCACAGAGGTGTTTGTTTATTCCCTCACTGAACCCGTGCACAGTTCCCGCTTCCGGAAGCAGGCGGGGAGGCCTGGCGGGCTGGGCGCCAGAGGAGTATCAGCAGTCACACGGGGTGACATGCTATTGTCAGCGTCTGAATAAAAACTTCACACGGAGGAGGCAGCATTCTTTGTCCAGAGGAAGATGAAATAAAGCAAAGCAGGCCATTTTCTCTTGAGGCGGCTGTCGTTTGTGCGGAAGTCTAAATGCAGGCACACAGAGCGCACACAATGCAGAGCACTGTGTAGAATAGCATGATTCCATTGTGATCCTTTAGTGATGTAGGGACTCGGGGAAGGAAGACAGCACTCAACATGGAAGCGTTCCAGAATATTCCACGGATAGATTACGAAGTCCTTTCCCCACTTTACACGAAGAAGAAAAGGCGTGCAGGTGATGAGCGGGGGAGGTAGAACATAGCAAAGGTAAATGCTTGAAGTACTTTACTTTAATGGGTTTAACGGTTCTTAAAATTAACTCCGCGCTCTGAAATACTGCTTCCAAAACCACTGGAAACACCGGCTTCTCTCTGGAATGGATCCAAGTGAAGATAGCAGCGAGGATAATATCCTGCCACACATCTTACATGGAGCAAATAAATGAAAAGAATGTTCGGAGAGAAGGCAGCCGGCTCTGTTAAATGCTGTGTAACTTCAAGCTTGCTGGTGAGAAGGACAAAGGCCGAGGGGAGGGTATGGAGTGTGGAGGAGGGAGAGACTGCACATTCACAGCTGGCCACCCCGTCTCCAGGCCCCTGGACTCATTGGAGGCAGGAGCTATAACCCCACAAGAAGTGTTAAAGTCGAGGGCCATCACACGTGCCCTTAACTCATCGGGAACTGACTGTTGAAATAATGGAATAATAAAAAACGGAGAACACACCTGTGATCTCTAAATTAAATTGTGGGAGAAACGATCACATTTCTTGCAAGTTGTCCTTGGTGTCAGAGCAGACCAACGTGCACACATTGGAGACACATGAAAAGCACCAATGTAGCCCGGCCGGCGTGGCTCAGTGATTGAGTGTTGACCTGTGAACCAGGAGGTCACGGTTCAATTTCCAGTCAGGGTACATGTCTGGGTTGCGGGCTTGATCTACAGTGTGGGGCGTGCAGGAGGCAGTCAATTATCATTGACTCTCTCATTATTGATGTTTTTTTCTCTCTCTTCCTCTCCCTTCCTCTCTGAAATCAATAAAAATATCTTTAAAAAAAACCCCACCAATTTCGCATTTCAGACATCACTTATAAACCCTCTTCAGATTATCCTAATCGTGTGAGCCATCTGTCTTCTGTTTTGATGGTAACAGATATACTATTAATTTCACTGCTGTGCTGCAATGACAAATACAAATATTAGGTGGGGGAGGGACAGGAGGGGGAGGAGGAGAGGAGGAGGAGGGCTGGGCATCTTCATATACATAATAGTAAATTGCTTGTCTTATTGAACTTACTTTCCTCTCTCATTGGCTGTGACTTCCATCTTAGAGCACTCAGAGGCCAATGGGGGACTAAGACTTGAAACAACTTACGAGGCCATCAAATCTAATTCACTTACTTTCTAGATGGGGAAACTGGGAGGGACTTTGTGTTCCCAACCATGGCTGCAGTAGTTGATAGGCATTTGCCAGATCCAATCCCCTAGCTCTGGCTCCTCCATGGCAACCAGAACCTCTCAGGTGGTCTTTCTCCCACCTGTGACTGCGGAGAACTAGACTCAACTTAGCAGGCAGAGTAAGGTCACGTCTTTGCTCAAAACCTTCCAACGGCTTTCCCACTTCATTCTGAGTTGCAACCAAAGCTCCTGAAATCATTCCATGATCTCCCCCTCTCTACTCCTGGGATCTCAGAATCTCCTTACCTTCTCTCACTCCTCCTCCTTCACCTACTTCTTTGTTACCTCTTAGGATTCCTATGTGTGTTGAGGCCTTTGCCCTGCAAAGCTCTCTCTGCAGATTGCTTCATGGATCACTACAGTGAGGGCCTTCCTCGCCACTCATTTCCTGTAGCAGCCTTCACGTGTGTTGCATATTCTTTCCCTGTACGCTATGTAATTTTTAAAATCCATCATCATCATAATTTTATATAGACTATTTTGTATTTAATCATTTATTTATTCTTTTTGCCTCTATTCAAATGTAAGCTCAATAAAAGGCAGGGGTTTTACTTTTTTTCTTCTTTATTACCAAATTCCTAGTGCCTACAAGAATCTCTGACACATAAGAGAGGGTAAATAAATGTTTGTTGAATGAATACATGAAAGGATGAATGGCTTATGGACTCCTGTTTGTATGATGGGATGGTCAATGCTGATAAATGATTTGATGGCTTTACTGGGATGTGCGTGAGCATACGCAGACTCTGAGGGTCCGTTTCTCATTTATTAGAGTTTCTGTTATTAGCAGATCAAGATTACTCTACTACATGACACGTTTACTAGTAACCGTGCATAATACCAAAGAACAACAACAAATCCCCCGCTTTTCTATAGATTTTAAAAAAATCAATCAGCTGAAATACAATCAAGCAAGAGAGTGTGTAGGTGACACTGTTCAGTTCCTCATGCATAGATGATACTGGATGTTCTGGCAATCACAGAGCAGGAGGGTAAATTGACGTTGACTTCCTTGTGTTTTATGTCTCACCCTTCCTATTATGTGAATCTAATTAAGGTCTTACACTTGTTTTAGAGAGCGATGCTAAAGGAGGAATACGTCTGTTCTCCAGGAGAAAGGCACAGGAATTCATGTTCTGTTTTTCATGAGGGAGACAGATTTAAGTGCTGCTATTGCTCATGCATTTACTAGATTGGAGCATCAGAGAACAGCATTCTGCTCAGAAGAAACAACGATTAGTAAATATTAGGTGCAAAGTGGCAGATCCTGGTATTCGTGTACTTATTTCCACTGTGTTCTGGCAAGAAACCCATTATCTAAAAGTGTTTACAAATTCTCCTTGTACAGAGCTTGGATTTGTCATATTTTTAAAATGTCACGAAAATCGTGTCTGCTTTTATCTTCCTACCCGACAGCTCAGCGGAGTCCCGGAATTTTAGGAAGTGGGCCTTTTATTTTCCTTCTTTTATCTTTTTATTTCGATGTGATTTCAGGCTTACAGAAAAGTTGCTAGAACAGTACAAAAGAATTCTGCCTAGCCTTCAACGAGATTGCCTCAAAGTTGTCATTTTGTCATATTTGCTTTTGTTTCATCTTTTCTGCATTCTCGCTTTCTCCTCTCTTTCTCAACTCGTGTGCAGATGCACACACACACACACACGTTGTTTTCCAAATCTGTCAAATTGTAGACATACACTCACTTGCCTCTATTCAAATTTTGCCCTTTAATTGAGGCTTCATAGTCACAGCAGTGAGGCAGGAGAAAAATCAAGGGTTAAAAAAGGGCGTTTTCATGACATTTAAAATATATGACAAATTCAAGCTCTATAGAAGGGGAATTTGTACACACTTTTAGATAAGGGGTTTCTTTCCAGAACACAGTGGAAATAAGTACACGAATGGCAGAATGTGCCACTTTGCACAACATACTTACCAATAGCTTTTATAGTTGATTACTATCGGAGAGGGAAGTGCAGTGATGTTCCTGTTTAAGTGTGTACACAAAAGACATTGATAGAGTATTTTTTCTATGAAGATAAACTTAGTAAGGTTTCAGTCATGCCTTCTGGAAAAAGCCCTGTGCCACCCCGCTCCCCAGTTATACTGTCCTACTTGGGCTCTCACCGGGTAATTGCTCATCTATTGGTTGAACTGATCATTTGAAAATCATGCCAAGTCCAACTAGGAATAAGAGAGAAGAACCACTTGCAGATGAGCTCAGGTTTATTAGCTACCACGTAGCAGTAGGAGTTCATGCCTCCCTTTGCCTCGTGTTGTTCCATCTCTACCTGAGCTTTCCCTGGTGCCAGACGTGGAAGAACTTGGCCTGGTCGAGACCACTAAGATTCGGTACTCGATTCTGATCAGCTCCGTTAGATACGCGTGGGTGGTTTTCTCATGTGCTGCGTCTCCCTCAAGGGCATTGCTAAAAATAATGACGGTAGACAGCTTATCCCAAGTTCCAGGTTTGTTTAGTATTTCAACAGCATATGGCATCGATAGGCAAACAGCCCATTACTATAGCAAATGCGGAATGATTTTGCTTTATGTTAAAAAAAAATGCATCACATTTGAACTAGCAGCAAATCCAAGTTGGTCAGAATTTAAGGCTGCACAAAACTGATTGAGGTAGCATTTATTTCCTTGAACTACTGTTACCACCAAACATGCTACTCTTCATATTCATTTCCTTGGATCTATAGCTTAAATTTCTAGCTTACCTTTTTAAATAAAATAGTGTTATTTTTTAAAAACTATTTCAAAAACATCTGGGACTGAAGGTCAGTACTAGGTATGTGTTGTAGGACCACAGTGAGAAAGAGAGACTCTGACAACAAACCAACATTTAGTTCAAAATCACGTGTGTATCTCACATATTCCAGAACCTAACATTTACTATACCTGACAGGAGAGATGGAGGAGCTCCAAGTGCTGCAAGCTCCGTGACAAAGACAGTAGATGTCACATCCGGGTACCAAACGAAGCCCTTCGTCATGGCCTTGGAAACAGTTTTCGATCTCATTGCACTTGGTCCCTATATGTGTCTTCAGAAGCCCACTGGGCGTGGGCTAATGGAAATGGGTGCTTTTGTAAGCCGCTAGCTGATGTACATGAATGGAATGTAACGCATACTAAGGGAAAGATCTATAAGAGGGTGCTGATAATTATCACATTTTGGTCCAGCAAGTAAAAGAATACACATTATTATGTGAGCTGTGACTATGGAATGTAAAATAAAAATGCCTAGGGGACAGGGGAGAAAAATGACCTCAGAACAAGACACTCTGACGTCATTTATTGACCAGACTTTTAAAAATATTGGGATGTCACATGGCCAAAGAAAACAAACACGTTACATGGATACGGGAGCAATAGGGACATAGAATTTCAAAAGAGGTCACATGCAGCTAAAGGCTCTTGGACTGTTAACATGGACATATTTTGTATAACTAGAGTTGCTAGGATCATCTTCTAATGTAGTAGATGAGCAATGGTAAGAGGATGTTGATATTGGAAACACATAAGCACAAACTCGAGGGCGTGAGTAGCACTGCACTTTGGACTTCACTATTTTGACATTGACAATCTACTATGTCAGCCATTCATGAGTTTTTAAAGGGATTGGGATAATATAAAATTACAACTATAAAGTAGTGAAGTAACCTCCAAATTACAGATGAAATTGGAATGGCCAATTTGGTGTCATCAATTGCAATTAGTTGGGATTAATTATGTAACTTTTGTAAAAAATCAATATGCTATTTTATAATCTCAAGATGAATACATTTATAATGTAGCCTACTGCTTTAAGGTCAAGACTTAGCTGAGGCATTTAATTGGAAATGTTGGAACATGTACCTGGACACATTTGATGCAATATTGATCTTGAACCCTTTAATTGGACACTTTTATTACATAACATAATTACACAATAGTATGTCTTTCTAATTCTCTCAAGACATCGAATTTTACTTTTCCATTGGTTTCTCATTCTACAATTAGTTTTTCCGACCACTCTTTAATTATTGTCTTGAAATATGAAAATAGTTCTCTGAAGATACTAACTATTTAATATGAGCTATGTAACTGTCCAGCTTTTCTAGGCATATGACGCCCGGTCGTAATACAAATGTTAAAATAAGCTGATATCCTAAAAATAGTTATGTTTAATGTATTTTACTAGTGTGCTTGCCGCCGACTGCATGCCCACATCTCCCCGGTATGTTCCTACTGAAGAGGAACAGTATGTGGGTTCTGTGTGAGTAATTGAAGACATCCCAGTGTTTGAAGACCCAGGGCTTTGCAGTGTTGACAGTCAGCCATCGCAATATGTGAACCTCCCTTCTCAAGGTCAGGAATGGATTCGCCTCTGAGCGCCTTGCTCTCCTGCACCTGTCACCTGCCACTTGAACTTGGTGCTCTGGAACTCACCCTCATATCCCAGGCACCTGGCCTGGCTCCAGGAGCGCCTGCTAAACTTTCTTTTCACCCTGCCTGACTTCAGTGTCCGAGCTGTCACCTTAGGTGAGATACCTGTCCTGATCTGCAGCACCTGTCATCCCTCCAACCTACATTAAGAACCTGAGTTTGCCCGGCCGGTGTGGCTCAGGTTGAGCGTCGACCCATGAACCAGGAGGTTAAGGTTCCATTCCTGGTCAGAACACAGGCCCAGGTGACAGACTTAATCCCCAGTAGGGGGCGTGCAGGAGGCAGCCAATCAATGATTCTCTCTCATCATTGTTGTTTCTATCTCCCTCTCCCTTCCTATATATATGACTTCACAGCGTTAGTAGACTCCAACTTTCAGGCCTTAATCCCCTGCTCTAGTGTTCTCCCTTGCTCCTGCTTTTTCTTACATACCCTCCTTGCAGGCGGTGACTGAGATCTCTCCTGATCCCTACCATCCTTTATCTTGTTACCATCTTCTCTTTGCTGCGGAGATACAACTGTGGAGATATACTGGTCTTATTCAAGCCAAACATCTGACTGCTTGACCACCTCATCCATCACATAAACACTAATCTCTTTCTCAGTTTCTTCACTGAATGTTTGAATAGGACGTACAAACTCAATTGCTAGGTTCTCAGGTGTACAACTGTACCCGTATGTCTCTGTTCTTCATTTTCTTATTCCCATTTGTCATTTTTCAGAAATATAAATGGCATTCTGAGTCAACCTTTATTGAATGACAGTAATTTGCCCAGAACTGTGTCAGAACTGAGAGATTGAAAAGTATAAGATGTGACAGTTAAGTGACTAAATTATGAAATCTATACAACAGAAATATACTTGGTATGGAAGACATATAATCTATCATTACATCTAAACAAGTTGTAATATTTTACCAATGAAACAGTAGCTATAGTTGTCAAAATTTATAACAATGTCTATACAATTCATAAAAGTCAAAGTAATTGAACTGTAATGTTCTGGGATGAAATAGCATTGATATCCAATAGAAAAAAGTGACCGGCAGCGTCAGTGCGCGCTTGTTTTGCCCATCATGTCTTAACGTGTAGAGATATTTCAGACTTTGAGGAGCTATTTCTACATCCCCTGAAGCTCATTTTATCCTCATAAAGACAATCGGAGCGATGATAGTTTCTCACGTTTCAATGCCACGTTCAAGTTCAGGAAAAGTGATCTTTTCTTACATTACATTTGAGGTTAGAAGATTGACTCTTTTTTTTGTCATGTTAAGTACTTGAACAGTTTTATGAGTTGTTTTTTTCATAGATAGCTTGCCATATATTTCACAACTTAGGTAGCTTGTTTTATTATTTTGTAAGTAAAAAAGATTTATAGTACTAAGATCCTGAAATAAACTCAAGTTAAGACACTGGACAGCAATGCCACACTCAATTCAATAAGCTTTTAAAAATGTTATCTTTATTGTTGAAAGTATTACAGATGTCCCCCTCTTCTCTCACTGACCCCCTCTACCCTGCACCCGCCCCTCCCAGGCCTTCACCACACTATTGCCTGTGTCCATGGGCTGTGCATATATGCATGTAAGTTCCCCGGGTAATCGCACCCCACCCCACGCCCACCCCTTCCCTCTGAGATTCATCAGTCTGTTCCATGCTTCTGTGTCTCCGAATCTATTTTGTTCCCCAGTTTATTCTGTTCATAAACTTGCTTGACAGCAAGGTGTATTTATGATCCACATGATGTAAATGCTGGCGTAACGGACTCCAAAGCACATTGAAATTGCTTAGAGAACAGCGAAGCTGGAGGAAATTTCCTTTGTAAAGCTTTTATAATTCTAGCCCACTCTCATATTTAGTGGGGTTTATTCTTCTGAGTGGTAAACCAAATGACCTCGGCTGTTCATATTTACCTGTTTCTAAGCTATAAATTCATTAGCTATGCCAGCCCATCTTACTTTAATAGCCTATCATTTTAAAAACCAGTGTAACAGCATTTATATATGCTTTTAAGCAAGAAGGATATTTTACAATGTTGATTTTACACGCATATAAAACTTAATAATAAAACAAACTAAGTATAGATTATTTTGTTGTCATATGATGAAACGGGGTGATTAAAATGCTGTGGACAATTCCACATGCTGAAAAATATATATTGTTAGTACATTTCCTGACATATCACATCCACCATTCAATAAAAAAAAAATGTCAAGTCTTGCCAAAAAGCAAGAAAGTGAAGACCCAAAGTGAGCTGAACTCGGATGTGACACAGACTTTGTCATCGTCAGACATTTAAAATAACGAAGATGAATATGTTGAGGTCTCCGATGGAGAAAGCAGGCAACATGCAAGGAAAGACAGGTAGCGCAAACAGAGGACTTTTATGAAAGAACACATTGCAAATAGATGTTAAAAATAGAAATTGTAGATGCTATTTTGAGTTACGTAAAAATTGCAGCACACAATTTGAAACTATGATGAAAATCATCAAAACACTGACGATCATGCATATTGCTTTAACGAGCTAGTGAAATGAGTCAGTGTTTGGGGCAGATGGGGGACAAAAGATAAAGTATAAGAAAGGTATCTCCTCGCCTGCTGGTAGGACCAAGTCAGTAGGTCATGTTGTGTCTTCGATGATATGACAGTTTTAGGCCAGTGCAAGGATTAAAAATTCTGGTAAGTTTAAATGGGCTATATGCTGTGTGTGTGTGTGTGTGTGTGTGTGTGTGTGTTTCCAATTCCTTTCCAACTCATGTCCTTTCCGTCACTATAACAAATACCACTTCACCATATATATATATATAAAATTGTTGACACTATTACAGATGTTCCCCATTTCCCACTTTCCCTTTTGCCCACATCTACACAGCCCTTCCCCCTTCTCCCCTGGCCTTCACTGCCCTGTTGTCTGCGTCCATGGGCTGTGCAGGAATATATATATTCTTTGGCTAATCACTTTCTTTCGTCCAGTTCCCTCCTCCCCTCCACTCTGGCATCTGCAGTCTGTTCCATGAATCCATGCCTCCGGTTCTATTTCGTACAATAAATATTGTTGGTAATTTTCTAGGGAGACAGAAGGAGAAAGCTTTTGGGGCTTGTCCTTGAGCAGGTCCCATCTGGTGCCCGTGTCACTCACGTGGGCTCTGACCACCTTGTGAGTGACGGCACCTGCCCATTAGCACAGTGAAGCCCGCAGATGGAGTCCGGCGTGCCATGCCTGCTGCTGCCAGGTTACGCTTTAAACCCGGGGTGGGGAGCCTGTATACCGCCAGGGGTCATGTGGATATTTATAACATCATCCGCAGGCCATACACAATTATCCACTTAAAAATTAGCCTGCTCTAGTTGGTCAGACATTTAATGAACTCACCCCTCACGCCTGGGCAGGGCCCGACCCAATGATTTCAAGGGCCTTAGACAGCCCGCGGGCCAGATGTTCCCCGCCCCTGCTTTCAGTGTGTGTACGCCCTCTTCACCCGCCAGCATGCTCCCCCCAGAAAGAACCATGACTTAACTGAGAGTGAAGGAGTGCAGTGCTGATTCTCCACGGCAAGAAGATAGACAGTGCCCCAGGAAAAGGAAAGGCCAGTGGTTGGCCAAGAACAAATGCTCCAGAAGGTGTGACCCAATATAAATAGATGATCATATAACCTACCATCCAAACTGAGATGCTTTTATAGAGAAACAGGAAGCCATTCGTGTGCCGGCTCGCAGGCACCAGCTGGGGCGCTCGGCCACCCTAATGTTCAAGTCTGTTAGAGGAGGCCTCGTGCAGGATGAAGCGTCGACGACCGGTGATAAGAAGCTGAGTGCATTCAGATACTCAAGGTCCCCTCAGTTCTCCACACTGTACGTGCAGTTAGGATTCTTCAGACGCAAGTGTGTGCGGGCACAACAGTGTCCGGCTCCTCGCATCCCTGGCATCCGCGTGCCACACTTACTTCCATTAGAGTCCCCTGCTTTGTTTGCTGAGTGGCTCCATCCACTTGACCTGGTAGAGCTTCCGTCCCAATGTTTAGAAACCAAAGTTGTTTGAAATAGCAGAAAAGCTGGTCACCAGAGTCATTTCTGTTTCCATGTTGTGTTTGTTCATCCGTACCTTCCCGGGGAAATGGCAGGTACAACATTTTGCTCACGAATATGTGAACGAATAAGAAAAGGAAAGGGTCAGGCGAGAACCGTGAAGATGTCTAGTCTAATCTCCTACTTTTTCTACAAAGCCCTTCTCCGGGCTACCTACTGGCTCCCTCTTCACTTGCAGCTCAGTTTTCTGATGACGCTGGACACCGTGAAGGCAATGAGCCCTCACATTGTTTTCTTCAAGTGTTGAGAACTTGACTTCTGTTATTTATGCCTGTAACTCCTCCGGTGAGTAGGCCCAGAAATGAACATCAAGCTCATCTCTGTGTCGCTTGATTTAAATCTGTTTTGTAATACTTTTTCTTACTCCTGATGTGCAACATGATAATCCTGTTCAAATTGACTTCTTGTCATAAATAGTGCAAGAAAACATGGATCAGTTTAAAGCGCATTTTATGGCTAAAAATAAATAAATTCCTTACTCACTCCTTGGCAGGAAGTTGCTGATTCTATGGATGGTGACATAAAATACAGCCTCAAAGTCTTGCTCCATCAGCCTTACCTTCCTCTGCTTAACTCAGCGTGTGATTATATTCCCTAAAAGTTTCCACTGCACCATTTTTGGTTCAGTTCGTATTATTGTCTAGCGTATGCACAGCACAATACTTGTCTTCATCAAAATTATATATATGCGTGATATTTGTACTTGTAATTCTGAGAGAGAATTGACTCTCAAAGATAACTGCCATAAAGAATTATGGACTAAATCAGGCATGCTAAAAATACCGTTTTTATTCTGAGGTTATAGATACACATGTCAAAACAACTGGCAGAAAGTGTGACGTCCTCCGTCAATCATCCGGTTATGTTGTCTGCAGGATGCCAAACAGCCAGCTTGATTGATAATTGTTCCCAACCGCCTAAATTGACTTATTGAGCCATTGCAGGTATAGTCATGAAGAACAAAGCTGATCATGTCACAGCTCTGCTTAAAAGTCTGCCCGTAACGTAGAGGCTAGTATCCAAAATCGTTAGCTTGATGAGAAGAGCCTTTCAAGAACCTGTCCGCAAATTGCTTCTCCAACTCCATCTCCTATGAACCTCCTCCCTTCCCTAAGCATTGCACCATTGCCTTGTCACCTGGAAAAGTCTTCGTGCCTCTTTAAATCAGGGCTGGGGCGCCTTCTTTCTGCCAAGGGTCATTTGGGTATTGATCACATCATTCGCGGGCCATACAACACGACCAGCTTGAAAATCAGCCTGCTCTATTTGGCCAAACACTGAATTAACTCACCCCTAATGCCTGGGCAGGGCCAGGCCAAATAGTTTCTCAGGCCGAAGACAGCCCATCGGCCAGATGTTCCCCACCCCAGCTTTTATTCTTTCTTTTTAAGTATATTTTGTTGTTGATAGTGCTACAGATAGCTCTCATTCCTTCATCCCCTTCCTCCCAGCCCCTACCCGCCCCCTACCCTCCAGGTCTTCACCACCCTATTGCCCGAGTCCATGGGCTATGCCTATGAGTGTATAACTTCTTCAGTTTATCTCTTCCTGCCCGCACCCCCCGCCCCAACCCCATATCGAGGTATGTCAGTCTGTTCCAGGCTTCCATGCTCCAGGTCTTATTTTGTTGGTCAGTTCATTTTGTTCATTAGATTCCACTAATAAGTGAGATCATGTGGTGTTTGTCTTTCGCAGATTGGCATGTTTCACTTTCAGTCATGGCCTACAGGTCACATTGTCAGTTATCCTGACCTCCCCCTGCTTGTGCTCAGTCCCATGTGCTCCCCTAAAATCTTTCATTGGGGCACAGTAGAAACGGATGGTTCATGCTAACTGTTAGCCGGATGAGCACGCGAGGGAATGAATGAATACCTTGTTCGGTTATTTGCGTGTCAGTCGCTGAGTCAGCATTCCTACGGTCAGTCATGTATCCTCCTTTGTAATCTACACCTTCCGTTTCGTGAGAAACAATCGTGAGAGAAATGACAGCCTCCTTACAACGTGAGGTCAGCAAATCATAATAAGGAATCTAGGAAAGCATACTTATCATTTAATCTGTTACCACATTCATTATTTTTTGTTAATGGGCATTTTCCCTTCAATCTTCATAAGCTTTAATATTTGTTTCATCATCTTCCATTTCCTTCCACGGTAATTCCAATATGCAAATGGCATGCGGGAACCCAGGTAGAGTTCAGCGTATACTGTCCAGGCTTTAGAGGGCAGGGAATAAGCACATTTTACCTCGTTCCCCCTCTTGGGTTCAGAAAATAACTTGCGGCAGGTGGTGTTAGCAGGCAAGGGCATTGGAAAAGCTCTTTTGCCTGTTCCTACACTCAGCTAGGTGGAGGAACTAAGTAGAGATGAGAACATCACCCGGGCTAAGTAGAGATGAGGACATTCATAAAAAGACCCAAATCAGACTTTTCTGTTACCTACTGAGTATAACGTGGCATTGATAGCCCTTCCTTTCCTAAACCTTGGGAATTTAGGAATAAAAGGGTCTTATGTTAGAATGCCTACTTGAATTATTATGGTATATAGGATGGAGAGTGATGACAGAAATGTAATTTTATTTCACTCAGTTGACAACTTTAATTTTTTAGTGTTTTGTAAAAAAGCAGTGGAAGCAAAGGAATACCCAACTCAAAGGAGTATGAAAACATTAGGCTTAGATTATAACTAGAGGCCCAGTGCATGAAAATTCATGCACTGGAGGGGGGTCCCTCAGCCTGGCCTGCCCCCTCTCACAGTCCAGGAGCCCTCCGGGGTGGGAGGCAACCAGAGATCAGGGGAAGGTGACACCCCCATCACACCTCTGCTGCTGCCACTGCCGGCAGTGCAGGCCTCTGCTGGCCCTGGTTACCTGAGCCTCGGGCGGCCCTGGGTGGCTGGGCAGCCGCGATCTGAGGCTTGCCTGCACCTTGGCTGGCCCTGCTTACCTGAACCTCAGTCAATGGGGGGTACAGGAGGACCCGAGGCCCCCGGCAGGGCTGAGGGGACTGGGCACCACCATCTTTGTGAGGGCGTGATGGTCAATTAGCATATTCCCTCTTTATTATATAGGATAGTTTGTTTGTGGTGGACCTTATAAGAGACTAATAAGGAAGTAGGCAATTAAGCAATCCTCAATTTATCTGTCAAAAGTAGTTGTTATTTTTAATATTAATAAAAATGTAGAACATGGGCTGGTAGACTCAAGGCTACAGGACAAACCTAGCCAGCTGCTCACCTCTGAGAATGAAATCCCATGGGCACATTTATTTATTTTTTATTTTTCCTTCCTTTATTAAGGTATTACATATGTGTCCTTATCTCCCCATTGCCCCCCCGCCCCGACTCATGCCCTCAGCCCCCTAGTGTCTGTGTCCATTGGTTAGGCTTATATGCATGTATACAAGTCCTTTGGTCGATCGATGCTTCTCTGTCCCTGGATCTGTTTTTGTTCATCACTTTATGTTGTTCATTATATTCCACAAATGAGTGAGATCATGTGATATTTATCTTTCTCTGACTGGCTTATTTCACCTAGCATAATGCTCTCCAGTTCCACCCATGCTGTTGCAAATGGTAAGAATTCCTTGCTTTTTACTGCAGTGTAGTATTCCATTGTGTAGATGTACCACAGTTTTCTAATCCACTCATCTGCTGATGGGCACTTAGGCTGTTTCCAAATCTTAGCTATGGTGAATTGTGCTGCTATGAACATAGGGGTGCATATATTCTTTCTGACTGGTGTTTCTGGTTTCTTGGAGTATATTCCTAGAAATGGGATCACTATGTCAAATGGGAGTTTCATTTTAACTTTTTGAGGAAACTCTATACTGTCATCCACAGTGGCTGCACCAGTCTGCATTCCCACCAGCAGTGCACAAGAGTTCCTTTTTCTCCACATCCTCTCCAGTACTTGTCATTTGTTGATTTGTTGATGATAGCCATTCTGACATGTGGGCACATTTATTCACCTGTGGTCTGCATCCCCTCTGTGCTGCTGGGGCACAGTTGAAGAATTGTGGCAGAGACCATACGGCTTGCAAAGGCTAAAATAGTTCCCGTCCAACCTTTCCACAAAGAGTTGACTGACCCTAGCTTAGAACTGTTAAACTATTTTTTATTTCCCTCTCTTAAAAATAAAAAAAGGTCATTGTAAAATGCCAAGAATCACAGAGAATATAAACTACCTTAAACCTCATACCTTGACATAAATTGAGCTCCCTGGCTATTATTAGGAAAATGGCTTATGAAAATTGCACTCCTGTAAGCCAGTGGGTCTCAACCTCCAATTTCCAAGTGGTACCTCCCACCAAGTAGAAGAGAATGCATAAGATTTCTCATGCTCCTTCTATGATTTCCAAAGGCAGCCAATGTTATGACACATGCCTGACCTCTCTGCTTCTCTTATAATGTTTTGGTCAAGTAAAAGCAGAGCTAAAAACACAGCAACAACAAGAGATTTAATAGGCTTCCAGCAACTCTTACATTTAGGCAATACTGTATTTAAATCACAATAGATACAAACAAATAAAACTATGGAAAAGTCATTCTTCAAATTACAGTGCTTGAGTCTGTAAAGGATACTTATATATAAACATGTGTGTGTGTGTGTGTGTGTGTGTGTGTGTGTGTGTGTGTGTGTGTAACCTGCCCAAATCTTATGTCATTCATGCTTATTTAGGTAAGAATTCTCAAATACATTATTATCCTTTCAGCCTCATTTATGTTCTTTAACTCATGATGGAAAGCAATCTTTCAAAACCTACCTGCAGTAGAAATTGACACAGAGCAAAGAGCAGAATTTTCCTACTTTTAAAGTTTATTCTTACAACTGAAGATAGGATTGGAACTAACATATAAAAGCAGCCAACCCTCAATCATCAAGATAAAAAGAGGAACTTCTCCCAGCTCTGGTATAAGATGAAAGTTTAGACAAGCATTGTCTTTCTACGCCCACGAATTCAGAGGAGGCAGGAGGTGTTAATTATAAAATTATATTCTGACAACTAGACGAAAATCAAGCAATAAATCTTGAATATAAAACTGCTGAAGAGGTTATTAGTAGAGGGAAAGGGTTGCAATCTGAAAGGAAAGAAGTCACATTGAGAATCTCTAATGAAGGCAGCATATGCTTCATTGCCTCACTGTTTTCCTTAGAAAATACACTATAAACTGCAGGGGGAAAAACATCAAGTTGAAGCGAGGATACCACTCTTCTAGGGCCTCATGAAACGTGCACTTATTGTTAAAAAGCGAAAGGGCAATTCATACCAGGACTTCTGTTTCTGAACCAGAAGAAAAACATGAGATATTGCCAAATTAAATTGGTTCCAGGGGATATTCTAAAGAGAGGGACATAGGAATGAGGATTCAAAGACTTAAGACAAGTAATAATAATATTATTGAGAGTAATGCTAATTATTACTAGAGGCCCGATGCATGAAATTTGTACAAAGAGCTCGGCCCTCGCAGCCCCAGCTTCATCCGGAAGGATGTCCAGAAGGCCCTTCGGCTGTCCATGGACTGAAATGCCTTCATCTTTCTGTATCTGAAATCACTTTACATATGAAACCCACGGGGGTAGGTGAATGTAACGTTGTACCCTGAAAGGCATCATGACTTTTTCCGGTTTATGTAGGTAACCAGTCTTTTATGACTTGGCCCTACACTTTGTTTTTTCTGGGTTCAGATACATTTTCTGTGAAGGCCACAGCCTTGACCGAGAGGCCTTTGGTCTCGGGCTGCTTCTGGTCTTCCTTGGGTTCTCTGAACTGTTGTACCCACTTGTCCCTGGAGTGTGTGGGGTCTTCCTCGGTGCTCAGGCAAAGGGAGGTGTTATGGACAGGTGACCCCATGACCTCTATTCTCATGTAATCACTGAGAAATTGCGTCAGAGTGAGAACTGCCAGAGTGTACACAAGATGAGTTATATTTGCTGCTAACCTATACAACAGCCTTGCAAGGAGCTAGGCAGGAGTGTATGGTCTCATAGTTTTGAGGGTCAGAAGTACAAGCACAGGTTAGTTGGGTCCTGGGCGTAGGGTCTCATCAGAGGGCAATTGAGATGTCAATCAGGGCTGTGGTTTCATCTGAGACTTGACTGAGGACAGGCCTGCTTTTGAGTTCACGCAAGTTCTTGGTGAAATTCAGTTTATCATTTATAATCATCATCATCATCATCATCATCATCATCATCATCTCAATAAGTAGGAAGAAATATACTTTGGAAAATTGAGGTTCTAAAAATGTATTACTCATATGCCACTTGGTTGGGAATTATTAGAAGCATTTTCTTTATATTAAAGATAAGTAACTAAATAAAAACAAGGCTGACCACTAACGTTATTTTTCGAATTAAACTAGTGCAGAATGTCTAAATTAGCACAATAGAAAAAGACAATAATACAAGCTTTAACATTGGAAATGAAGAAATAACACAGCTATTCTTCCCCAGCGATATAATGGGAACCAAAAATACTACTTATGGACAAACTGTGAGAATTATTTTAAAACTTTAAAAATTTTCTGGATGTGAAAACTTCAATATATAATAATAAATCACAATTTTAACATTAGCAGTGGAACATGAGAATAAAATTTCAAAGACAGTATGAATCACAGCAGCAGAAAAACAAAGTAACTGGAAAAATTATAAAATTATGTTAACACAGTCTCAAAAGGCTTCTCTGGGATTCATGAATTTTTATAAGTCAGCGTCTTGTTTTGTTCTTTTATTTATATGACTGGAGACCAGGAACAAAGAGAAGATTCCTATCTCCAGGGCTCCTAGGATTTTATTGTCCAGTTGCCCGAATTATTCAATACCATAATGTCTTTTTGGCCACCAGTGTACCAGTCCTACCTACATAATGTCAGCTCTATTGAGGAGCATCTTGAGTTCTCTTTGTAAATTAGTGTCATGTTTTATTATCGACATATAATTGCTATAAAATGATGCCCACTTTGCCAAGCTTTGCAAATAATTATGCTTTCTATAATAGGCATGGAAATGGTGCATACGTTTAGTAATTATAGCTAAATTTTTGTGATTATAAGTGACAGATGTCTGTCGCTTGTAATCATTTCACTTGACATTTTCAATGATCATGGCGCTATTGATGGGGGAAGCGTAAGGGGATCTCAGATGCCAAATCTTAGTATTTCAGGTTCATGTATAGCTGTCAGGGCCTAACCATTCGAAAGTGATAGAAAACTGTTCTTTGGTTAAAAAAAAGTGCACAAAGGAGGTCCTCCTGGCAATGAAATGAGCTAGAACAGCCGTGGGCAAACTACGGCCTGCGGGCCGGATCCAGCCCGTTTGAAATGAATAAAACTAAAAAAAATTTTAAAAAAAGACTGTACCCTTTTATGTAATGATGTTTACTTTGAATTTATATTAGTTCACACAAACACTCCATCCATGCTTTTGATCCGGCCCTCCGGTCCAGTTTAAGAACCCATTGTGGCCCTCGAGTCAAAAAGTTTGCCCACCCCTGAGCTAGAATCTCTCACAATATAAACTTAAAAAAAAAAACACAAAAAAACCCACAAGAGTATAAATCTATTTTTGGGAGTTAGTATATAATTTAACTTATACTTCTTTGTATCTTGTCATCAAGGAATTTAGTTTTTCTCTATTCTGTTTACCAAGAGGAAAAGAGTTTCCAGTGATTTTCAAATAATCATCTCCCGTGGACTGTGACCTGTGACCTCGCGAATATGTATGTTTGTCATTGGAAACTGCCCTTGTTGGAATGTTTTGTCCTTAAACATTGAATTTGCCCCCCAATCTTGGGATAATTAATCTGCCCAATATGTCCTCATAAATCTTGTTGTTTTTAAAAATGAATTTGTTTTTATTCTTGAAGCTATACCCTCAACAATAAAGATAAATCTATTTTTTTAACTTTCAGTTCTCCCTGAAAATAATACCGTGACCTTATGAAGCAATCATAACCAACAAAAGAAAGATTATATACTTAATACATTTTAACAAGTTCATTATTTGCCCTAAATTTCTTAAAGCTATAACTCAGAGTATCAAACAAGGCTAGGGAGAATAGGTTTTCTGAAATTGCTGTCCTGTGTAGGACCATTTTCCTTTTGTTTAACAATTTTCTCAGCAATTTGCAGCCCAGTCCTTTTTCATTCGTTTTTGGAGGGAGATGATCCATGAAGAGAATCATAGTTGTCTTTGACACCTGCACAGAAACCCATTTTGTACCCAGCACATCCCTAACCTGTGAAGATTACTATGAATTGCCTCTCTTAAAAATAAAAATCACTCTAAATTTACCCAGTTCCCTTTTTCCTTTCGTTTTCAAAAAATTTTATATTTTGAAAGGAAGGTAAACCTCAAGTGAAAATAAATTTCTCCTCTGTGTTACTGAGCAAAACAAAAACATTCATCTGAAACGTGTGATGAGCATTGAGTATAAAATGGAATGTAGTTAGGGTTGGAGAGTTTCTAATTCATTATTTTAAAAAAAAATTTAGCATCATCTTCCAATTTCTCTTGGAAACTTTTCTATGATTTCCATGTAAATGTCTTTTAGACACCGTGGTATCTCACGAACCATCGAGGCTCAACTGAGCCATATATTTCCTTCTCCATGCTTGACCTACCTGATCCTTTCTTAAACATGATAGACATACAATAAACTGCATATGGTCAAAGTATATAATCTGATAAAATTTCACATATGCATACACCCTTTAGCAGTTCAGCTCCCAACCCTCGACATTGTCTTTCTCTCTCTCCAGGTAACCACTGACCACCTCTGTTTAGAATCTCCTACAGTGTTCTATATGTGGAATTAAACATGTGATAGTATTTTAGCCCATGACGTTACACCAGTAAATATCCGTGATAAAGCTGTTAGAGATGAGGTTACATTTGGGTGGTCAGGTAAGGCTGGACTGAGAATGGGATATGGACTAAAGACCTGGCACGGTGAGGGTGCGAGCTATTTGTGTATCTGTGGAAAGAATGGTGTGGAGGGAGACTCAGTTGATGCAAACACTCCAAGGCAGAAATACACTTGATGTGTTGTTCTTGGACCCGCAAGGAGACCAGCAGGGTTGTGACAAAGTGAATGATGTGGGGGATAGTCTGAGATGCAGTCAGAGATGTACCTGGTGTTTGGTTTCCTAGGACTGCCTTCATAAAGTACCATAACCCTGGTGGCTTACACAGCAGCAATGTATTCTCTCATCGTTCTAGAGACTGAAAGTCCAAGATCAAGGTGACATCAGGGTCAGTCCCTCCTAAGGGCTGTTGGGGGGAGGATCTACGTGATACTCCCCACCTAGCTTCTGGTCATTTGCTGGCCATGTTCGATGTCCTTTGGTGGGCAGAAGCATGGCCTCAATCTCTGCTTTAATCTTCAAATGGTATTATGTGTGTGTTGTGTGTGTGTCTTTGCCCAAGGACGACCGTCATATCGAATTAAGGGTCCACTCTACTCCAGTGCCACTTAATCCTTGATTAACTAATTACAGTGAGGTACTGCAAGGTAGGACATCAACCTATTTATATTCCAGGGACGACATTCAACACACAATAGTAATGCAACCCAGAAAGTGGCGTAAACACACAGAGAAGAGATAGTTGTCCTCAAACTAAACCCATTATTTCAGAAATCAGAGATAGAGGCAACGGTTCTCTGTTCCTTTTATGAGGTCTTCATAAGCCTAGTACCAAAGTCAGACGAAGACATTACTGGGACAGGAATTAATGGTTCATAGCCTCGCATGAGCACAGAACGAACAATCCGTAAATAAATCTTATCAAAGGGAATCCAGCAATAGCCAGAAACTTGAGTTTGTTCTGGGGGTGCCAATAAAACTTGACACTAACAAATAAATCATGATAATTGATCAAAGTAATAGTCACCTTTTCTCTCCTTTTCTCTATTTCAGTAAATCAAGTAAAATGTTGATGAAACTTAGCAAACTTTGATTTAACATGTCATATTGACTGGAATTTCTTCATTCTAGTAAAGGCCACCACCAGAAGGCTAAGGATGCTTAATAGCGAGACATTGAAAAGGACTTAATAGTGAGGCATTGCACACTCTTTCATGATGACCCGGAATAAGGCCACGGTCCACACTCTTCCATTTCTGTTGATCAGTGTGCCAGAAGTGTAGGCCAATACAATACAGCAAGAAAAGTAAATAGCATGCACAGTGATCTGACAGGAAGAAGCAAAGCTTTCGTCTGCATCAAGGATTGTGTGTGACATTTTAGAGCAACTTTGCTTATAATATCTCCAATCTCTAAATCACTTAAATGTTCAACAGGAGAATATTGGGCAAATTGTGGCATATTCATAGAATGGAATGCTATTGGGCAATAGAAACAATCAAACCACATACACACACCATTGAAGAGATCGCATTCTCTCTCCTGTCACACACGTTTCTTTATGTCACTCTTAACAATTCTTTTCATTTCCATTTTGATAGGAAAATTAAGTAGCTCGCTGTCTTTCCTCTTGGTGGTCGCCCGGCTTCTAGAAGTTCAGCATCTGCTAACCCAGAGCTTCGTTCTGATTCTCCCCTGCCTTGTGATCACTCTGTATTCCCCTGGAATCTGTAGACAGAAAGTGTTCTGGAGTCTCGGTAATCAGAGGGTAGGAATTGTTGAAAGACAATGCTCTGCTCTGTGTGATCTAATGAGCCCTGCGGTGCATTCTGGGAGTCTGTGCTGGTGCAGATAACAAGCCTGGCAACTCTGCCAGGCACAGACAGGTCTGCAGGGAAGGGTGCGATGAGCCTCCAGTTTAAAATAGATCTTTCCATTGGAAACAGACAAGGTTTCAAACACTCACCCTGGATTTTTTTTTTTTTTTTACAACACGTGACATATAGATTATGTAGAGAATTAAGAACTCTGCTATTTGTTTCCTTGAATAGATAGGGTAATGTGATTCATATTTTATTTCCATTTGAGTAGAAATAAAATTAACTTAGCCCTGTGTTCCTAATGTAAAATAAGTGAAAAACAAAACAGTTCCGGGCCAACATTGAAATAAATCGTCATTCTCAAACCATGAAATAGAAAATGAACGCAAATCAGATATATTCAAACATGCAGCCCCAAGAAATTGCTCCTCATTACTTCCTTCAGTCTTGTGCAAAAGGTTTCTGAGTTACTTTCTGTAAGAATATTTTAAATTTTTATTTATTATATTTTTAAGAGGAGGAAAAGTCTTTCTTTTTATTTTAATTTTTATTGAATTTATTGGGTAAACATTGGTTAATAAGATTATGTAGGTTTCAGAGGTACAATTCTATAATAGATCAACTGTATATTGTATTGTTCACCACCCCGTCAAAGTCTCCTTCCATCTCTATTTCTATTCCCCCATTTACCCTCTTGCACCTCCCCCACCCCCTCTCCCCTGTGGTAATCACCATACTGTTGTTTGTGTCTATGAGTTGTTGTTTTTTAAGTTTTTTACATAGAAAGTATAAGAAATTGAATATTTTTTTATTTTCTGAGAATTTTAGCAATATTCAATTAGCGTAAGTACTTATTCCTAAAACCCAATCAAAAGTTTAACTTAGGAGACGTCATTAATCTAAATGACTAGCACTGTCTGGAGGTGGGACAGTGTTCCACACTCACATGCAAGAGGTGAAGCCTTCGGGACTTACAGACACTGACCTAGCGGTGCAGAGAGGGCACAAACCTCCGTCCTGTGTTCAGGGCAGGGCCCAGGACCAGAGCTGCTTTTCTCCCCGGGTGGCACCAACTTCTCGGTGGTTCGACCTCAGATGAATCCCACACACCAACATCAGATGGAAGACGAACAAGCCGGCCTCCCGTTGGCTCTCTCCCAGTGGCTTATAAATCTCGGTCATTACTAATCCATCACATTCGTTGTTGATCAGTGAGTGGTCAGACCATAAAACCAAACCCCCTGTCCCCGTTGGGGACATCAGGTGAGTGAGCAAACAGAAACCTGAAGGCAACACAACGTCAACGGATAGGACCGGAAGCAACGCCAAGAGAACAACCCAACAAACACGAGGGAAGAATCAGAGTTGAAGTGCTTTATCTCGGGGATCTCACCCCTGAGAACCAGGGAAAGATCCGCCTGGGCTCAGGCTGCTCCTGAGAAGCACGCCTCTGACAACTGGTTCCTATCAATGAATTCACTGGGCATCTTGGCAGACGATTTTCAGAAGTTATATACAATACATTTTTAAAATAAATACACATCAAGTATTTGACTTCACATATGAATTAATAAGGAAACCCGTAAGACATTAGAACCGATGCAAAGGAAATTTGAAAAATATGCAAAATGGATTTATCACTAGGATAGCAATCAATTAAATACCACTGATAAAAATCAATTTCTGTGGGAAGAATTAGTTGCCTTGTTATAAAATCTATACTTACAGACTTGTGAACTATCTCAAAACAATGAAAGACCAAGATAACCTGAGAGGGTGACCTAGACAAGACATCCATGATCTTTTTGGTCCATTTAAAGGCTTTTACCATTTTTTTTCTACATGCTCTTTTACCATAGAATAGATAAGGGCTATGATGAGGTTGCTCTTATAACCAAAGAGCTACAAGAAAATAAATGGGATTTATTTAATAATTATAATTGTAAAATTGATAATAATTATAATAATAATAAAACATATAATTATAAAACTTTTGAAGGTTCTCTCCATCCCCTAAACATATGGTGAATCAAGGCTCTCTCGAGGGCAGGAAGACAAGCCTCAACCCCTCTCTGGCTCTTCACTCCTATTCCTTGTGCAGAAAACTAAAAAAGAGAGAAAAGAAAATGCCAGCACCTACATACTTAGGAGGGTAAACGTCTGTGTTTTTGGAGAGAAAATATTTACTTGGCTTGCTGAGTACTGTGTTCAGTTTAGTAGAACCCAAGGTAAGGATGAGATATAACCTTGAGAATTACTTTGATGAGAAGGTAAAGGTCTGTAAGAACTATATACATTTTTATACAAGAATAGTATTAACTGATAACTTAAACATTTTTAGGTAGGATCAGATTAGCATATGCATTGTTAGCCAATACTATAAGGTAGGGGTAAACAAAAGACATTAAGAATACAGAAAAATAGGAAATGTGTTCATTGATCATATCTTCATTGTTTTCCAAAATGAAGCTGAGCTCTTCCCATGGAAATCTTGCCATGAAATATTAAAAATAATAAAAGTGCAATAATTTTATGTAGTGGTTATGGTACATTTTCTTCAGATACAAATATGCTCTGATTACCAATCAGAGTTTGGACATGAAGTCCCATTATAATGTCACTGTGGAGCTGAGGGAGCTGTAAGGCTGGCATGGCAGGGGAACTAAATGGGCAGTGTGGGGATATTATGACTTAGTGCCCTTTGCCCCTGGGAAATCCTGGAGCTGAAAGTAATAATGTCTCTCACATTAATGGGCGGTGAAGTGAATGCTGTATTCATCTTCCTAAAAGTTCAGTTCTTTTGAGAGGATAAGGAGATAATACCAATGGTATTCATGTAAGAAAAGTTTCAGGTAACATTCGAAGATCAATTATATATGTTTAATATTGTATATTGGGCATCTTTACTATTTTGTACTATTGTAGGTAAAAATGATTAACTTTCAGTTTGACATTGAAGTCAGATTTTCCTTTTTGCAACCCGGAATGTAGATATATGCTTTTAAAGTCTTTGTACAGACACTGATATGTTTTTGGGTAATTTTTTTAAGTAATTATTGGACTAATTGATTGTTTTGGTTTGATATCAAATGAGAGTAGACAAATACAAGATTTAAGCTATACCTCCAGGAGTGGATGCTGGAGTAGTTGGACATACTCAGAGAATCCCAGGTATTGAAAAGATTATCTGTCTTGCAAGGACCAATGAAGACAGGAAATAAAATAGAAATGCTCCCTGTGGAAAATAAGGGGAGAGTCTTTTCCTCTCTCCCTTTTCTTGGAGCATGAATTCTTTCGGCTGAATTCTTTGTCTCTCTGAAATGTAGAGAAACCTCCTTAGACGCTGCATAAGCCTCTGGCCAGGTTTATGACCTCAGAATGTCTTTCCCAAGGACCTAGGAGTCATCTTTGAAATTTAAACATCTTGGCCACGTGCTCCACATTGTAGAAGTATATGTCCTGTCATAAAGCTATGAGGTTTGCCCGACCGGTGTGGCTCAGTGGTTGAGCGTCGACCTATGAGCCAAGAGGTCATGGTTTGATTCCCTGCCCGGGCACATGCCAGGGTTGTGGGCTCGATACCCAGTAGGGGGCATACAGGAGGCAGCCGATCCATGATGCTTTCTCATCATTGATGTTTCTCTCTCTCTCCCTCTCTTTCCTCTTTCTGGGAAAAACAAAAAACATAGAAGTTTGTTTTTCCTGTGGATAAAGGCAATTAGTTAACAACGGTGGTCACCCCATTACGAGGTGAATTTAGGACGAGATAGGAGTGACAAATGGTACTTTCCTGGGCTCTTCCTTGAGGACTATCATTGTTGTCTTGAGGCCATGTGTGTAATGGGTTGGAGCCACTTTGCTGTATAAAAGGGGAGATGTCTTTCTGTGTTTGCAACCTCTTAGCAGATTGCCTGCGATGCCCATCACATTCGGGTTTACTATTTATTCCCATAACAACATTGATTTCTTTCTGTTTTATTTTTGTGAAGACGTTTTCTGGGTTGGGAGACTATTTCACTTTTATTTACATTTCCCCAACAGTGTGGGTATTAAAATCACGGAGAATCATGACCATCAACCATGATCCAAAACCATCTAGGGCAGCGGTTCTCAACCTGTGGGTTGTGACCCCTTTGGAGGTCGAACGACCCTTTCACAGGGGTCGCCTAAGACCATCGGAAAACACATATATAATTACATATTGTTTTTGTGATTAATCACTATGCTTTAATTATGTTCAATGTGTAACAATGAAAATACATCCTGCACATCAGATATTTACATGACGATTCATAACAGTAGCAACATTACAGTTATGAAGTAGCCACGAAAATAATTTTATGGTCACCACAACATGAGGAGCTGCATGAAAGGGCCGCGGCATTAGGAAGGTTGAGAACCACTGCTCTAGGGTCAGGGGAGTGGCTGGGATTCTGTAGGTGGCGCCGCAGAAGGAACAGGGAGAAGCCAAAGGGGCTGCAGAGGCGCAGGCGCAGGCGCACACCGGGGCTAACGTGCGAGGCCAGAGGGGCATGTCCTGAGGTCCTCACACCGTAACTGTGCCCGTGACGCTGACTGCCTGGCGTGGGTTGGTTAAACCGCAAAGATACGCGTTAGAAAATAATGAGTCAGGTTTCCTTACTTGAATGAAATATCAATGAAACCACAGCTCCGAAAATGTCACAAGTCAGTCCGTGAGTGCTGGCCGATTGAGTTGTACAGACAGCGTGTGCTGTGAGTTCGGAAAGGCGCGAGGTCACAGATGAAGTGAGTTGGAAAGATTTTTTAAAAATTAACATGTATGAAGTCGTCTCGGTATCAAAGCAAAAGGATCGTGTTTAAACAAGCTTTTAAGCAGCGCCCGGGATGGGGCACACATCCCATGGGGCGGGGGGGCTTCAGCAGTGCTAATTATCATAATGTCAAAGGGCAGGAGGCACCTTACCTACTGGCCTCGGCCATCCCAGAGAGCTGAGCCCCTTCCCTGAGGAACCTGTGTGCAGGCATTTCTGTTTAAACCCGTTCCTGGCTTTTAAATCTAATCCTACTCTCTGGGCAGTACCTTTTATTACCTTCGTAGACAATGAAATCATAAAGGTTAGGTAACACTGTTTCCTGCCTGTGACTCTGGCGAATTACTCCTCCTTCTCTTGGCTTGGGTATCAGAACCGGATGCCGGGACAGTGCTCACATAAAGCCCCAGAGTTCTTTCCTCACCCAGCCACCTTTTCATGTATTCAACCTGTCTGTGAGTCCAGCATTATTTACTGCTACCTATCAAAGTAACTCAGACTTGGAGGCTGGAAATAGCACGTGTTCTCTCACCGTTTCGATGGTCAGGGGCCTGGGAGCCGCTGAGCTTCAGCGGGACCCTGGCTAGGGATGCCTTTCAGGGCTCACCTAGGAGGGCAGCTTCCGCACTCACTCGCCTGTCCGGCTGGCAGGTCTCAAATGTCCCTCTTCTGAAACGACGCACGTGGGCATCGCCATTGGGCTGCCTCCCGGTGTGCAGCCCGTCTTGTCCGGAAGCAGGAAGTGCCAGAGACCGTGAAAGAGAACATCCGAGACCAAAGCCACAGGCTTTTGTAACCTGATAGCAGAAAGGGCAGCCGTCACTGCTTCCATATTCTATTCAAAAAGCCTTTCAGCCCAGCTTGCACGCAAGGCGCGGAAGTCGGTAGGTGGCCACAGTGTTCCCTGTGATAGCCCCAATGAAGCGCCCACCCCAGCCTGCGCCTCCTTAGGGCAGGCATGCCACCTCTTAGGGCCCCAGCTTTCTCCCTGTGTCTGTAAAATGGCACAAACTGGAGTCACTCCCTGTGTCATTGTCCAGACTAAAGGTTCTTGAGAGACACAGAGACAAGCCATTAGAAATGACCCCCGGACTTAACCAAAGGGCTGTCGAAAAGTGGTGCTAAATAGGAAAACTGAGATGCAGCGTTTGGATACACAGAAGAGTGGAGATACAAGTGCACCCAGACATCTAGAGAAGACGGGCGGGGGTGGGAGTTAGGGTGCAGTGGGGAGGCTTCTCCCAGCAGGGCTATTGGATGAGTGTTAGGTTTTTCATCACGAGGCAAAATCGGAGACCCAGTTATCACTATGGTCACATGTTTTGTCCATCAAAATATAATTAAACTAGAGGCCCAGTGCATGAAATCCGTGCACTGGTAGGGTCCCTAGTGGCTGCCGGCTGCCGGCCAGATACTCCCTCACTTCCCCTGGCCAGCCCCGCCCCCTGGTTGAACTCCCAGACGAACTCCCAGTCGAGGGGACAATTTGCATACTACGCTTTTATTATATAGGATGCCTGAGAGACCATTCTCCTTTCTGCATATAAACCAGAGAAATCAGCCCCGGGTTCCCAGGTGCATAGAGAAGTGCTAAGCAAGAGAAGAAGAAAACACAGAATAAGGAATGCTCTCTGTCAGCAAATCCGTAAGGTACTTAAACCCCGTCTCTGCTCCAACCTGCTTTCTGTTGGCAATCTGAGATTCTCCGGAGTGTGACTTTCAGGGCACATGTTTGCACCCACCATGCACACAGCCCGCACCCTGGAGGCCTGCGACCTGGTGATCGCTCCGAAGCTCCTTGGAAAGCGCTCTCTGCCCTGAGTCCCCCGGTGGCAGGGCTGCCTCTGCCCCGCCGCCCGGTGACGGATGGCGCGGTGTGCAGGCCTCCAGCCCCCGAGCCTCGCTGGGAGTGCAGGTGTTGAAGAAAGATGAGCTCGTGCGAAGAGGAGCATATGGTGTTCTCGAAACCTCCTGAGAAACGATTAAAACTGCACCGTTCCTTTTGAAGAGAGGCTAATTACTGGCGAGACAGCGTCGTGCAGTAACCCTCTAATCGCCCCAGAGGCGGAAAGGGTCAGACTCTGGAGCATTCCGTCTGCGATTTCAGGAAACCGGACGTTAGCAGAGAGAGCAGGCTCCCTGGCAGGTCACTGAGAAAGCTACGGGGAGGCCTGGCATAGCGCAAAGGCTGTTCCATTTCCTACTGCCATTTGGTCTTTGAGACACAAATGTCATGTTGGGCCCCTGACATTGATGTCTGAATGAAAAGACAATGTACATATATAGTAAATATGAGTAAGAACATGTTACCTTCTTACTGCTACGTGAAATAAAGCGCCAGGAGAGCTGTGCAGGTACAGCGTGGCCGGTCAGAGGTACAGTTTTGGCCACTGTGGTTCATAGAATGCCAGTCAGCTGGAATGAAATGTAAATCTAGACAAGATGCAACTGGCCGAGAACTTCCGCTAAGCCAGTCGGAGGAAGACAAGGACCATATGATCCCACTAATATGTGGAACCTAATGAGCAAAAGAAACTAACCAAGTGGAGACAGACTCCTGGAGACAGAGAACAGTCTGGCAGCTGGCAGAGGGGAGGGCCGGGGGCTGGGTGAGAAGGGTGAAGGGGTGAAGAAAGAATAAGGAGAAAGACTCACGGACAACAGGATGGTGATTGCCAGAGGAAGGGGAGGTGGCAGAAGGTAAAGGGGGGACACGTGGTGATGGAAGGAGACTTGGGTGGAGAGCACAATGCAGTATACAGGTGATGGAGTCTTCTAGAACTGCACCCCCGACACCTGTACACTTTTATTAGCCAGTGTCCCCCCAGTGAATTCAAAGGAATAAGTAAATAAAAAGAAAACAGTCAGTTAGGTCAAAGCAGCCACTTACTGATGTGTTGACATATCCTTCGGATGCCCCACAGGAAGGCCTAAGGCAGGAATCCGCCTCTTCTACAGTATTTGCTTAATCCCTTCACCTTGTTCCCCCAGCCCCCTAGGCCCCACCCCCATCAGCTGTCAGTCAGCTCTGTAGCTATCAGTCTGTTCTTGACTGTAGCTCTGATTCATTTGCTAAGTAAGATACTGTATTTATCACTTAACTGCACATTCAGTGCTTTTCAAGATTGCGAATGCGTGCACTTCACAAAGGAAAAGATTGCTTTTATTTTTTTGGATAACTGGCTCGATGAAAGAGACTCTCAGTTTTGAAAAGATAATGTTTCACAATTGAGAAAACATGTTATGAAAACCTCCCGTTCATCTCGGTTGTCATTTTGCCTCTCATCATATCCTATAGTGTCCCATTTCCTATTTCATTTCTAACTGTTCCCAGGAGGATATGGAAAAGAAAGTAAGGTAACATCAAAAAACCATCAGATTGCCCTAGCCAGTGTGGCTCAGTGGATACAGTGTCAGCCTGCAGGACTGAAGGGTCCCGGGTTCAATTCTGGTCAAGGGCACATGCCTGGGCTGTGGGCTCGATCCCCAGTAGGGGGCGTGCAGGAGGCAGCCAATCAATGACTCTCTCTCATTATTGATGTTTCTGTCTCTCTCTCCCTCTCCCTTCCTCTCTGAAATCAATAAAAATATTTTTTAAAATCATCAGATTTAAAAATGAATAATAAATCCATCATTAGTGCTTAATTCCAAACCAGGAAATGATTTGTTCTCTTATCTGGAAAGACTGAGGGAGGGGAGGAACAAAACAAAACAATTCCTTCTGGACCACTGCCAGGCGTCCCTTTGTAAGACATAATGGCTCGCTGATCTCTGAGACAAGGCAGTTTTAAACTCCACCCCACAGATGCTGCTCCTGTTTTCACAGACATTTAAACCAGAGGACGCCTTCCTCATTGGCATATGCTGTCAACCAACTGTTCTGGTGTCTCCTGGGCCAGAGCTCCTCCCACCCCCCACCCCACCCCCCAGTAAATGGCACAGTCAATCGAGATGGGGTTTTTATTTCCAGCAATTGTGTCACCCCAGGGCTTAACCAAGTGTACTCTGACTTAGAGCTGACCTCTGATGCAGGGCAGTAAGGAACTGGCACAGGAGGAAGGAAGATCTCTGTGCGGAGGATGGCTTCATGTCGGTGTGGGAGGCTCCAAACCCCTGGCCCTGCGCTGACACAGCATCAGAGAGCGAGCTGGAGCGACACTCAGAGCAGGCCCCCCCAAGCCCTCCTCACCAAGGTGCCGAAATGACAACCGCAAATGTGCCTTCGAAGTTTAATTTAGTCAAAGTGACCTTGATCACTTGATTGGGTGCTATCAGAGAGAGTGTGTTCAAGTGTATTTATGCATGCCTGAAGCAGAAGAGGGGAAATATATCCTTCAAACAGCTACCCCCAAAGAGTTCTGGGATTAGGAAAGAAAATGAAAAAGGCCCGTTTGGCTCATTAATAATTCAACAGCTTTCTGATTTTAAAATCCCCTCCAGTCAAAACCCTGACGTCCCTTTGTTCAGGGAAACTCCGAAGGCGTGCAGCTGGGAGGCATGGCGAGCTGTGTGTGAGGACGGCTCCTTTCATGTGGGCAAAGTTGTGCCTCCGAATTTGTATGGAAAGTCCCTCCTGCCGGCACCTGCGCATCAGACCTCTTTCTGCCCCGATTTTTCTACCCCTGGCGCCACGTGGCTGGTTTTCTGATGCACATTCTGTGGCTCAGATAAAAACCACATGCACAGCACCTATAGAGAGAGCGTGTAACTCCAAAGTAATTTCTCCATTAACAAAACCATCATCTGAAATATTTAAAATAAATTTTTAGCTTCCTAAGCTTGTAAAAAAAAAAAATGGAGCCTTGTGTCAAAACCTTCTCACAATTTATTATATTGAAAATCATGAGTACATCTTTTTTACACTCTCAGTCGCTGAACTTGGCTATGATCTTTATTTTAATATGCAGCGGATAGAGCCTATGCAAATACGTCAATAACCAAGCCTTTGTGAGCATTTCACACATGTCCTTGTGGAAAACATGAAAAAGTCGTTTCTATCGACAAGTATTTGTTGAGCACGTATGTGCCAGGAGCTGTGTTATGCACTCAAATTCTTTTTTTAAAAAATATTTTATTGTAAAAAAAAAATGATTTTTTACAGAGGGGAAGGGAGAGGGATAGAGAGTTAGAAACATCGATGAGAGAGAAACATCGATTCAGCTGCCTCCTGCACACCTCCCACTGGGGATGTGCCCGCAACATGCCCTTGACCGGAATCGAACCTGGGACCCGTCTATCTGCAGGCCGACGCTCTATCCACTGAGCCAAACCAGTTAGGGCTGCACTCAAATTCTTTAATGAACAGGAAACGGTCTCTGTCTAGAAGTAGCTTACTGTCTAGGGGTGTTTCCCAGACAAATAAATAGGCGACTGTGGGAGAGTGCGTGTCTTCATATGGACAGACGTACCATGTCAGCTGAGCTGGCTGGGAACTTAACCCCGTCCTGAGGAGGGAGCCCAGACCTCCCAGCAGATGCCTTGTCTACACCCAGTTCTGCAAAAATAGTTAGAATTAGAGTCACCAATAGCAGGTGGATGTAGGCTTGAGAACAGGGCACGTTTGTCATGGGAATAAACTTCGGGGGCGGGGGGGAAAGGATATGTATATTTAAGAATGCTGAAGCGATAAGAGGTGATTTCGCTTGTGAGGACCTTCCTAGCATTTAATAATATACAGTGTTATTTATGTGTAAATACACAGCCTGCAAAGATATACAGTGCATTTCCCAAGGCCGGTACTAAGCCAGGGTGTGCAGGGGAACCAGAAGCAGCTCTGAAAGTCTAAATCTCCCTCAAGGGAACTCCCCTACCACTGGCTGGTCCTTCTCACTCCCACCCTGAGCTCTGGTTCTTTGTGTGACTATATCTTCCCTCCCAGATCACAAACCTACTGATATTTTTGCTGGTCTGCCTGCCCAGTCTGGAGAATTATATGCAGCATAGAGATACATCTGAATAAGCAGGTGATTGCATATTAGATACTGTATTTCATTTTTTAAAATATATTTTTTTTCAGAGAGGAAGGGAGAGGGAAAGAGAGATAGAAACATTAATGATGAGAGAGAATCATGGATCAGCTGCCTCCTACATGCCTCCTACTAGGGATCGAGCCCGCAACCCGTCCTGTGCCCTGACCGGGAATCAAACCCTGACCTCCTGGTTCATAGGTTGACGCTCAACCACTGAGCCACGCTGGCCAGGCAGATATTTCATATTTTTAAAGGAAGAAAAACTTACATGAAATACAGGGTGTCCCCCCCAAAACATGCACACACTTTAGCAGCTGACAGCTCAATTCTGAATAAACACCACCTTCATAGTTATTCCAAGTGTGGGTATACATGTTTGGGGGACACCCTATATATTTTCAGATGAAACTATTGTTTTCGCTTTCACTTCCCAAAGTTCCAGTAACAGATATTGGAAAGCTACTCCTCTGATTTATTTCCGCTTTTCCATCACTTAATGCCAAGCTCTGACTAATTGCAAGGGAGGAAGCACACCTCGGCAGCCCCCAGCAGCGGCCATTTCGGCCCCAGGTCCCCTCCATGCTGAAATCGCAGCCCTGGCCACAGGCTCCCCACCCGGCTTGGTCGTGGGCTCGTCCCGGCCACAGCAGTGGGATCTGCTGTCCGAGCTAGTGCCCCTGCCCGTGTTTATCTCCGCGCAGGGAGCTTACGTCCAAGGAGAAGCCATCTAAATCTTTGGAAATGCTCTCTTTATCTGCCAGACCCGGGCGCACACACAAATGAAAAACCACAAATAATCACATACATCACAAAGCAATACCTGACGGACAGCTGGGTGAGAACTGGCATTTAAACAAGTTTCTAATGGGCGTCTGGCTGACTCCCTGTATTTCCAGATCCGTCTGCAACATTGAATGACCTGGAGACGTGCTATGGGCATTTTTTCCTTGTAAATATTTGATCATGCAAAATAAAAGCCACCATCCCTTCACATGTTAGGTTTCTGGCCTTTTAAAGACCTTTTAATATGCCTTAGACTGTTTTTCTACTTAATGGGAATTTTCAAATCTAAAAGCTTCGGAGGAAAAGACCCTAAAAAGTCTTGTGAAAACAAACCCAATTCTAGATGCATCCGGAGGCGGGCGCTAGAGGGGTGCCTGCGGGGCTGTCATTTCCCATCGCTGGGCAGCACCGGGCACCACCAGGTTAGGTGGCCACCACCCGGAGCTTCCTGCCTGTCACTTCCATGGCAAAGGCTCAGGTCAGAGCTAAAAAGCGAATGGGAGACTTCATCTAACACTCTCAGGGGCTAGCCCGAGGGGGCCCGGGTTTAGCCCCACTTCTCCCTCTGCCATCTGCAACCGCGTGTCAGAAACATGAGGCCGTGGGTGTTGGCATGGAATCCCCGAAAGTCGTCAGGGACCCCCGTGGCTCTCGAATGCAGCCGAGTGCAGAGAGAGGCCTGGTCTGTGCGCACAGGGCGAGGCCACGGACCCTCCTGCCACGGACCTGCCAGCTACTCCGCATCCAGGGTGCCTCTCTCTCTCTCTCTCTTTTGATATTTATTTATTGTCTGAAGTTTTACATATGTCTCCTTTATCCCCAATTGACACCACCCCCCACATTCATTCCCACTCCAGGCACCCCCCACCATCCCAGTGTCTGTGTCCATTGGTTATGCTAATGTGCATGCATACAAGTCCTTTGGTTGCTCTCTAACACCCCCTTCTCCCCACCATTTGTCTCTGGATCTATTTTTGATGATCAGTTTATGTTGATCATTATATCCCACATGTGAGTGAGATCATGTAATATTTATCTTTCTCTGACTGGCTTACTTCGCTTAGCATAATGCTCTCCAGTTCCATCCATGCTGTTGCAAATGGTAAAGGTTCCTTCTTTTTTATAGCGGCGTAGCGTTCCATTGTGTAGATGTACCACAGTTTTTTAATCCACTCACCTACAGCAGAGGCAGTGTGTACCCAGGGTTGGCATCTTCAGTGCCTAGCACCGCCCTGGACAGCGAGAGATCAGGAAATGTTTAACGCGTGAGTGAGTGAAGAAATAGAAACATGGAGACAAATGGGAACCAAGAACAACTGAATGTTGGTTTATGTTTCTCTTACTCGCCTGGGAGTAGGATATGTCATGGTTTTATTTCCATCTTATTATGGAACACCCATTTATTATTTATTTTTAGCACTAAACCTTGACTACTGGGTGTGGTGCAACACACATAAAATGAACGTGGTGCTTTTTAAAATTTAATGTAACATATTGCCTCTCCAAGTTACAGGATATCCGCAAATGTTAATTCTGGATTAATGTTTTTCACGAATATAGTCACTTCAACATCACATTGATGAGATTTAGCTTTGCCAGTGGCTCTATATCTAATGTATGCCTCTGGATAGCTGTTCAACAGAGGAATTGAATGGCTAAGAGCCATAATAATAATTCCTTTTTATGCATTGTTATTTTATGCAGCAAATACCTGTGTGCTGCCCAGGAAGTATATAAATAAAATATCTCTTTTTTTTTTTATCATAACAAGGTCACTCACATCTGTTATGGAAAATGCTGAGAGCTAAAAAAGGAAAGAAGGAAAAAATTCACTTAGATTCTCATGGGAAAAAGATACTCACTGGCCAGCAGGGCAATTTCCCTTTCACTCTTATCCACGTAAAAGTTTATACAGTTTAAGTCATAACACACTTCTCTACATTACAAAGCAGATATTTTCTCATCATCTTTCGTTCATTCTTCAACAAATATTTTCCACCACCTCCTATGAGCCAGGTACTCTTTAGGGCACTTCAGATACATCCGTGAACAAAATGAACAATGTGTTTGGTTTTTTCACCTCACCTTCTCTTCAACTTGGAGCCCAAGTGTCCAAATCTTTAAATGAGCGCCTCAAGGAAAATCACAGACACGTTTTCTCTGGCAACCCAACTTCTAGTTGTTTCCGCTCAATTCCCCTTCTTGCATAATGCACACACATGCAAACATGCGCACACGTGCAAACATGCATGCACAGGTGCACACGCACAGTAATATACAGTAATGTGTATTTTTTTCATATCACTGCTCAACTTCACTTGGGCCACTTATAATGACCGACACTACCCTGGGCCACTTATTTCCTTAGACTTTTTCCGTCTCTCCTCCTATCTGCTTCTCCAAGCAGAATGCTCACCCCGATGAGCAAGAGCCTGTTGAGCTTTCTCGGGGTGGGGTCAGGGGTCATGAGAGCAGGGCGGAAGGAACAAAGAATGCAAAAGTTAGAAAAAATGTACACTCCTGCCCACAGCGAGTGAACGTGCCCATTTCATCACATCCTTGACCCACCTGACATTTTTATTTTAAAAACTGTGGCTCATTTAGTCAATGATCTCAACACTATCATGTTGTTTCCACAGTTAAATCTTCTTACGTTTGCAGACCTGTGAAGTGCCACCCAAATCCAGGTGCAGTCTGAGGTTTTCTTCCAGATATGCACACGTATTTATTTTATTTCGTACAGTCAGTGTGAGGCTAAGCTTGCGGTGTGGTTCTTCTCAAAATAGGTTGTGTTACTGGTAGAATTGCTATCTTCCAAATGTGCTGTAAGTTATATAATTGAGCTAATGCCTGGGATACATCTGTAGTTTTTTTTTTTTTTCTTAAAGTAGAAGTAATATGAATCTGGGAGAATTCACAGACTTCCTTTTCTCCCAAGAAGAAAACATTTATTACTTTTTAATATCACCTTGCTTATTGCTTTTTGATGCATTTGTTTTAGGGGGAAAGGAGAGTCTTTTACAGCCATTCCTCACAGGGACAGATGAGTTTGGCAGCAGGTTTTTATTGCCTACTTGAACTTAATGGATTCCAGCACGCAGAGTGAAATAGAGTTTACACCGTGTCGTTTACATTGGCATTAAGTCGGGGGACGCACCGGCTCTCCTGATGCCGGTGCTTGCCAATGTGAAGTATGATCTCCGGATTATGTCTGGCCCGTTCCTGATCGCGCCCAGACGGAAACCCAGCTCTTCACACTAATGACATCTCCTGGTGTGGACACGAGTGTCTCGTGTCAAATGGATAATGAGGGCTCCGCAGTCCCTTCTGGACGATCCGTAGTTTCCATTCTCACCTGGCAAGTGTTGGGTGGGACCGCCTACAGCTCGGTGACCAGCTGTTTTCCGACACGCATTCTTCTTTTGCTAGAATTTGAGTCAGGTGACTGCGTGATTGTCAACTATCTCCCCTTGACCCCCGCTGCTTCTCTAAACATCAATTAAAAAATAAAAATGAACGAATGAAGAATGAGTGAGTGAATAATGAATACAAAAAGGTAATGCTGAGTGACAGTAGCTACACACTTCCGTTTCATACTTCAAATAAGTGAAACTAACATGTAGTGTCGGACAGCAGAGCGTGGCGGCTCTCAGGGGGCGGGGACAGTGACCAGAGGGGGGCACAGAGGCGCTCTTGCTGTGTGGTCACATTTTATTATTTATTTATTATTTTTTTATCCTCACCCGAGGATATTTTCGCACTGATTTGGAGAGAGGGGTAGAGAGAGGGAAAGACAGTGCCCGGGCTGTGGAGGAACCTGCAGCCAAGGCACATGCCCTTGACCAGAATTGAGCCCAGGACCCTTTGGTCCGCAGGCCAACGCTCTATCCACTGAGCCAAACCGGCTGGGGCACCTTTTATTTTTTTTATTGGAACAGAATTTACAGAGCTGGTATGTATCTCCTCCACGGGGTGCTAACTCTAACACCTGGAAAGGAATAGACGGGATTTCCCATGGAGCCGGTGCGTTCCTCAAAGACATGTATCACGTAAAGTCTTCTTCCATGTGGTTCAATCTAGTAGCCACACACTCTTTCAAAATTCACGTGTTAACAAGAGCAACATTATTTTTCATGCACTTTCTTATTTTCCTGATAGAAGGGTTTCTTGTACCAACTCCCAGCCCACCCCAAATACTAACACTGCCATGGCAAGGCAGGAGGCAGGCGGGGATGCTTTCACAAAAGTCTGGGTGTTTGCCCTTCACCGACAGGTCTACTTCCCTGTTGCTCTGAGGGAGGATGGATGATCCCCCCCCTCCCCGCCACCTCCCCGCCCCCTCCACACCCATGGCCATCGCCTCTCAAATAAAGCACTTTCCTTTTGGTTGGAACGATTCTTCCCCAGGACTCACTAGCCCCGTAGTAACTTCTCCTGGAGTTTTAATGAGGTCTGACCTTCTCTTGTATTTGCTGTGCTGAAGTTTTTGTACCGCTGCCAGGGGCGGTTCAATAACAGGTGAGCCGCACCCCCGGGCCGACTGTATTTCAGCGGAGGTTGAAGTGATCTCGGTAGGTCAGGCCGTTAAATCTCTAAAACGCCCTGTGATCTTTCCTGGTGGAAGCCAGTGCATCGGGCCAAGAGGGCTCTCCCTTCCCCTCTTTACGGACCTCTTTGCCTCTCTGTTCTGCACAGCTCGGGTGAAATACCGAAATAGACTGGCCCGCCGGCCCCCGCGCCTGTGTGGCCATCAGATATGGAAATACAGAACTTGTCAACATGAAATACTCTCGTCTTGAGCTTTGCAACCTTTCCAAGGAACTGGGAAATTTAGTGCTTCCAAATGGACCTCCGGGGCGTTGTTAGGCTGTGAGTGCAGTGCTTGGAAATATATTCGCAGTTGGCAGTGTTCTTGAGGTCTCATTCTAATTTGTTTCTTCAACATCCGCCACCCGTCCAAGGACTTTTATTATATGGCAGCAGACAGAGAGTTTTTATCCAAACCCCTTTTTCTAAATCTGAATCAGTTCAGGCTTCCTACCTCCCTCAGAAACCTAACTAATGTCACCAGCACTTCAAGGAAGTTTGTGCTGAGTCGGTTGCGTTTTATATTAACATTCATGGTGCTATTGTGCCCCCTTATTTGATATTTATTAAAAACGAACTGTGTGTCTGCTATGTAATCAGTTGGATAATTGGAAAAAGGAACTCTGCATTTACCTTAGGCTGATCACACTTTCTGTGCTGTTAAATTGTCTTTCTATTTTCTAATTGCTCCATTCCTGGAATGGGTACAATATTATGTAATATATTTGATAAGGACTTCCATCCCTAAAAAACAATTCTATGACTATCAGTCGATCCTCTGGCTTTTTAAGTTACCATTCTGTGCCTCGGGTTAGCTTCAAACCCTTCATATTTTGAAAAGTCACATTTGGTTTCCAGATGGCGTATCTCCTCGCCGTGTCCCTCTATCATCTTACAACTCAAGCTCCGGAGGCTCAGCGCCTTCTGCTGCTCGAGTCCCAGGAACTCCCTGGAAGGCCTGCAAGGTAGCTTACGTCTGTGAAAGCGCCATGTAGCTTACCTTGACCCTAAAGGGATGGAGAAAAGACATATCATTTCATATGATAAACACATGTAAGTAGAATTCAATGCAATTCTACTTATGTACTAAAATATATATATATTCTACTTATTTCATATAATTCTACTTATATGGAAACTAGGAAAATTATCCCTGTAATTCAGTACCTGTATGGATTTGCCAAATTACAACTGAGAAATGAGTTGTTTACATACATCAGTTAATATTGAAATTGATGTAGATATAATCTTAGGGATTTTTTTAACCTTTTAAAAAATTTTGAACAGACTGATGGTTGCTAGAGGGGAGGGGGTAGGGGGCTCAGTGAAAAGGGTGAAGGGTATTGAGAAATACACATTGGCACTTACAGAATAGTCACAGGGGTGTAAGTACAGCATAGGGGGGTGCCGTCAATAATATTGTAATAAGTATAATTTTATGTCTTTAGAAATGAAATATCGCTTATTCTAACAATGATATAAAGCGAGTTTTTTTATTGTTTTATTGCTTAAAGTATTACAAAGGGTATTACATATGTATCCTTTTTTTTCCCCCACCCTTGACAATTCCCTGGCCTCCCCTACCCCCCAGTGTCTTATGTCCATTGGTTATGCTTATATGCATGCATACAAGTCCTTCGGTTGATCTCTTACCCCTCCCCACCTGCCCCCCAACCCTCCCCGGCCTTCCCGCTGCAGTTTGACAATCTGTTTGAGGCAGCTCTGCCTCTGTATCTATTATTGTTCATAAGTTTATAATGGTCTTTATTATCCATGAATGAGTGAGATCATGTGGTATTTTTCCTTCATTGACTGGCTTATTTCACTTAGCATAATGCTCTCCAGTTCCATCCATGATGTTGCAAATGGTAAGAGTTCCTTCTTTTTTACAGCAGCATAGTATTCCATCGTGTAGATGTACCACAGTTTTCTAATCCATTCATCTACTGATGGGCACTTAGGCTGTTTCCAGATCTTAGCTATGGTGAATTGTGCTGCTATGAACATAGGGGTTCATATATCCTTTCTGATTGGTGTTTCTGGTTTCTTGGGATATAATCCTAGGAGGAGTGGGATCACAGGGTCAAATGGGAGTTCCATTTTTAATTTTTTGAGGAAACTCCACACTGTCTTCCATAGTGGCTGCACCAGTCTGCATTCCCACCAGCAGTGCACTAGTGTTCCTTTTAAGCGAGTTTAAATGTGTTCTTTCAAGGATAATCTTCCCATGCTTATGGGAGAGTTTTAAGTATGTGGGAGGCACAGTATGTAACAGTTGGGCCACTAGTGTATTGATCCATACACATAGAGAGACGATGTGTTTGGAAGTAAATATTTTCAATGTTTTTGTATTCATAAAAGCCTAACCAAACGTGCTCCCATCCTTTGGAGAGTCGAACTGAGAATTCATGAACTGCCTCTGTCAGCCAAGGTCTCTATATATCTCTTCCCTCTCTAATTGCAGACAAAAGGTTATGGATTGTATTTTTCACATAGAAAATCAATAATGATAAAACTAACTAATAACCAGGGAGTTTGGAAGTATGTAGCTACTGCTTGAAAGGAAATATTTTCAACTTGCCTGCACGTCTTAATACTCCCGAATGTGTTGACAGAGTGTGCATGATCCTAGAGCATCAACTTGCTTTTACCTTTACGTATAAAGCACTAGAGGACGACCTTACAAAAGTAACTGACTCCAGGAAGCCTGGAAGGTTGTTGGTCAAGGAACCAAAACCTGGGCGCGTCTTGGCGGGAGAGAGGGCAAGGGGTTGGGAGCATACGTTGTAAGAACATGAGTCAGACACTCATCTTATGAAAACAGACTAATGTGCGAAAATGCAGGCAAATCATCAATGGGATCTACATTCAAGTACTGGCTCCACAACTAATTCAGTCACTGGTTTCACACAATTGAGACTCTAAGTATGTATTTCACAGTCCCAGAGCTCAGTTTCCTAACATCATCTGCGGGAAATGAAGAAGTGTCCAACTTCTTCAACTCCCAGCAATAATATTGTCAGGTTCTGGGAAACAAACATCTGCTCTTACTACATAATCTTTGAAACTTTCTACAAGTTATGTGGCGATTTGTTGACGGTTTTGTGTTAACTTGCCCAAGGAAATTCATAACGATGGTGACTACTTAAGGGTTTGGTTAGACACGTCTCAACCAAACACTGTGAGAACATTTTAACTCTTTCCTTCTAGTTTTATAAGACAGAACGATACCATCAAATCTTCATACTGTGAAGCTTTTGTTCAATAAAAAAAGCATTGGCTATTTCTGTAAAAAAGCCTTCTCATGTTTTATGATCTCCAGTATGGCTCTCTCTCTCCAGCTTCCAGACCCAAGACCGCTTGTCTCAGGGGTGGCAAAGGGAAGCCACATGGGAGACCCACAGTATCATTTGTCTGAATCCGTGACCTCCCTTCCGCCTCCACCCTCACTGCCTTCCTTCCTGCCTTCTTCTTTCTGTCTCCTCACGACTCTCCCAGGAGCCGAGACAGTATCGCTTGGCTGCCTAAACTGCTGAGAGGAAATGCTAATTCTTAAATATAAATGAGCTGGGATATTTTTAAAAACCTCATAAGGGAGTCAACTCCTTAAGGTTTTCATTCTCAATTAAGATGGTTTTTACACTAGCCAATATCATCTTCAAAACATATCTGTAACAGATGGATAATTATTTTTTATTATGTGGTGATTCCATTGCCACTATAAAAAGTCAACGTCCACTGAGGCCAGATCCTATTTTATTGGTTATGTAGCTAATACATGATTTATTAATGAGGGATAACACAGCTTCCAACAGAGCACACTGATAACGCATTCCTTCTGGGATTGCAGTACTTCATTTTTTCGTGGACGGATTCTGAGTTAAGGAATGCAAGGCTTTGAAAAGTTCAGTGCAAACAGAATAAAAGTGAGGATGACTGGGCACAACTCCACTTCTTGGTGGAAGACATGCCTGGAGCAAAGAACTGTGATCCAGAGTCATGGAGCTCTAAGGGTGTGGGGGGGGGGGGGACAGGGCTGAGGGGAGTAGACCTCCCTGTGGGGTTGTTATCTCACTAAATCTCAAAGCACAGTATTACCAAATGCTCTTTTTAAAAAAAATATGTTTTTATTTTACTTATTTTTAAATAATTCTTTATGGTTAAAAGTATTACATATGCCCCCTTTCTCCTCCTCACCATCCCCCCCAACTCCTCCTCCCCCCACTGCCCCAGGCCTTCAGCACCCTATTGTCTGTGTCCATAGGTTATGCATCTATGCATACAAGGTCCTTGGTTCATTACCTCCCACCCACCCACCCTCCCCCGCCTTCCCTCTGAGATTCTGCACTCTGTTCCATGCTTCCATGTCCCTGGATCCACTCCAGGCATCAGTGTATTTTGTTACTTAGATTCCGCATATGAGTGAGATCATGTGATTCTTGTCTTTCTCCGCCTGACTTATTTCACTTAGCATCACACTCTCCAGGTCCCTCCGTGCTGTCACAAAGGGTAAGAGATTTGTTTTTATTAGTTTTAGAGAAAGAAAGGAAGGGAGAGGGAGAGGGAAACATGGATCGGCTGCCTCCTGTACGCCCCCTACTGGGGATCTGATGGAGCCCACCACCTGAGCGTGTGCCCTGATCTGGAATGGAAGAGCCACACTGGCCAGGGCCAAGTGTTCTTTAGGAGGAAATGCAAAAGAAAGACATCTCCCCCAAAAAGAAATAGAAAGACCCAAGTCACAGTGGCATCCCAGAGAATAATATTTTAGGACAGTCTTATTTTGGCTCCATTGAAAATAACCAATGCGAACAAGCAGGGGGCGATGTGGCTGGGATGAGACTGTGAAGGGTCTACGCTGGCGCACTAAGACATCTGGACTGGCTCCAGACCTCTGAAAGCTAGTCCATGTTTTTAAGCTGTGTCGCTATATAACTTAATCTTTGCTTTAGAAATAAAACTCTGACAGTGAGGAAGATGGGCTGGTTAAAGAGGCACATAGAGAGGAGACTGGCCAGCTGAACAGTGGTGACAGTCACTCCAAATGAGAGATGGTGACAGTCTCAGGCTGATGAGGAGAAGGATTCGGGAGGCATTTTACAATCTATTGTTAGGAAACTAATTCGATTCAGTGCTGGGAAGTTGGGGATTTTATAATTTAATGTTGTCTCAACTTTTTCTTTTTTCTTTTTTTTTAATGTTGAGCTTTGCTCTGATTGATGCTTTCCTAGGATCAAAACATGGAAGGGAAAACCAGAACTCTAGTCAAGGTTTTCTCAGCTGATTTCCATCCTGAAGACTAAAATGTGCTATTTTAGCTAGCAAATAATTTTTAAAATGTTTTTTATTGACTTCAGAGAGAGAAAGGGAGAGGAGGAATAGAAACATCAGTGAGAGAATCATCCATTGGCTGCCTCCTGCATGCCCCCTACTGGGATTGAGAGTACAATTGAGGCACATGCCCTGACCAGGAATTAAACCAGGGCCTCCTGGTTCACGAGTTGATTCTTACCCACTGAGCAACACCAGCTGGGCGGAAGCAAATAATCTTACTTTGATAATAGAACTGTAGCTGTAGCTTAAATTCACTAATGTCTAATGATTTCTCTCCGTTTTCCAATAATACCTGTCATTACAGGCATGCAGTAAGATGATAGATAGGCTTTTGTGTTTTAGTTTGGTGCATCAAGATAAGATCCGACTTGTGTTCTTTATTTCTAAGGACCAAGGCACATCGGGAGCATTTGCCAGATCCCATTAGGCATTATGGGAGAGGAAAGAGCAGCACTCATGTCTTCAGCAAAGAAAGTGTCCTTTGATTTTCAAAGACAGCCGAGTGTGATTCAAGTGTCCCTGTCCATTAACGGACTCTCTGAGTCTCTAGGATGGGTCAGACTGTGTTTACGTTTCCTAGCTAAGTGCCATGCTTTGTGCTCAGATTCCGTTCACTAATGTCCCCGAAAGAAAAGGGGAGGGTGGGAAGAGAACATAGAAAAGAAAAGAGGAAGTGCAGGACACTGGGAAGAAGGAACAGACGGAGGTAAAGAGCTAGGTGGGCTTGTAATTTGGACCAATCAGGCATCGGTGCTGATCAATGTGCAGGACCATCCAAGGCCCATAAAGGCATATTTAAAAATATCATTTCATTGTTACGTGATATAGTTGATTCTGCCTATATTAATATTTTTCTTTTTCTTCCCCCCATACCCCCACTATCCTCACCAACCCCCGCACCCCTCTTTCTGAAGTGTGGAAACCACAAGCTAAGACAGAAGTTCTCAACCTGTGGGTCGCGACCCCTTTGGCGGTCGAACGACCCTTTCACAGCGGTCGCCTAAGACCATCCTGCCTATCAGATATTTACATTACGATTCATCACAGTAGCAACACTACAGTTATGAAGTAGCAACGAAAATAATTTTATGGTTGGGTCACCACATGAGGAACTGTATTTGAAGGGCCAGAAGGTTGAGAACTACTGAGCTAAGACATCAGCCATCCGCTGAGAATGCAAACACTATTACGTTTCTTCTCCTTGGTACCAATCTGGGCTTGAAAGCCATTGTGGTTGGTTTCCCTTCAGCCCAGCATTTTGATAGTTGAGCCTTTACCTGCATCTCAGGTGATACACGATGGGCAGGCCACTTGCAACAATAGAAGATTCGGGAGGAATTGTCAGCCAGCAGAACACTCTGTACTTGTGCAATTAAAAAAAAAAAATCCGTATCTCTTGAAAAAATACCAACTGGAGTAATGTTCATCAGTCATCTTTGCTGAAGATTAATGTTTGCTTCACACAAGAAAAGTCATTAAAACTGACAAATTAATTGCCCAGAACTGGGATTCATATTGTGGCCCAGCTGGCATGATAAGCACAGCATTTGCAGTCATTCTTTTAAGAAAACATCTGTGTGGTGGTGAGTGTCGCTAACCGAGTGGGCTGACGTAGGAGAGGTCAGTCCAGCCGGCCACCGTGTGCTACCGGTCAGGGTGGGGGATGATCTACAACACGGCGGACCCAGCACTCAGGGCGGGAGCTTATAAATGTGCATCACTGGCTCCCGAAACACAATTAGTTTGCGCGTGTTTTCCTGGCAGCAATTAGCGGCAGGCAGGAGTTTTAATGAAATAAAGTTGTGATTCCCACAGGGGCTATTTATAATAAACGTTACACAACAATGTGAGCTTCCAACTGTGTACGTTAAGAATTGATTAATAACGAAGCTATTAAGCCACATATTAGGTTACAGATTGTGCCAGTGTAAGGGATACCGCTAATTAAGTCATCATAATCGCTCGCATGTGCCACATCTAATTAACTTTTTATATCTCCTTAAGTGTTTCCTTCAGGACCCGCAGCGTCCCATTGGCCATTTCCTGCAATATTGTTTCCCAATAAAGGAGGTTGCTGTGGAAACACTTTGAGGGTTCAATCAGAGAAAGTGTCTTTTCACGACAATTACTTTGGGCTCCACCAAGTCTATTCTTGAGGGAATGAGTTAGCACAAAGGGAGGGTGTAAGGCTTTAAAATGCTTCTATGCAAATTAAGTTGGGAAAATAGCTTTAAAACTTCTGAAGAAGTTGAACACTCCAGTCTTAATGCCTGAGAGGACTGCAGCCTGTTGACCTGTTTGTGTGTGTGTGAGCGGAGAGCGCGCCCTCTGATCTGGGAAGAATCCTAGAGGGTCTTGACCTTGGTAGGAAGGGAAGGCTTAATGGGCTTCTCTTCGGTGTCTGTCTCAGAGAAAATGGTACCTTCAAACCAGTTCCCCCTTTACAGGGAAATTTTAGCCTCTGCCCCATGTAAGCTCATTTAAAGTATTATTTCATCACCGAACAGTAGCTTCTATAATTGATGCTTAACCGTCTCAAAAGTTCGTGTTACTAGTTCTTTAACCTATTTGTTGGATAGTATTTTACCGTGAGTAACATAATCTAGCATGCTCTTCACCATGGACCGGAAGAACAGATTTCATTTTTTTTAATATATTTTATTGATTTTTTACAGAGAGGAAGGGAGAGAGATAGTTAGAAACATTGATGAGAGAGAAACATCGATCAGCTGCCTCCTGCACATCTCCTACTGGGGATATGCCCGCAACCCAGGTACATGCCCTTGACCGGAATCAAACCTGGGACCTTTCAGTCCACAGGCCAACGCTCTATCCACTGAGCCAAACCGGTTTTGGCAGATTTCATTATTGACATTATCAAATCAATTACAAGAAACAGCTAATTTTGTTGTTGTTGATGGTGTATCTTCTCATCACTGCACTTCTGCATGGAGGTGCCTGGAACTTTACTACCAGTTTACCAACGGTTCAGCCCTAATAACTGTGCAAGGCCTTGAATGTGCACTGTGTGCCAGGTACTGTGCCCCGTCTTAACACAGATGATGACCGATGCTTAACCCAGGAAAACAACAGTCTTACCTCAGCATTTTACAGATGAGGAAACAGGGAATGAGATGTTTCATAACTTTTCCAGTTCGAAGACTAGCCGATGGCAAAGCCAGGGCACCGCCTCAGGCCACCTAGCACTGAAGGGAACCTCAGCAGCCACGTCAGACGTCACCCCACCAGTTCATCTTTGCTTCGGTTCTTAAAGGGCCTGCCGCCATTGGTTTCCTAGTTATTGACCATAGTGAAGATTCTACTAAAACCACAGCTTTTCATGAGAATTTGTGTGTTGTTTTTTTTTTTGGGGGGGGTTGTTTTTAACACATTCAGACCCTTGGAAAGGGTTCAAATATGTAGACTTTAATTGTAAAACAATGCTCTATGCCCTGGGGGAGATAGTCAAGGCCAAAAGAACACAGAGGAAGAAAACTGAAGCAAAGCATATTTTATCTCTGTCCAATGGGATAGTTCCCACATTATCTGATGAGTTTCTGCATTTCTTTAACATAATAAGGCAATTTGCATTAAATCATATCGTTTGTGCCAAAAATATAGTCATGGACAAAAGTAGTGAGAAATAAATATCTGAAAGTGTAGCTTGCTATTTATACTTCTATATTTGCATGTGATTTTCAACAAGAAAATTAATATTTATCATTTTATTTTTACTTCTATATGGAAAACATTCAATGATCCTCAAGTCATATTCATTTTAGCATAACATGAATATTAAAATGTGGCTTTTAAATAATGTTTTCAAGATTGGAAGTCTTCACTCCTTCATGTTGAAAGTATAACAGGAAAAATGTTCATTAACATATTGCCATTGCCTATGCAGACTTATTTTTTAAATTTCGTTTCATACGTATAAAATGTGCAAGAAGTTAAGAAAAGTCTGGGCCAGTTGTGAGCACCAGAATTTCCCTGTGTACTGAAATGTTTAGAATGTCAGTGGTAATGAGCCAAAGTCAAAGTAATTAAGTACAAATGGATGAAATCACAGAACTGCTTATTACTGGTGTGCTATTTCCCACCCAAAGATCAGATCCTTAGATCTGCTTTAAATTTTCTATTTATATGTAGTTTATGAAATTGTGGTCTCTGATTGCTTGATTTCCATGAGATACATATTCAGATGCATAATTATTACATTTAAGAAAAATTCTGCAAACCATATAAAAATGCAAGAGCACTTTTAACTAGGTTCTGGTACTAATTCAAACATGAGTATGGCGGTTCCCCACACCCAGGAGCAATTCTCGCCAGATGGGTGTCCCATGATGCAACTCAGTTCTACCGGGGATTCGCATCAGATTCCCCAGCTGAAGGGTTCAAGGTTCCCCCTCCTTCAGAAACCAGTTGCAAGGCCAAGTTGTTACCCGTACTCCTGGCCAACTGGCTACAGATGGGAGGTCCCAGGACCTCCTCTTTGGACTCCAGACACCTGTCACAAGGCCAGGTTGTTACCTGTGCTGTCAGTCAGAGGTTCCCAAGACCCCGTCCTCAGGTTCCACTCATTTGCTAGAGCGGTTCACACAGCTCAGAGAGAGAGCTTGCCCGCCAGATCAATGGCTTCTTAGGAAAGCGTGGTTTGAGCTGCCCGCTCTTCGGTTGGGTAGGAGAGAGAGAAGCCACCTGCTCTTAGAGGTCTTGCCAGGGAAGATGAGATCTTGTGATTTAGTAGCTGGCTGCTGCTGGCTGGGCTGCTTGTTTAACTGTTTGTCTCAGTTTCCCGATCCACTTGCCAGGGAGTGTTCTGAGCTTCTTGCTAGCCTGCCTCTGTCTGACTTACGATGTGCGCAAGGTGTAAAGCATCACTGGATTCCGTAGACCTCGTATGAAAAACAGAACGTAAAATATGCCATTAATCAGTTTTCCTATTGATCACATATTGGAATGACAGCATTTTGGCCAAATCATTTAAAAGATATGTTATATTTAATGTAACTTTACTGGTTCTTTTTGCTTATTGTAATTTGACTACAAAAGATGTAAAAGTCTGCATGTAGCTTACATTGCATTTATATTGAATAGCACTGGGTTAGAATGTTTGAAATCCGTGTAGTTATGGTCAGGTGAGTTTCAAAGAAGAATGGAGAATTAGTAGAAGACATATTAAATGAACCGTCTTCTAAATGACATCCACCATGTGAAATCTACCTTAAGGTAGACCTAGGGTCAGCAAACTGCGGCTCGCGAGCCACATGCAGCTCTTTGGCCCCTTGAGTGTGGCTCTTCCTAAGCCTTAGGAGTACCCTAATTAAGTTAATAACAGTGTACCTACCTATATAGTTTAAGTTTAAAAAAGTTGGCTCTCAAAAGAAATTTCAATCATTGTACTGTTGATATTTAGCTCTGTTGACTGAGTTTGCCGACCACTGACCTAGGGGAACTGTCTGAGAGAGATGTTTGTGATGAGACAGAAGTGACAGGGGAAACGTGCCTGTCACTCGTAGAGTTCAAATAGGGCCACCTCTCTAGGCTGTGACATTCCTCCCTGTGCAGAAACGCGGCTTATGTTTGTGGGAACCCAAAACTTCTTTGGAAAACTGAGCCTCTAAGATGGATACTAAGTCCTCTTTACAGCCAAGTTATCTTGATAAATGGATTCTAGAATTCATTAATATTCTACCTCTAAAGGGTTCTGGGAAATAAGATAGGATGCGGGACAGATGAACAGCAGCTCTGTTATCTTCACGTCCCACACATTCCTTATTTCAGCCGATTTTCCCATATCTGTTTGTATATGTGGTTTGTGTATGTGGTTGCAATGAGAATCTAATAGCATTTCCTGTTTCTGGTTTCAAGCCCTATATAAGCAGCGTATATTTTTATATCCGGACTTAAGATAGATATCACATGTTGTGTTGTCTTTCTTACTGTAGCCGACTGGAATTCGTCATAGGAATTCACGGGGAGGACCCGATGGCATTTTTTAATATGCAGTCTTCCATGTACTTTGGTTTCGTATTTAAAAACACACAGATAATTAATAAAAACAAAGTCCTACATGCCATGGAATTCTGAATTGGCTTCTTAAAGCACATACTGTATTGTATCCGACTGGACACCGTACTGTGTGCGTCTAACAAAATGTGCGTTGATGTCTCCTTGGAGACTGTCAACTGTGCGCCACTCGTTCCTATTCCCTTGCTAAAGCTGTGATGGTTAAGAAGGACTGTTTACAAACACGCTATGAATTAAGAGGTTTAGAAAATAATGATTGTCCAGCGTTAACTACGGCAGGGTAGCACATGCCTTTTTGAAGTGACAGGATCCCCGTCTTGTCCTAGGCAAGTAGATGGAGGAAGAAATAACATCAGACACTTGGAGGTAAAGAAACTGTAGTGGCCTCCCCACCCAGCGCAGGTCGTAGCTGGCGATGGTACAGTGAGAAAAGGCGTGTTATTTTAATATTCAAGCCTCTTTTGACCCCGGCAGTGGGTCTCAGCGAAGAGAGGGCCCCATTCTGGCTGCCCGGGCCAACCTGCTGGGAAAGAATTCAACCATCAGGCCCCGTGGCCCACCTGGGGGCACTCAGTCCACGCTGGAGAGCGGCACACCTGCATTGTTTGAATTTCCCGGGTCTGGATATAAATGAATAAATAATAATGGAGTGTGCTGGCCAACACTAGGATGCAGGCTCTGCTGATGGGGCCTCCATCCCTCAGCTGCAAGGGAGGCTGTCTCTGCATCTCCCAGGGACCCGAAGCCAAGTGAATGCATCCTTGCTATTTTTCTGTTCATAGTTTAGCACCAGCTGCTGCGGCCGGGGGGCGGGAGCCCCCACAGGGAGTGTGGGCCTCAAACCTAAAACTTCAGTGACCATTTCCTGCACCAAACTCCCCGAAAACATCTCAATGCCCTTGACGGCGCAGGACTGCTCCCCTGTGTTTTTAGCTCTCATGCTCATTTCCTTCGTCAATCGGCCCCTGATCCACTCACCTATTTATCAAGAGCATCTATTAATATGTGTTAATGGTATACAGTGATGGTTGTAAAGGACCTGTCATTATGTATGTAAATGTAATGTCTGCAGCCTGATCCCTCTTCTTCATCGGTATTTAGGGTAAAAAAGGTTAACTTACTGAGAAAACTAGGAGTGCCTGATTCCCCAAGGACCCGCTGATAGTAACCCCAAAGTCCCAGTGAATGTAGCTTTGATGCTAATGCTCTATGATAAAAGAAGAGCCCAGAAAATGCCAGTGTATTTAATTTATAAAGATTTTACAGTATCGCCACTTAGAATGCATTTTAGTCCAAACAACTTTGAAGAATGGAAGTTCACGTTTACTCAGACGTGACCCTGGGGAGTCATTAATAACCCAGGACACTCCATCTTATAGTGACCTGCTCTGGTCACCGGTGCCCACACTTCCCGTAAGTCGGCCACTCAGTTCTCCTGCGTGACGATGGGGGAATCCTCAGGTCAGGAGCCTTGGAGGGAACCTGGGAAAAGATGAGACTACGGACCCGAAGCTGATGACCTCGTCTCAGCTCTGCCACTCCCTGGACCCTGCAGCCATCCCTCGGTTGCTGGGGTTCTCAACCAGAGACTGCGTCCGGATAAATCATTTAAACTCTCTTGAGTTTAAGGATTTTTGACAATTGTAGGATATAATTTCTAATTATTAAAGAGAGGGACATAGGTTTCGATCCAATCCATGAACTTGAAACTAATACTCACGTGGAGTCTAGCTACAGAAGAATTGTGACTGTCATGTGATGCTGACTCTGTACTAAGCAATTTCAAACGGGCTTCTGCTGTTTCCCCATCTGTGTTTCCTGTACCCGAAGAACACACGTCTCACTTCCGTGTAATGGCTCTTTCTTCTCCAGGCCACTAAGGTCTCAGGAGAGGTTACATGATTCTGAGGAAATATGGATTGAATTAGAGTTGTAACCTAGTGAGAATCAGAGTTACCTCCTGTGGCTCTCTTTGAGAATAATATTTTTTCATAGATATAAGGCTGTGTGTGTGTATATATATATAAAATCCTACGTGTGTGTGTGCGTGCACACACATTATTTGGTCAAGATAAAATATCATTATCAAATTGATATTTCTCTCTATGTTCTCACCACCTTCGTTATTAATCATTTACCTCTATGCTGTGTGTGCTCTTCTAGATATATGACCTACATTCCGATTGATCATAAAGAACTCAATTGTATTCTTTTCTTAAAATGCATGTGTGTTTGTGTGTGAGCACTGCTGGTGGGAATGCAGACTGGTGCAGCCACTGTGGAAAGCAGTGTGGCGTTACCTCAAAAAATTAAACTTGGGATTGCCTTGCGGCCCAGCAATCCCATTTCTGGGAACATATCCTAGGAAAAATTTAAATGTTTTAAAAGCATGATACAAGTTAGCATCATTTATGTATGACCAAGTCATTATTCTGATCACAAAATCAATATCTAGCTAAACCCATACGCAGAAAATTATGAGGCATGGTGTGTTTTTGATGTTATAGAGAAATTAAAATAATATTCCTACCACACTCTTCCCACTGTCATGGAGAGCTAGTTGAATAAAAAGTGAAGGGATTTATTGGAATGCACGACCATCGCTAGCTTTCCAAAATGTTCCCAGACATTCTCTTGCCATGTGTAGGTAACGCATTTTAAGACATAAAGAGTAAAACCAATATGTGGCTAATAGATTATGAATATAACTTCAATGGAGGAACAAAGTAGAAACGCTTGGCATTTATAACAATGGATAGATTGTTATGGCCTGACTTGGAAATGATTAAATCAATTTAAAATTCAGACAGTGTTTCCAAAGGCAGGAGAAATCCGTAGGGAATTTTGGGGAAATCTGCAATAAATTATGCTTAGACTAGAGAGATTTAATTAGAGATTTTTTATCTTAAATCTGTTGGCGTTTTGCCAGTTAGCCATTAGGTTTTATCCCTGCTTGGAAGCCTTCCCACAGTGAAATGCCAGGATTCCCTGTAAGGCTGACATTCTAAATCTAGAATCTTAAAGTGAACAGCAAAGATTAGAAGCACAATTTTCACATTTTTAAAACTTTGTAAATTTCTCTGGATAGGTAACAAGCTGGTATTGAGAGCGCTATTTTTTAGTCCCTTGTTTTATTGTTTTTGTTTGTTTTTTACATAACCCAGCCCAACTTATCATCCCATTCCTAGCAAAAGCTAAAACAGGCTTCATCTATGTTTTGCATGCAACTCTTCATATAATCCTCATTACAGGACTAACTCCAGACAGGGAACATTATGTCCAGGGTACACATTTATCTTCGGCCCACTTGAAAATGAAACAGGAATATTTTTCTAGGTGTTCTTGCAAGAATTTAAGTCTCCTTCCTTGAACTATTAAATTAAAATGCCTCAGGATGGCCCAAGAATCTTCAGTTTCAACGAATTCCCCCTGCCTTTTCTACATTCCCATAGAGACTTAACTTTTTTTCCCTCCGAGTTCCATAACCCTCTATGTATGTGATATCTATTGTATGGGAATTGTTCATTTACCTATGAAACATATAGAAGACTATAAAAGGACTATGACAAACAAGAACTCTATATAACTGATGAAGCGCTCAATGGGCCATGCAGTAGTAAAAATAATTCTATTACTACAGTGTTGCTGATTTTCCCCATCGATATATGGAGTTGCTCAATTTTCTTTTTTAAAGAACATTTTAAAGTATTTATTTCTAAGTTAGACGTTGGATGTTGGAAAGAAAGCGTTTTCTGTTGCCATGAAGAAGAATGTTAGATGCCAGTTCCTAACATTCACTTGATCAGTTTGAAGAAATTCCCTTCCCTCTCCAGGCTAATGGAAGTTTTTGTCCGCAGTGGATGTCGACTTTTGTCAAATGGACTTTCTCCTTCTATGGGGACAGTCACATGGATCTCCTTTCTCTGGCTGTAAGTGTGGTGGATTAAGTTCATGATCTTTTGAACATTGAGCGTCCGCAGATCCCGCAGCTGCTCGGCACTGGTTTGGAAGTGGTACCCTTTCTCCATGGGTCTCTAATGAACTCGCTGCCGTTACGTTAGCGTCTTGGTCTATGTTAGTGAGGACTGTTGGTCCGCAGTATTCTTTTCTTTAACTGTATCAGATCTTGATGTTAAGGTCATGCTGGCTTCCTACATATGAGTTGGGAAGTGTTTGATCCTGTGATTTATTCATTTGGGTTTTTCCACCTCTTTTTATAGATTGATAGATAGTGAGCTGCCTACCCAACGGATTCCCTGAGAGTTTTGATCTATGGAAAACTGTCAGGCTGAATGGTTTTCCAGCCGCCAGTGAGCCCATTCTTCTCAGGGTAGATCGTTAAGCTTTTATTCTTTGCTCTTTCTGTAAAGTGCTCCGTGATCAGTTGCACGTCTTTTGCCAACTTGTATAAGAAGTATCGGTTTCAGTTTTTCCACATCAAAGGCCCGTATTGACAAATATGATCATTAGGTTGAATGAATTTCCCAGATATTTGTACAAATCACCTGATATTTTTTGTATGGTATCTTTTGGGCCCTCCAGAATAATGACAAAGATCGGTACTCTACATATTGCAACATTTTGTCGTAGAGCATTTCTGTATCATTAATTTAAATGTTGTACTACTATGGATTAGAATTAGAGCAATATCTTAGAATATCCAAACTGGCTTCAGTATAACCAGGTTCAGTGATTATAAATTATCTGGACTGTAAAAAAACTCCTCCCTATATTGTCATTCTCCTTCCCAGGGGTGAACACTGGTGTGTTTGGTGGAAAGCTTTCCAATTGTTGGTGAAGCCATTGTTATTCTGGGTCATGTACCATCTTATGTGTAAAGACTTTTTAGACTAAGAAAGCAGTATTTCCACAGAATAGCACTAAACAAAAACAAATGCAGGGAACATTTAAAAATATGTTCAAACTGCCATAAGTTCACTTTCACAAAGGTAGAAATCTAGTCCAATTTTCAAGTTAATGCTTTAAGCAGATACCAGTGATTATTGACATTTAGATGGTAATCAAGAGTCCAGCATTGTGACTAAAAACAGACCACACCTGGCAAGGTACAAACACTATTATTGCGTCTTTAATAATTCAGCTATTCATTTCCATAGACTTCGGCTATTTCCAGGTTCCAGTACCCCGAAGATTGTGTGCCATGCCGTATATTTCACCAGCATAGCAGGTGTGCTTAGCAGAAATCATGGAGAAATCACAAAGCCCATCCTTATTCAACAAAGACAATTTACTTTTTTTCCCCATTGACCCCTTCTAGGCCACCCCACCCCTCGCCCAGGTCTCTACCAGCCTATTGTCTGTGTCCATGGGTTATGCTTATATATTTACAAGTTGTTTGGTTGATCTCTTCCCACCCACCCACCCACCCACCTTGCAATGTATGTCTTATCGGAAATTACATAAGAAAAAAAACCTTGAGTGGTAACTAGGGATATGTTATGATTATGCTCAGCAAAACGATAGAATGAGACAGTTTCCATTGTCAAAAATATACATAAAATTAGGAAATGATTCTGTGGAAATCAGAAGATTCTCTGTGTAGCTGCTTAAAATTGGCTTGTCCGTTCCTTCAATCAATGTTACTGAACACCCTTTATGAGATACACTAAGCCTGCTTAGGGTTGAAGAATAAATAATCATCACTTCTTACTGTGAAAAATTATATTTATAGTATGTAGTTATGACACATGACGTTTTAAGTGCATTAAGTTTAAAGCCAGTTAGGCAATTTAAAAATGCAGTTGCATTAGGATTTGTAATTGTGATAATGGTGAGAATAAATGAAAACATTAATAAATATTGATTTCACTATAGTAGAAACAGATTCAGGTGTAAAGGAGAAAGGTTGAGATAACATGAGGGTAAATGTTTGGATATTTATCAGAAGACAAATCAACTTAGAGAAGTAACTACTGGACTTTCAATGTCATTTTACAGGTTTATGCCTGAGTCCATCAGTTTGTATTTCCAGCAGCATGTCAAATTTCAGATCAAAAGTATGAGCCTACCAGCTGTATTTCATAAAGATCAGATAATCAGTAAAAGGTAATACACAGGCCATTTTTATAGTATTATTTGCCAAACTGCAGTACATAATAATAAGCACCTATGAGTTAAATAATTCTCAATCTCTGTTCTCCTTCATATCTGTTTTAATTTAGAGATGTTGTATGGTATCCGTATTTCGCCTCAGGTTTTCTGCATTTCCATGGCACCCAGAATTGCACAGATAAAGCACACAGATTAGAGAGATGTCACTAGTAAGTACAGTCATAGAAAGTATTTTTACAGAATAAATAGGAGCTCCCAAATGTCTGTAGAAATCAGTTGACAACGATTTATTGTAGTATGGACAGTCTGATGCTTAAAGCAAATATTGATAAACCCCAAACTCAGAAACTCAGTACCATGTCGATAAAGTTATTAAAATGTGCTGTAACTCAAGAAGGAAGGCTTAGAGGGAGCAGTCAATACTAAGACACAGACGAGAGGATTACGAGAACCAATCAGCACTATCAGAAGTTTCCAAATAAAGGCTACTGCAGTATCAGAGGGCAGCACATTGTCATGTACTTTTGCCTTTGAAATGTCAGTTTTATTTAATTATTCAGTTAACAAGTCCTGATGAATGTCCCTCAGGTGCCAAGTTGCAATTTAGAGCCAAACCAAATGCTGCCTTTAAAAACAATGTCAGTAGAGTAGAAACTAAACACCTCACACATTAAATGGCGACTAGTGAACAAACCACAGAATTTTATAAATGCACAGTAACAGGCTGTGATTGTGCTATAAACACAAGGACCATGTACTCTGTAGGAAAATGACACACAATCTCGTTTTCACGGGAGCCTCGGAGAAAGCCTTTGTGGGAAGTGATGAGGGAGGTAAACATTATTGAGTGGCAATGTGTAGGGACATTCACGGAAGCAACCCATCGGTGTGTCTCTCTCACATCATGTCTTCTCTCTCTCTGTCTCTCCCCATCCTTTCCACTCTCTCTGAAAATCAATGGAAGAAATATTCTCAGGTGAGGATTAACAAATAAATGAATATAGAGGAAAAATAAAGTTGGGCCCATCCATCCAAGCTTTTTGCCCATGTTAATTGCAGTGTTCAAAAGCTATTCATCTGAGTCTGTGATTCAAGTCCCGTGACCGGTTACTAGTGGGCAAATACAGTTGAACCTAGATCTGATGAAAGCAACCTAAAATTCCCTTCTCTTCTGCTCACTCTAAATGCAAACAAGCAAGGTGAGTTGAGTCCAGTGTGGTCGATACATAGCAAATCCTCAAGGCGCCCTGTTCTAGGAACCCATCATGTAATTCTCACAACCCATGCGAAGGGTTTTCTGTCACTTCCTTTTACAGGTGAGCAAAGTGAGACACTGAGAAAGTCACTTGACCAGAGTTGACCACTTATGAGGTCAATCATGCTATTTTGAAATCACTCAGTCGATGATTGATTAGTCATCACTGTGGCTGATGACCCAGTGTGCAAAAGAAACTGGATTTAAACTTAATGCATCCCGAGAGAATAAGCCGATATAGTGGCCTGTGGTCCGTTATCAGAATACCAGTTATGAAGTAGGTGCTTATGTGTTGAGGATAAAGTCCTGAGGCAGCTGAATTGGGTAAAATATGAAGCTTCACCACATAACAATCTTTCAGGAGGTACAATTTGAAAAATAAAAAGTAAAAACCTTTTCTCTCTGCTTCCCCAGTTATTAATGGCCACCAGGAGAGTGCTTGCATTTGAATTACAGCCTGTCAGCTTTATTTTCTAAGTTCTCAAAAAACTGCCCATTTTAATTAAGTTTAAAGGGTCCACCTGGAGCAATAATATGATATGAGAAGTGGCCAGTCACATGTTAAGAAACATGACATGTAGCCAATGTGGCCATTTTTATAGCTACTCAAAGGGGGAGAAAGTAAAAAGCATTATGTTGTAATACCTCTCTCATTGTTTATAGATTAATTTCATCTTTGCATATGTCTTTAAATTATAATGAACGACAGGCTGGATATATTTCCAGCAAGCTTTTAGATTAAGTGAATAATAATATATCAATAATAATGATGATGACAGTATTGATGATGATGATGATGATTTTATTTAAAACAAACATGAGGGCAGTTGGAAAAAAAGCCATAATTTTATTTATTGTTTTAGCTTAATTTTTCAACTCAAATACATAATGATGATCTGTTCATGTCATTAAAATGTTGACATTTTGACAATTCTAGGTTGAAGAATTTAGGTCCTCCTGTCACCAGATGGGGAAACAAAATGTTTCTCTTTTCTATGTAAACATTGCAGAACATCTCAAAGGCGCTTTTTCAAGGTTTAGAATAGACAGAGGAGACCATTAAAGCAATGAATCTTGAATTATTCAGTTATCATTTGATGATTTTCTCATTCATCCCATTGGTTGTTTTTCATTCAAGCAGGAAATAATTATTGTAAAAAGCTGAAACTAGATGCATTGCTTTTGCCCTGAATGAAGTGGAGCCCTCGTCTTAGGGGAAAATCTGATGTGGAAAACAAACATTTCATTCCAGGAAGATAAATACTATTTATATGTAAGTTCCAGGCCAAAGAATGAATCAAAGGAAGGAAAGTCAACTCTGCCTTTAAAAATCAAAAGAGATAGCCCTGGCCGGGTAGCTCAGCTGATAGAGCATCTTCCCAATACACCAAGGTTGTGGGTTTGATCCCCAGTCAGGTCACATTCAAGAAACAACCAATGACTGCATAAATAAGTGGAACAACAAGTCAGTCTCTCTCTCTCTCTCTCTCTCTCTCTCTCTCTCTCTCTCTCTCTCTCCCCCTCCCTCTCACTAAAAATTCAATAAATAAATTTTTAAAAAATCAAAAGGGATATTACAGAGGCAATGTCTGATCTGATTATTAAAAAGTGAAAGGAATCAAACACACTCTATAGCATGCAAAGAACTCTAAGAACTCTCACAAATAGTTCAATTTGGTTCAAAAAAATGTATATTGAAATGTTTAATTTCATAAATACTTATTGAATTGTTATGATTAGAAACTATAAAGGGGAAAAAAAGTTCTTGCCTTTAGGAAATTTAATCTAAAAGGTTCACCAAAGAAGTAACTGAATAATTAAAAAATAATATGGAAAAGTTACCCAGGACGGTGCATAAGATTAAAAAGTCATACTAAAGCGGAAATAATAACATCTGCGTGCGGCAGGAGGATAGGAAGTTGCTGGAGGGTGGAGGTAGATCTCTCCTGTAGGTTCCAGGCGTCAGTAGGAAAGTCGCCCAGACTAGAAACAGCCGAGTCATTGTGTGTCGTTGGAGCATAACGTTTAGGGGAGAGACAGTGACAGTCAGAGGAAGTCTGATGAAAACATCTAAGTGCTTGCAAAGAAAATCTCTGACTCAGTGCAAGCTCATCAGGCGTCTCTGAGTAGGAATGTGCCCCCAGGGGACTGTGCCCTGTACTTCATTGCCATGCCTGACCATTGCTTTCTGATTATGTGTATCTCATCTTATTTTCTGGTTTTGTGTGTATTCTGTAATTCCTGCCACATAGTCTCGCATGGATATGATTTACGAATAAGTAAACATAAACATCCTGAAGGTAGGGGAACAGGGTGGTCCAGGAAGGTGGCGAATCATGCACAACAGGAAGGTGATAAAGTCAGGTATTTGCTCTGTTGATGTTTAAGTTGCTTTTAAACATCAACAAAGCAAAGGGGACTAGTTAGCAGACTGTAGAATAATACGGGACAGCACGCCAGGCCCTGGAGCGATTTGGCTTAACAGAGATGGAGATAAAGCAGCAAATTCCAGAAATAATTAGGAGGGGAAGGAAAGAGTCCTGAGTTAATGGCATGACCAGCTCATTTGCTGACCACACAACAGGGGTCAAGGGCTCCATGCCTCAAATACCTTATGTAACGCTCCTGGCAATGAGGAGGTGGCCATTCTTCTTATTTTACCTACCAGAGCACAATGACGCTTAGAGAGGCTAAAAGTTAATTAAAAGGTGCCCAGCTGGGCAGTGGCAGCACTTGATGGAAGGCCCAGTTAGTACGACTCCAGAGGAAAACACCCGGGAGAGGCAGGTACGGGCTCAGAGCGCAGGCGCTGGGGAGCGAGGGCAGTTGCCCGAGGCCTCCCATTTGGTACCGTGACAAATGCTACTGAGTCCTAATGGAGCACATTGCCCAACTGATAAACATTTCACTCCTTTCATAGTGGTTTTCACCTGCGTCAAACAGTCTAGGTCCGTTTAAAACTCTGTTATATTCTTTGCACATGAGCAGCAATCATAAATTCTGTAATACTGACATCTACAAAATGGTCAGGAGTTTATTCAGACATCCATCATGTAAAAATAGTTGAAATTCTAATTTAAAAAAAACAATCGATGTTGGGAAGCACAATCCTAATAAAAACAAATAATTAGAACATAATTGGACAGATGTCTGATTGTATAATAACTTCCAGTTTGGGGGGAATTTTAGTAATTATAAATATAAATGAATAAAGATAGCACAGCCTACCAAATTAGTCCACCGTTTGTTTTTTTTCAAGCATAACATTACAGCTTTTCTAGTTTCTGAATAAGTCTAAGCAGAATATTGGGGTTATTTGCATTTGCTTTTATTCTAGAGTGTTTTCCTTTTGCATCCAAAAAAAATGATTAAAAAGTATTCTGAGATTTTAAAAATCTGAGTTTACTACCTGATGCACTCAGCAATGATGGCTGTGATGTCACTAGGCAATAGGAGATTTTTAGTTGCATTATAGTCGTATGGGACCACTGTCATATATGCAGTCTTTCATTGACCCAAATGCCATAAATCAATGCAAATCGACCGAACAGCAGAACGACCGGCCACTATGACATCCACTGACCACCAGGGGGCAGACACTGAATGCAGGAGCTGCCCCCTGGTGGTCAGTGCGCTCCCACAGGGGGAGCACTGCTCAGCCACAAGTCGGCTGACAGCTGGAGAGTACAGGGGTGGCGGGAGTGATGTTAAGAAACATATTAATATAGTTAGTATTAAGGGGACTTATAATTTCAAGTTGGCTTACGTAAAAATAGCACAACATCATGTTTAAAGCATCCTGTTTTTAGTTTAAAGAACTAAGGTCGTTAAACTAAACATTTGATTACCAGCAAACTTTTAACACACATCTCATATGCAACAAATGTATATAACGATACACAAATATTTTCATGAGAAAAACGGGAACCATCTCCGTGCCACATCCCATTGGAGTTGTAGCTAAAATAGACTCAAATGGCGGCTAATCCATTGCTTTTGAGAAGCTCAAACTTCTCTGTAAACTTTACTTCTTATTCTGCCTTCTTCCCTCCTGGTACCATATTCCACTCTCCCAGCCATGAAACTCCATCTCTTCCATTCAAGTTCAAATAAAGTTCATCTTTAAAATCTTCAGTCTTATGACCAGAGTGAAAGTTCAGAAGATGATACTGCCAGTTGCTACTCTGGCAATAACCTAAAATACTGTGGCTGCTCCCGCAGCGTCAGGCATGACACGCGCTATCCATCCAGGGAACCGAGGAATTGTCTCAGCAGCTGGTGAGTCATGTGGAGGGTTTACTAGACTGCGGCCGGAGGCCCATGAGGAGTGCCCATTCCTCGCTGTGTCATAGATTCTTCAGGATGCCTGGAGTCGTGTTAGTTCTCTGCTCTAGTGAGGCTCAGGGCAGTGACTGATGGGCAGGTCTTTAATCTCCAGGGACGGATCCCAGGAGACAATGTTTTCCGGACCAACTGGCCATAATCATAACGATTAGTAAATGATCACTCATCACCATGACCTTCATCTCGTCTGTGCGAGGACAATCGTGTGTTTTCTAAGTGCTTATTAGCTTGTTTTTATTAAGTGTATGCATGAGATGTGATCTCCATATATATAGTCAAGGCCTGGCATCTCACAGAAGGAAAAAAAAAAAAAAAACAACTCTTGGAATGGAGTCCTTAAAAATAATAAAGGGTTCACTCTTTATGCATCTCATGTGCTGACTGATAGCTGTCTTTCACTTTAAAAAAAATTTTTTTATTTTTCAATTACAGTTGGCACATAATATTGAGTTAGTTACAGGAGTACACCACAGTGATTAGACATTATATAACATACTGAGCATTCATCCCAATAAATCTTGTACCCATCTGACACCATAGATAGTTATTAGAGTATTGTTGAAAATCCCTATTAAGTACAGTAGTAGTAAAATCAATCTCTTCTTAGTTAACCCCCTGCAATACAAGACAAAGAGTCAACATTAGGTTATAAATCACTATAAAGCCAGCAGCTGGAGACCACCCCTAACGTTTTATAGAGCTTAAACACTGTAATATTCTTCTAGATCAGAAGGAGTCACAAATCGCCAGCTCCAGCCTTCTACATCTTGGTGGCGGGATTAAAATGGGAGACTCACACTTAACACAGGATGTAAAATAAGGCAGGGGTATTGTTTGCAGTTCGGGTGGAGGTCAAGGTGAATGTGATTATTAAGTATGTCTGTTGTGAAATCATCTGTGAAGTAAGGCCAAAGTGAAAGAGAATAGAGAATAAATGCTAATCTACAAAGAAGTAAATGGAAGCATTTCACGGTACATGGGCAAGGATGTGTATTGTGAGTGACATAAACAGCATATTATTAGCAGAAAAGCAAAGACCATCACTCCTGGGTCTTTCAGATCCTTCATACAAAATGTTTAATATTTGAAAGGTTCTCGCTGACAAGTGAGATGAACTCACGCATTGGAGGGCTTGGACATTGTCTGTATATAAAATGTAATTTTATGTTGTGATTTTACTTGAAGATCAGTTAAGGACAACTTAAAAGAAATTGTGCTGAGGTAGGCTAGACTCTGTTCGATGCTTGTAACCACAAAGGTTTTTGGGTTTTGGGATTTGTGTGCGTGTGTGTTAGATAAGAAGAGACATGATTGTAACTTTAGTATGTTGGTTCAATCAACCCATCCAGTCACAGAATCTACTAACTTGTTACTTTTATTTTTTATTTAAACAACAACAAAATATATACAAGGATGCGTTTTTAAGCAGGAAATCTTTAAAGAGAGGTTCTGCAGAAGGAACGTGCTCCCCTCGCCCACTCCAGGGCCTGCTGTGGGGACGGGCCCCGAGACCTGGGCCTGACTTACTTTTAAAAAGCAGACTGTTGGCAGTCTCACCCCATCTCCTCCCACGAGAAGGGACAACCTTCTCTCCACCTGTGAAAACCTATTTATTTTTAAAATAGATTCATGTATTCAGAGTATTAAGAAAATCACCTTAGCGTGTACTCTGAAAGACCTGCGCTTTTCTAACCTATGAAAACGTGTTCGGGTACGTTGGCTTGCTTTGCTCTTCAGTAAACATGTCACATTTCTCCTTAGCCAAGATTTCTCATTTCTGAAGGTCACCCAGGTACTTGACTCAGAGGCTTACAGCGGGTTTAAATGGAACTAAAGATACACCGTGACCTTTCTGACGGCGAAAAGGCTGAGCACACGGTCAGCCTCGGGCTGAAGGCTGCAGAGAGGCTGAAGGGGTTCCGCTCTGACCCTGCCGCGGGTGTGCGTCCCCGTGCGACATGCACCGCGGGACAGAAGGGAAATCTTTCATGACAGCCTGTCTGTTGCCATTAGTACAATCCACGCAAACGTCAAGGAGCCCTTCTCGGATCGGTCAATGCCGGAGTCTCTGGGAACCACCCAAAAAGGCCTGAAGTTATTTGAAATACAGTTTTAGGCAAGATCGAGAGGGCGGAGAAACCGAACAAATCAGAGTGTGGGGGACGTTGCTGATGGTCTGTCACAACATAGGCCTGAATTATGGCATTTCTCCTCCTTTGCTATGAAATCCCAGGATATTTACTGTTGGGCTGTTTTCCACGGGACAGAAATAAACTGACCTACCGAGTCCTTGCCTTAAGCCATGATGCTTGATACTCCTGGTAAATGCCTATGTACTGACTTAACTGGGCCTATTCGAAAGTTACTTCCTCCCCAGCTACTAGGCAGTATAACAGACGCTTCATCCTGCCATTCTCATATTCCAGCAGTCAGCACCGAATTCTTCCTTCTCTATGCTATCCGCTCTCTTCCGGCCAGAGAGGTGTTTACAAAGACGGGGAATGGAAAATTGAAGTGACAGCTTGTAACATTTTTTATTTGCCATTTCTTTTCCCACAATTTAAAGCTAGAACCACAAGGCAAATTCTCTAACACAATTATTTCAGCTCAGGCTTTAGAGTCCAGGGGATTCTCAAACCCTGGCTGGCGGAAAGCCGAATATCAAACCCTCCTTATATGTCCAGGTTTTAGTATGAAACACATTTGCTGGGTAAGACACCTGTGGTCTCCCTCTCTAGCAGGTCTTGTCAGCATAACACGGTATTGTTCATCATGCCATTCTATTTTTTCCCATTATTTTCTTCATCATCCATTTTCAAAACCAAGACAAAATGGGCTTTTTAAGTGGCCCTCGGGTACCTCCGTTTTGCAGGGTGACACTGAGCAGCCGGTGGGCTGGCCTTGGCGGGGGACCTACTTTATTGACCGTGTATTGAGCAGCCGGACAGTATCTGGTGCGGAAGGGTGACCTGCCTGACACGACGACTCAGCCTCGCTAATGTAATACGATCTTCTGTTGATGACGAGTACCGATTTCAGAACATGAAGTATGAAAAATATATACAGCTAGGGCTTTTTCCGCAGCAGAAGTAATAAATTATACAAGGTAATACGCTGCTCTGCAGGAGGGTTGAATCATAAGGGAAATCGCCTTGTCTCCGAAGAAGGAAGTGTTTTAACTTGGGTCCGTGAGAGGTAAAATACATCCAATCCCGGACCTCAGGCCACCTGTGGAGAGGCAGATGGGGTCATGGAAACTGCTCAGGATCCACCTTCTCACCACGCCAAAGTGGGAGGAGCCACGGGCCCAGTTTGAACTTGTTCCCTGAGCTGAGCTGAGCGGAACTAGCCATGAGCCCACTGAGAATAAAATCGTCTACCGCACTGGGCCTGCTAGATTTGGGGCTTGCCTATGGAACTTCAGTCCCGGGAGCTGCATACGCAGTTTGTTTAGATAGCTCTGTCTTAGGGGGAAATCCAGGGCACTTTGGGAGAAGTTTATTTAGTAAAGAAGGAGACCTGGGATTTTACAGAAAGGGATTTAACTGAGCCTACGTCTTAAGACGTTGTTGAGTTTTAGAGCTTTACGGTTCTCTGCTGACATACTTGTACATACGCTACATATATGTGAACCCATGTTGCCTCACTTGTCCTATCTCCAGAGCAATGAGGAGACAAGGCTATTACTCTGATCAGGGGCCCTTCGCATGGAAAGAGACATCATGAGGAAAAAAGAGCTGATGAACAGAGAGGAAGGAATGAAGAGGATATTCATGAAATGCCAGTGACCACCTAGACTCCGCACCTAAAACTGAAATCACCTCCTGTCCTGCTTGCCCCATCTGATCAGTCACACATCCTCATTTTTTTCATCATTTAAGTTCAAAATTGTGGATCTATCTTTCATGTTAAGTTTTATCTTGTCTTCTTAGCCCAGTAACCCAATGACACGTCTCTTCACCAAAGGAAACATTCCTGAGTTCTTTTCTCTCCCCATTACTACTGTTCTCTGTCACATACAGTCTCAGCATTATTCCAGAGTATTCTGCGGACACTGGCCCTTTAAGAGTCTCTTCAAAGAAGAGGGCTTTCTTGGTTAAATATGTTTCAGAAATGCCATAGGCTTTACCTCATTGTAGAGATTTAAAATGCTTGTTAGCAAGTGTGTCTCCCAATAAAGGAACCTCTTTGCCTCGTTTAATCCAAAATTTCCAATCTTATTTCAACACAGCAACTTAGAAAAAATAACAGCTATAACCTCTGAGGACCAGCATTCTGTGAGACACAATCTGAGAAATGCTTTCTGAAAACATTTTAATGACTTTCTATCTAGTTCCCTGGCCGAAGGTAGTCATGCCGAATAAGCCAACACATTGTGTAACTTCCCTGTTTCAAAACATTCTATGCATGCTCGCTGTCTCTTGGACAAAAGTAAGTTCAAGCTAATACTCAAAGGCAGGTACAACCTTTACTCAAGCTATTTTTTAGATGAAAATGCCACTATTTTGAAAAAAAAAAAAAAAGATCTTGCTGAAGCCAAACAAATTCTCTTATTACTCTTACAAAGGACAAGTCACCTGAGTTCTCTAAGCCTCAGTTTCCTCCAATCCTGTCTCGTAGCTAAAACTGCATCGTCAGGTCTTTCCTGACCCATACGCCCTTGCCTGGACCCTGACACTCATTCCATGCCGTGCACTTGGACTCAGCCTGTCTTTTTTATGTATGTTTTATATACATTTAATATGTTTCCTTTTATTCAATGGGCTCAGAGAAAATATAACGCAATGATTGAGGACCATGGCTCCATATTCCAGCCAAGATGACTTAACAGGCCTGTGATTTCAAGCCAATTATTCTTTTGTGTTTCTCTTTCCTCATATCCAAAATGCAAATGAATATTAGTTGGCAGGATTATCAGGAGTATTAAACGGATATGTATGTGTGTAGGAAAACAGAACTACCGAATAGGTAGCTGTTATGATTAATATAAGATTACCGATGTCTTCATGTTAATATCTAGCCTTTATTTTGCTTTGTAGTGTATACAAATGTCTTCATGTTAGTATCCAGCTTTATGTTTTCTTAGGCTTTGCTTATGGAAAGTATTTATGAAATATTTCATGGAGTCAAAAGTATCAGAACTTGGACGCTGAGATATTGCACGGTAGTTTACTTGTCTGGTGGGACACGGTGTTTGATAAGTGTGTCCAGGAATAGTTCTCTGGGCCAAGACCTATGAGATCTAAATTTTTATTAAGGAAACTTGAATGTCCTTGCTTTCCTCACAATAACAAGAGCTTTAACGTTAGGTCAAGGTTGATTGGCGGGAGGTGCTTGGCCAAAGTTGATGTCCCTATACAATGGAATTAATATTCCATTTTCTTCATCTTGTTAATGATGTGTGTATGCAGTGCCAAGTACTTGGCAATATTGGTTAATTAGTAAATCCATTGTAAATGATTAAAGGCACATTAAAGATGTCATTTGTAAGGTAGGCTCAGGGCTACTGTTGCATTTTTGCTCTAATGAGTTAATGTATTTAAGGAAATGATGATGTTGGGCTAAAGTTATTTCAACTTTCAAAAAAAAAAGAGTTTTTAATTAACATAATCATAGGCTTTCCATGAACACATCATTGTCTTTTTAAGGGGAATTAAGGAATTGCATTTGCCTTTGTAATTATATTTTCAAAATACTAATGACATTTGTGATAAGAAATAACTGGTATAGTTATGGAAAAAGGCCTGGTTTCATTATAGCTGATCCAAAGTTCGTTCAACTTGGAGAATGAGAGGAGCAGCAGGAAAAAAAGACCAACAAAACATTCTTACAAGTCAGGGACAGACAGCTGAAATAGGACATTAGCGGAGTGATAATTTAACTGTGTTATGCAAATTAACTACCCAACTACAGATGCCTTAGAATAAAGTTATTTGAGCTTCTTGCGTTCGATTCAAATAGATAAAGATTGTGTCACCTCATAAATTGCAGTACACCTGACATATAAAGCTGTTTTAGAGAAAATCTATTTTTTTTAAAAAATTTATAATATTATCAGTAAACCAGGACATGAGTAGCTGTCAAGGGTTGACTTGAGTTTTAAAAAGTCCACTATGTTAAGTCTTGTCAATACTTTGGATTTTTAAAAATCAATTCTTTGTTCTAGGAAAGCTACCTGAAGATAAAGAAATAAACATGATCTATCTAGTCTGAACTAATAATTTTCAGTACCCAACAACATGTATTTTTAAGCTCCTCTACAAATGATAGTCAAGGGCTTTGTACAGAAGAGAAATCATCTTTTCAAAATGAGCCCTCATCAAATATTGATGCTATTTTTGACACCCCCCTAAAAAAAAGAACGTATCAAGAACGATTTTATCTTTGTTATTGTTCTCATTACCATCATCATGACAGTCACCTAATGTGTTTTTCATCGTGATTGCCTAAGCCATGTATGCTCAGCGCCTGTCAGAACCTAGTGCTTCTATAACCATTGTCCTAAACCAAATAATGAAGTTGTTATTCAATTCTATCCATTCTTAGCACTCATTCCTATTTGGCTTCAGAATGTAGAAAAAACATAATAAAAATTACTTTAGCAAAAAAAGAAGTCTACATACTCTATGGGTTTAACTTATTTGCCAATAAATAAATAATCACCATGGCTGAACTATTCCCCATCTTTGATGGGGAGGTGGTTTAGATGTCTTACTAACGGACATCCATTTATTTTTCTTGCCGATTCACAGGCAGAATAATGAGGAGAGCGGAATGTGAGTCACAATTTAATGTCCCAGGATTGTTTTTTCTTTACACAAGAGAGGGAATATGTCATCGAGGGGGCAGGAGTCTGACTTGTGGTTGTTCCTGAATCATTTCTGTCTGGACTTTCATCGGAAGAGTTGCTTATTCTCTGGGGGAAAAAAGGAACAAGGCAACGAATAAAGAAAGAATCTTAGCTCTGCCTGGGTAGCTCAGTTGGTTAGAGAGTTGTCCCAATACGCCAAGGTTTCCAGTTGGATCCCGGGTCAGGGCTCGTACAAGAATCAACCAGTGAATGCATAAATAAGTGGAACAAAAAATATTTCTCTCTCTCTCTTTCTTTCTCCCTCCCTCTCTCTCTCCAATGAAAATAATTTTAAAAAGGATCTTGGTTTAGGAAATGAGGAAGAGGTCAAAGAGAGGCGAAGAAAGAAGCAGAAACAAGAAAGAAGTGCTGGTAGCAAAGAGTAGGAGGGTCACCACGCAGATGTAGCAGTGACACTGAGTAACCCCTCCGGGTGCTGGACCCCCGTGACTGGCTTCTCGTACAGGCTCGTTGACACTGTTCAGTATTAGACAGGAAGGAACCACTATCTAACCGAGCAAACCATGACTGATTGGCGACTAAATCCTGCAAAACCACCAAGCAAAACACAAAACCAAAGCATGAAAATTGTAGCCCGAGCACCTACCTTACTTCTCTCCGTGTGAAAATAATCGGAGGTGCTATTCGTAATCTGGCATTGTTGAATTTTTTCGTTGCTTTGAAATGTTTTTGACACTTCAACAGGAAGCTGCTTTTATTGTGTTTTGAATTTCTTCTGAGTAACATGACTTCTAGCTGAGTTGCTATGTATTACTTTTTCTGTAAATTATTTGCCGGAAAGAGCACAGATTAAATTGTGAGGCTTTCTAAGACTGTCGGACTGTTTCTGTCTCGTGGCTAAATGTAATGGTCTGACACCATTCAACGTGACATCGGACACTTCGCTGGAGGAGAAATTGAAAGGCGTGGCTCAATTCAAACAACCCTACATATTGTAATTGCACAGGCCAGTGTAAGAATACTCGCTGCCTCTCAAAATCCTCTTCCTTTTTGTCTCAGAAAAATAGTCCATTTGGGGAAGCAGTACTCTCAAACACTCCGTTTTCCAGGTCCCCGGCGATGAGGGATTTCCATGTTACTAAGTTCTGGACCAGTGGTTCTCAACCTTCTGGCCCTTTAAATACAGCTCCTCATGTTGTAACCCAACCATAAAATTATTTTCGTTGCTACTTCATAACTGTAATGTTGCTGTTATGAATCGTCATGTAAATATCTGATATGCAGGATGGTCTTAGGCGACCCCTATGAAAGGGTCATTCGACCGCCAAAGGGGTCGCGACCCACAGGTTGAGAACCGCTGTTCTAGACAAAGAGATGTTAGGACTTCAGAGCAACTAGTTAATAGAATCCGGAAGCTCTTGCAGCCACCTGGGACTGAGTTTACCCCACGCGTATCTGAGGCCTCCCTGAGTAGCCGTATTAGCCAGAGAATGTTGCCCTGCACGGTTCTTTAAGGAAGAGGACAAACCCTGTAGGTATAAGCCTTTGATGCATGGTATGTGTGAGCCGCTGTCGCGGCAGCTCTGAGATTGCCCCTTAGGAGAACTGGAGTTCATAGATGTAGTTCACGGTAGTAATCACTACCAATGAATACCTTAATTTTGTTTTATCTGATATAGTCTCAAACATGTAATTAATAATGGGGATAAAGCAGTCAGCTGATGTTTTTGAATATAATTTGTGAAGCCCTTTGATTCAAAGACTTCCCAGTTATATGCGATACCTGAATAATACACATCTATCTTTATTACATGACATGAAAAATAAAGACCTAAAACTCTTCTTTTTTTTATTTGATGTTTTGTTTTGTTTTTTAATCCTCATCTGAGGATGTTTTTCCATTGACTTTTTTAGAAAGAGTAGAAGAGAGAGGGAAAGACAGAGAGAAATATTGATGTGAGAGAAAGACATCTATTTGTTGCCTCCTGCACGAGTCCTGACCAGGGCCTAGGCAGAAGAGCCTGCAACCAAGGTACATGCCCTTGACCGGGATCAAACCCGGGACCCTTCTATCCGCAGGCCGGCGCTCTGCCCACTAAGCCACACCAGCTAAGACAAACTCTCCTTTATTTATATCTGATACAAAACGTGCTGAGGAACACCAACCAGGAAAACTGATTTTACAAACTTTTTACAAAGTATGTGTTGTCTCATGTGAATGTCTAAGGCAGTGGGGGGGGGGTCATTTTTAATTTAACTTATTTATATATGAGATTAGAGTTAGATTGCAAATGGATACAGAGAAAGCTCTTATGTAAAATTTAATTTCCTCAGCATTACAGAGAAGTCAGAATACATTCAGGCATACGTGGTTAAGTGGGTTGTTTCTCTCGGTTTGGTCCAGATTTAGATTCTAATCATTAATGTGCAATATAGACAAAGTAGGTTGAGGAAGGAAAATGGTGAGTTTAGCTTTATACATTCTGACTTTGAGGTGACTTCAGGACACTGAGGCGGCACACGAGTACACAGGTGCAAGCCCTGAGTGAGGGCAAAGAGCGTCATTAGCAAGACAGATGAGAAGGGGTGTGGCCAACTGGCAGGCTGTACAGCCGTGGGCTGAGAGCCTCAGCAAACATCAGCTTGTTCTCTGTATCTTCGTGTCTGTTTCTATTTTGTGTTGTTTATTCTTTTGGTGGTGTTTTTGGGTTGTTTGTTTTTAGATTCCACATAAAAGTGAAATCATAGGAATTCTTTCTTCTTTATCCATTCATCCATTGATGGACATCTAGACTGCTTCCGCATCTTGGCTATTTCTAGTAATGTTATATATATAAAATCTTGGACTATACTGGTGTGTACATTCAGACTCGGCTTTCTTTCATAGTGAAGTTCTAGAGTTGTGTGTTTTCACATGAAATTAACAGGAACTGATGAAAAGGACCCAGTGTTTGTGGCTCCATCCCTGGGCTTACGGCCTGCACATTTCTGACCCGGGGGAATTTTCTCTTTTGCTCTTTTATGTGCAACTATATATTTAATTTATTTTAATTTAATCCCGCCTTTCCACGTTAGGGCAATGTTTCTGAATCATTTCCGTTCACCATGTTTCTTAAATCAGAAGTACCAAATATTAATCCCTCCTATGTATTTTCTATGCAAGAACTCTCTCTCTCTCTCTCTCTCTCTCTCTCTCTCTCTCTCTCTCTCTCTCACACACACACACACACACACACACACACACACACACACACACCACTCAGTGGATATCTATGTAGACAGTCTCCTGTATGATTATACATTTTGAGTAGCTATTAAAAACCTTCGGTCAGATTCCCCAGAAGCAGACCCTGAGATAGGATCTGTGTGCAAGTGATTCATTAAACAGGCTCCCAGAAGAAATGGGTTTTTAAAAAAAAGCCAAAGAACTGTGAGATTTCAAGCAAAATCTCAGCTGCCACCTGATCGCACGGTGAGCTCTGGAGCACAAATTACACTCCATTTCTGACCTGCCGGGGCCCGAGAGCTGGGCCTTCAAATGCCCACAGTCAGCTGCTGACGGAGGGCCACTGAGGGACACACACACTCCCGGCACCTGCCCTCTGCGCTGCAAGAGCGGGCCTCCAAAGGCTGGGGCAGGCTGCGCGTCTACAGGGAGAGCCCGCAGCTGCAGGAGGAATGGCTTGTAGAAGCAGCTAAGGGTCCTGAGTGGGTCAAGCAGCAATAATAGCTGATGGATAACGATACGCCCCAATTTCATATCACATGTATGGAGCTCATGCTTCTAACTAATGAGACTTACAGAGATCTTACACTGGTGAAAGGAGAAAGTGGGGTGTTCTTATCTGTTTATATAATACAAATTGCGAAACTGTGGTGGTAAGATACAACAACATGAATATACTCTTCATTTATTTCTTTTCATTGAATTAGTGGGGGACAGTGGTTAATAAAATTCTATAGATTTTAGTGTACAACTCCACAGCACCTCACCCGCCTGTTGTATTAACAGCTCTTTAAAGATGATCCCTGTCTGTCCTGAAAGATGGAGGTGGGGGAAGTACAGAGCATGATGGGAAGGTGACCGCTGTGATGTGTGAACATCTGGACCAGCTGCAGCTCTTGGGGAGAGGGCCTCGGGGGGACAGGATGGCCCTCGGGCTGCTCAGAGGCTCTGGGGGAGTCTATCACGGGAAGGTGGGGATCTCAGGGAGCAGAAGGGAGGCTGGCTGGTCTGCGCTGGTCCTGGGTCTCTCGCTTGGGTCACAGCTCGAAGGCAGTGGTGAGGGGTCGCGTTCTGACTGAGGTCGGTGAAGGTCCATAGCGTCTGCCCGGGCAGAGGAACGGACAGAGTCCGGTCCTGGATGTCTCACCACTTAAAGACACCGAGAGCAGCTCGTGTTGGCGCCGAGTACCTGCTCCTCATGCAGGGCTTAGAGATGATATGGTTAGGAACACACACACACACACACACACACACACACACACATTTAAATGGAGTTTAAAACAAACAAATAGCATTGACTAGTGATCCCCTCCAAATTGTGAATTATGCCTGTTGTAGAGAAATTGTTTAAAGGAAGGTCTCTCATTGAAGAGATGCTGAGAAAGGAGGCATCTTACTGTGGTCTCTGTGCGTGGCTCCCCGTTGGTACTAATGAAGCAAAATGTATTGCATTTTCCCCTATAAAGTGGAACATCATGATTTCATTTAAATTAAGAGTTGGAAATGTCACATGTCCAAAATACCAAATGTACCCCGCCCTCAAAATTTGACTTTAAACTCAAGTTTCTCTCTAATAGAAATACATGTTTCTAAAAATAGACTAAGTGGAATAAAACATTAAAATTCAGACCTCATTTGCCAATTCCCCAAGGTTTCTGAGAACCAGTTTGTTAATAATACGGAAGAATAGAAATGATCCTCTTATATGTGTACGTCTATACAGTAAAAAACATGTTTTAAGATGGGACAATTGAGAAGAGGGTGACAATCTTAAGAATAAACTCCTAGCAGATCCTTGCTTCAAAGGTGACACAAAATTATATCACAGGAAGTTAAAAATCGTGTTTAAACTCTTTTGAGTCCCTGTCTAGTATCACTTTATAAAATACTCTTTAAAATTTTTTAAATTGATTTTTAGAGAGAGAGAGAGGAAGGGAGAGGGAGACAGAGAGAAACTTCAATCGGCTGCCTCCTGGATGCCCCCTACTGAGAACTGAACCTGAAACCCTGGCATGTGCCCTGGTCAAGAATCAAATGAGGCTCAACCAACTGAGCCGCACCGGCCAGGACTATAAAATGCTCTTACTCCTGCACATTAGAGATGCCTCCTTACATCAAACACGTTCCATTCGGATTATGAATGTTGTAAAAGTGGGCAAGATTCCAATCATTGTAACATTATAGCTTGCAATTGCTTCCCTATTGCCACCCCTTTTTATTCATTGAATTGGACCTAGTTGGCTTTAAGTTTTGGATTTCATCAGCAGGACAGTTGATTCTTATTATCTTTCCATACTGATGGATATGGCTTAGAGTAGATTTTGGACACAATTGAAGCACAGATAGTTTTCAGAGTAATTCACTTCTTACTTTAAACACCTTTCTATATTCTTAAAATACAAGAAGATAACCATCACAAACAAGGACTAATGGTATGAGAAAATAGATCACTTTTAAAAGCTGTGCATTAAATAGTTGTATTGTCAAATAAAAACGATACCATAATGCCTCCAAATAAAAATAATACAATGCCTCCCATAAAGCAAACAAATAAAAAGCAGCCCACTAATATGAAGGATATGTTGTTGGAATTTCAAATTAATAGGATTGACTATCAAGGTTATTTGAAAATGTGTTAATGAATTAATCATATTTTCCATTGAAAGAGAATAAAAAACTAGAGAAGAAACATATGAGATGGGTTATTTTTCACATTAAATAAAACATTGCTCATTTATTAACATCTCAATAGGAAGAAAGATCATATTAGTAGACCTTAAGAAAACAAAGACAGCATAAAGAATCATGCAATCTCAAAACTACGCTCTCTACTATCACACACACACACACACACATGCATACACACACATACACACAAATACGCACACACACACACACACACATACACACACACCAGAATCAATTTAAAGGCAGAATTCAATAAATATCAGGCAAAAGTGGCCTGTGGGTCACTGACTCAGGGACACTTAAAATTTATAATATTCCTTCCTGAAAATATGTACTATCCAAACCAATATTACCTCTATATGTCCTTTTTGATCTAAAATCATCATAATTAATGTGTCAAAGTAAGTATATAGTTCCATATTTAATATCTTTTTAAGACCTTTAATATTAATATCTACAACAAATTAAACAAAGGCTATTCGCTGCTATGAAATCACCATACTTTATCATTAAGCAAACAAACCAGCAAACCAAAACCTTAATGAATGGCCCATGCTCTAATTTAATACCATCCTACTGGGACCTGTGAGCCCTTGATCTAAATACCTGCAATTAATCAATACTCACCCAATGACATTGATTTGAAATCTTAATAACAACGGCAGTCATGCAAAATCAATTCATCACCTATAATGAAGTGAAAGATTCTAAAATGAGATCATTAAATACAAATGAAATGATTCGATACAATTCGAGGAACTCTGACTTCTGTGTATAACTTGAGGAAATGTAAACTGAATCTTATACACACACTCCTCTGTGGGTATTCAGTGTTTTCAAAAAGAAAACTTCCCACCGGAAACCTCCTTTAATTAACGTTCAGGTCCTATTCCGCACGCTGCCTTGTCCGCCAGGGTTTCCTTCCGATGAAAAGGCAGTTGTTCAACAAAAATGCTAACAAAGTCTAATGATGAGCCCTTCTGCGGGGAGTCCTCAGCCGCTGGTTCTGGGACAGTTAGAGCGCTCACGTGAGCAGCTCAGCTCTGCACCATTTCTTGGCTCCGGCACTGTTTCAGCCACGTCCTCAGCGGAGTCATTTCAGAAACAGGTGGGAATGACTCAGGGAGAGGGAAGTCTGGCAAGCGAGCGTTCCTGCTTTGGGCTCCGAGGCGTTAAACATGGGCAGGACTTGTTGACGCCGTAGCATCAATAACATGTGCGTGTAGGTTCATGCTGTCATGACCATTCACTGTGTCCACTGAAGTCATTTTTCCTGGATTCAGTTGGAGTTTTTTTTTATTTTAAATGCAGACATAGGATAAGAAAAAAAAAATAGTGGTCAGAAAACCTCTCTTCCCCAAACTGAAACTCACGTGGTCAGAGGGACTGCGAGCCGAAGTGCTATGCTCAGAAGGGACGAGGGGAGTGGCATGGAGTGGAGAAAGGAGTCTTTGCAAATGACATAGGAGTTGGAGAGGATGCCCTAGAGAGAAATTCATGCTTTTTTGTCTGAAATATATCTGCTGAAATGTTTATCAGTAGATTGCTCATCACACCCCCACTCCATTGCGGATGTCTCGCTCTACTCTGGAATTTGCGATTTGCTAATATCAGAAATATCATCACCATCATCATCAGGTGAAAATCATATCACAGAGCGCAGTCGCATATTGCACAGAGGATAAAGGACAAGGTCAGTTTTGTATTATATCATGAAGAGAAAGCCTCATAAACTCGTAGCCTTGGAGATCGAAGGTCAAAGCCAGGACGTGTGGGTAAGACTCCAGGTGGACAGTGAGTGCTGCAGTGACCAGGAAGACCAGGTGTGCATAATTTCATCTCTGTTTTTAAAAGACAGCATGGCCAGTCTGTTATAGAACATCTTATCAACGTCAGACTCAGGAGATAACCCACATGAGCCCAACTACTTAGGTCAAGATCCTACTCAGTCCTTTTGCTGGCTAATGACGCAGAGCTTAGTTAATAGCACACTTTCCAGTGTGGGTCTTACCATGCTGAGTCTTGGGGGGCTGGCTTCTAGACATGTTCTGCGTTTCTTTTTCATAGCAAAGTGCATTTACATATCATTTCACCCTTTACTTGCAATTCCTCCTTGCCATGATCATTTCCGTTTATGTATTTTGTCTCCTTGGCCTCTGCTCCACTCTCTCTGAGTTTCTTTCTTTTTTTTCCTTCTTCTTAATCCTCACCCAAGGATATTTTTCCATTGATTTTTAGAGTGGAAGGGGGGAGGGGGGGGAGAGAAACACCGATGCGAGAGACACACATCAATTGGTTGCCTCGGGAACTCACCCATACAGGGCCAAGGATCAAGCCTGCAACCAAACATTAATGATGAGAGAGAATCATTGATCATCTGCCCTTGATTGGGAATCAAATCCGGGACCTTCCAGTCCATGGGTGGAGGCTCTATACACTGAGCCAAACCGGCTAGGGCTCCCTGAGCTCCATTAATGATGGATTAAGGGACCCCACATTCCTGCTAACAGCAGTCATTGCCAGTGGCAGTTGAGTGCAGCTTTCATTGAGGATAGAGGGCCTGCAGCCAATACAGTGTGTCTATAATCTGTGAAGCAAAAGACCACCCGATGTTTCCAATTGGAACGAGGGAAAGCTTTAGGTCATTCCTCTGCAGCCCCACCTCCGTGAACTGCCTGCCTCACCGCAGTGTCTGCCGAGGGCACCGCATTAGCATCGTTCCGGTTAAGATGAAATGCTGAAGGGCTGACTGCATCCAATATCCCTAAACGACACTCATCCCCATAAAACATAATTTATCCCTCGATATTAATTCCATTTGATTTTATTTCCTGTAGCATATGATCAGTGAAGAAAATACTTGTATTACACATTTGGTATATAACTACTCTTGAATCAGATTAGATCTCTCAAATTTACTATAAAAACAGATCAGCCAGATCATGAACCATTCACATAATTATTTTCAGTATGATCTCATATTAATATTGCCATGAAATCAAAATGGAATTTTAATTTACCATGTATTCATCAGTATTACTGCTTAAACCAATAGAAATTCAACCCTTTAAAAAAGAGAACGAAAGATTAAAAATTACGACTTTGGCCCAGTCGGCATGGCTCAGTGCTTGAACGTCAACCTATGAACCAGGAGGTCACAGTCTGATTCTCGGTCAGGACACATGCCCAGGTTGTGGGCTCCATGACCAGTGGGGGGCATGCAGGAGGCAGATGATCAATGATTCTCTCTCATCATTAATGTTTTTATCTCTTTTTCCCTTCCTCTCTGAAGTCAATAAAAATATATTTTTTAAAAAAAATAAAAAAAATATGACTTGGGTTTATATTAGGGGTTTTTTCTTTTGTTTTACTTTATTAATGCATTGTATAGATCTACAATAAAAAGCCATAGTCAAAGGCCATGGCATTGCCAATCTACAGAGTAGGAAATTAATAGCAAAGCATTTGGCTACTACTTAGCTGGTAGGATCTGGGAAGAGGAGAAAGAGGAGTTTGCTATGGAGATACCACCTTAAGAAAGATCTAAAATATAGCAAACCCTGAAGAAGAAGGAACATGCCCACAGACAGCACTGATGCATTGCTTTCTTTGGTGGTGACCTTTGCTATGACTAAAACTACTGACTCAAAAGTAGAATAATTGATCATTAATATTAACTATTTTGGAAATATGTAATATTACACTATTACAATGGCTAATGGTAGTGATTTTTTAAAGCATGTTATGGAGAGGTGTCATATCCTGGGAAGATACGAAGAATCCATTTTACATGTATTTTTCAAAATTCCTTTTGAAAATGACCTGGCTACCAAATCGCTATTATCATAAGGATTGCCAATCTACAGAGTAATTATCAGGGAATACTATGGAGTGGTTAGATAACTAATGTCATTGATGCTCTAACAAATGTGATAGGATAAGAAGCTTGAAATGTTGGGTGGAATATATAAAGGACGCTGATAATAGGGAGCATATAATTGTTGTTTTTAGATTTAATGTAAGAAATAAATACAGAACTGGGGATACTCGCAAGACCCTATGCAAAGGTGACGGGGAGGGAGACTAGATTCCAGGGGTCAGACACCCACAGGCCCCTGGTTAGAATCAGCAGCTGAGGTGAAAGGCACAGCTCTTCACGTCTCTCCTGCCCCCGCCTCCCTCCTGGGCTCCTGAAAGGGCGCAGGAAAGACGAGAGCCTCCCTGCACTGCAGTGTGGGAGACCCCGTTCATCCTGGCGTCGCTCTCAGCTCCCGGAAGGAGCGGTTCAGGAGGCCGCGTGCCTCCGAGCTCAGAGGCGCGGCGTGGACCCTGCTGTTTCCTTTCGTGTCCGCTGCTCATTGGAGAGCCTCCGTCGCGGCCTCTCCCGGAGCCCGTCTTTCTGTGGGAAACACAAAACAGGAAACGGTCCATCCTTTGTCCTCGTCCCATCTCATTCTCGGCCTTTGTCCGGGTATCTCCAAAGCGCGTGAACATTTCCGAGGCAGAAACGGGGGCTGGTAAGGAACCGTGGGAATAAGTGCCCTTGAGATGTTAGCCTGAAGGAATCATTGAAGACTAGACTGAGCTCTCAGCAGGACACTGGGGCATCCAGGGACCAGGCCTGACCCCAGGCAGTGGGCTAGGGAGCTGGATGGGCGTGGGGACTCTCCGCTATGGTCTCCGAAAGGGGCCGCGCCCCTCCATGCTGGATGGCTTGTAACTTCCCTCCTCTGACCACTACCGATCAGATCTGTGCATCTAGTCAAACACTCCAGTTGCTAAGCTGAGTAACTCTAGTGCAAGTGATCGCCTCTCCTGTTTCTCTTGTAGGAGACAGGTAGCACCTTCCTGGGAGAGTTCAAGCCAAACGTGACTGCCTACCGGTTGGAGGCAAAGAGCCCTGAGGCCTGAGAACAGACAATGACCGCAAAACATGTGGCCTGAAACTGGGTATTCAATCCAGCTCAACCCGACTGCATTTCAGTATTTCTCAGTTTAAGCCTTTGCATATGTACCTGGTGATGCGCCTGCACACACACATGTGCACTCACATGCACATGCACTCACACATGCGCGCACACACACGCACATTCACGCGGGATGTGGTTGGCCTAGAAAACTCCGTACGGAGGAGGCTTTTGCTCTCTCCCTGAGACAGACATCTCACCTGCCGCACCAGGTATGACAGCTGGACATCGCCCCCGGAGCCCCGCCATGGCCAGCTTTTAGCAGCAAGTCACTGTCAACATAATTCACCCGCTGGGAAATCCGCTATTACTTCTTTTTCCTTTTGCAATGCCAACTCGAGCAACCACAGTTGATATTAAAATGCAGAGATCAGCATGGCAGGCAGGCGATGCTACTTGCCAACCTGGTGTTCACTTGGCATTCCCCTTAGAACAGCGGTTCTTGACCTGTGGGTCGCGACCCCTTTGGCGATCGAACCACCCTTTCATAGGGGTCGCCTAAGACCATCCTGCATACCAGATATTTATATTACGATTCATCACAGTAGCAACATTACAGTTATGAAGTAGCAACGAAAATAATCTTATGGTTGGGTCACAACATGAGGAGCTGTATTTAAAGGGCCAGAAGGTTGAGAACCACTGCCTTAGAAGCAGGGAGAAGTGTCTCGCTCTCAGCCATGTGGGACTAAATTACTTCTGTTTGCAGAAGTGAGGCCTCGTGGAGGCTGTCTCGCTCTCGTATCCTGGCACATCGTCAGGGCGCCCAGCCTGCAGGCCTCCGGGCATGTGTGCTGATGGCCCTTTCGAAGGCCCTCGCCTCTGAATCGCAGGCTGACTGTGTTGTGTTTCCTAAAGAGACGACACTCCTCTTCCTCGTTTGTTCTCAGTTCTCCTGTTTCCAACTTCAGTCAGAACCTCCAATCCTAGCAGCCTCCTTGCTGCCTCTCTCTGCTGCAGTGTCAGAGGTGGGCGAAAGGAGGCATTAAAAGGAGACATGAATCAGAGCGCCGTAAAACAGTGTTCCATGTTGTTGACAAAGGTTGTTTCATCTCGGTGCCTTAGTTAGGGCTCCAGCAGGGCCAGACGGCTCCTCTCTGAAGACCAAGAGTGCACACAGCATTTGGGGCCTGCGTGACTCTGAGCAAACATCAGTGGAGACGGACAGGGTCTAGTGGTGACCACTGGGGAAGGGGACAGAGAGCGATTCACGCCCGGCAGTCATTCTCTCCTAAGCTAAGACCCTGTCAAATCCCAGCATTGCCACGTCTCTGAATCTCCGGGTTCTCTCTCCACTCAGGCCTGGAGCTGTGGGAGGCCGCAGATGGGTGTCCAGGGAAGGAGAGGGAATCTAGCCTCTGACCACCTGAAGGCAGCAGGACTTTCGGTGGGAGGTTTCAGATTTAAGGAAGAAGCGTTAGGTTTAGACCTACAAAGGGCTCACTTTGCAAGCATCATTTATGGAAACCCATTTGTATACCTAGGGGCTAATGCATGGAAGTAAGGGGAGTCCAAAAAAAAAAAGGCACTTCTTTAATCTCCTGCAATACAGAAGTCCACCCCGATCTACCCGAAAAATGTCCCACCCCGAGAACACAGCCAGCGACGTCAGGGGAAATGTTGATGAGAAGTTGTTATTTCCGAAATTATGTACAATCACCGCCTGGTTTGCTTGTAAATAAAGGAAAACAGCAGCGCGGTGCCTGGTTAAGCTTTGCATACAAATACGCGCGTGCGCTGCCAACTGGCTGCGGTTTCTCCGCCTTCATCTGACTTAGCTCCGCGGGCCGGACACGCGCGAACAGGCTCATTGTGTCCGATGGGGGTGCGCAGCTCGGGCTCGGGACACACGGCCCGGTCCCCGCAGCTGTTCCTGCCCCCCGCCCCCCCCTGCTCGCCCGGAGCCGGCGGCGGGAGAAGCCGGGGGTTACTTGGCTGGTTTATGTGTGTGCGTGTCTGTCAAGGCGCCGCTGCCTTACAAACGCCCCGTTAAGATGAGCAGACCCGCCGGGGAGGCGTGGGGAGGCCTGAATGCGGACGACCGGCCACCCTTCTGCGCGTGTGCGCTCCCCGCCTTCCGCGCCTCGCAACTGGCGGGGTGAGCTCGCAGCAGCCCTCGCCTTGCTGGCCCAGGCCATTTCCTTGTTAAATGTCATCAGTTCATGATCGTCGTTTCCATACAGGAAAGTACTGAGTGACCAAGCACACAAGGTCCCCGCCCCTGCCCCACCCACTTCGTGGAACCCTGTGCCGTGGGCACTCTACCGCGTTGTCTGTAAGAACCAGAACGCGCCATCTCAAGGGATCTCCCCTGAGGACACGCGAGACCCACCTGCACCTCCTTTGTATTTTTGTGACTGAGTTCCGAGGGTCATCGGTTTGGAGTAAAACTCGCTGACGGCTTGCAGATGGGCGAACACGTCCGCGTGCCCGGAGGGTAGCGCCCAGCCGCGCAGGGCCCGCGGCTCCAAGCCCAGGACCCTCCGAACCTCCCCTGGGCGTCTATGGGTCATTGAGGTCAGGAGTGGAGCCCTTGCCATGAAAGCAGCGCCCTCATGAAGAGACACCAGAGAGAGTCAGTCTCCCCTCCCCCCCCCTCATCTTGACCACTCTGCACCCCGAACTAAGAAAATAGATGGTTGTTTAAGGCCCACGATCCGGGGCTCTGTACAGAGGCTTTTGCTCGGATGGGATCTTTCTGGGATTCGGCTGCCTTGTGTGTTCTGGAGACATAAGTGTGAACCACCCGTAACACAGTCTCTCTTAGCTCCCTGCTGTGTCTCTTACCTTCCGTGAGCTCCGACCCCCTCTCCTTGACATCGGGGTGATCTGCCCCGTGTCTCCCGAGTTTATTACAGTAAGTCTTTGGGACTTTTATTTGGGGGGAGGGAGGGACAATAAATGTTTCCTCTGACCCACATTCCTAATCTCCATCCTCCTCTGCTGCTTTTGTTCCGGACATCCGTCCTGGGCGCACGCCTCACGTGCCCAGAAGGGCCCCACAGGACTTGGATGAGGTATTAGGGGAACAAAGGGGCGAGCGGAGGGCACAGGCATCAGGGGAGCGCACCCCCCGGAAAGACGCCCCTGGCACTCCCCGACCTTGTGGCAGGGCCTTCCCATTTCCAGGAGGGGCCAGAAATGCAAGTGTGTAAACATCAGGAACGAATTAAAAGGGGTTTGAAAGGGCTTCTCTGAGCCAACCGCATTCCACTAGGTCAGCCTCTGAGGCCAGTGTAGACCCCGGCTGCTCTCCCCTTAGTGACATCCTCGGGGCTGCGGTCGCTAGGCAACAGTCCTCCTGGTGGTTCATAGAAATATCCTCAGGTCTGTGGAGGTCAGGCCGAGGGGAGACCAGCTCATGGGGGATCCTGTGCCGTGTCTGTCTCCAGCTTATGGGGGATCCTGTCCCATGTTTGGCAAACAGCTCCGGGCACAGAGAACCTCTGCCCAGCAGCTGAGTAGGGCTCCCTGAAGAGCAGACATGGGTTGACTGCCCAAGGGGCTCTGTCCCGGGACCAGTGTGACTATATTGAATAGCGGATGCGCCTGGAGCTGGTGCATCGCTCCGCAGTCACCCCTGTGCGGGCAGCAGGCACTGGTCACAGGAACCACGGCGTCACACTGGACACTTGGATTTTCCTCGCCCCGGTGCTTTCTCCACCGCGATGAGCGATGAGCGCTACTGAGTGTCTTTCTCCTGAGCCGGGCTGTGGGATGACGTCGCAGCCGGGGCCGCAGGCAGTGCTGTCGCAGGGGCTGGTTCCATGGCTGTGCTCCTGTGAGTCTGCATTCTGCTTGGGTTTTCCTGTGGGTGGTCTGACGGCGTTGCTGGGGCGTGGCTCACACTCCCTTCCCTGTTTCTAAGGCCTCGGGCCAGGTGGTGGGAGCTGCGGCAGAGAACTGGCAGGTGTGGGGAGACGGGCAAGAAAAATGAAAACTAAAACCTTGTTCAATGTTCTCCAACAGAAAAAGAAAGAGCAGTTGTTTTTTAATCCGAGGTTTTTTATGGTATAATCATTGTCTCCTTTATTAACACACTTTATCTCTCTTCTGCTATGAGGTGGGAAACTCCTGTGCCTTCTCTTATCTCATACTACCGGTCATTAACACACAGACCGGCCTGGGCTCCTAGTCACTGCTAGAACCGCCGCCAGAGCTTCCCCGGCTCCCTTCTGCTGCCAATCATAAAATGTGCTACTTACTGCTATTGTTACCAGTGTTATTACCTGCTTTTATTTGGTTGATATATTCAAAACCACTTGGCTGGACCTTTAGAAAATATTCAATGAAAAATTCTGCCCCCAGCCTGTCCCCTGCGTGGCTCTTCGCCCCGCGCCCCTGCCCCCTCCCCCCTTTCCTTCCCTGGGTGGGGGTGGGGGAGGTTCCCTCACATTAAGAAGAAATTCTGATAAGATTTTTTAACAGTTTCATCAAAAATCTAAAGTAAAACATGTACTTACCTAGTCACGTGGCTTTCCTGCCTTGAGTTGAGTTGTGAATCGTTGAGGGGTTTTGTTTTTGCTGTCAGCATTTCCTCTCTTTTCTCGTGTCTCTCTGTCGGGATGGGAAGGTCTCTACAGCCATGTAGACATACTAGTTAGAATGCTCCTTCACATGTGAATTACGTTGCTCTATAGTTAATGAATTTTAGTCACATAAAAATACAACTCGGGGTTTTAAACATTTTACCCTATAAAATGGTAGCTGTGCTCATTTTTACTCAGCAACTTCCTTTTCTTGAAGCAGATCACACGCCCAAAGCTGTGTGATTTCGGAATCCTGACACCGACCCTCCCCCGCTGCTGACCTGAGGGACCTACCGATCCCCGCCTGTCCTAGGGGACTTCGTGGCCCTTAAGTGAGCCTGGCCCCCCGCACAGAAGTGCCTGCCGTGGCAGGTGGCAGTTGCCCTGTGCCCCACAAATCATCATGTCCCTCCCGAGCCCCCCAAAGAGCTGGCCAGCGTTTTATGTACAGGGGACGCCCTGACGAGGTGGCGAATGGAGCTAGTCCACTCACTGGCTTCCTCTGTTCTTGTCACTGGAATAAATTCTGGGACGTACGTTTTGCTTTTCAGTTTTGACTAATGCAGATCTTCCCGCTGAGGAACAAAGAGCCGGTTCATTCTTTCTAGACAGAGAGCGGTCATTTACAGGTGGAAATCGGTGCACTTGTGTGGCTTGGTGTAAACAGTGCTAGAGGCAGAAATGCCATCAGGAGGCGATTATCAAACCAGTCCTAGTTACGGGACCATGAAGAGTCCTGAAATGATTTCAGTTTACATTTTAGGAGGAAAGAGGTAACAGTCTGTAACTCTCTCCTCCCCCCGTTTTGACCCTGGCCAACCTCCTCCTAAATATGGGCGATGGGTTCACTGGATAGAAAATAAGGGAGGCCCCTGCAGGGCTCGCTGTGTCCGGATGGCCGCGCCTGCGGGGAGGCCTCTGAGCGGTTTACGGTGTGAATAACCCTGTAGCCCCTGCCTCTGCGGGCTTCGGCTGCGGGGCGGGACCACCCGTTACATCAGCACCAAAGAGACCCCAAACCCACGGAACTCCTCCTTCTGGGCCGCGAGCACATCCCATCCGGGGGCAGGGCCCGGGAGCCCGTCTGTGCGGGGTCCCGGTTACTCACAGAGGACGCGCGCCCTGGGCGCCTTGGAGCATCGTTCCGAGAGCTTGTGGACGCGGGGCCGCTGGCCGCTGTGGGCGCCGTGATCATGCCACCTGCACTGTGTCGCCCTCTTTCCGCAAGTTCTGGGAGGCAGGGAGCTCGTGAGTTCTCAGCGCCGCTTAGGAGGGAACTTACGCTCTGGTGCTGACGGGAGTCCTGGGAAACGTGGAGGTGGACACCGTGCACTTCGCTCTCAGTCTGGATCAGTGGCCCTGGCGGGACTCATTTATTTTGCAATTACCCAGCACGCAGGGGACTCGCACTGTGACACCAGTCAGCTTCGCTCGGGCCCTTCTGTCATGGCTTCCCCTGAAACGCTGTGTGAGCTGCTGGGAATAGGGGCACGTCCTCAGGGGGGAACCTGCCCGGATCAGAGTCTGACGCCGTGGTCGGTTCGGAGCCTTGCCTTTCCACTCTGTGCTCTCTTTGGCGCTCGCGCTCTCTCTCGTGTTGGGTGGTACGGAAGGACCCGGGGGGAGGGAATGCGACTTATTTATGGGGGCTTGTCGGGCATACAGGGTGTCCCAAAACTACGCATGCACACTTTGAATAAGTATGGAGGCAGTGCTTATTAAAATACATTCCATCTTCAAAATGTAATCAGACCAGCTGCTAAGGGTGTACACATCTTTTTTGGGACATCCTGTATTTATATGGCTTGCAGTTAATAGTTATGCATAATGAATGCCAGGAATGAATAGAAATGGTTTTCTAGAATAATCCTACTACCCAGTGTTATGATAACAAGAAAGGTCTGAGACAGTTTACCACGGCATGCGTGTCATTTGGGGCCCAGAACCTGAAAATTATGGAATGAGTGCATGAGAAGGAAGGTATAAAACATACAGAACCAGTCTGTGAGGAATTCTCACACATGTATAGTGAGCGTATGAAAGAAGTCTGACAGAACTCTCCTTAGATTTAAAAGGATCTAAAACCTTACAAATACTCACCAGTAACAAGATGCAATTTTGAAACATCTCTAAGCTATTGATAATGAGAATATTTTTAATCTAATATGCGAGGGGAAGAAACTCACTCTTTCTATAGAAATTATAAAATTTCCTATGAAAAGGCACTCAGAAATGGCAGTCAAAAAATAAGCATGTGGAATAAAAGTATTACAGTAGTTCCTTCAGAGAATTAGTAAAAACATGGATATTTTCCAGGATTTTCTGATTATTTTTGGTGTTGGTCCATTTCATAAATGAATACTTTCCTGTAGTATCTGTACTCATTTTAAGCAGTACCTTCTGTCTTTCTTGTATTGGAGATTTTGTATTTTTCGTAGAGAAAGGCCAAATTTTATGGACATCTGGCCCAGAATCCACCCATGCAGTGAAGTATTCTTCTTCATGGTCTGTGCATGAATAACTGACACATAGAATATGCTTTTTGTATTCCACTGAGCTTCCTTTTGTCTAGATTAAATCAATAATAAGGGAGAGAAAAAAATCCGATTCTAAACAGAAGGTTGTAGCCATACATAAAAGGCGTAGGAAGTAGTTCTATTGAGTGCCAAATTCGAGGCTATTTTGTTTAAATGGACAGCTCTCCCAGCATAGATCAATATGCACAATAGTCTCTCTTATTGCTATTCATTTATTAAATTGTCTGAGGTAGGGAACCCCTCTTCATTAACAATATTATTTCAGGGGTGATTTAGAGACGGTTAAAAAAAAGTTCTGAAAATACTTTTAATGCTGAAATTATTAATAAGTTAGAGACCTTGCAAAATGTTTAACTATGAGAAGTACCTTTGTTGAAACTTTAAATGTAACCTATTTTTATTTTGCAAATAGAGTATTACCATGTGGTGATACCATGTGGTGATCTGTTTTAGACAAGTGGAGATTTAAACAACTTTTCTGAGAAGGATAATATTCTTCTTCAAAAATGTGAAACAATTCTAACCTGGCTGGTGAGCACACAGAACCTAAAGCCTTTTCTGCAGGAGAACGCGATTTGGAACATGTTTAAGAAAGAGAATGACCAGCCCAGGTAGACAAGACTTGAGTTTATTTATACGATTCATATCTCCCTTCTCCAAAGGACATTTACAAACTTAATTTCAAAAATAATAGAACTTCTGAAGGACACACGTTCACGTTTTCATGTCAACATTACAGGTATGCGCTTTTGTGATAAATTATTGGCTGGAAAGGGTCCAGGGGAATCTGGCATCATTTAACTTAACACTTCATATCAGCAATAATAAAACATTTATTTTCAAGTCTGACATATATTACTTAAAATAGATACAAAGTTCAATTTGTAATTTTTAAAGTTTACTGCTATTTCAAGCTACCTGAAAGAAAATACCTTAGTGGAAAAAAAATGTTTTGTTTTTCATAAGTATGACTTTTAAAACAAGCACGATTAGTGACAGTCCACCATATGCACTTTAGCGGTTAGGTAGGTCTGGTAATGAATGATATTATCTTGAAAGAAAAGAAAGAATATTTGTTGGGCAGGTGCAGGTAAAATAATTTTTGGAGACTCTTATAATATGCAACCTAGAATCCAATTCAAGAAGTTGATTTGTTTTGAAAAGTATAACATTGAACATATTCATAAATAATTGCTTAGCTTCCCACTTTGAATATTAACCTGGGTAGCACACCGAAGACAAGAGGTGAGATAAGGTAGTAACAAAATTGTACATCTGATTGATGGAGGCATCCGTGTGTTTTTAAATAGCTCCTCATACGCGTTTTCCTGTCCAAAAATATAAACTTGCTTGTTTTCCATGTATATACAAGTAGCCTGTGGGATCCTGGACTCTGGAAAGAAAAAAAAAGTTGAGGTATAGCACTGAATAAAGCATCCAAATGCGTCTATTTGGCTGAAATTCATCCACGTTACTGTCAGCAGAGAAGTTGATGGACGTGCGCCTCGCAAAGTCTTCAGGTGTTTGCACCTCTGAGAAATTTGCTGTCGGCATCGAATAACTGAACCCCTCAACGGCAATATATACAAAGGCATTTTATTGTTCATCGAAGACAGGGAATTAGAGCCATCAGAAATGACAACTTTATTTTTTTCATAATACATATATTTATTGCCATCGTAGTTCTGCGATTGTCGTAAAATTCGAGCCAGATGGAATTCAGACACACGCGCAAGTTTTGGACACGGACACAGATAACAGCATAGAACTGTACACAAAATAATTACAATTTATTCAACACACTGTTTTAGCACATCCTTCACGGATGGGAATGAGCACCATATCTTTTATGAATATATATTTTTCTCTCTTTTTTTTTTCTACAGCACCAAAGAGATCCAAATAGGAAAAGGAGAGGTGAAAATTGGGTATCAAGAATAAGGCTTGTTTCCATCTCAGCCACACTATCTTTTTTTCTCTTTTTAAATTATTTTCAAAGCTTTTGCCATGTGATTCTGCCCTCACTGATGAGGACATCAGTACCTCCTAACTGGTACATGTATACGTGACGAGTTGTTTTCTATGCCATCCTTTCTCAAAACTCGCATGTGGCATCAAATGGGTGGGTGGCACCAAGGCATGTTTCCTGTCGATTTCACATGTTATTCGTCCTAATCTCAGCCAAGAAAACAGACAGGGCCAACTTCGAATCCAAACTTCTGATTCTGATCACCAAAGTCATTAATCATTACATCAACGATAGGGACTTGGTCAATTCTTGGTGTGTTGATTTCAATCACAGTCTTTTCGTAGCCTTTTCTGGACTGTAGAGTTAAGCAGAAATTGGACAGGTTATGCAATCATTTTATAGTCTTAACACAGATGTTATTTTTCTTCTTACGCTTCTGAAGCGAGATAGGAAGATAAGAAAGGAGAGTGGAAGCACAAATTTATTATTATCGATGTCATAAGCTCTTCTTGTTATCACTTATGTCATGTGTGGTTTTAAATATTGAATGCTGACACCTCCATTTAGCCATAATTACCCAACTATAATACTCGAACATATTGCACAGCTGAAGAGAATCTTACTGAATTGATAAATACCATTTAATAGGAAAACTAATGTTGGTATTGGGTTATACGCCTACATAAATAATACATCCTTATGAGTAGAATCATAATTAAAATAGATATAGGAGTTAAATGCAAGAGGTGAGAGCACTGGTGTGTATGAATTCTGTGGATAGCGATTGGCACGTTTCTACTGGAGAACCCAACGCATCTGCTTCCCCCTCTTCGTGAGCTGCAGGGTAGTTCCTCTCCTTTGACGGGGGCACCTGCTCACTTGTAACTGACTTATCTCCAGGCAGCAGCTAAAACGGGGCTTTTGGGGCGCTCTGTGGGCCATTTTCTTATATGGAATCCCAGCGTGTGGAAAAGATACTCCCAGAGCAGAAAAATAAGACAAATAACAGTGGCATCTACACTGGTGTCATGTAGTGCCAACCACCAAGCCCTCATCAACGAAGTACAGTGCTGAGAAGCATCTGCGGTATGAACGCCGAGTCCTTGATCCGTCATTTTCAAACCATGGATTAAGGGGGGCAACAAAATAAGGTTTTGGTGATGGTGTTTTTTTCATTTCAAGAATAACTAGCTGCAATATTATTCAGATATCAAGAATAATTCCATAAAAATAACCCACGACCCAAGATTACCTTCTGTTGTGGCTTTAAAAATGTGTCTACCTGCCCACCTGGCATGGCTTAGGGGTTGAGCATTGACCTATGAACAGGAGGTCATGGCTGGATTCCAGGTGAGGGCACAGGCCTGGGTTGTGGGCTCGATCCCCAGTAGGGGGTGTGCAGGAGGCCGCACATCAATGATTTTCTCTCACTCTCTCCTTCCTGCGTGTGTATCAGAGGTTTCTAACATACTGTATTTCAACATGTCAGTGATTAGCAGTGAATCTTAACAACGGCCTTGCCTATACGACATGCGACTTGGGGCCACACGGAGGGCCGGGTGCCGCCTGTGCCCGGGGCCGTGGGGCCGCGACTCACCGCGCAGCCGTCGTGCAGCGCTCTGATGTACGGGCTGTTGTCGTGGGACATCTCCTCGTCGTTGGACCCCAGGAACCGGAGGGCTTTGCCGTACCCGCCGGTGGCCGCGTCGTACCAGGCCGCGGACTGGTGGCAGTGGTAGGTGAAGTTCTGCCGCGCGGATGCCGTCAGCAGCTTCAGGAAGGTCATCTGCACCATGTTGATGGCATTGCCTTCCACGTCCAGATAGGAAAGCTGGGGACAGAAACGCCAAAGACGCGTCAAGACTCTGCTCCTCTTCTCCGTCCTAAAGGGATAAATCCCTGTGGACAGTGACCGGGGAGCACGTGGGTGCAGCTCAGAGCCGTTTTCCTTTAAGGAACGTGTGCGCTGAGGGTCAGGGGACCCAGAGCCAGGATCTGACGCAGTCGGGGCTGTGTTCCCACCTGAGCTGCTGATCTTTGGGAAAAAATCACTTTCTTTCTATGCTTCAGTTTCTTCATCAGAAAAAAGTTTTGTTTCCAAAAAGCCTTTCCTTGCATATGTGTGTTTTCTAACAGTAAAATAGTAAAACAGTGAAAACTGAGGTGTCTCAGTGCGACGTAAAGTGAACTATGTTTATGTTGTTTGATGTCGCCGACTCCTTTCAAAATGTCATAGGATAGCAACTGGAAGTAAATTTTTACTCGCGCTCCTGCAGTTCCCATGGCGGCCATGGTCTCCTAAGGCAGTTCCGGTCTTTACTGTTCAGCTCAGACCCGCCCGCTTGTCCACTCTCAGCTGATGGACTTGCTCATCCTTGTACCGCCAGGCATAGTGCCTGGCACGGCGCAGGGGAATGTGTTGCCAGTAAACACTTGCTTTGGATTTAGTAAGAAAAATAGTTTTAATTGCAAAGTCTTAAAAACTGTCTATTTTTACCAAAGTTATAAATTGTGTTATGGGGTATAATCAACAGAGCTGGGCTCAGCTGAGACATATAAACGTAGATTTTTAGAAAAAATTAAATTCACCCAGATTATATTGAAATGAAATCTTATGGAAGTGAAGAGCACAAAATGAAATTGTCAGAATCAAAGATACTAAGTAGATATATTCCATCTAATGTTTCTAACATGAACCATTTTAATGATGTCTATCTCAGCTAATAAAATGTATATCTTATTATTTTAGCGAATTTAGTATATCTGCATTTCTTTTGATAGAAAATTTTAGATTTCTCTAAAGTCTACACCACAGTAGTGTAAGAGCCATCGGTCCTGCTTCGTATAACCTAGATTAGCACTGTCAGTGTCAAGAGAAAGGAAATTTGAGCCTCATTTACGAAGCTCTAGAGCAGTGGTTCTCAACCTTCCTAATGCCGCGACCCTTTAATACAGTTCCTCATGTTGTGGTGACCCCCAACCATTACATTATTTTCGTTGCTACTTCATCACTGTAATGTTGCTACTGTTATGAATCGTCATGTAAATATCTGATATGCAGGATGTATTTTCATTGTTACAAATTGAACATAATTAAAGCATAGTGATTAATCACAAAAACAATATGTAATTATATGTGTGTTTTCCAGTGGTCTTAGGCGACCCCCGTGAAAGGGTCGTTCGACCCCCAAAGGGGTCGCAACCCACAGGCTGGCGACCCACAGGTTGAGAACCGCTGCTCTAGAGAAACCATTGCATGTTGAGGTAACAACATACCAATTTTCCTCTCTTAAATTCACTGAACCAGCTTCCCGGCTTCTCCTTTGGCCACGATGAAATTCTCACCTGTTGCAAAAGAGCAGGGAAATCAGACAGTCGGTAAATACCATGAACAATAACATGTGTGTTCACATCAGTAATGTTCAGTAGGAGGGAGATGCTAAAGGGCCTACTCTGGATTATACAAAATGATACAAAGGGCCAACTTGGAGATGGATCCTGGGAATTCCCATTTAGTGAGGACGAGTCATTTTCTTGGTTTCCTTTCACTGCTAAGAAGAAGGGAAAAGAACCTGGTAAAGGCAAGCGAAGGGCTGCAGGGAACACAGCTGGGACGCCCAGCTCACCCCTTGCCATGGATGCCCTCCCAGCGCCAAGTGGCATCAGCCGTCTGGCGGGTACGACCAGCATCCACAGCCACGGTCGAGCCTGAAAGTCCCCCGCCAGCAACTGAGGCGGATGCGACAGAAAGTCGTTGGCGGGAAGCGAGCCTGGCCATGCCCTGCTGGGAAGAATGGCCGGAGTCTCTCATGGATCTGTGTGGATTGTTTTGCTTTGCCAAGAGGAGCGGCATATACGGCTGCCTTCTGGCAGGGAACTGGAGTCATCGGTGTAAGGGTGCATTTCCTCTTTGCCACAGGTCTTGCGGGCTCCAGGAGCTCTGTGATGCTTCGCCGCGTGCCGTGCGGGTGGGAAATGGAAGTTTGCTTTGTCTCCTGCCCCTACTCTCCACGCTGCACATAAAGCCGCTTGTTCTGACTTAGGGAGTTTCTGTGACTCAGACTCACGCCATTTCCTAAGAAGAATGTGGTTTATTCAGAAGCCATAAAGGCAAAATTTCCCACCTGTATTGTGTTCGGAGACTATAATTATGCCAGTGAAAACTCTTTCATTATATTAATAATTAGCCTTTAGCTTTAAAGATAGAACTCCAATGTACTGATACTGCTAGGTGAAAACCAAGAAATGAGTTTGGCCCTAGCTGGTCTGGCTCAGTGGATAGGGCGTCGGCCTGTGGACTGAAGGGTCCTGGGTTTGATTTCGGTCAAGGGCACGTATCTCGGTTGCAGGCGACTCTCCAGCCTGGGAGCTGGTTGGGGTTCATGCAGGAGGCAACCAATTGATGTGTTCCTCTCTGTCTTTCCCTCTCTCTTCCACTCTCTCTGAAAATCAATGAGAAAATATCCTCGGTTGAGGAAAAAGAAAGAAATGGGTTTGAAGGGACTAAATATTTCAAAAGTATGCATGTGTGGAGAATACTCTTCTTTTATTGAAAAAGTAATTCTTTATGAAACTCTATTTTCAGCATAATACACAGCTGCGAGTTCTACCACGTGGTGGGTGGCGTAAAGACTATTACACATGCACTGAAACCTGAGGATCCGCTGTGTCATGGAAAGCCCTAGAATTTTAGAGAGCACACAGGTGCAAAAAGGACACACGTGGGTAAAAATACAGGAGAGAAGTATTTGTTAACGCCACATATCACTTGGTGCCTCATTCATGTTTATGCAAATGGAATGCTCTAATTACTCCGTAAGAAAAGCAGATGAATGAGAATATGACAGCAGCATTTTCCTGTTGAGTTCAATATTGCAAAAACACGGCAGGAACTGTCGCAGTCACCACCAACGCACTGGCTTACCCCCTCGGATTTCCTGTCTGGGTAAATGCACGTCTCGCCGCCCGACGTGAAATTGCAGTAAACCTTGAAGGAATCTCCTGAGCAGCCTTGGTTAGGATCGATCCAGTATTCGCCTGGAGGCAGGGAGCAATAGGTCATGGACAAAGGTCATGGGCAAACTCATGTAGGCCTGAAAGCAACTGCATTCTATATCCAATTTCATTAGAGAAATGAGGTAACATAAATATCCACCCGTCTTTCCCACAGTGATTTCTCGTATGCTTTCGGTCGTCTTGGGGTCTATGTTTGAAGAGGTAAAAAGTGACCCTTTTGTCTTGTCTGCCTCAGAGCTGTGCCCGTACCCCAGGTCCTCTGCCTGGACACCTGTTTTCCTTCCTAGCACGCCTCTTACTTTCAGGTCTCAGCTTCCATGCCGCCTCCTCAAATAGTAACCTCTATTTCTCATGTGCAATGAGTCGCCCGTACATGGAGGCAGATATACACTCTTCCCTAAACCCCGTCGGCATTATTTACCACTGAAGGCAGCCGAGTAGAACAGCCAGGATATATTTTCTTGGTTTAGTCGTTGGTAACAGTGGAGGCGGTGGGAGTATCTACTCGGCCTGAAGGATTACCCGTGAGCATTACTTCACAGCGAGAACTCCTCCGTGCGGTAACTGTCCTCCTCCTCTGCACGGGCCCGCAGAGGCAGGTGGATTCTGTGCACTTAGAGGCCGCGTGCTACTGATGCCGTTAGCTAAGTGGCGCCGAGCACACTGTACCCTGTGGGTGACCCTGACGGTGGGGGCAGGTGGGTGAAGATGGTAAATAGGGATGAGCAGTTGCTCTGGTTGTTGGTGGGTGGATGAAACACATTTTTGCTCCAAGCTATCCTAACTCTTAAATACTCTGCTCATTGGATCAAATACGATTCAGTTACGCTATTTCATCATGTTGATTTCACTCATATTAATGTAAAGTATGTTAGGGTATAGGATATAAATAATCATATGGTAACGTGCACATATGTGTGTACACATCAGTCCCATTCTGTGACTATTACAAGGCAAAGTGCATCTCTGTTATCTATAATCATCCAAAAATGATCTTGTCATAATTTAATGAACCCTTATTTAACAGACACGGGTTTTCCAAAGCAGATCTTGCATTCTGCAGCATAAATGACTTTTTCTCTTACAAGATGGGAATTAATAAATGGTTGGCTTTCGCTTTCTTTGGAGACTGTATTAACACTTAACGAGAATGAATGAGCTGACACCCGCCTCGGAGCTGGGAGGCGCCGTACTTGGGCTTGGTCATGTGTCACTGACGTACCATCAGGGAAGTCGGGGTGGCTGAGCTGCAGGTCTTTGCACGTGCGGGCGGGGTTGGTCTGTGTGCCCATTGGAAACTTCATGTGCTCAATGTCTTGTTTCAGGGAATTGAGGGAACCGAATATTTCCTCCATCCCGTCCGAGTAGTCGAGAGTAGCGTCCCCCGCGTCGGCCTGCATGCCCTCCGTGTGTCGTCTTGTCTTCTTGGGTGACAGGATGGGTAGAGGCTGGATGACTTCCCCAGGTGGACCCTGCGAGAGAGGACACACAGGCCTTGTTTCCTGCGGATCTTAGTTATTGCTGGTGACGGAGCACGCACTGGCGTGGACCTTCATCAGCTGCCTGCTCTCGTTTATTAATTAGTCCTCATTTACATGCCTTAGCCCCACAATTCGCTTTCAGTCCCTGAAGATGAAGCACCACTTTAAGGCTCTTGTGCTAAGGAGGTGTCTACTGTGCTTGATGATAATTTATATGATGATACTTCAATCTTTTACAAATACACCTTAGCTGGTTTCAAACATTTATAAATGAACAAACTCAAAAGAAATGCTACCAGACTTGCATTTACACTAAATCGTTGATCCATATCGTTATGGGTTGAACTATGTCCCATAGAAGTCTGGAGTGCCAGCACCTCAGAAGAAGACTTTTATTTGGAAATGGGGTTGCTGTGCATAGAATTAGTGAAGTAACTGAGAGCAGCAGGGTGGGTCCTAGACTGGCCTCCTTGGAGTGAGAGAAGATGGGGGCAGAGACCGGCCTGGACAGAAGTCAGCGCAAAGAGGCGTCAGGAGAAGACAGCCACCCACGCGCCGGGCGGGAGGCCTCCCTCGGACCTGGCCCCACCGCCTCGGAAAGGACCTGCGGGCACTCTGGTCTAGGGCTTGGGCCCCTGGGACTGCTGGACAGTAAGAGCCTGCGGGGGAAGCGCACTGCTCCCCCTCCAGCTGGGAAGCAAGCCCCCCACAGGGGCCTGAAGCCTGGACATGCCAGCGTTCACCCGTGGGGGTGACTCATCGCTTTTCTTATCCTTAGACGCAGCAGGAGAACAATGCCGACCTCAGCGCTGTTTGCTCTGAGTGGCAGATATGCATTATCGGTGTGGCAGACCATCAGCTGCTTTCATGAAAACCTGACATCAAAATAGATGAGTTTCTTAAGAAACTAATAAGAACAGGACTCCCCGAACAGAGATAATGAAAGCATCTCTATTCACAGCGAAGCCAACGCCAGGACAAGCCTCGGCGTGCAGACCGAGAGCTTCCTGAGCGTGGCTGCTCCCCCTCCGCACACATTTGGAGGCGGCGTCTCGAGACCCTAAGAGCCACGAGGCCACGCTCGCCTCCACGCACTCACCGGAGGCCCCGGGGGCCCTGGCAGACCACCGTCGCCCTTCTGGCCGGCGGGCCCCTGTGGGAAAGGAAAAGGAGCGAGATGAACAGAGAACACGGCCCTGGAGGCGACAACCTCCTCGCTGCCAGGGCCTAGGGCGCAGGTACTCACCGTGGAGCCTTTGTTCCCCTTGGGACCTTGAGGGCCCTGCAAAACGCAAGAGCAAATCACAGAGATGAGGGTGTGTGTCTCTCTGGGGCATCTGTGCGTTTACTTGAGAAAGCTCTCTTTCCTGGTACTTACTGGTAAGCCTGGAGGACCAGGGGGCCCGATGGGACCAGCAGGGCCTGGAATCCCCTAGGAGAGAGGCAGCCGCGTTAGAGGGTTTTTCTCGGCCGTCACAGTGTCCTGGTTTGCATGGCAGCCACAGCGCCACGTGCAGAGGACGCAGAAATACGTGGGAAGAGCTTACGTTTCCCACTGTCTGTCTAAGAAGTCACTTTGCAAGGTAGCCTATTTCATGTTGCTTCAGTGTCTGCATGCATATTCATGTTCCTGCAGCCTTCAGAATAATGATTTGCAAGTGTTGGGGATCAATACCTGTGAGTGCAATTAACTACTGAACTGTAATTTCTGTGCTTCGAACTTGTCACGCTTTTAATTTATTTATTCTAAGGTGAAATAAATTTCTCTTTGAAAACACTACTGACTCCAGGAGATTAAAGACGCTCTGAATCGCCGCCTCGGTCAGGTAGAAAGGGCTGTGCGCGTGCTGTGTGTGTGTCACCGGGATGGGCAGGAGGTAATGTCCTTCCTCACCCCGTCGCCCTTCGCTCCTGGAGATCCCTGGGTCCCGGGCAGCCCTCTGTCACCCTTCTCGCCTTGTTCCCCCGGAGGCCCGATCAGGCCAATCAAACCAGGATGCCCCTGTGGGAGGCAGAGAAAAGAAGTGTTAACACTATAGACATCACAGCCTGGTAGTCACTTATCGTCATAAAATAATTGCACATTGAACTTGTGAAACGGAACTTGAACTTTCTGAAAAGGCTGTGGGATGAAGACCCGCTCTGCCCACACCTCACACGATCGTTTCCTCTGACACTCAGACCATGCGGGGGGCTGGGGGTCCTGTGGCAGGACATACTTTGTAAAAGTAGCCTCTTCGGTGTTTCCTGTACTGACAGGGAATTCCCTCAGCCGCAGGACCAACAATAACCAGATGTGAGGTGCTGGTGAGGTAAACAACTGGAGGTCATTGTTCCAATAAGCATCTGATTTTATGCGAAATGACTTCTATTAAGAGATTGTGCAGTCTTTAAGAGAGATACGGAAACTTAAAAATAATCCAAAAATATTCATGCCGTTCCGAAAAAGGCTTATTTTACAAAAGAATTATTTGGTGCAGCTCAGTATACATTTTGGGAGATCAAATTATTATTTTGATCTATAAGATAGTCTGTTCAAATTTTTACTTCCATGTTCAAAGCATAAAAGCGGGCCTTTTGCTATTCCCTATGTTTACTTCTGAATTCCTATTTTAGCATAACCTCGTGCTCTCTCTGTATGTCCCTACAGGGGCACTGAGAAAAGGCAACACTGCATTCTGGTACCTTCTTCATGCGACTCTCTGTGTATTGCCTCTTTTCTAAATCCATCTGGAGAGCTAAGGACTGAAGGCGTTGTCCTCAGAACAGTCTTTGAAATTCCCCATTCGGTGCTTTTAATCTGCAAACGTATTGTCTCTGCTACTAGAGTATGAAAACTGTAGGAGCACAGGCTTATTCTCACCTTCTCGCCCTTGGAGCCAGGGTCCCCTTTGAGGCCAGGTAATCCGGGGGGTCCCTAAACAATGAGAAATTACAAACACTCAGAGCGGGTGTGAATGTGGGAATCACCTTACTACCCCCCCGCCAGAGCAAGTTCGGTTTGGATAACTCGACCAAGTTTAAAAAATAATAATGACCGGGATTTATTTTTCAGAATTCCAAACTATTGTGCACATTTAAAACTCTGTGGTTGACTATTTAACCATAATAATAAAATATATTAATGATCATTTTGATTAAATAAATATGAAGACAGAAATAATAGTGTTTCAGTTGAGAAGGGTAAATTGTTAATTGCACTAATTTTAGAAGAAGGGGTTTCCAAATAACATCTATTCAATCAAATATTTTGACATTAAACTCAAATTCAAAGATGATGCTGTTTTCTAGTAAAATCTAAAAAACCTTAGTTTGGCGTACACTCGGGAGAAAGGTCGCGGTGGGTGGGAAAGCGGGTAGGAGGCTGCTTGCTGGCACGGGTAGTGTAGTGGCTACTCCTCCAGCCTGGAGCCGGGCACTCACTAGTTGGGTAAACTTGGCGTCTGTCACTTATCTCTGAGCTTTATGTAGAAAAGTATCCTAATAATAACAACCGTGGCACAGGATTGTTGTCATGAAAGAAAAACCAGTCCTACAGAAAGCACCGCCTAAACTGGAGTGCAATGTAACTATTAATTATTATTCCTTTTTGCTATGCCAATCGGCTTCCTCATCACAGTCTAACAGAACCAGCAAAAGTGCCAAAAAAAAGAAGAAACCCTAGGAATTCTAATTGCTTGGGCTTAATGGGAACTATACCAGACATTTATTTGTGTTTCTAATGCATTTTAAATCGTTTCTATGAATATTATTCATGAAGGAGGTACAGGAAATTCTTCCTTAATACCTCTAAGCTAATAATCTCTATGAAATTACAATATCTAAGGAGGAATTTGCCAGGCAAAAACCAGTTTCGAGTCATTTCCATCTGCTGGAAATAGAAAGTGGGGAAGATCTGATATGAGCAGTAGTTATAACTAACCCTCTGAACTGGGGACACATCAGAATACTAACTCTGCATTTAAAGCTGTTATTCCAAGTGGACATAGTTCCTAGTTCCCCTTTAGGATACTGAAAATGGAAAAACCCTAGAGAAATACATAATTCATAAGTAATACAGTGAACGAGAAAACGGGGGATACGTTCTTAAGTGTCTGGAACACACAGACATTCCCTGCAGCGCCCTGCTTTGATAAACATCACAAAACTCCGCTGCCTTAGCGTTGCCAGGCACTGCGATGTTGTGAAATAATATTTAATTTGGTCAAAAGCAAGCATTATGTTGTTTGAACGTGCTAATCACTATGGAACACTGCACACCTCGACCTGCTTACAGATAGTTTAAATGTAGCATAAACATAAAATCAAACTGCAGTTTAGTAACCAGGCTGCCAATTACTCAGGCCTTTGTGGTTTCAAAGAGAACGCTGTCGGTTCTTTTATTGATCAGCCTGTGAAGAGAGGGAATGGGAGGTAGTTCTAAGGTGAACACTGAGCAGTGTTTCAGCAACACTGGAGTGAATAAAACACAAATAAAAGCTTAGGCCCAAAACAGAGATGCTCACCTGCCTTCAAAAACTACAATAGTTCATTAAACACCCTCACATCCAGAACAGAGGCTGTGAATGTTCTCATGTTACAGACCAGGAACTTTCCTAAAGCCGCTCAGCCAGGCAGTGGGAGCGCTTGGTTTCGAAACCGGGGAGCTTGGCTCCAGGCTCAGTGACCTTAACCATGATCCGCTCCTCCTCGCTCAGATCAAAAGAGTTGCCCACAAACGTATATCTCGGTTAGCTGAGTCTGAAAGATCATTAAACGGCCATGAAAGATACCCTAGAGATGACTTCTCCTGCTCTCACCTTCTGAGGACCAAGCAGCATCTTCATTAAAATTAGATATCACAGTCAAACGCTGTGAAAAAGCAACAATATGTCCTTAAAACAAGCAGCCGGAGACGGGTGGGCACCCAAGCTCTCAATCTGACCCTTTCTCGGCCACACTGGGCCTGAATGGGAATGGGTTTGAGGAGGTCAGCCCCTCCCTCGCTCTGTAAACCATGTTTACCTAAGAGCCGCCTCCTGGTGGCCTGTCTGGTTTGTTTTTAATATAACCATTTAGCCAGAGGAAGTCTCCCGCATGATTGATGTTTTTTATTTCATCCAGGAAAAAGGTCAGAATACTTACTGGAAAAATCTGAAATAACAAGAAAAAAATCCCTGGCGAATTTTAGGGTGGCATTAAGGCAAAGTGCTTTCTTTCTCCAGGTCGGACTCTGCAGCCAGGAGCAGCCCGTATTCATGGAGAATATTTCCCAAATAGTGCAGACGCTGGGGAGGTGGGGGGAGGTGGGGGGAGGCGGGGCAGGGCTGGCCCACAGCCTGTGAGGTCAGGTCGCGCGCTGACTTGATAATCTCCTGCTTGAAGTCACTCAAAACTTGGTAACTTTTATTCAGTCACTAAAATAACTGATCTTTAACTTTTCAGAGAAAGTTAAAAGACACTCATGTTAGAGGAAATTCTGGTGACATTTTTACTAAAAGGAATGACCCCAATTCCCAGAATAATTAAGATTGTGAGACCCAGTTTAATGGCTTTCTAAGTATGTAAATGTCTCTGAGATGATTAACATATTCATGATCAGCAGCTTTTTGTAGAATTTAAGTTACTATATGGAAGTCCTTGCTTATTTAAAGTAGTGAGCGTCACTCGCAGAGCCTTCAGGACTGGGCCAGCGCTGCTCTTTTGAACGCAGGGCCCGGAAAGGCAGGCAGCCGCACGCATGTGGGGAACTGTCTGCGTTTGGAAAAGACCTGGCCGGGCCACTGGTGGCATTTTATTCGGAGGGGAAACATTTTTTTCATCCAAGGACAGAACAAAGGAAAGATCTTCTAATCATGGGGCATATTTTCAAAAGAACCTATCAGTTAGATTTATTTCCCTCTTCTCCAGTGTAAGACACTTCCTTGAATGTTGCACAAAATAGAGAGCAGGTTATAAGCTAGAATAACGGAAACTGTAGCTCATAAACGATTTCGTTTCTGGAATTCTCCCCTCCTAACAGGAAGGGTGCTACTCACCAAGGGACCGGGCGGCCCGTCTTGGCCTGCAGCTCCGGGGAGACCTTGTTCTCCCTGTGAAACATAAACAGGATTAATTTCTTAAATGAACAGAAACATATTCTTTTAATTTTGGAAGCAAGCAAACATTGCCTGTGGAGTCCCTCACATGGAGAACTCCTACAATTGTAAGCAATCTCGAAGCTTCTCCCTTTGTGTGGCGTTTGTCTACAGGCACAGGCGCGTGCAACACACACACACACACACACACACACACACACACACACACACACACACGGATGCACGCGCTAGGTATAAAAATATGACATATTTGTGATCTTAGGGCAGTGATGGCGAACCTATGACACTCGAACTCATTTTTTTGGTTGATTTTTCTTTGTTAAATGGCATTTAAATATATAAAATAAATATCAAAAAAATTGTATATGTGACACGGCACCAGAGTTAAGTTAGGGTTTTTCAAAATGCTGACACGCCGAGCTCAAAAGGTTTGCCATCACTGTCTTAGGGTTTCGTTTTCTACTCTGCCTTTATGAGTTAAAATTACACCATGAACTAATTAAATAGATGACATACTGAAATATTTAAGATTTTCATTATTACATATTTCCCAAATTCCCTTCAAACATCCACACTCTAATTTATAAAATAGTGCTGACACGAACATTTTCATTTAGAATTGTGGTGTGTGTGTTTTTAAAAAGACAAAACATCACAGATGCTCACCACAGGCCCGGGGATGCCCCGAAGGCCCTCCGGACCAGGCTTCCCGGCGGGGCCCTGAGGACCAACTGGGCCAGTCTTCCCGGCAGGCCCTTCGGCACCTGCTTCCCCCTGTTAGAAAATACAACACGGGCACACGTGACCAGTGAGGAAACATGTCTTGTTATTTCATGAGAAGTGTGAAGTCTAAAAAACGTGTCAATCTAGACGTTGGCTGTGTATGCAAAGCCGTGTAGGCATCAGATTTGCATACGTAAGACCTACCCCGCCGGCCTTACCTTGGCGCCCTTTTCCCCTTGCCGTCCCTCTGCGCCTGCTGCTCCTGGAGGGCCCTGCAAACATCACACAGTCAGACCTCCTCTGCGCTTACAGGGTCACCTGGGACATAAAACTCTCGGCATTCCTAAGTCTTGTGGCCAACTGATGTAGAGAAGAGGCATTTATGTTGCATAACCTCATATTCAGAGTATCAAAGAAAATGTTCTGAGCTAGAAATAAGGCATTATAATCCCCATGATATTTACATTTTGTGCCTAATAACTGTGCCGCATTATTCATGTCTTCACTTTCGGCATTTCCTAGAAACCTTTCAACTCGACACCAACAGGGGTCCGGCTGTGAGAGCCGCCACAGTAAGAGCCACACGTAAGTATCCGTAATAAACTTATTCTAAGGCCTGTAAAACTGACAATTACTGAGGAATATTTATTTCATGTCCACTCGTTAATTGAATTTGTATTGCTACTTTAACAAGCATGCGATGCCAGGTGATGGAATATTCTGCACCAGTTCAGACACAAGTCCTGAAAGCTTAAATGAGTGATCTCAAGAAAATTGCATTCATTTTCCCCAGACTCTCTTGTTTTATTTCAGTTTTTGCAATGAGTTGTGCTCAGAGTCAGGGGCTGAGACTGAGGTTGGGGGAAGGAGTGGAGACGGTGCTTTTTAAGGCTGTCATGTTTACGTTATGTTAATCAGCTCCAGAAATTATTTCTCAGCAAAATGCATGGAACAAACTTGGTTTTCGAACAGCTGTGAGGCTAACTCGGGTCTTAGCATTTCACGGCTTATTGACAGCAGCTACACACTCTTCTAGTGCCTGAAGGAAATACACTTCTATTCTCAAGTATTACCAATGCATGACAGGGTGTCCGTGTACTACAAATGACAACTTAATTCCCCTACTTGTTCAATAACTGTTAGTGTGTTGAATGTCAGTATCACTGCCACTTGCCACATTCTGATCAATATTCTATTAGGAAGGCTTCTGTGTAGGATTCACTCATGGAAAAAATGGTAATACGTGTGAACGCATGTCTTGCCATTGCTCCTTCAGCACTGGGGTGCTGGAGCTAATGGCTGTTGGTCTGTCTTTCCGGGTCTCCAGTGTGGGGAGACCGAGGAGAGGAGGAATGTTGCTGTCACAAAGCAGAGACAAAGCTTACTTAAGCTTTCATGTTCTGGTGACTGAAGGAGCGTAGTGAGAGGAGGAAGGGAAAAGGGGCACTTGGTCAATGAAGAGAAATTGCATTCCAAGAAGATATTTACTACAAACCAAATTCATTTCTGTCAGAGAGAAATGTCTGTAAATATCAACTCACATTTATGTTGCTGGGAGACCAAAGGAAAACCTACTACACTCTGTCTACAAAGATGGGTGTGTGAAAATGCCCCTAAAATTAAGCTACCAGGGGGGAACAGCTCGGTCCCTTTGGATTTCTTAGGGAGACCGAGCCCAAGAAATACACTGAGTGGCTAGATTATTATGACCACCCCAAGAGTACTTCATTGGGCCACCTTTTGCCTTCAATACTGTGGCAATTCTTCTTGGCACTGACTCCACGAGATGTTGAAAGGTGATGTGAGGAATCTGACACCATGCCTGAATAGCACTGTCCAGTCTGTGAGATTTGATGGTTGTGGAACCAGCTGCCTGATGGCTCTTTCAACTTCGTCCCACAAATGCTCAATTGGATGGAGATCTGGTGATTGTGGGGGCCACCTAAGCAAGGTAAAGTCTCCCTCATGTTCTTGGAACCACTCCTGCACAGTATGAGCACTGTGGCATGGCGCATTGTCTTGTTGGAAGAAGCCATCTCCATTGGGATACGCCATCACCATGACAGGATGAACTTGATCAGCAACGATACTTAGGTATGTTGTGCTGTTCAGACGTTTATAGTGGTCTGGCCCTCTTGCAACTTCAGCGCGAAATTATAGCTGATTTGCCTACAAACATCAGGTGGTCATAATAATCTGGCCACTCAGTGTATACTTGGTGTTTCCCACCTATCCACGCACAGAGTATGTGGCAAAGAGACTAGAGGCGGAGCAGGCCTAACTGCTGCAAGAGGCGGGTCCACAGAAGCTGTTATAAAACAGCACAGCAGTAAGGACAGGGAGGGAAATCTAGCACCTGCTGGAACCAACATCTCAACAAGGGCTCTGCTTCCAAATCAGAGACGTGTGCCCATGGAAAGCGATCTAACGTTTCCTGCTGATGGCTCCCGGGCCCATTCCCTGGATCCTGCGTCCAGGTTTTCACAGTTTCTTAGGTAGCCCTGGCCTGTGACAGTCCATCTCTCTGGGATGCTCTGGAGCTGACGCTAACAGCCCAGGACAGCTACACAGAGGCGGCTGCACAGACAGGGGAGCTGCCCTCACTGTGACCTGTCGGCCCGAGTGTGATCCAGTTCCAGAGGTATTTTGGCAAACTTAAGAAATCGCCCTCTTCTCCAGGACGTACATTTCTCAGCGTCATTCTAATGCACTGCTTACATAAATAGTATATGAATTCACACACATAGTGGGTAACGCGTAGAGGTTTCCAATAAATCTTTTTAAAAACTTACTCTTTTCCCAGGAGGACCTGGCGGGCCCGCCTCACCAGAGGGGCCGGGAGGACCCTGTAAAATGAGAAAAATACATTAAAGCCACTGGGTGCTGTTTTACGGCCACAGCATTTTTCAGAATCAGGACTGAAACCAACCCTCCTGCTTCGTCTCCCACATCTCCCTCCTGGAGAGTCCCCGCCCTTCTCCAGTGACTGCGCCTGCCTTTAGGGACTGTAGGCAGCTACCTGGGGAAGCCTCAGAGCCGGAAGAAAGCGGTCAGAAATACTGTGTTCCTTTAGAAAGTGCTCATTTCTCTCTGACAAGCATCCAGTAGACGTGCTGACTATAGAATCGCGTGGGCGGCAATGCCACTCCGCTCGCATACATCTGTGCAGCCATGGAACGATGCGTGTCCACCCTCCCTGCGCCACGCCAGCATCGCCACGCCCAGGAGCAGGCACCTGCCGGCGACGGCCCGGCGCCACCTGCACAGAATGAGCCCGAGCCCCGCGGGCAGATCTCCAGGGGGGCGCTCTGGACACGGAGCTGTGCTCGGGGAGCCGCGTGTCTCTGGCTCCTGCTCGAGCCCGTGCCCGCCCTGACCAGCCACACGTGGCCACAGCCCACTCCTGTGTCATTACCAGCAGCAGCAGCAGATAGCCAGTAACCGGAGTGCATGCGCCGGACAGGCCTGAACCTGGCTTTCCTTTCTGGTCTCGTGTGTGATTTCCAAACGACTTAGAGTAACACGAATGGACAGCTGAATCTGATGCAGTCAGGCAGAACCTGCTGTGACTACATTTTTTTTTTATTATGAAGGCTTTGCTTATATTTCTTAAATCACATCGAGTTAGAAACACTCCATGTAAGTTTGCCTTTTAACTGGAATTGAAATATAACTGATAATTCTTTCAGAAAAAAATGTTCTTTCTGATTTTCTTAAATGCCTCGAGGCTCGGTAAAGATGAAATAAAAGTGTGTGCTTCCTCACCGGCTGCCCGGGGTCTCCATCCTCACCCTTGTCACCACCAACACCATCTTGACCCTGTAACGGGAACAGAAAATGAGCCCAATATTTCTCACTGTTGATTCACTTTGATCTGAGAAAAGGGTACAGTATACGGTCCTAGTCCTTGAGCTAAATTATTACCAGGAGGACACAGTATTCTGCTCTTTCTGTTGTTCTTTTAAGGACTATGGTATCTCTCACACTTTCCATAAAGATTTGTGAAATTGTGACCGCATCAAATTTTAATAAAATTATTTTTGTTGATGAAACGTATTACAGATGTCCCCCGTTTTCCCTCCCACGGTCCCCCGCAGACCTTCCCTGCACTATTGTCTGTGTCCATGGGCTATGCACTATGCATGTAAGTTCTTTACTTAATCTCTCCCCACCCCTCCCCCTTCCCTCTGAGGTAAGTGGTTATATTTTTCTGTAACTATTAGCCACAGACACACTGGGAACACCCCCCCTCCCCCGGGTTATTTTCCACGTTACTCACCGCAGGGCCGGGCTCGCCGGGAGGACCTGGGTCTCCAGGAAAACCAACAGGACCCTAGAAGGATGTGTCCGGAGGGAAGGAAATAAATGAAAACTATTTTTTAGGTATTCTGACGTTTACGAGGTACAAGTCATGGTATGTCCCTGTGAGAATGTCTCCCTTCTTCTCTTAGCGCTGCTACAAGTGAAGGCAGTCCCTGGAGGCTGGGGGGAGTGTCTGCAATGAGGACCCGTCAGTCTCATGACTTCTCGTCTTCCTGCGAAAAGCTCCAAAGTGGCCTTGGCTTCGGTGCCACTTGGAAGGGACCCACTTACCGGGTTGCCTTTCGGGCCATCGTCCCCTGGCGGCCCCTTGGCGCCGGGAGGTCCAGCCGCGCCGGGGGGCCCTGCTTCCCCTTTCTCGCCTCGTTCTCCTTTGGGGCCCTACACAGCAGGAGAAGAGCGGTTACCTTACAAGCTCCAAGTCAAACGTGTCCCCAGCTTTCAGGTGTTTTCATCCATAAGCCAAGCGCGGCTCGAACTGTAGTTTTCGAGGACGCTGGAGATCTAGCCTCCTCCTCAGACAGGGAGGATGTGGGCCTCGGAAATGCGAGACCTGCACTGAACTCCGAGCTGCCACTTCCTGGCTGGGCTTCTGGCAATGCGTTGGGTTCCCCAGGCTTCCTACTGGGAACGGGGTCACCTTGCATGACCAGATGAGGAGGCATACGAAAGAGAGGACCATGCTAGTGACAACCCAAGCAGTGGTCGCCACGCAGCGTGCGCTCTTACAGAGTGAGAGCCACACCCGAGGGTCCCGTCCGTGCTCTCGGGACGCTCCAGCTCGCTTCCCACTGGAGGAGAGCCCTGGAGCCTTTTCCGTGTGTGAACCAGGGTCTTAGCCTGCACGTCGGGGCAGCGGGCTCTGGGCTGCAGGGCGCTGGGCTAGGAACTGTGCGATGCAGAACAGCTCCCCCGCTGTAATGAATGAGCCTCCCTGCCTTCAAGCGCCACCACCAAACACCTGTCCAGACGTTTCCCAAGGCTTCCCCCAGGGGCCACACTCACGCCAGGTTTAAACGGATCTCAGTGAGAACGCGGCCATCTTAACGCAATTTAAACTTTTTTTTGATGTAGCATGTTGGTCTGTTTATTTCTCTTGTGGACAACCCACCACCAAACTGTAGACGATAAACAGCTCAAATCTGAATGCTCTGCCTTAGGAAAATGTGACTCATGCGACGTCTACATTAATCAAAACATGCGGAGGACGTGACGAAGTATCCCACAGACACGCTCCGCACGCCTGCTTTTCTTAATGGAAAGGCACAGAAACAGCTGAGTGACGGCGAGGAGTGGGTCACGTGTCACAGACGCTCAGGGGAGCCCCTGGCCGCCCCCCGGAGGAAAGGCCCTCGCACTTACCCCCGTGCCTGCTTCCCCGGGCGGCCCTGGGTTTCCCGCTTCTCCAGGTTCACCCTGAAACGGAGAGATCGGGTGAGCATCAGGGCACGGACGTGAGGGCTCACCTTTGTGAAACCGCCTTCAGTGACGGCCGCGATGTTTGAGACCAGCCTTCAGTCAGTCTCGTCTCTAAAAGGCCAAGAGACTTTTCCTGTGACTGACTTTTCCTTCTCAGGGGAGAGGCCACAGCTACGACTCTCACTGGTTAGTTACCAGGCAGGCCATTCACCCCGGGTGCCACCAGCCTCACAGGACAGACAGCCGCTGCTCCCAGTCCAGTGGGTATTTGTGCTCCGTCACTGTTCATACAATTAAGTCTATGGATTTAACAATTTCAGGTATTTTTGTAGCAAAATGTGAATTTAATTTATCACTGACAAAAAGCAAATCTTTTGGTCGTATTTTGATTCTCCTGTGAAATGTATTTAGTAGAGGCCTAAAGAACATAGAAACAGGATGTATTCATAAGATGCATAAAGGCACATAGATACCAATTAAAACTGCTCCCTTTGAGGATGTGCCTATTATTAATTTGGATGGTTATTTTTCTCCCTTAGCAGACTGGTAACTAAGCCTCCAAGACTAATAGGTTTTAGTTAGGAAAGCCTGTTACTAATTCTTTGAACTTAGAATGCTGGCAAATAATATTCTATTCAAGTAATCATCCGAGAGAATATAACAGTACATTCATGTTTATCCGCCAGATCAGAGGTACCAGCAATTCTGAGGCAGAAACGGTTCTAAAGTTTTTAAAAATGTAAGGCCTGAATGCTCTTTAACATTTAACTCTACTCTCTCAAATATTCCCATTGCTCATACATTTGTTTGAAATGCATTACATTAAATAGAAACAGAATCCCAGGGCAAGGCTATCTTATGTATATAATTCCTTCCTTGATGAAAATATGCACATATTTTAACTTCATGAATTATCTGCATAACGACAGAAAACATCAAGTACTTTCACTCTGTGTAAGTTATTTTCTTCTCAAGATGAGTAGCAAATATTTCCAGTTTTTAAATAAATCGTACAAGTAATATTTATTGAAATAATATTGTATTTATATTATTTACAAAGCAATGAATCATTCAGCCATCTGCGTATGATGGGATGATATATGTGATATTTCTGTCATTATTCATTATTCATATCCTCAAAATAAATCTTAAGTAGTTTGCCATTCAAATCAAATGTTTTCTACATGAAACAGTATAGTCTACTGCATGAGTTCACTTAGGTGTGAAATTTAAACAGTCGAACTCATACAAGGAGAGAGTAGCAAGGTATTTCACAAAGCATACCTGTACCAGAACATCAAATTGTACATATTAAATGTATATGATTTTTATTTGTCAATTATAGCTCAATAAAGCTGGAAAAAACAACAACACAGGAAATCAGGCCCTGGCCGGGTAGCTCAATTGGTTAGAGCGTCGTCCCGATACACCACAGGTTGGTCGGTCAGGGGATCAACCGATGAATGCATAACTAAGTGGAACAATAAACAACAAATTAATCTCTCTCTAAGAAGTACACAAACACAGGAAATCTATTGACCATGCACAAAATATCTTCTGAGCCACCACGTTAACCCCTGGTGAGACCACAGAAATTGGAACTAGAGGGAAAAAAAACTATTTTTCTAGTCACCCTCTGCATATTCTGTGGTTGTGTTTTAATCCTTGTCCACTATAAAGTTAAACTAGATTCTTAAGGATTATTTCCATTTTTTCAAGTGAGGAAAATGACAGGTGGCAAAGAGATGGGTTTGAATAATTGTTAAAATTTAAAGACAAGTTTTTACTACAAAATGCTCTTCATTTAGAGAACACATCTATGTTCATTTGTCAAAAGTTCATATGCAAATTACCTTTTGTGTATTACAGGCAGGTGTGCACAAAATAAGTGAGCAATTATTTAAGAAGAAATTAATGTTGTGTAAATGTTAAGTAATGTCCCACTTAAAGGCTTGTGAATAGGACAAAATTCCAAGTAAATAAAATGTTACGACACGCCTACATCAAATGGATAAATCTGTATTTCTCGTATCAAGGCTACACCATATTCCTTCTAGAAAGTCATAATTAATATGCAATAGTATAAATTCTGTAGAGCAGGAATGTTATAATTTTAAACTGTCATTACTCAGCATGCCACCATTTTGCCCCATTCTATAACACCCTTGCTCAGGTTGATAGCAAATGGCTCTGTATGCCTTTTGTCATAAAATATGCATTAAATCCTCAGGCCCTGTGCTGATACACATCTCTGTTTTGAGGAAACCGTTCAAATGCAGAAATCCATCTGTAGCAAATATATATTCTATGGAAACAGGCTACCCCTTTTTAAGCAGAGTGCAGCATGACTAAGGGATACGCTTTTCTTGCCCTTTATTTTTTTCATTGATTTGTGACTAGAAATAAGTTTTCCAAAATGAAAATGAGGAAGCATCCAGCCAGAATCAAAGCTGATATCAGAAACCTGTAATCTACAGCAAATGACATTACTCCAGATGCTGAAGAAAATTAAAATCGGAAGTGCATTTCTATCTGGCTGTCACACAGAAGCATATTTTTTTTTTGAAAGAGAAAAATGAAAAGTTTCTATGACGGTGACACAGGTAGAGTCCGCCACATCTGGATTGTAGGAAGTGGAATCACCACCCTGGCCAACTGAGTCATTCTCTGGAGACTGGGCTTGGCTGGGCCAACAGACAGGCTGTAAGCACATGGGAACAGCATGGGAAGGGAGGTGCACACAGCTCCAAGCATCTGGCGCCCGTGTTTGCCCAAGAGTCACACAGGAGGAAAACCACCCAAGAAGCAACCAAAGTCCTTACAACTGTTCCCCCTGCACCCCAAAGCTCTGCAGAACGAAGAGATGGGCTGAAAAGGCTATTAAAAGGTTTTAAAATTTGCTATGTGGGCAAAACTAAAAGTAGAGACAGGTCTCACAACGCTCAGTCAGCATTTAGCCAAGGGGGGAGCGGTGACGCAAAGGGGGGGAGGGGTGACGCAAAGGGGGGGGGTGACGCAAAGGGGGGGAGCGGTGACGCAAAGGGGGGGAGCGGTGACGCAAAGGGGGGAGCGGTGACGCAAAGGGAAGGAGGACAGTTGTGTCCTCATCTGTGAGACAGGGACACCATCAGACAGGGCCTCTCCTGCCTCTGTTCCCATGACAACTGAACTCAGTGAAAAGGATCTTTCAATTCCACCCCCAGCTCACCAGCGCCTTTTCAACACTAAGCTCCCAATGTAAGAACATAAAGAGATAGTCAGTCTAAAAAATAGCAGATTGTTTATGCAGTAACAATTCAGTCATAACTTTAAAGTGCTTCATATGTAGTAATTAAGAAACCATTTGAATAATCACATAGGCATGGCGGGTAGCTCATTGGTTTGAGCATCATCCCAATACGCCAAGCTTGCTGGTTTGACCCCTGGTCAGGGCACATACAAGAATCAACCAATGAATGCACAAATAATTGGATAAACAAACCAATGTTACTCTTTCTCTCTTCCTCCTCCCTCTCTAAAATAAATAAAAATTTAAAAAGAATAGTCATATAGGGTTAATTACATTGATAATACTAGGATGTAAGTGTTGAGCAGAAATAAACATCCAAATAATATATTCTAATTCTATCACATTACTTTTCTGAGCTTTAACATTTTAAATTAAAATAATTAAATTGAATACAAGATATATCAAAAAAATTTTAGATCAAACAACAGAACTTTTTGCTTCTGATAGCATTTAATTAATAACTAGAAAATTCAAGAAACTTCTGTTGTTTCTACTGGATAATATTTTATGTTTTGAAATTTCACTTTTGGCCACCAAAACTGATAAATATCTTAGTTTTTACATAAAGCAAAATTGATGTCAAGTTTTGGAAAATTCCATTAAGAAATGAACATGAATGCATCAATAATAAATCAGAGAATCAGTGTGCTATTTGCACCAGGGGGAGGAGGAGATTTTTAAACGTGATGGTGTTCATGAGAAAAGGAAGCTATCTCGGGTTCAGATGTTATTTTACAAAGTGCCAAAGACAGGGTATAGCAATGAAAATGAACTCCACATACGACAAAGTGAGTGATTAACTCTCTTGTAGTTGAAAGGATTCCGTTTTCCCTTTTAAGTCATTGCATCAACCGATCTCTTCTAATTTCAGTAAAGAGTGTTATTAGAGACACTTAGTCTAGTCAGACATACCTGGTCAGAGTAGATCTTGAGTTAGTCACTTTCTACGGATAAAACCTTGATGCAAACACTGAAGTTCTGTTGGCTTCAGCTTTCCTGGCTTAGACATGTGGATAATAATAATACCCTCATCACAGGGTGGTTGGGTTGATTAAAGGAAATACTCCATGTACACCCTCAGTACAATACATGGCGATCAAAACCACGGTATCTCAAAATCATTCTACCTCTCATTATTGAACTACCGGAGAGGCTGGGTTGTGATTCATATAACTGTGTGTAATACACTTAGAGAGAAGCCCTAGAGACATTAGCCAATGTTAACAAGTCCTCTATTCTTGCCATTCCAAACTGTACATCACTACATTCCTGACCTTTTCTCCAACACCACCAACGGAACCAATGGATCCTGGAGGTCCTTGGGGTCCCTGCAGGAGAGGAAAAGGAACACAGTTATCCTCCTTATATGACGTAATAAATCCATAAGTATGCATCTAGTTCTTCTTAAAGAGAAGTATGTGCAAGAATTCCCCAAGTCATTGGAAGGATGGGACAAAATCATGCCTTTTACTGGGTTGTCGAATTCACTGGAGGGCAAATAATTTAATTAGATTAAACTGATTTTTAAATGCACCAGACTTTTGAAGCTAAGACTGGACACTTTCCAACTCTAGTCCTGCCAGTTGGTACACAAAATGTAAATTCAATCTTCCTATCAGTGAACATGCCCTATTTAGAGGATGACTTTTGTAGTGGATCAAAATATGACTCTGGTTAGGAAGGAGGTGATCCATGCCACAAACAAGGTCAACCACCTCCCAACCTCAAAATTACTTCAGGACAATGAGAACCTAAAAGCCTTTTTGGTACATCTGCTCCTGGTACATTCTGGCCTGAATTAAAAGCAGACATAAAAGCAGTAAAGACAAGAATAGATGACTCGTTCTTGGTGAAAAGGTGAGGTCAGAAGATATGATCACCTCAAAGCTTATACATTTGCTATTGATAACAAGATAAATATCACATTACATTACAAAATCCTAGAATACTGGAACAGTGAGTTAGTTATGAAGCTCTGGGTAGATTGTTTATACAATTGAGAGGAAATATTTTACATGGTGAGAGGTGCATGATGTATAAGTACATATTACTCTAACGTATTTTATAGAGTGAAAATACAAATGCAAACTTTTAGATAAAAGACACCGATGACAGATGCATACCCAAAGGCGGGCTGGGGTACAGTCCTGGGCTCAGGCAATCAAAGCTAATCACAAACCATCTCCTCAAGTCATTGTAAGCGACAAAGGTTAAATTTTGAGACAATTCGGTAACATTGAACAGTTATCATATGCAAGGCCTGGTCTTAGTATGTTGAACTGAACAAATGTGGTTATTCTAATAAAGCTAATATTTCTAACTCACCAATAAGTATGTATTGAATGTGCACTTTGTACCTATTTTGTATTTATGGTGATTCGTTCCCTAAAAAGCCTGTTTCTTTTCTTGGAAAATGACATGGAGTAAATAGGGGACCCTTGAACTCTGTACACGCAAACACTTAGTGACAGAGTGATTATCTCCCTTGTGTTGCAGACACAGTGGTCATTAAATGTCAACACCCCATACAACTTCACAATAATTAACGTATACTTCACAGTTCTTACATCAGCTCCGTTGGGACCTTGAGGACCTCTGGGGCCGGGAGGGCCAGGTGGACCCTGTAAGAGACGGACATAAGGTTATGAGGCCGCACTTAAACGCACCTGGGAAACTGAAGGTTCGCAGCCTGCAAAAGCAGTCAGTGGAGCCCATCAGGCTTATAACACGTTCTTGGTGGACACGACGCCACATTAGCAAATGCTTCTTTATACACAGCTACGGGGAAATTAAAACTGCAGGGGAAACACTGAAAAAGGCGCCTGGCCAGTGTGGCTCAGTGGATGGAGCATTGTCCCACGCATCACGAGGTCACAGGTTCGATTACCAGTCGGGGCACATGCACATGTCTCGGTCTCAATTCCCAGGAGGGGCGTGCAGGAGGCAGCTAATCAATGTTTCTCTCTCATCGATGTTTCTATCTCTCTCTCTCCCCCTTCCTCTCTACAAATCAATAAAGGCATATTTTTAAAAATTTAAGAAGTCTATTGCTGCTATCTGGTATAATGCATTCATAATACAACTAGAAATAGTTTGTGCCAGGATAGGCCAGAATGCTAGTGTAGAAAAGGAATGAAGTTGGAACAAGAAATGGCGCCTGAGTAGCTCTGGAATTGTTAATTCTATAGAGTATTTTAAAACGTGTATACGTGTTCCATAGGTTAGAATTGAAATACGATTAACTGCCTCGTTGTCTTTCTAAAACGATGGTTCTCTCTCCTTGTTTTGCATTAAAATGAACTTGGATGCTTTTAATAAAGTATGGGTGGCCAGAATCTGTAACCTCACACTTGTGATTAGTCTGGAGTGAATGCCAGGGCATTGCTATTTTTTTTGAAGGTCACAGTTTATTTTAATATCATGGTTGAAAAGCTTGTCTACTCCCAGCGTTACCATAGGTCAGGAGAATGCATTAATATTCAGGGAACCTAGCAGCCACATCCACGGGATGCCTGCTCTCTACCCGGTGCTGCGTGGAGTCTTATGTCCCCTGTTATTCAGTTTATTGTGATGAAAAAAAATCATTTCTTATTTGAATAAAATAAAATCTAACGTTCAAGTGTAAAATTATCAAACATGTATTTTAAGGAAGTAAATATTAGAGCAATCTTTATTGAAAGAAAGCAGCAATTAGGAAATGTATTCATTATATTTCATTATTAATTTCAATGATCCTACCTAATTGTTTCCTTACCCATTACAGTGCTTACTAAACACACATAGGTATTTCACATTTTCAGTTGAACCCTGAGAGCAGAAAGCCAGAATCAATTGATGGAAATTATGTCATCGCGTTCTAATTAATTGAGAATTCCTTGTTAAATGAAGACTTTTGAAATACAATTAATTTTAATACTGTGCTAACATTTGCTAATTATTCAAATCCTGGGAGACCACTATCCATTCTTTATTTACACCACATGAAAGTCCAGAGCTCAATACTAGTAAATAACTGAAGTGTGGCAGTTTATCTACGCCTCGGGAATATACGCACATAGAAATGGAAGATATATCACAATATATCAACCAGCGAGAGCCCCAGGTGTGTTCACCATTACCCCAAAGCGAGAAAGAAAAAACAGAGGTTCAACGTGATGAGAGAGACAATGGTCACAGATGCAGGGTGGGTAGAGGAAAGAGAAAGCATCCATTTGAAAAGCCATAGCCTTTAGGACAACTTTGTTGACATTAGTAAACCTTCAGGAGGTATTAGTAACAGGGGAATCCATCCTATCTATCCGATACCTAAAAACCAAAACGTACCATGGGACCGACATCCCCATTTTCACCTTTTTCACCAGGTGGGCCTGGCAGACCCTAAGAAAATAGAATAGAAAAACCATAAAAGTCACTCATTTATTGAAAAAGAAACACTTGGCCAATTTCTGACATAAAACCAAAAAATAAATATAAAGTTAAGTTAGAACTTTAACATGAAAATTAAGATTCAGAAACTATCATATCAAAATACTTATCATATAAGAAATGACTACATGTGATAAAACCTTCTATCTACACTTACAAATAACATGCAGGCTTTGTATAATATTACACCGTTTGAGTTTAGTTACCAGGACTCACAGAGCAGGTTGCACTCAAATGTCACCTGGCTGTGTCTTCATGGGAAGATTATTGTACTTTTCCCTTGAACTTTCTCACTAGGTCCCCCACGTAGAATTGTTTATTTTTCCTCTTTCATATCACAACATGTTGTACACAGTCAAATTGTATACAGCACTTAAAAACACAAATTTGCCACTTGCTTGTGTACTTACAATCATGAGCTCTTAGGTGTCAATTTTAAAAGTGGTAATAGTTTCAAATCTAGTATAATTATGGAGTGTTTTAATTTTTAATGTTATTTGTATATATCTTATACACTCTATACATATTTCATTTTTAAAGCTGATACAACAGAATCTCGGGTGTAATCTACTTAAGAAATAAAAAAACACATGATGCAAAGCTTTAAACTCACGCTGGTACTTTAGAAAAGTATTTACATGCACCTCACTACAGTAGCAGAAAATTATTAGACCACGACCCACAGTAATAACTGCATTTTACTCATTACTCCCTAAACCTGCACATGCGAAGTAGCTGAAACATGGCTTCTAACAGTCATGCTGACCCTTCCTGCACGGGTGAGGGTCTTTGATGTTTTCATTCTACTTTACTTATCCTGTTCCCTTTCATGTTTTATGCTGGGGATACCCCATTAAGTGGTTTTGATGATCTACTGCTTCCACATGACCCAGTTTAGGGAGAGGGCGCTTTTCCAAGTAGATATATAAACTTTTAAAACACTGGGTGTATGCTCATTTTGATGAGGAAATCTTAAGTGCTGATTTATACTGCACAACATAACCAGGATTTCATTTCTTTTTTATCGAATGTCAGACAGGTGTCTAGGAAAGTGGCCTGCTACATGGAATTCCCACGCAGTTACCATCATCTACTGTCGGTTTCAGAATTGCTAGAGAAGCTCCCGGGAGGAAATAGCCAGGTAGAGTTGCAGATTTTAGTCCGCCTGAAAACTACCTGGGAGAGATGGCTAACATTTTAGACTCCAAGATCCACAATCTCAAAGACGCTAATTCATTGCTGGAGCACACAAGCTTAAATTCTTAAACATGCAAGTAGACATGAACACAGATGAAAAAAATATTTCATTTGTAAGTCCTTTTTTTTTTTAAGTAATCTGCATTGCAACTTAGGCATAATTCAGTTCTTACCAACACCATGTAAATTAACAATCACATTCCTGTATTTTATCCAGGTTTCCACCTCCTTTTTTTAGAGAGTGCATCTAATTTGGGATTCCAAATTAAATGATCTATAAATGCTAGTGGATAGATTTATTTCCTTAACAAGCCCAGCTCTGCATTGCATCATTTTTTTAGGCGTATGGTCATCCCTAATATTAACTCAATAGGAACCTGATAGAAAAAAATTTCTTTCTAATGAAGTTTGATTATAGTTTGAGTTAATTAACACATTTCGTACCGCTCATGAGTTTTCTCGTGTTTCGTGCGCCATCTGTTAAGGACCGCTCACGAGTGTTCTCGTTTTTCATGCCCAAGGTAAAAGGAGCGAATCTAGATACTTATGTAAATTTTGTTTGGTCCCTTTTCATAGAGGAAAATGTTTTACGCAGTACCATACGTTAAAAAAGTACTAGGAACTTTCATTGTTTGTTTAATTGTTTTTGTAAATAAAAACGTTATAATTATTGAAAAACAACACCTAAAGTGTATTATGATGATTTAAATAACGTGCAGTTTGCCCAAAAACGTGCTGTCCCTGGCGTATGTCTTAGAGATTTCTATGCGGTACGCAATGTGTTAAGACAGAATGTTCTTATTAAAACTAATAGAGACATAACGAGTCAGGTTCTCTTGTTGCAGAGCTAAACCTCCCTAATGGCACCGGGTGAATCAGTTTTCATGAGTCCTCAGTGTTTCCTGGGAGTAATTTATACAGGAAGAGGTTCTGTTTTAAGGTCTGCCAATCTGAAATCATTTGCCACTAAAGTGATGAAATGAAAAAATGAATTTAGTCCAAAGACGTTCATTCTATGTCTCCTTCATATGCAGACAAAGAGTAAACTTCAAACTGAAAAATCAAGTCATTTAACCAGAGTATTATATCATTATTACTTAGGTCTATTACAATTGCTAATATCTATGCTGCCATGAAGACTCAATTAAAGGAAGTAGATCAATTATGAACATGTTAATCACATTAACATCGTTTCAGATTCCTGATTTAAAGAGGTGACCATGGCAAAATAAAATCCATTTCTTAGTGTATCGATTTCTTGAGTCACCTTATCAAACAGCACATTTATTAAGTTGAGGTAATGAAGGTAATTTTTTATTTAATATGTTATAAATATAAGCTACAAGGCATCTTCTTTAATCATAAGAACTAAATTCCTGAATTACACCCTTATAGAATTCAGAGCAATCTCTTAAATGAGAAAGCAGAAAGGGAATGGTACCATAGCCATTGGCAATCTAATTTTTAATGTCTTGTTGTTTTCAAATACATGTGTTTTTCACACATTGATGTGTAGTACTCAGGATTGCTTATTTATTATTGTCTAATAAGTGTAAAAGAGTTAAACAGTAATATGAGAATAAAATCTGCATTTTCCAAGTTTAAAAGGATATTTCTTGGCATGAAAATAAAAGTGGAAAATGATGATATCATGTTCACTGGTAGACATTCAATGAGTTTTATAACAATAATAATTATGATAATATAATTAATTACATAGTTTACAATGTAATTTGTACAATTATATACATAAGCTATTTAATATTAACAACCAATACTCTGGAACTTTACTTGTGAAAATAAACATAAAAAATGAAATTTATACAAATTCCACTTCTATTTACTTTTCTATAGCCTCACAAATGTTTCAGTGCAGCGAATAGATGATTTAATTTGAACATTTCTAAAATTTCTAATGTGGCATATCTAACATCAAAATGGTACTTGAATGTTATTTAAAACAAAATTTTGCAATCTTCTAGAGCAGCAGTCGTCAGCCGGTGGTCCGTGGACCCTGGAGGTCTGTGAGGTCCGGAAAGTTGGCGACCGCTGCTCTAGAGGAGCGTGAGGCAGGTGTAGAATGAGCAAGTGGATAAGGAAAGCTCGCTGTTTCCAGTTTGTAGGAACCTGAGCGCAGTAGGAGGAGGTAGCCAATAGGACAGACGTCAGTGACGCGTGCGTTCCCTGGGAGCGACGTCAGAGACGTCAGTGACGCGTGTGTTCCCTGGGAGCGACGTCAGAGACGTCAGTGACGCGTGTGTTCCCTGGGAGCGACGTCAGAGACGTCAGTGACGTGTGTGTTCCCTGGGAGCGGCGTCAGTGACGCGTGCCTTCCCTGGGAGTGACGTCAGTGACGCGTGCGTTCCCTGGGAGTGACGTCAGTGACGCGTGCTTTCCCTGGGAGTGACGTCAGAGACGCGTGCGTTCCCTGGGAGTCCGTCTGAAATTCCTCACCTGCGGTGCTTACAGAACACACTTCCTCTCCTGAACGCACTCTATAAAACGCACATCACAATTTTAAATGTGGTTTTAAACGATCCATTCACTGTTATGTTGCTTATGTGACCCATTACTCTAACGTTTGCTGTTGGTATTTTCTGTTGGTGGCTGTGATTGACAGTTGCTGTTTCTCAGAATGCTTTTAATTTTTGCTAGCCATCTGAAATACCAATTTTCCTGCTATGACATGTACGAAAACAAAACAAAACAAGATGAAAAACCCCTTCTAACAATTTCCTTTTGGCTATCACACTTAAATAAGAGTCGTTTTTCAAACAGAAGGATAAGGACAGCAGATGTAATATCAAGGACGGGCTAAATAAACACCAGAAACAGAAACGGGGGCAGACACAGCTCCAGAAAAATGAATATTAACGGGTAAAAAGAAGTTGCAGCTCAGATACACATATAAGAAAAAGCCTTAGGGTTAGCCCTGTCCCAACATTCTGCTTTGTTTTACATCCAGCAGAAAAGCTGGCGCGAAGTAGGTGGAATGACAGAGAACACAGGCAGTGAGCAACGTACCTGAAGACCGATGGGACCAGGGGGTCCTGGGAAGCCTCTTGCTCCCTCATCCCCTTTCTGTCCAAACATCCCCTGCTGACCTCTGGGCCCTGGCTCCCCGTCGCCTCCCTGGCGGAGAACAAGGAACATGATCACAAACTGGGAAGATGGTGACTGGGATACACGTCATCATCAAGTGTAAGGGCTTCCGGTGGAATCCAAGCTGGTGTAGGCAGGAGTAAACTTGTACCAAGTGGGTTAAGCTTCCATTCTCTGCTGCAAATATCCCAGTGTTCGTTTTGTTCATATTCCTTGTTTCTGGGGTGCGGCTGATTTTAATTTTCTTGTGTACGCCAAGTGAAGTAAAAGCTTTGTCACAGGGAAAAATAACGCTCAGCACTGACTACAATGTACTTCCCAACTGGTTAGAGACTCCTGTGAGATGAAGTCACAAGGGCTTTTGTTTATAGAGATCAGCTTGGTTAGCTGTTAGATCTTTTACATTTCAGTCCATATTAAGCATACGAACAATATCACATAGTCTGGCTATGCAACAGTTCATGAATTTAATCGGGGACTGTAAGGATTGAGGTAGGCTGGGCAAGGAGGGATACTTACAGCAATTCCAGGGGCGCCAACAGGACCCTGAAGACCTGGGGGGCCGGGAGGACCCTAGGGGGAGAGAAGAATCAGGAATTCTGCCACTGAGGCCAGAGAGTCTCAGGAGCAGAGGGCGGGCCGTTCTCTTCACTTGGTGATGAAAAGAAGTCTTTTCAGTGTAGCGCAGTCAACCACTATGGAGGTTCGTCCGAGACTCACAGGTGTGTGGCTGCAGTCCATTTTACATCAGCAGGTGTGAAAGCCACTCAGGTCTGTGATGTTGCAGGTATTTAGACATGGGTTTCTGTGCTAACTTAAACAGCGGTGAAGTTTCACATCTGAAAATTTTCAGAATACCCGGTCTCTTGAATGAGGGATGTATGAGTCAGAAGGAGCACATGAGAAGTTCACCTGCGTGCTGTCATTCTAAGTGCATGCTGGGAGGTGGGGGCCCGCTGCATGGGGAAGGTAGTGGTCTAGGGAAGTTAGACTGGTCCCCGTATGTAAACATGTGGAACTGTGTGTTACTTAGTATACCAGGACTCCTTCTTGTGAACAATAGATTTGAGTAGGCTTATTAGTCTTACAGGAATACATGTTTCTTGCTAACTTACGTCTTATATGTCAATACTGAAAAGGCCTTATAAATCATCCAGGCATGAAAGAGAGTCATTGGATTAGATTGTTCCTTAGCGTAGCCGCTCCGAGTTGGAAAAAGTGCTTAAAGCGAAGTTCCAGGGAACCCAAAACCCTTCAGGTGTGAACGAGGTCAACATTCTTTTCATAACAACGAAGACTTTACTTGTCTTTAAACCACATGAAAATCTGAACTAATGATGGTAGGTAAAATTGCTGGCTGGAATTATTGCATGTATCTGAATATACACTGAGTCTGATGTTGGCTGTGGGCTTGTCATCTATGGCCTTTATTGAGCTGAGTATGTTCCCTCTAGTCCCACTTTGCTGAGACTTTTGTCATAAATGGGTCCTGGTTTTATCAAATGTTGTGTGTAGTGATATGATCATGCAGTTTTTATCCTTCATTTTGTTTGTGTGGGGTATCATGCTTATTGTTTTACGGATATTGCACCAGCCTTGCACCCCCAGAATAAATCCCACTTGATCGTGGCGTATGATCTTTTTAATGTGTTGCTGGATTTGGTTTGCTAATATTTTGTTGAGGGTTTAAGCATCTATGTTCATCAGGGATACTGGCCTGTAATTTTCTTTCTTTGTCGCATCTTTATCTGGCTTTGGAATTAGAATCATTCTGGCCTCATAAAGGGAGCTTGGGAGTCTGCCCTCCTCTTGAATTTTTTGGAAAACTTTGAGAAGGACAGTGGAAAGGGGTTTTATTAGAATCGACTGAGTTCAAAGAAATATTGGACATAAATTGTAATTGAAAAAGAAAATTCAAATTAAAAAACAGAATTGATTGAATCCCAAATGTTATAGTGTAGATGTGATAATCTTCGGATACGTAAATAAGCAGTACCAATTCTCTATCCATGGTCATCAGCAGGAGGAGTTGAGTGAATAATGCCCCCTTACTGCAGCAGGAAACTCACATTTTCTCCTTTGTCGCCCTTGCTGCCTTTCTGTCCGGGCTCCCCGATTTCACCCTGTATTGGAAAATTCGAGGTAAAGTTTATCTGTAGTATGCCATACCAATGCACCATCATCACTATCATTTCCCTATTAAATCTGATGTTTACATAATTGCAGCCTAGCCCTTCATGTCCCTGTTTCAATTGTAAAAGGTAGGTTCCCTCCGCTTCTCACTTTCTGGTATTGACTAAAACACAACTGAAGTCAACTCAACCTGGAGGAATATTGCAACAGGATTTTTACTTTATAAAATCCATTTTGTCTGAAAAATTACCATGACTGTCTGATAACAGAAGTACATTTACTTATTAAAAAATGTATAATTACATGGCAATGAAAAAGTATTTTTTCTCCTAGTTTCCAAAATGCTAAAATGTTGCACATTATCATAGCATTTTCACCAGTGTTGCTATAGTGCCTCGCAATAACATTAGACGATATATACCTTCAGACACAACATCACAGTTATACGTTCAGAATGAAGAGCTCAGAATCTTTTACGTTAGTAAAAGAGAGAGAGGTGGAGGATTATCAGACATGTTTGCAGCCCATTCCCAAGTCCTTACTCTGCAATACCCAAGACGCAAGGGCTGGGTATACACAAGTAATTGATGACACTAATTTCACATTTATTCCAAAAGCCTATGTATTCACACACAACTGAGCAATTTGGGCACCTGCTACTTTTTTCTCATCCTCTTTGCTCTTGTGTCTGTTCCGTCCTTGTTCATATCTCACCTATTTCATGGATGTTTACTAATCCCCCAAATCTGGAATAAAACTTTGGAGCCCACTCTAGATGCATGAAACTTTAGAGGAGGCACCTTCAGATTTGGGGTCTAGTCCTAGATTAACACGTAGGGCTCTTGAGGAAAAGCCACTTTCACAGGATACACCAACGAAGAGAGGGGACCCACCTTGTCTCCGTCCTCCCCGGGGGAGCCGGCGGGCCCAGCCGGCCCCGGGAGCCCCACGGGGCCTTGCACTCCGTCCCTGCCCGCGGGGCCTTGGGGCCCCTTCTCTCCCTGTAATCGAAAAGTCAACAGACCATCACTTTGTGGTGAGGAACCTGCACGCTCGCTGTTTGCTACAGATTTAAGGAGCAGCGCTAACAGTCACACTCCAGCTTCCGGATTTGCAAGGAAATTGCCTAAAGTTCTCAAGAAAAAAGTATTTTGTAAAGGAGGACGCAGAAAACCCATCGCCTCCTTCCCAGCCAGGGTGCTCTCCTTGGTAACGAGGTACGAATCGCGGGCGATGGCCCACAGGTCTGATCGATTCGTCTTAGAATTTTTATTTCGAGCACACATTTCCTAATCAAGTTCTGAATATCCATAAATCGGATGCTTGATGTTTGCAAGAACTCGCTGAGCCTTTCTTCTTGGACGGTGATACCAGACACTGGCCCTTAGCGCTAAAAATCCATGAGAACACATTTGCTCATTGCCCAACCTGGCAATAGGTTTGGTTTGTGACCTTTCTTGTATTTTTAATAAATGTTTCATGCATATTCTACAAAGTGATTTAGAACTACAGTTTCACCTGATCCCCACAAAATATTGTGGCTATCTTCTTTTCTGTCCAAGGGGGCATGGCCTCATTTTAACATTCTAAATGTTTCTGAAAGGTAATCGTTTACAGAAAACAATCATTTTAATTTGGAAACCTGTGAATAATATCACAAACAGTAATGAGAGCAAATGCTTGGACAATGGACTCAACTAGTTTAATCTAAAACTAAAACTTGCTAAAACTAAGTCTTCGTGATAAAAAAAAAAGTATTTTTAAAATTATAGGCTTAACCTAGATTACATATTTCAAGACTGACGTGTATACAAATCTATTAAACTCATATTTTTGCATATGATGTCTGATTTTCATCTACATTTACTGAATGAGTCTGTGTTTTCATCTTGGAGGATGAGAGAAAGCTTTTATTTTTTAGAAAATTAATATGATTACATCAAAAGCAGGAACCAAAAGAGGGAAGAGATCTTGACACAGCAACATAAACCTAGTGAAGAACAAAATATAGCTTATGATCACAGGTACAAAATTTTAAAAATCCAATACATGTACGATGAAGTAGCTGGTCAGATGTTCCCCATCTCGTTCACTGGAGACCCAAACTCAAATCGCATGAGAAGAGCCGCCACTTTCTATGGGTTTCACTTGCATGAAAATGATTGGACATAAATTTGTACTGCCCTGGCTGGTTTGGCTCAGTGGATAGAGCATCAGCCTGCGGACGTAAGGGTTCCAGGTTCGGTTCTGGTCAAGGGCAATGCCCGGTTTGTGGGCTTGATCCCCAGTAGGGGGCGTGCAGGAGGCAGCCAATCAGTGATTGTCTCTCATCATTGAAGTTTCTCTCTCTCCCTCTCCCTTTGAAATCAATAAAAATATATATTTAAAAAATAAAGTTGTATTACAAGAAGAGAGAAAAGTGCACACCTTTCTAAAATATAGCGGCAAGGTATAGTTTTAATCAAAATTCCAATTTTATTTTTTTTCTTAAAGGAGCCAAATCAGAAGCCTTTTACATTAATAATATCCAACTCCCTCACAGAATTAGGGTTTCATAAAGTGTGGAAAAATATCAGCTCATTTCATTGAATTTGAAATATTCTCTCCTATAAAAATAAAGAAGTGTTTCTATGCCAGGCACGTAGGCAGTGAGAATGCAGTGGCGTGTGAAGAGCTAATATCCTTGAATAAAAGTAATAACTTTTGCAGGGCGGCAGGATAATATGTTTTTCTCCTTGAAATTACTTACAGGAGCACCTTTCTCTCCGGCTGGACCGGGGGGACCCTGGGGTCCTGGACGCCCTGGCAATCCGATGGGGCCTGCGGTGCCTGCCGAACCCCGCTCCCCTGGGGAGCCCTGTACACGGGAGAAAAGGCACAGGTTACTAGTGATGGGAAAGGGGAAGCAGGCTTAGGAAGCAGGGACCTAGCAGTGGGGTCTTACAGTCCCGTGTCACTTGTAGATAATTACAAAATCTCAAGCAAGAACAGTTGTGCTCACTCGTTGAAAGATTAATTTCTAGTCCAATACCAGAGTTAGGAAATATTATTGAAAGATAAAATAATTTCAAAGGCACATATACTTAATTTTTTGAAGATGTTATGTATTTTTCATTTAAATGTAAAATTATTATACAATTAGAGATATGCATTAGTCTTTTCATAAAGTCTGTGAACAGGATGGCTTTAAAAAATATAGGATCTAAATGTACTCATGTGTAGTCAATAGAAATTTCCCAGATTTTCAGGAGAAAAAACTCCAGTTGAATGTGTATTTTCCTGAGATGATGTGGTATAAAAATTAAGACAAATATATATTTCCTTAATTGGATACCTGATGACCGGCAAGTACATGAAAATAACTTATGGCTTTTACTTAAGAAAAGAATGCTTGTTAGTTTTATAGTGAAGTATGTCTAATATTTAAAATCAATCAAATATTTTCATGTATATGAGAGAGAAAGAATGCTGATTTGAATCAATGACAATGCCCACAGTTGGTAGGTATTACGTAATATTTTTACTGTACAAAGCTGAGCTAGTTTAATGACTCCCTGGGTGTATTAATAAGATTACATTTCAGATTGCCATCTTGCCTGTGAAACCTGCATTAAAATTAACAATGAAAACATATTACTTTTCTGTAGTTAAAACACTGCTCATGATAATGTCATAGCTCATTCATTTCAAAACAACGGATGAAAACTTTTTCCATGTGTATTTGCTCCCAAAAGTACAGCTGCAATTTCCTTTTGTCAGTTATTTCAAACATTCTGTAAGTCTACATATTTTTAATAACAGCATGCTCTTCGGTGATTTCATTTTATACGTCTATAAATGAAAGGGGAAGATCTCCAGTGATACGTGGCGATTAAGCAAATCCCATTAAAAACTTGCAAGTCTCACTGGAAGATCCCCAGGCCGAATTTGAACAGAATAAACCTATGAATCCTCTAGTAGCAGCTGAATCATGAATGAGGTCTGATTTTTTAAAAATGGAAATTTAAACCCAGTAATAAAAAGAGAACCCATTCACACGTTCCACAAAAGCACAGTGAGAATCCGAGTCTTGTGCCTGGGAATACAAAATGTATTATGGTGGATATCAGCCCTTGAACAAACACATCACAATGCATTTTTCCCATAAAGTGTAGACATTTGTAGTGATGGAAATGACTGCGTTTCTCTGTAACCGGCTATAGTAGAAATGGAGGGCGTGATAATTGTCAGATAAATAATTGCATCTAAAAGGAACATGTTTGGGTTTAAACGTAGCTTAAGTGCATAATGATCACCTCCACAGGGGTAGAATTTTGGGGGGTTTTCTCTCCTCATTGATCTCCAGCAATTCACGTAATTGCTGGCACACAGTAGGCCCTCAGTAATGTGTCCACTGGGTGTATGGCCTTTTCCTTCCCAGCACTGGAACCACTAGCCTCCTCCCACCGTGAGCAAACCATGCGCTTCTCCCTGACTCACTCTTCTTGCAGATTACAAAGAGTTTAGATCAGTGAAGCCAAACAGTCTGATAACACATCAAGCAATGCCACCAGTTAGAGCATAAATTCTGAGCACAAACTCCAAGTCCTACACTCTCTCAGCCTCTGGCCATTGATCCGCACCGCCATCTCCATCCTTCGCTCCTTCCTACTTGGATGTAACCACACCTGAGCTCTCCCCTGGTCCCCACAGAGAAAACCTGCTTTATCTTTAAAACTACAGCACGTGACTACAGGTGTAGTCTGTAGGTGTAACCCTGCTAAGAACTTCGGCTTCCTTGTTTGAGGAGCAAGAGAAAGGCAGTGAGAATAAGGCCCTCTGGAATGGGATGCAGGGGGAACAGAGTGAATGGGAACTGGATAGGAAGGGTTGTGAACTCCTAAGGAAAAGTCAAGGAGAAGAAACATCAGCACCTAGCGAGGAAGAGCGAGGCGCAGGCTCGGGGAGGGGCCGGAAACAGGAGCCACAGGAAGGGGAAGGAAGAGGGTGGACTGTGCGATGGTGCAGCTCGCGCCATCATCTCCCGCAGCTGTTGGCCCCTGGTACCTTTCTCCATCTGGAACCCCACTTCTCCGGGGGAACAAAGCAAATGTGGTCGTAAAACTCTAGCTTGTACGCGTCACACTACATTTCTGCGAATCCCCTCATTTCCCGAGAAATGATGATGGTGACGAAGGGGATGCCGTTATTTAGGGAATACATTTTCCTCGGTGTTGCTTTCTGATAACAGGTGGCAGCCGCCATCTGAGAATTTGCTGGTGCAATATATTTGCGCGCACTGTGCGTGTACATAAATGTGAAGCACAGCCCCGTTTACGCTCAGCACGTGGGGACGGCCGCACCGCCCTCCGCTCTGGCCGGCCAGCCCCTGCTGCTTCTGCTGGGCGCGCAGGCGGGCCAACCTCTGAGGCGGGAACCGTGCCTGTGCCTCGACGGGCATCTACTACCAGCTCTCGGATGCAACATGGGGCATCCAATAAGCACATGGAGGTGCCAGACCTCAGAAGCCCAAAGTCACGCATCCTGTTGGGATCATTTTGTTTGTCGTCAGTGAGAGCATTAAAACAATGTTTCTTACCCGTCAGCAGATGAGTGGATTAAAAAACTGTGGTACATCTATATAATGGAACACTACGCTGCTATAAAAAAGAAGGAACTTTTACCATTTGCAACAGCATGGATGGAGCTGGAGAGCATTATCCTAAGCGAAATAAGCCAGTCAGAGAAGGATAAATATCACATGATCTCACTAATATGTGGGATGTAATGATCAACATAATTTGATTAACAATAGATGGATCCAGAGACAAATGGGAAAGGGGGGGAGGTTAGAAAGCAACCAAAGGACTTGTATGCATGCATATTACCATAACCAATGGACACAGACACTGGGCCATGGGGGCTTGCCCGGGGTGGGAATGGCTGAGGGGGTGGGGTGTCAATTGGGAAAAAAAGGAGACATATGTAAAACTTCAGACAATAATAATAAAAAATGTTTCTCACCCAGCTGGCGTGGCTCAGTGACTAAGCATCATCGACCTATGAACCAGGAGATCCCGGTTCAATTCCCGGTCAGGGCCCAGGCCCAGGTTGTGGGCTCCATGCCCAGTGTGGGGCGTGCAGGAGGCAGCCAGTCCATGATTCTCTCTCATCATTGATGTTCTATCTCTCTCTCCCTCTCCCTTCCTCTCTGAGGTCAATAACAATATATTTTAAGAAAAAGGTTTCTCAATACACATTTACTCCCAGCAGCCAAACTTCAAAAACACTACGACACCCCAGTTCTGCACTCCGATGACCTAGACAGCGGTGAGCACTTCCAGACTCTGTTTAGACCCAAAAACTCGCTTTTCATCAAATGATCTTTTATTTATGGCTCCAGTGCCAACATCATTCCTTTAGGCAAAAATCATTTTTCTCACCTTGTCTTCTTTGTTCTGTCTTTTAATATATCACTTATTTATTATTTGTTATTTTACCTATCTCCTACCTGGCTTCCTCTGTAAGCCATAGCTCTTTGTAGGAAATGCCCACTTAGTCAATCTATATAACGTCAGTGGGTCTTGTCCAGAATTTTAAAATATTGACTGCAATAAAATGTAATAGATAATGTGAAAGTATATTACATGTACCGTTTCATATAGTGAGTTTTACTCAAAAAGTCATAAGGAAAGAGTTCTCTCTCTAGTGTGTCTGTTTTGACTCTGATTTCTATAAGCTGAAGCACAAAGATTCTAATTTTCATAACTTATGAAAATATATACCAGGTAACTGATCGCGAAATTACAAATATTCTCAAGCTAGGATTCGCAAGAGGTTTTTCTGGGGGTATTCATATCAAGGGCCCTGTCTAAAGCGATCTCCCGTCCTCAAACAGAACCGGTGGTTGATGCAAATCTAGACGTCGCTGTCCCACTGCACACACCCCCTGGTGCCCCCCCCCGCCCCCCCCCCCCATTATCACAGCGACGGGGCACAGACAGCCCGCTCTGGGTTTCTGACTGAATGAATTATAGGGAAAGAGAACGGGCGCCCAAGGATTCAACCTGACCATTTGCTTAAGTAGTTTAATCTCTGATTCATTCAAATTAAATAACTGTTATAAAGAGCACGTGCAGGAGTAGTAAAGCCCAGTGAGCTGGAATATGAGCTCTAACTCTCTTCCTTTTGACACAGTTCCTCACACGAGTCGGGAAGAATCCAGAGGACTTGGACAAATGAGACTAAGAGGAGAGAACTGAAGACGTTTAGAGTGAGAGACGCACAGCTGGAAAGGAGTCTATGCAATGTGCTAGGGTGGATCTTTGTCGTCAAAGGTCTATAAACTCGGGCTCATCACTTACCTTTTCTAAGCCTCAGGTCTCTCACCTTTAAAAAGGGAATAATATCTACCTGGTCAGGTGATAAACACCATTAAGATAATGATTGTAAAGTTCATAGCATTAATAATTGAAAGACTACACAGTTGCGATATCTTTCATTTTCTATTTCATTTACCCGTCGCGTTCTTTATTTACATTCTTTCCCCCAAGAATTCTATTTAGTACCTTTTCCTTCATATGAATAACAGCAAAATCTCCATCCCTCTCCACCCCTGAGCGTCTCAATCCTGCATGTACCGTTACTTAGTCAATACCCTGAAGGTAACGTTAATAAAACAGACTCTGGTGATTGGGATCAAATTGTTGATAACTCGTTGATCACGATAAGGAGTTTGGATTCCAAAGGCAGCGTAGGGCCGTGAAATATGTATAAGCAAAGGAACAGCATAGCTAAGGGTGTGTATTCAACTAGAATCGGGGGAACCACTGGCTGAAAAGGGGAAGAAAGTGGAGTCCAGGAAATGTCACTGAGAAACAATTAAGCAAGGAAACAGAGGAAAGAGACTGGACAAAGACAGTGGTCGCAGAAATTAAGAAAAGGGGGGAAATTAAAGAAAGATTTTGAATGTGGAACTGGAATGACTTCAACATTTGTAAGGGAATTGAGAGACAATGTGAGGCAATTGCTAGCTTCTGAGATGGGTGAAATAAAATGCAGCATGAGAAGAGGCCACTGAACTGGGCAGCTCGGCTGTTACTGTTCACCTTTCAGGCTACAGATAAGAACCAAGATGAACTGATGGAGAGCCGTGTCGGATTGCTTTCCTAGGGGTTGGTCAGGTATCTCAAAAAAGGAATCTGGTATTTACTCATTTGCCAATTATTTGATGCGGTTGCATTAGCTAAATAAAGCTATCTGGAGAATGTATATATGGATATACACTTTTCGTGCCTTTGCGATGTTTAAATAAGCATTGATAACATCCCAGTCTTCCCGAGTACTCAGAATCAGACAAATTACGATTTAGGAGGCAAAATAGCTCCTTTCCCTCCTGACAGCATGGAGGAGCAGTATTTTCAGTCCTCTGAACTCTCTGTTTCTGCACTCATTAGTGCAAGCAATTAGCAGCAGCCCAGAGCTGGCTGGCTTGATTGACACGTGTTTATTTCTCTCCACACGCTATGGGATCACAGCGGGAGGATAATGAAAGGAGAGGTGTAATTTGCAGCCGTGGCTGGCATGGTTGTTTATTACAATCATACTTACCACTGGACCTGGTGGGCCCTGGGGACCCTCTCCTCCTTTCAGGCCAGGTGTACCCTGGGAAAAGCAGGGGGAAACCGAGAAAGTGAATCAGTGCGAATTGAATATAAATTCAAGGACAGCATGACTGGTAAAATGAGGGTGTGGGGAAGTGTTTTTAGACACAAACACATATTGCGATATAGACGATCATCCATGCATACGCTGACACATTTCCCTTTCATTAGTCACGAATCTTTATTTAGTTAAAAAAAGAAAAGCAAATGTTTCGCCCTAACCGGTTTGGCTCAGTGGATAGAGCATCGGCCTGCGGACTCAAGGGTCCCAGGTTCGATTCCGATCAAGGGCATGTATCTTGGTTGCGGGCACATCCCCAGTGGGGAGTGTGCAGGAGGCAGCTGATCGATGTTTCTCTCTCATCGATGTTTCTAACTCTCCATCCCTCTCTGTAAAAAATCAATAAAATATATATTTTTTAAAAAAGCAAATGTTTCTAATAAGCAGTTTCATTCACGGTGATGGTACCTGAGCTCCAGGAAGACCTCGTTCGCCGGGGAAACCACGGAGACCTGCCGGGCCGTCTTTCCCTGAGATGCCTTGGGGACCTGGGTCGCCCTAAGGGATAGAACATACATCCGTCATAGGGAGCGATTTCCATACATGTGACCACAAACAAAACTGTAGCTCCCCCTATCATTTCACGGTGAGCATATGATGGGAAAGGCCACATATTAAAATAAAGTAAACACCACTTATATATATATTTCATATGGATATAAATGGATGGTTTTATAGTCAATGGAGCAAGCTTCGTATATCATTGTTCGGTCATGCCTTGGAGTACAGCCAAGGGAGTATTTCAGTGACGTTTCTTTCTGACGTTCGTGGGAACGCTCCACCACCGTGTAGTTAGCCCAACTATGACCAGTGACACGGAGCTGGAGTGAACAGTGGGTGGATGTTGTACCTTTGCACCTTCTTTTCCTGCAGCGCCAGGAAGGCCTTGCTCACCAGGCGGCCCCGGGGGGCCAGGATGTCCGCGTTCGCCCAGGGGACCAGTCTCGCCAGTGGGCCCCTCAATGGAAAGGCAGAACTCGTTAGATCGCGCTTTCATTTTTTGCAAAGATAACACAAACCCCACATAGTGCATCGTTCTCATTCATTTGCATGGCGTCTATTGTTCTCAGTGATTTTCAGGATGCCCCACAGAACACTTCCCATAGAGCGCTGGCAGTGCCGTGTCTGGCGGGAGTCTGAAAAGATGACGTGTACTCTTAGAATCAGAGTGTCCAAGGGAAAACTATTAAAAATGGAAAGAGCTCTCTCTTTGTTCAATACCAGAAATCTCCAGAGTGAGGTCAGTCCGAGTGCTGTAAAAAGCTATGGTTTCTACCTCTAGTCTGTCCCCTTCTCTCTTTTTGTCTAAGGTATCAAATAGGAATGAAGAAAAAAAGCCATTGGGACCACAATGGTAGCTACTCAATGAATCACGTCTTGAAATTGAGCTCAGGTTCCCAGGAACCCAAACAACCAACGTGGTCCCCCTTGGAATGTCCCGAGTGGAGCCCTCACTGTTAATCTACACGCATCTGACAAAGTCTGGCGAGTGGCAGGGGATCCTCAGGCCATGGGTTTGGGCTGGCAGTTCCTCCCGCCCGAAGGCTGTAACAAATAACCCGCTGCCTTAAACTGCTGCAAATGCCACCGTGAAAAATGCCAGGTCATTCACGTGTCCCCGAGCGCAGCTGTTCTGTGGCGAGAGAGTTTAATGAGCTCGCAGGAGGATCCAGAGGATGGAGACCAGCGCTCTCTGTCTCCGCTTAGAACAAGGCCCCAGAAGGCACGAGACTAAAGATGCGTAAATGCAAAGTGCACAGATGCTGTGCTTGTGGGAGGGGAGTCTTCCTACAACCTGAAGATGTAACTGGTTTTTACCTTTCGGTCCTGGATAAAGAACCAGATGCCCCAAATTGGAGTGTACATTTTTAGGTTTAAATTCCTTTAATTATATAGGGTGTCCCACCAAAAAAAATGTATACACACACTTTGAATAATTATGAAGGCAGTGTGTGTTTTTTAATACATTTCATTTTCAAAACCAAGGTATCAGCTGTTCAAGTGTGTATACATGTATGGGACACCCTGTTTATTGCTGCAAGTCCCCACCTTACCATCAATCGGCAATCATTTCCCCCGAAGGAAATTTCCCTTCAATTTTTTATCAGAATTTAATAGTAAGGAATGTAAAATGGATCCTAATTTAATGGCCATCACCACTAAAGACAAAAATAAGCAGTGATTCACACAACTGTGCCAAAAAAAAAAAAAAGTGACTGGCAAGGACTGCAATCAATATTGCTCCTTTTAAATCACACCCTTTGTCTTAACATGAAAATGTGATTACATTTGAAACAGACCATTGGTTTTTCTTTCTCAAAAGTACCAATAAAAATAATCCAATGAAGATGCATACTCAATACATCACCTGCTAAAATCATTGTTATGAAGACAAAAATCTTAAGATACAATATATTACAAATGTTACATTTTTAGAATAAAATTGGATCAAAGCCTTATATTTCTAATCCACTTCTAAGTGTAATTTATACTCAGAAGACTAAAGTCATTTTGTAACTTGAAATTCCGGGAACAGGGGATGGCCGGCCTCGTTAACAAGGCATTGTGGGTTTCCAGCAGCTGCTGTCATGGCCAGACTTTCACGGCACAAAATTTTCTGACTGATTTTTAAGATTTTTCCTTCTATTTTACTCACTCAGTTCAGTTAGAAATCCCTTTAGCTAAGCAATAACTACTGAAGTTCATGTGATGTAAGCAACGGGCATATATTACAATGCTACTGAAATACAAAAATGCCTCATTTTCCATCCTGATGAGCTGGCAGAGGTGAGAAGAGAAACAGGAGAATAAGGCGCGTCAGGGAAACAGTGTGGGACGTACCTGTGGTCCAACAACGCCCCCGGGCCCAGGGGGGCCGGTCTTGCCTTGAAATCCCTGAAGAGAGAAAGCATCATCCATTAAAGCGCTACAGCAGCGGTTCTCAACCTGTGGGTCGCGACCTCTTTGGAGGCCGAACGACCCTTTCACAGGGGTCGCCTAAGACCATCGGAAAACACATATGTAATTACATATTGTTTTTGTGATTAATCACTATGCTTTCATTATGTTCAATTTGTAACAATGAAATTGGGGGTCACCACCACATGAGGAACTGTATTAAAGGGTCGTGCCATTAGGAAGGTTGAGAACCACTGCTCTACAGGGTACGACACATAAATTAAAATTCTCCGAGATAATGGAACACCGCACATGAAAAGGAAGTCACTGTCGGCTAAAACACTTAGTGTGTCATTATTTTCCTGCTCTTTAAAATTCAAAATTCACCATGTGCATTGTTTCACATGACAGTCCAATGGCAACTTGCAATGAGCTCAGAAAACAGAGTAAGACCCTGGATGACCCTGGAGTGGAAACATGTCCTCAGCCCTGCTGCTCAGGTCAAACGAGATCATTGTCACCCAGCACTGCTGACGGGCGGAATCAATGAGGATGGTAGACGCTCTCCCCAACAGGCCCCCCGATTCTGAACGCAGACATGAATCCACAGTCGATGATGTCAAAGCCCTTCTCCTTCCTGCATCCCAACAATCGTGTAAAATAAACAGTGTAAAATTATATTTATAACAAGAATACTTGAGCCCAGCCAGTGTGGTGCAGTGGTTGAGTATCAACCTATGAACCAGGAGGTCTCGTTTCGATTCCCGATCAGGGCACATGCCCGGGTTGAGGGCTCGATCCCCAGTAGGGGGCGTGCAGGAGGCAGCCAATCCACGATTCTCTCTCATCATTGATGTTTCTCTCTCTCTCTTCTCCCTTCCTCTCTGATATTTTTTAAAAAATAAGGTAAAAAAGCAAAGGGCAGCCACAGGTGGCCCCCCATTTACATCACAGCCCTCCAGGCCTGTAAGAATGGAGCTGTTATTCTGAGCATCTCTACATGTGTGTTACATGCCTTTAGCGCCAACGCCTGGTGACCCCCTGAATGAGAGTGTGCCCACTCTGTCCTGCCTTCAGCAGCCCTGCTCAGCCCCCCTGCATCCTCACGCCTGTGGCTTCCTTCCTGGAGCCAGTTGGCCTCGCTTTTGCTCTTCCTCTTCGGCTGCTGCCTTCTGTTTTTTCCCAGTGATAACTGTCTTTTCCAAAGAACCCACCTTCTCATGATGTGCCCACATGCGTGAGTTTTGTCATTTTTGCCACCAGCGACGTTTCAGGCTTCGCTTGCTCTAGGCCCCCTGTTTGTCCCTCTTTCGAACAGCTTAGTTCAACGGAATCTGGTTTTTTCTATCAGCTTTCTTCACCGCCCAACTTTCCCACCCGCACATAGTGACTGGGAGTAGGAGGTGTGGGTGGCCTCAGCCTTGGTCTCTAATGAGCCCTCTTTGCTCTTGGCCATCTCCCCCATTCTCCCATGGCTGCCCGGCCCATCAGTTCAAACGGTAGCTTTGGCCAAGAATTCAGCCTTCTCTTGAATTCTTGGCTGAAGCTACCATTTGAATTGATGACTAAATCAAGATCAGCAAAATCTTTAACAATTTCACTGTCCTCATTGTCTGTATTAGGATCAATACAGGACTTGGCACTGTGTTTCTGAGAGAAACTTGGGTTGCTTCAGTATAATAGAAACTATTTCTAATAATTCCCAGTGGTCTTAAAAAGCTTTGGACGGTAAAATGTCAGATTGAACTCTCAATTCAAGGACAAAATTCCAATGTAACAAATATCCATTTTTAAAAATAAGGTAACACATATATAGCAAAATACAGCTACTCTAAATTCTTGTACAAGGTAATCTTTTAAATGCCAGTCAGCATGCACACATACATATATATACATACACACACACACATACACACACACACACACACACACACACACACACACGAGAAAGAAAGGTTCCTGGCAATAAGATTATTCACTATTGTTCTTAAAAGTGGATTTGGCCCTGCTGGCATGGCTCAGTGGTTGAATGCTGACCTATGAACCAGGAGGTCACGGTTCCATTTCTGGTCAGGGCACATGCATGGGTTGCAGACTCGATCCCCAGTGTGGGGCGTGCAGGCGACAGCTGATTGATAATTCTCTCTCATTATTGATATTTTTTTTCTCTCTACCTTCCTCTCTGATATCAATTAAAAAACATATGTATTTTCAAAAAGTGAATTTGAAATCTGAAATACAGTTTTCCAGAAATAATGCTAGGCTTTGTCTAGGAGAAACTACTCAATGAGAACATCCACCCTAGAATCATTTGTTAATATGCTATTTTCCCTCTTTGTTTAAATTTAAATATATAATATGGTTACTCTGGAGAATAGCAGAAGCTCTTATTAAATTGAAGACAAAAGGGATTTTATAATGAAAATTCTCTAGGTATCCCTCCCTTCACAGACATTGTGGGAATATTATAGAATTACTCCCACAGAGCTCTACCAGGACTTGGTTAAAAATGATTGACTGCGATATTTAAATGAGAATGCATTTGCAAATTTGAATGTGGATTTTTCTTTAGAGGGCTTACTTTATGCTCTTCATGTAGCTATCTTTCCCTGGAGAAAACCCAACCAATTTTACTCTTTGGTCTCACTAAATCATTCTGAAATGTATTTTTGAAACCCAAGACTTTGAAGTTTACAATCTGACTAAAGCGAAAAAGTTCTTAGACCAGCACCTGTCACTTGGTGAATGGCACAAGACTACACGGAAAATCACCACATTTTCAGATTTGTTATCGTGGGCTGTGATGCGACTCCAAGTACATCTTCGTGCTCCCAGAGTGCCCTCAAATGTTTTGGAGCCTCATCCTCAGAGCTAGTCTGTGTGGTGATTTCCTTAAGAAATCTGGATAAAATTAACCAACGATGAGAAGCAAAATGGGATGCCAAGTCAACATGCTAATCCACGATGATTTCTGTTTGTACTCACACCCCACTGGCATAGCCTGACATCTGGTTTTGTGATGGTGGCAGAGTAAACCCACAAACCCGCCAGGATCGGTAAGGCATAGCTGAGCTTCCAGTGTCCCCTCTGCCCTACTCATGTATTTAATGTTACACTGTTCGTAACTTTAAATAACATTCAGTCACATGTTCCCATTCATATTTTTCTACTGGAGGCAAGAGGATGCATTTGACCTAGCCTTGTGGTTTCAAAATCAGAAAATATTGCATCCTTTTGTTCTGGAGAGAAGAAGAATGTGTCACCTGCATGGCTTACTTTAATGTGTTTCCTTTAGAGGGTAGAGGGGTGATAGGGTTGGCTGGAATATATCTGCAAACAAAGACTTCAGTGAAAGGGCCAGGGTGGAGGTGTCACAAAAATAATGGGGTCTCCCCATCAGCTCATCCCAAGATGCTGTAATTGACCATCAGGACAAGCAAATCAACTAACACCCCATGCCCTCAAGTCTGCCCTTTTAGGTGTTTAGATACAAACATGATCCTATTTATGCATTTTAAAAATATATTTTAATAAGAGTTTCCATAGGCCCAGTGGCGTGGCTCAGTGATTGAGGGCCAGGAGGTCACGGTTTGATTCCTGGTCAGGGCACATGCCCGGGTTGCGGGCTCGATCCCCAGTGTGGGGCATGCAGGAGGCAGCTGATCAATGATTCTCTCTCATCATTGATGTTTCTCTCTCTCCCTCTCCCTTCCTCTCTGAAATCAATAAAAATATCTTTTTATTTTAAAAAAAAAAAGAGTTTCAATAGTATCAATTTCTCCATTGTCCTTAACCTGGTAATCGAGCTGTTAAATAAAGTAGCTTTCTGTTCAGTGATGAGGTGCTAGAGAAGGACAATTTCTTCAGTAGGAAGAGGGAGGTCACTTACAGTCTCTCCACGTTGCCCAGGGTGCCCTGGCAGGCCATCCTTCCCAGGTGGTCCCTGAAATCACAAATAAAAACACCACATGCTATAAATATGTATGACTTGTTGTATAGTCTCATGCAATATGTTAGATAATGTTCTTTTATTTTCATTAGATATTGTATTTTTGATGTTCTGTTGAAAATATATATATAAAATTTTTGTATAATTCTATCTGAACTGAGACCAAGAGAAAATTGTACAACCCTAATCTGAACATTTTACATTTCAATTATGTTCACTAGTAGTTACCTTTTTAAAAGGAATAGTGACAAATATTTGTTTTTATTTTTGCAAAAATGTTAGTTCTTTAGTACTTGAAATATGAATATATTTTGCCCTCCTTTTCTGATCAATTTTCAACCCATCAAGACTTAGAAAGGAGAGAAAGATAGTGCCCTCTAGTGGTGGTCTGAGCTTTTAACTGACAATGAAAAGAAACACAAACTATGTTATAAACAATGGCAGTTACCCCTCAATTGCTTCAAGAAAAGGAAAGAAGGTACTATGCTCAATTTTAGACATTATCAGGACCAATTTTTCCCAGTAGGATTTCTCAAATTTTCTTGGAAGCATCATGTTTGTTAAGCACTGGAGAGCAGGTCTACTCTGCTATCACTTTTTTGTAGAGGATGCTGTCTTCGTCATGACCGAAGAAATAAATGAAGCAATTAACTAAGTACTTAAAGTAAACAACTCAGTGAGGTTCCTGTGTTTCAGACACTTAGGAGCAATAGACTGCTTCTTTAGGCTGCGCTATGAATTATCCATCCTCCTCAGAAGCCATTCTAAGGATCAGTTCACATTTCAAGACATGTTTACTGGAGGTGGGCACACATAGCCTTGCCATTCTGGATAAATGAAGAAAAACCACCATTTTAATAACATTTTAATGATGACAGATATACTTGTCATGATATGTTAATTATTTAAATACATCTCTGTATTTGTTTAAACAAATGCGCTATATACATAAATCTGCTTTGGAACATCATGCTTTTTCTATGTTGAGTTGGAATAAGGGGTTTATTTAGAAATAAGCTCATTTTCACAATCTTGTCCTTCCCTGGAAGGAGCCTTTTCTAGAAAGCTCGGCTACAGCCTTTCAGGAAGAAGGGTCCTGGTCTCGCCTCGTACCCACCTGCTCCCTCATCTCATCGTTGCGGACACACGGGTGGCCAGGTGAGCTAAGGGGGCTAGTTAAAGGCTGCTCTGGTGATATTTCCCAAGACCATGGCTTGCTCAGGGACTGGCTCATTATTTTCCAGCGATTCTGATGCCATCCTCCCCCCAGAACCAAAACTGGAATGTTTTTAACCAAGGCCCCAAAAATGCGATGCCATTTAACCATTCCTTCGTTCCAAGGCAACTTTTACATATCTAGGTACTAGGCACTGCGTTTTGAATTTTCCTCTCCTGTAAGTAGAATGTATCTTATAACAGTCATATTATAGATCTTCATCGCCTCAAGTTAAAAATTACCCTTAAGTGGGGAAACTGTATGCTGACATGGACTTGGCATTGCCATTCTAATCATGAATATCCCCAGCACTCAATCCACAATCCATATTTGTACGTGTGTATGTGTACATTGTGTGTACACAGCATACATTTCATGATTACAATGAAGATGGACCGATTAACCTGCAGGAAGAGGAGGCTGCTCTCACCCTCCACCCACGTCTTCCTTCTCCATCACAGAGATGAAGGCATTTCTTCCCTAAACATTATGCAAATGCATCCCAGAGAAATGATGGGTGCTCTATCGCATGCTCTAACGTTTCACTTGCCAGAGAAACAGTATAGCAACCACTCTGCTCTGCAGGGAAAGCATGTTCCTTAGCATTGTCGTGTCTCTCCAACAAGAGTGCGTTCCGTTCAAGTGGAGGCACTGACACTTCTCACGCCTCGTAGAGACAGAACGCACGCATGACCAATGGCTCCAAACTTGTGGGAAAGGCACGAGAGAACAGGCTGGGAAAGTCTGAGGAAAGTGGGTCGAGTGGCTTTCCCTGACAATAGCGTTACATTGCACGAAGGGAAACAATCCTTAAACATATGCCCACGAGGAAACGGTGTGATAAAGTGCAAGTTACACATGACACTGGTTTTTATGCTGCTAAACAGTGGTCTATGCACGTGGCTTCGAAATACTCATGAAAAGAGTCCTATGTGTAGTTATTATCCTACATTTAATATTAGCTATTTGCATTAATTTGTTTATAATGCAGTAATGCAGATAATCTGCTCTTGATCTGTTTGCAGTAATAAAACTGCAGTGTTAAACTAATATTTTAAACATACTTGTACATGTGTCTGTGTAGACTGCACATACTGTCTGAAATTATTGTAGAAGGCAAGAGACTGCCTTAACATTTACTATTCAAGTCAGTATTTCACAATAAATAATTTATCTTCTGAAGATGTGAGCTGAAGTCATATTTGAAAGTAACAGTGAAATAGAGGGTTGTTCAAACTCAATAAGAATTGGAGAACATATGTATTTATTTATAAATTATTTTCAACATGTTTAAATATATAATGTAATCACATATAACATTCATTTAAAATTTTAACATCTTAATTTAGAATGTTCTGAACGGCTCCTTTTTGCAAGACTCGTACAGAACGCACCAAAGACCTATTGAATCAAAATCTACATTTTTAACAAGGTGCCAACATGATCTGTGTGCACATTCAAGTCTAGACAAGAACAGTGGTGAACAGAGTTGAGCATTTGTCAGAACTACCTGGAGACTTTGCTAAGAACATCTCCCCCCACCCCCACCCCCCAACCCCCGGCCCCTGAAGCTCTGAGCAGGTAGGCGAGTGAGGCTGGGACAAGACTTTGCATTTCTAACAAATCCCAGGAGTGCTGATGTGCTGGTCCAGGGACCACACTTTCATAACAGCTTCCTTAGATGGGTGATAACCCTAACCCTTGCCTGAATGGTGTGGCTCCGTGGTTGAGTGTCTACCTAAGAAGCAGGAGGTCACAGTTTGATTCCCTGTCAGGGCACATGCCTGGTTGTGGGCTCGATCCCCAGTAGGGGGCATGCAGGAGACAGCCAATGATTCTCTCATCATTGATGTGCCTCTCTCTCTCTCTCTCTCTCTCTCTCCCCCCCCCCCCCCCGCCCCCCATTCCTTTCTGAAATCAGTATTTTTCCTGAAGACGTAACCCTTAAGGTAATGTTATTGAGGGGAGACCTTCGGCAGGTGCTTCAGTCAGGAAGGTGGAACCCCCCTGAATGGGGCTGGTGACTTACAACAGATGCTCCAGAGCGTTCCCGCATCCCTTCCACCAGCGAGGACAGCGAGAAGTCTGCGACCCACATGTTTTTTGAAGGGCACATTGGATATCACAGTGTTTTATGCCATGAGTGGTATTAGTTGCAGTAGAGGAGTCATTGAGAGAGAACAATATTCATGTTGTTCTAGCCTTTGATACACTTTGACAGAATATTTAGTAAGATACAATTACATGATAACCAGAAACACTCAGTAAACATCACAAAGTGAAAAGATCTGTAGAATGTGACGTCATTCATTGCAATTTTGTTTTCATAGGAATTGTCATCAATGTGTGTATCGAGAAATGATTTCAACATAAGCTATGTCTCTCAAAAATGCACCACATTCTCACATGAAGAAAGACAGAGAAAACTCTCACTTACAGGAGGGCCTTTTGGTCCTGGGAATCCAACCGGACCCTGAGGTCCTTGAGGGCCCTGAAAGTCAAGAGCAGAGGGGACACTTGAGAACGCGCCTTACAACACGCCTTGACACCTCGCGGGTGCGTCTACAGATGAAGCACACGGAGCACATAGCTTCTTCCCCACGCTGACGACTATGGCAACACGCGAGATCGCCTGTGCTCAGCGAAGAGCGAAGGGGATGCTTTCTCACACGATTCAGCACCCAGAGCCACAGGGCACGTTCATAGTAAAGGTGTAAGCCAGGGCTGGGCCAGGAAGTTCCACAGACGCGCTGCTTTGAACATTAGCTAGAAACAGCCGACAGGAGGATATTTCAATTCCAAATCCCCCAAAAGAAAAATTCTTTTTTAAATGGACTTTCTACATATTCTGACTCTAGTCATATAAACTAGAAGGAAACAAATAAGTGATTTCCTCAAAAAGACCAGAGAAGATGCCTTTAACTAATCCCTGTACTTAAAATAGGTTACTTTTGAAGATTGTATCTCATTTTACTTCCTCAGAGAAAATAAAGATGCAATACTGGGTCTTTATAATATTTCACAAAAGAGTGTTGACTATTCTTTTTGAATTAATCAAAAGAGTTTCCAGGTGCGGTAAAAAATAAAGACTCTGTAAAAATAGTATTGAAACTCAATGAGAATTGCCAGATAAAATACCCAGTGTCTAGTGAAATTTGAATTTTGGATAAATAATGAATAATTTTAATATGTCCCAAATATTTCAAGGGACATAATTATGTTACGAATTATTCATTGTTTATGTAAAAGTTCAACTTAATTGGATGTCTCACTTATTTTATTTATTTTGATTTTGTTTTGTTTTTGCTAAATCTGGTCATCTCAGATCCAAATGAATGCTGTATTAACCAAGTCTTTACTAACAGGCACCTCTGAGCTGCAAATATTTGAGTATGAGTGATCATATTTGACTTGTAGGATATACTATATTTTTATATTATTTCTATTATTTTTCAGTTGTGTGCCTAAGATGTAATTAAACAGTTCATTATAAAAATTCTTTGCAGAGAATGAGGGTACACTAGGGAGGAAATGTCACACTAACTCCATAGAATACAAGAAATATGTTCTATATGTTTAAAACATGTATAAATGTTCCTTGGAAAAAAATTATTTTGGATCAGCCTTTAAATTTATCTTCAAAATATCCTCTTCTTGTTCTTGAAGTGTTTTCACAATTACACATAAGCACGCTATTGGGTCAGTGTTGTGCTCCAAAATAAAATTGTGAAGACATGGTTGATCATGAAATGTTGGGAAGCACAAGTAATACGTAAAGAAAAACTAGTTTGTGCTTTAAAGACAAAATTCCTAGTTGTGCTACAATTTCTTAAATGCTTCCACTCCATTCAGTGAGTCAGCCATCTTAATTAATTTGACTGTATCTTCTTATTAACATGACTTGGTCCATAAACAATTTCAAAATGTATGTATTATTTATGAGCTCAAATTGTACAGGATGGACTTAATTTGAGGATAGTTCATCAACAGTGAGAAATATTTGGTAGGAAGTTTAATTTAGTTAAATATAAACCAAAGCTGGAAATGACTACAACTAAGGATTTATTCTTTTGTCTCATCTGCTGACATTTGTCACAAATACCAACATTATTCCAAAAAAAATTTACTTATTCTCAGTTTTAAGTTATACATTGTAGGATAGTTCTGTTTTTCTTTTTGTGAAACTTCTTTATAAATTTCAAAAAATAATATAAAAATATGTCTATGATTGCATAATACTAAAAATAATTATAGAATATTTAAAGTGAGTCTAATTTCTTTCACAGTAATTCAATTTAATATTTAAAATTCTTTCAAGAGGATAGCTTTTCAAAATCTGACTACAAAAATGATCCTTTTCGCCAAAAAACTAAAATAAAATAAAGGGCATGCTTAGTCCTGTGGATTTAGCTTGAGTTTACATCATTTGGAAATAAGTAGTTTTCCATTCACTGGAACAGATGTTTTATCTTGATGTGAGTGCATATGGGTGATTTAATGGCCGCGGGGAGCTTGCATTGTACCAGCATCATGCTGCTGGCCAGCTCCACGGACATAATGAGGATCAATGCGTAACATAAAGTGAAGGAGGCATCACTGTTACGCGTCTACTTAAAAGAAAAAAAAATTTGGCTTGAGTTTAAGAGTGACATCTTGGACCAATTACACGTGTGATTTCTCTCGTTTCTGTGACAAGATCAGTAGCGTTTAACCTGTGTGCAAAAGAAAGATGAACCCTGGCCGGTGTGGCTCAGTTGGTTGGGCGTCATCCTATGATCTCGGAAAGGTCAATGGTTCGATTCCCTGTCAGGGCACACGCCTGGATTGTGAGCTCCATCCCCAGTAGGGGGTGTACAGGAGGCAACCCCGTCCATGTTTCTCTCTCTCTCCTTCTCCCTTCCTCTCTAAAAATGAATAAAAATATTTTTTTAAAATAGAAAGATGCCGTACCCAGTTGGCTCAGTGGATAGAGTGTCAGCCTGTGGACTGAAGAGTCCCAGGTTTGATTCCAGTCAAGGGCATGTACTAAGGTTGCAGGCTCCTCGTCAGGGCTCGTGCAGGAGGCAACCAATCGATGTGTTTCTCTCACATCGAAGTTTCTCTGTCTTTCCATCTCCCTTCCACTTTCCCTAAAAGTCAATGGAAAAATATTCTTGGGTGAGGATTAAAAAACAAAAAGTAGGAAGATGAAGCTTTCTTTTAGAGGAGTCAGTTAAAGACTAGGAATGTTTCAGCTCTCGCTGGATTTTGTGGACGGCCGTGGAAGTGTGCTGCAGACACGTGTTCCCTTTCCTAGAAATGTAATCACTTGCAAAATCTTCGAATCGATTCTATCTGATGTGCCGTCTCATACTTACTCTCTCGCCAGGAGGGCCTGGGGGGCCGTCACCGCCCGAAGTGCCCTGCCAACAACAGAAGGAAAAACAAAAACCCGGTGAGAGTCCTGCTCCCAGCATCGTCCCCGGACGGAGCGCTTACAGCGAAGCCCGAGGAGACAGGCGCGGACAGTACCTTGGGACCCGGCTTCCCGGTGGGGCCTCGCGCTCCTCTCGAACCCCGAGGACCCTGCGGGGGGAACAGAAGACCATGTCGCTCTCACGCCACACCAGAGGCGCCGGAGACATTGTTATTCCTGGAGAAAATCATCTTGGAAAATTAAGTCCGAAAGGAAAATGTGGATTGGGTGTAAGGTACCCACCGTGGGACCGCGCTGCCCGCGAGGGCCTGGCTTGCCCGCGACGCCCTGCAAAGACAGTTGAGACAGGGTCAGGGTTGGTGGGCACAGGGAGCCGCGTCTGGGCTGGGAGGGGGCCTCGGCAAGGACATTACACTAGCGAGGCCAGAGCAATAGACGTGAGCATCGTACCCGGGCGCCTTTCTCTCCGTTGGCCCCTGGGAACCCGGGAAATCCAGTGGAACCCTGCAAAGATGAAAACAAGAAGCATGAACTTGGTAGCTGACATTTAACCACAAGCGGGAATCTTGGGGAACACAGTGCTTCTCACAAGCTGGTCATATTTAAATGAAAAGTGCATCTTTAATGCGCATACAAGCTCCACCCATGTATTTAAGGACAAACTTACAGGGGCATCAGCAATCCTGGGGGCATTGGAAGCATGAACGGATAAAACAGATTTTTAGTTTTTTACTTTCGGTAAAATCATGAATCAAATATGTCATTTCTCATATTAGAAAAGAGCAACTACAGACAATGGGCATTTTATAGTCAGTAAATGGTTAACGTCTAACTCTTCATACTTGCTTCAACTCTGGAGAAGACTCCTAGGTTTCAATATGAATAATCAAATATTAAAATGAGCACTTTATACTATATTGTCCTGAATTAACACTCTGGGATGAGTCTACACAGCACTCTTCTTTGAATAATTTAATTCCTTTAGAACTGGATCAAGTCACAGACACCAAATCTCCCTCCACCTTTCCTGTGTGATGTCTGACTAGTCAGAACTAGCTGAGCTCTAAGGCAGGCGGGCCAGTGTCACAGTCCTGCTCTGGGAATTTCAAAGGCATAAATTCAAGACTTGTCTTTGTCATGCATTCACCTAAAAAACTTGGGAGTGTTACTTATTCTCCTTGAACAGAGTTGTTGTTTTCTCTTATGCGAAATGAGGCCAGGCAACAGCTTACAGGTACTAGGGAATTTGGGGGAGATTGGGATTGAGGAAGGCAAGGTGTAAAACTGACAATGAGCCCGGCCGAGGTGGCTCAGTGGTAGAAGCGTCAACCTATGAACCAGGAGGTCACTGTTCAATTCCCTGTCAGGGCACATGCCCGGGTTATGGGCTCCATCCCCAGTAGGGGGTGTGCAGGAGGCAGCTGATCAATGATTCTCTCTCATCATTGATGTTTCTCTCTCTCCTCTCCCTTCCTCTCTGAAATAAATTATATATATATATATATATATATAAAATGACAATGACAGCAATAAATGGCTAAAGATGTAATAAGCACAGTAAAAACGTTATGTCATTTCCTCTACAAACGACCACACTTTAGAAATGAACTGCACCCTAGTTCCCCTTTCTCCTGGTGCACATGTCCAGACTTCCATCTGCTCAGAGATTCCTGTGAGCTCGACTGTGGCTGTGGCCTCAGTACTGTCTCATGAGATAGAGCAGATTAGGGCTCCAGTCCGTGCTGTTCAACTTGCTAATTATCAGACCAGGGGCGGGGTAGAGGGTGAGCTCCCCAGGACTCACTGTTCCCATTTGGACCATCGTGGGGATTAAATGCAACAACGATGAAATGCCCATCGAAGAGTAGAAGTCGGTCCTGTTGACACGTGCCCCAGGCACGAAAGGAAGTATAATGAGCCTTCTTTGACTGGAAGACACTTTCTGCTTTTTTTTTAATCCGCTCATTCGGACTGAAATACCCCTGAATGTTTCTCCACGTGGTAAACGGCTGCTCTGTGTCAGAAAAACCTGGAGCGATTGCTGACATCGCGGAGCGCCAGGTCCCACGCGGACCTTTGACTCAGGAATCCGCATGATTAACAGTTTCTCCAGGTCACACGTGCAGAATGGAGGCTGTCAGTTCCCATTTCCTCCCCAAGTCAGGAAAGCGTGCAAAGCCAGTGGCAGCTGATGGTCAGAGCACTAACCCGAACCCGTTTCCCACTAGATCTCTGACGCCCACGGAGACGACTATGTCCGACCCTAGGACTAGCGCTAGGACGCCTAATGTTCACAGCATGGGGGAGGGGTCTGCAAATTACATTTCTGAAGGCTTTCAAAGCCTCTTTTCTTTCTCTACAGAGAATCAGATAGTTGTGTCTGGTGCAGTATTACTTTGTGATACGCTGGGAATTTGATAAGCGAGTATAACTGAATATGGAAATAATTTACTTCTATCAGATTTTATTTGGGGACAAATATTCACTCCTGTCCCAAGCGGCATAGATAGGCAACACATTTAGAGAAACTCCACTAAAACAAATGGCTCTTATGCATCAATTTCATTTTTAATCAATTTATTTTCTTAGATAGCTTCTGCTCTAAGAAATGTATGGGAAACAGACAAAAATGTCCAATCTAACAACTGGGCAGTTTGTACTAAATCATTCTTTCCTTTCTCACGGAAGGAATTACCACCAAATATGTACGTTCCACACAGAGACATCATCTGCTTTTCGATAGAAAAAGAAACAGCAAGCAAAAGGTCAAAAGTCAAAGGTTAAAGGCAAAAAAGGCTCAGTCAGTGTGAAATGTAAAAATTGTTTTAAACACTGTTTAACTATCGAAGTGTCCTGTCTTAAAATAGATGTTACTTTTTGAAATAGCTACCTATCACTTTATAGTACACAGGATGAGTGCATCTTTTAATACCCACCAAGATTTTGCTAGTAAGATACTGGATACATTATATTGTCTAATTATAGTCTTTAAATTGCTTGAAGATCAGCAAGATTTAAATCTATTTAAAATTCACTGGCTTCCACATACAAAAGTTATCTTTGAAGTTATCTTTGATCTTGGATGTGCCAATCATTTTTTATTGTAGAACTGAGAAACATAAATGGTTTCCGAGCATAGAATAAAATGTATGAAGAAAAGTTATAGAAAATAATAAAGACTAAAATTTCAAACATTTAAGCTAGAGAGTCTCATGTGTATTTAGCAACCTTAACATAAAGGAAAATGTTTGATTCTGCTAGAAAGAAACACTTCTCTGGTCATGCTGAAGCATTTTGCTAATCCTAATAATAAAACCCCAAACTCAAAGAATATTGAACAGAGAAGTGACCTGTGAAAAACAGCAAAACATAAGCATGTCAAACTCATAAAAGAAAATTCAAATAACATGACAGTTTCGTGTTTTTAAATCAAAGCACCAGCATAACTGCAATTCACCCTCCGAATTTGATCAGTAATTCTGGGAGTAACCTGAGGAGAGCTGAACCCCAGGGCTGTGCCAGGAATGTCTTCTCTCACTCCTAGCACTTGTGAGAAATGCTGGCATTTGAAAAGCAGGTACCTGAGAGGCAGGACAGGGGAGCAGGGATGGTAGTTAATGGGAAAATTCCTGATCAGTGCTTGAAACACAGCCACAGACAGTGAATGATGCCTGGATTATTTTAAAATCAGAGCCATAGGACTCTTACTTTACCAGGCTCAAAGGCTCATGTTCACCTCCTACTACAGAGGAAATAGGAATTACCCTATATAATAAAAGAGAAACATGTAAATTGACCATCCCTCCACTACACTCACCAGCCAATCAGGAGTGACTATGCAAATTAACCCAACAAAGATGGCGGGTCAATTTGCATACACAGGCGCCAGGCAGAGAGCAGAGTGGGAGAGCCGGCAGAAAGTGGAGTGGCTTGGGGAACTTGGCTCCCCAAGCTGCCAGATGGAGAGCAGAGAGGGAGAGCTGGCGGCTTGGAGGACTTGGCAGAGTGGGAGGCCACGGGACGTGGAGACAGAGCAGGAAGGGAAAACCAATAGCTCGGGGAGCACCAGGAATGCAGAGAATTGTAGTTCTGGTGGCATATGGATCTCCTAGACCAGTGGTTCTCAACTTGTGGGTCACGACCCCTTTAGGAGTCTAATGACCCTACGAAACATAGGGGTCGCCTAAGACCATCGGAAAACACATATATAATTACATATTTTTTTGTGATTAATCACTATGCTTTAATTATGTTCAATTTGTAACAATGAAATTGGGGGTCACCACAACATGAGGAACTGTATTAAAGGGTCGCGACATTAGGAAGGTTGAGAACCACTGTCCTAGACACTAGAGCAAAGTGAGCCTAGAGCAAGTTACTGTTGTGGTGGGGGATGGAGAGAAAGCAAAGGTGAGAGACATAAGTAAAATCAGAGTGTCTAGGAAAAAATTAAAGAGACGATATCCTAAAACTTTCAGGAAATCTCCACCAATGAAGCAAAGAAAAAAAAAAGCCTCTATTATTCTGTGAGCAACAAACCAAACTGAGTTGAGGTCTCAATTTGCTCATATGATTGCAAAGACAGACAGAAATTCCCAGATTGGAGAGGGTGCAGGTCAGGCTGAGGGACTCCCACACCCCCCGGTGCACGAATGCCGTGCACTGGGCCTCTAGTAATATGTATAGTATGTATTTTCTAGAAAATAATTTTTCTAGGAAAATTACAAGACCACACAGTAAGCCTCAAATAGTGCTGTCCCATGACGACGAGAGCCTGTTTGCACATTTGCGAGGGGAAAGGACATTTCCTTCTCCCACTGATTATTTGTGAAGCTTATTAATAGATAAATGTTTGGGGATTGTTATATAATTAGGATTTATTTCTACCTACTATACCTGTCAAGCCTGAATGGGTCAAACAGAGATGGATGTTAGATAGACAGACAGATAATCTCATGGGTATTTAACAACCTTAATATCAATAACAAGAATTTATATATTAACTCGTTTAACCACTTGACTGTATCTAGTCAATGCAACAAGTGCAGCCGTAACGACGTTCTATAAATTAGCTTGAGAAAAATTAGCACACCATGGTAAACATGTATTTTTAAAACCATCTATGTTTATCCATAACATACATATACTTCAATGAGAAAAATATAGCATTTAGGTGGCGTAGGGGGTTGAATGGTGCCCCCCCCAAAGATATTTTGCCATTTTGCCATGGAAGCATGGAACAGAGAGATAAATCTCAGAGGGAAGAGGGGTGGGGAGGCAGGAAGAGATTAACCAAAGAATGTACATACATGTGTGCATAGCCCCTGGGCACAGACAAGAGGGTGGAGGGAGAAGGCCTGGGGGGGGGGGGTGCAGGGTGGAGGAGGTCAATGACAGGGGGAGGGGGGGACATCTGTAAACTTTCGACAATACAGATAACCTTAAAAGAGTAATAAATGCATTAAAGTAGATAGGCTTACAAAGGGAAGCAACTGCGCTGAAATACAGTTACCAAAAATTTTTTTTAGATTATGATATGGTAATCTATGTGCATCTTTGATAGCACACATTAAATTACAAGATCTAACAGGCCTAATAATAATTTTGAATGAATGGAAGTGAAATTTCAAGATACTGTCATATTATATGCCCCCCCCCCCCCAAAAAATAAATAAAGGTAAACAATTTTAACTGTTTCTACAAAATGTTAGTAAATACACTCTAAAAACCAAGCTAATTACTTTACCTTTGGACCTTGTCTTCCTGGGTACCCAGGCAATCCTGGAACACCAAGTTTCCCCTAAAGTTAAAAAAAAAAATTCTAGGTTGAATTAAGCTTAAATGATCATTTTAGTCATTTTTCTAGAAGGACCACATATTTGTCACTAGAAAGAAAGATCTGCAAGTTTCTGCCACACTTTCATTCTCTGTCTTCATCTGAAGAGGAAAAAGGACGCTTCAGACATGTTTCCAATGTGCCCACGGTCACACCCTCCCCTGTGCTGCCCGAGTGACAGGCCCTCCCTGGGACACAGAGCCCAGGTATGTGAGGGCTGGGAGCCTTGGTGGGCTGTTACCCGGAGTAAACACCTGAGCTCCTCAGCATTCCATGTCACTGAAAGGTAGATGATTTCGATTAGAAAGTTCATCCTTTTGATAAAAGTATTTCGTTCTCACTGTAAATATAAAGCCAGCATTCACAAGTTCTTTACCCTTTTCTCACTGAATAAGTAAAAAATAACTATATTAAAGAAATTCTTCCCCAATTTTGAGCAGTTTCTTCTTTTTCTCTCTCAAGTATCTACATCAGGGGTCCTCAAACTACGGCCCGTGGGCCACATGCAAATACAAATATTGTATTTGTTCCCATTTTGTTTTTTTACTTCAAAATAAGATATGTGCAGTGTGCATAGGAATTTGTTCATAGTTTTTTTTTTAAACTATAGTCTGGCCCTCGAACGGTCTGAGGGACAGTGAACTAGCCCCCTATTTAAAAAGTTTGAGGACCCCTGATCTACATCAATAAATATACATAGGTTGCAAGTTATAGCTAAGTAATGATTTCTGTGGAGTGTTAACTCCTGCAGGTGGTCGCTTGTATATGCAACTATGTTGTTCTCATGCAGTGAGATTACATCTCCATGTAAGAAATGCTAAAACCAACAGATAAATAACAGTGGTGTTACAAATATTTGGAGGATGAAAATGCTATACTAACAAAAAATGGCCTCCCTAGAAAACCATGAACTTAAAAATCATAGATGGAGAGGACACTAAATTAAATAGATGACTAAAAGGTGTCTGTGGGATTTTACTGTGATTCAGTTTTCTTAAGATCTTATGAAAGGGCACTTTATAAAATATGTGCCCAAGTCTTACACATTAGACGCACATAGCATCAGTCTTTCATATGTACGTTTAGACAAAATAAAAACAAGTCTAAGTTACTATGTCCTACGTTAAAAGATGAGCAGTACTTAATGAATGGGGTATTTTACTAGATGAATCCAGGTAAAAAATTAGGATTATAGTTCTGACCTTTCCTTTATAGACTGAGCTAAAGAGTGGTCTGATTGCAGGTCAGCCCTGCACAGATGGACAATAGGCAGACAAGCCCTGAGGGCACTCGGCGATGTTTGCAGAGAATGAAATCACCTAGCAACGCGTTCCTGTCGCTAAGCGGCTCGCAACTATGTATGGATGTGCTTGAATTGAACAGGATCCTCTAGACTCCCGACAGGGGTCATCAAAAGCACTTGTCAGTGACACGGAGCATTTTCTTCAAGGGCATCTGTGGACGGAGAGTTGCTCACTGACCTTCTCTCCTGCTTGACCGGAAGGACCGGGGTCCCCAGTGGGACCTGCTCGACCTTTGGGGCCTTCAGGGCCATCTTCTCCTCTTGGACCTAATTGACCAACTTCTCCCTGAAACGCAGAGTAACAGCATTTTTGAAACTTAAAATAGATTGGAGATTGAATGGCAGAGATTATCGCCTATCAGAACGTCATCTTCTTCACCTCCTGGCCTGTTTGCTCATGTTTTATCTATGATAATGAGGCTTGAACGTGTTGGACGTTAATTAACAAACAACTGATATAGTTTGACACTGGACAACCTACAGAAGCCCATGCTACTATGTATCATATTAAATTAATTTTAATGCATCTGTGTTGCAGAATGAAAGAGAAAAATAAGAATCAAGATTAAATAATAATAGGGTGGTAGGAGATGCCAGCCCCATTATACCACTTTGTCATAACAATTATTTTGACCTAAAGGCAATTGAGAAGCTGATATATGCAATAAAAGATGGTATGCCATACAACTGTACACTTGAAACCTATATGATTTTTTAACCAGTTTTCCCCTAATAATTTTTTTTTTTTTAAATTCTCTGCCTGCTCCTTAATTGCCTAAAATAAAGACTTAAATTTGCAAAGGCGTCCTTCCTCCCCTTACAACCAGAAAGGACAGGAGGTAATCACTGGAGACAATGAGTCCTTTATCGACCTGGAGCCAGAAGCAGACAGCAGGGGTTTCTACAACATATTTTACTAAAGAGCTGTTCATGTCTCTTTTATGTGCTTCCAACTATCTGCAGTCCCAGGAACTCAAAGTCCTCTTCCTGTGTCTCCTCACTTCTCTAAAAATGTATTGTTCCCTTTCTAAATGCTTTCTAAGCCAAAGTTCTAACCACCCCTTTGAGCTACTACTAGTCATTACTGAGTGCTCCCAGGTGTAAACATGATGCACCAGCTAGCAAACTTCTTATTTTCTCTTGTTAATCCCTCTACTGTCAATCTGACTTTAAAGGGCTCCAGCCAGAGAACCTAGCAGGAGAGTAGGAAAAAATACTTGTTCCTCTCTGACAATAGCAACTTTGGAAATCACTGTGTGGAATATTTTAAAAAGTTCTCCATTTTAGACGTGGTTTTCATCTGCACTGGGTACTAGGATATGAAAGGTGTAGCCACCATCCTGGGAACAGGCTTTATATGAACTTTAGGGAACCAAATGTTCTACAGTTTGCTTCTTTTTCAGATTGATTAGGTACTATTATGTTAGTTATTAAATAAATCTTCCCAATAAAATGTTAATTTACTTCAGGTGACTCTCATTTTTGTTTGTTTTCTAGACATTCATTATCAGAAAAAAGGGTTTTTTTTAGTCAAAAATTCAAAACCACCATATAATACAAATTCATACAAGTTGTGGGTATATAGGTTCCAGGCAGCATAGCTCACTACATACAACTAAATTGAGAATAATTACATTATGTTACTTCTTTCAAGCAATTTTATCGATTTTTAAAAATGTCTATAAATATGGAAATTTAATAGAACACCTAAAAGACAATTGATATTATCTTCACAAAGATTAAAACACCTAACTTTTATATAAAAACCACTCATGCATATAATTGTATGTACTAATGGAAATTTTCTTTTCACTTACTCTGTCACCTTTAAGACCCATGTCACCTTTGAATCCTGGGAAACCATCTTCACCCTAAAATACAAGTAATAAAACAGGTGTTTGAATATAAAATATGGCTAAGTACAATGTAAATACTGATAATTAGGGAAAATTCTTCTGAGAAATGTGCATCCTAGTTGTAAAACTTCCTCCTCCCTATTCTAACCCTATGCCCAGTATCCTTCCATTTTCCCATAATTAATAAAATCATCAAATAATTTTCTAAGTTAATAAAATACATAAAATAATTTTTAAATTTTGGAAATATTTTACAAATGTGTCCATTAAATTTTATCTATCTTATGGAGGATATAACCATTCTCTATGACAACATGTATTCTGTGCTACTTGAAGAAAAAGTAAATATTTATATAATTATCATTTAAAAACTTTGGATTATCAAAAACAATGTCTTTACCCTCCATTTCTAATTTATACTGAATAATTCCGTATCATGCATTTTGTAGCACGAGCTTTAGACAAATGCTTTCCAGCTCAACATGTTCTCTAATCGCCTCTTTTCAGGTGGAGAGTAAGCAAATCAATATTCCCCTTTTTCTGTAAACACAGTTTGCTCACTGACGCATCATATGCACAGACCAGTGTTGCTGAAATGCGGGCATCCTTTAGCCAAGATAGGAGAAATTTTGGCTATAAAAATATGTCCTACCATTCTTTAGTGAACTCTAAACTTTTCAGAAGCATCACAACCTAATCCTCTCCTAATTTCAGGAAAAATAATAAATTCTGAACAAATCATTATTCATATATTTAAAACATTAATTGAGCAATTACTCCTTTCAGAGTACTGTGGAGTATTTTGACGTTTTTATTTTACCAATAAAACGAAGGTAGAATATTTGGGCTAATTTTGGTACAAATGGAGTAACATGGTTGTTTGGAGAAAAGATGTGCTGGTGAAGATGATGATGATGATGGTGGTGGTGGTAAAGATGATGGTGGTGGTGGTGGTGGTGGTGGTTTTGTTACAGGATCCCAGGGCAGGAGGAATAGGGAAACTGAGACAGAAAGTTCAAACAAGGCCAAACAGCCTGGGCAATGTGCAGCCAGCTTGTAGCTAACCAGCCATTACCTTCCCCAGCCAAGGTCACAGAACAAATGGTTAAAAGCCTCCCTAAGGAGAGAATGCAGAGAGGGAGGCGGGGGGGGGAGCATTTTTACTCCCTGAGAGAAGCCAGCAGCCTCAGGTTTGGCAAGATAGAGGTGCCAGGTGCTTCTCATGAGTTCTGGAAAGGCCACAGCAAAGTTAAAAAAAAAGACCCTGAGAATTAATCTGCATCAAACAGTCAGCAGAGGAGTTCTGAAGCCACAGACGGGAGGTGTATACCGCCTCGGACCCCCACCCAACTGCTCTTCAGTTTAGCTGAGAGCCATCTGCGCTTCCCGCCAGGTGTAGAGGTTTGCTTGCTTTGCTTCTGCTTTTTACAATAAAGGTGCACGCTTTAATCGCTTTAATCAGTTGGCTTTTCACAACGCAGTCAAGGTCTCTCGTATGAATTCATTACATGAAAAGCGCCCTGGCTGGGGCCTGTCCTGTCTGGGGACACCCCTCCCGTGGGTGAGCGGGGCCTACAACAGATTTGAGGCAAAAAGGGACTGGAGAGGGGGCGGCTGATAGCTTCCTGAGTAGAGAATCAATCGGTTCGACTTGCTGGTTTGAAAAAAGGCCAGTTCAAGGCAGTACGAGAACACGGACATACTTCCGCGTCCCGCTGCCACATGCCCTCTCTCAACCACAAAACTGGGCAAATCCAGTTTTACCTTCCTCCAGCGGGCGCGGGCGCACGTGCCTAACCGTGCCCAGGCTCCCCGCCCCACACACACAGGTGAGCTAGATCCTGTCCAGCTGGCTCTCACCTTTGGTCTTGAATCTCCGCACTTCCCGCACCCAACACTGGGAACTGGGGTCTAGAAACTGAATGGTCTGCTTTTCCATTGGTCATCCCGCTTTGGTTACCGCTCACACACACTGCAAATCACCTTCTCCGTCCACCCGGGGACACGCTGCCCGCCCGCCCTCCCTTCCTCCCTCCCTCCCTTCCTACACCAACTGCATGTATTACAAGTTACTAAGCTCCAAGGCACATCCGTGGCTGCTAAGGACAGACACGCGGGAAGGACACACAGACGGACTCTCCGCGCCCGGCACCGGCTCCGCGGCTCAGAAGCAGCCTCGCTCCAACAAAGCAGCAGCAGAGGAGCCCGGCACGCAGGGCAATGGGAACAAACCCAACATTTTCCCTCAGGAACCTGCAACAGAAACACCCTGCCCCCCAACACCCCCTTTACCATCTGCAAACAGAACAGAAAAACAGAACAAGATAAAGAGGAGCCTTGGGCCGTCTGGGGAGAAGCGCACTGTGTTCCAGCACCTTCTTTTAGGCGCACCGCTGGCCTTGGCCAAAAGAAAAGCCCTTTTCCTGGGTGTTTTTCTCCTCCTGGAGAGCGAGTAACATTTACAGCAACACGCACAGCGGCAGCGTGGCGACGGGTGTTAACTCTGGACCGAGGCAAACGGCCTGCCACCAGGTAACGCTAACAACCATGATGCCAGTGGCCCAACCTCTCTCCGACTGCCCGACACACGCCAGCTCATCCTGCAGGCCCCCAGGTGCCCCCCCTTAGTTTCCAAATACAGAAACCCACGCGGAAATCATGTCTCTACACAATCATGTCAAACTCGGTTCCCGAGGCTGCCCTGCGTGTTCCAGGACCTCGCCATGTCCCCCCAGAACTCACCTCTCTGCCTGAACTGGTGTAACTGCCGCCCCCTCCATCCCGCTCTCCGCGGCTCCCAGGTCTCGCTCGTCCCACTAACTGGTGAAAGCCTCGTGCCCCGTTAACCTCCGAAGCTCCAGGGCCACTGCATTCCTGACCCTCGGTGATCAGGAGCTTCAACAGGCCTTTTCCAAACGAACATGTGCAGCCTCGCGTGGGCTTGGCGAGCTCTGCTGAGGCCCAGGAAACAGCAGGCCATGCTGGTCTAAGAGGCCTGAACCTGGGAAAGGGATCCAATCTGGTATCTGCCCAGGAAACAGCAGGCCATGCTGGTCTAAGAGGCCTGAACCTGGGAAAGGGATCTAATCTGGTATCTGACCAGGAAACAGCAGGGCATGCTGGTCTAAGAGGCCTGAACCTGGGAAAGGGATCCAATCTGGTATCTGCCCAGGAAACAGCAGGCCATGCTGGTCTAAGAGGCCTGAACCTGGGAAAGGGATCCAATCTGGTATCTGCCCAGGAAACAGCAGGCCATGCTGGTCTAAGAGGCCTGAACCTGGGAAAGGGATCCAATCTGGTATCTGCCCAGGAAACAGCAGGCCATGCTGGTCTAAGAGGCCTGAACCTGGGAAAGGGATCCAATCTGGTATCGGCCCAAAGCTAAGAGTTCCGATGGTGTAGATGTTTCCTTTAAGACGGAAGCTACTGTTCCCAACGTCCCCGCCAGAGAATCACCTGTGGAATTAGGGCTCTCCCTGCCCCCATGCCACTGGGCAAGCAGGCCCTTGGGAACGACCACGTGACCTCCCACTGACCACTGTCTCCATCAGCTTTCCCCCAGGAGCCAGGGAGCCACCCGGGGGGCTGAGTTTCCTGGAGAAAGGCTGCCTCCGGGCTCCCCATCAGGGGCCAGGCTGCAGTTCCGTCCAGGCAGGGCTGGTGTGGGTTTCGTTGTGTGTTTTTAAGAGACCTGGATGCTGTTCGTCTCACCTGTGCTTTCCCTACGTTCACAAGTAGAGAAGCAAATGAGATGACTGGAATTCTTGGGTATCCATACAATAAATGGCTTTCTTAAAACAACGGCACTACCAAATTCTGAGACTTCCAGTCCTAAAATGGTCAGGTCTGAATTAATCTTAAGCACAAAAAAACCCAGAGTTTTAGATGATGTGTAAAGGAGGAATTCACCCAACCCCAGGAAAAACATCTGAGTCTAAACAATAGCGGTTTTTAATTCTTGCCTCTTGACCTTTGGTTAACAGTGACTGTTGTTGTACGTAAAAGGAAAATAGTTTTGACTTCCTTTTTTATTTCTTATGAGAGAAATGGTTGATTATAATACATACTCAGAAAAAAAGTAATTAATATACATTAGGATTCATTAGGATTTAACGGTTCTTTACAAAGTTCTAAACTAAGAAGAATTCTTATCATTATAAAAAAGTTTTCAAAATTTATATAAATCTAGGTAATACACAACTAAATTAATATATGGTATGAATAAGAGATAGCAAAAAAAAAAGTGCCTTAGAGATTTGTTTGGACAGTATTCAGTCTCATTTTACAAACTTAGAATAAGGGAAAGTGACCAATCTAAGTTGACATGTGTGGTTACTACAACTAGAATCAGAACTCAGAACTTTCAACTCCAAGTTTACAATAGTAATCCTTTTCCTAGAGGTCTATCTGTTTCTTCTCAGACCATACAATAATCTCAAATTATCTTCCTGCATATAAGCAATATACCTTTATTTTTTTCCTGAGTAGACTTCTCACAGATAACGCATCATCTATCATTTTTAAAATATATATTTAACAGCTAGTAGCTCCATTTTGAAAAGGAAATGTATTTTAATAAACACTTTATAATTATTCAAAGTGTGTGTGTACATTTTGGGGAACACCTTATAGTTGCATACCTTGGCAATGCCTCCGTAAGTTACCTGTTTTATTTTTTTCAGAAAACTAAATTATAATGGATGTAATAAGTCCATCTCCTGTTATTTATTCCTTAGTGATATCAAATCCACTCAAAGTACTGTTGATAAAATTATGAGTAAGGGAATGAAAAGTCAAGTTGAAAACAACATTGATATTCCGTATATTTCTCACCAAATCTACCAACATTTGATAAGGAACCCCATATTTTTAAAAATATAATATTGTAGTAAGAAAACTCAATACTGACTCTGAGTGGTATCATTCAGTTTCAGCATAAGTGTTGAAGGATTTTTTTTTTTGGGGGGGGGGGCGGGGGGGAGCTCTACACTTATATTAAACATTTATATTTTTAAAATTTCAGTGTTAGGTTCTTTGTCTAAAGACAATTAAGCTGTAAATGTTCTATAGGAGATTCCACATTCTTTATTCCACCTCTGCCTGGTTTTAATCTTTATTTCCTTCTCTTTAATATTTCATCTTTAATTCTTTCTAACCTTTATTTCTGTCTCCTAATACTCAATCTTTCATTCCTCCTGGTTTTAATCTTTATTTCCTTCTCGCTAATTCTTGTGCCGTGCAAACACTATCACACAGGGAGTCTTTCTCTTCCCCAAGTGCTTTTCACTTTCGCCTTCTGCACTGAGCTTCAGTGTATGAATTTGGGGGATTTTAGTCAAGAAATAAACACTCCTCTGCTATGCATACAATACTGAACAACCCCTGCAGAAAATATATTTTCTAAAGGCCAATCTTATGATTTAGAAAAGTTAAATACATGTAATGCATCTTGTTTCTCTTCTGTAATTTGGTCCTCACTCCAGGTTATAAGAATATATATTTGTTAAGTTTTCAGAATACAAAGTATAAAATTATATTTGCATTTTGGGGACATAAGAAATCACAAATACTATTTGGCCAACAGAATATCTTAAGTGAATTTACATTTTTGATATAATGGATATAGTAACTGAAACCACTAAGCAAATTATAATTTACCTTTTCACCTTTAGAGCCCTTGAGACCTCTGACACCGTCTGCTCCCTGTGGAATAAATGAGAAAAGTAAGTGGCGATACTATTTTACATTGAAATTAAGCGATGTGGGAAAGACAGCACTTACCTTCACTCCTCTGGGGCCGGGGTAGCCAACAGGCCCCTGTGGGCCAGGCGGACCCTGAAACACACCCATTGGAAATTAAATAAGGAAACATTCCGAGACGGCTTATGTTATAATTTACCAGATAATCTACAAGAATATGCTCTTTCCACCACTGACATCCATTTCTTGGGTAGTTTATTTCTAAAGTCAGAAATGATAAATAAACCATGGGACTAGCCCTACTTATCCCAAACGTATCATGTCATATATTCATGCTAAAAATAAGATAAATATTGTGAGTATGTGAAGTAATGTAATAATTGTATAATTAATAACTAATTTTCTAAACCTGAAAAAAATCTGACCTCCTCAGTAGCTACAATGGACAATTGCAGATTAACCAAGAAGATCAATAATTTCTAACCAACAACTCTGTATAAATGTGTAGCGTTCACATCATTAAGAATATGATCAAAATGATGTCTTTTCTACAGCTAGTTCCATGGCACCAGTCTACATAAAGGAAACATATGTTATATATAATATACAATTTCTGCAGGAATGCTGAGTATTTTAATAAGAATCTAAAACTTACAATTCTAAATAAGAATGATCCTGCCCTTGCTACTATAACCCAGAACAGTATTAACACTGAATAAGTCTTATTTAGGTATTTTGATAATTGTTGCTCTTACAGTCCATCTCTGCTTAAGGCTTGCCAGAAAGTATTAAGTGATGATGAGGTTTGAGTGACATAAACAGTGTAACAATATTCAGTCGTTCTGGTCCAAGTTCACTATCATAATTCATGGTCATTTACTCCACATTTACTGCCTATGCAGAATGCGGATTTATTTCTGACCATGAGAACAATTTTAAAAAACAGAAAACGCAGTCTAACAAAAGGGCTAATACAACACTAAAAGTTACCTAATATGTATCTGTTTATTATATCCTAAACAAAACCAATTCTAGGAACATGCCATATTTAAATGGTAGCAAACATTCTTTTGGAAATGAAGACACGTTTACAGGTGGAGATGAATTAGTCTCTGGTCCTTATTTTCCAACAGTCATGTCCCTAAGCAATCATGCATCACACATGCATCACACATGCATCACATATGCATCGCCGAGATGACGAGCGCAGGCATGTTCTCCAGAGGAGAGGGAAGGGCGTTTCCAGGAGGCTGTGTAACGTACCAGAGCACCCTTATCTCCAGACTGGCCTTCTTTCCCAGGGTGACCCTATTTAGCAAGAAGATACACTGGTAAGACGCAAAAGGAAAGGCAGTACACGATACTGTTATATTTTATTTTCAAAATATTGAGATATTGTTATGTTTCAAAACAAATGGAACATTTTGCATCCATGTGCATGGCCTTAAATAACATTGAAAACTGTGGCATTTGGATAGAGGCAAGTTTTTTTCAGCTACATAATATATTTGAGAGAGCTTGGGAAAAACACATAAGATGATACATATTATTATTCATCAGTAATTCAACCTCAGTGTCAATTCGTCTTACATAATTAGATTTCAATCTGACTTCTATTTTGCATATTGATCAATTAATCAGACATGCATCTTCAAAAGGGAACTAAGGCTTGTGGGTGGGACCTTGAAAATGCAGCAAGCTCATAAATAATACTAATAGTATCAATAATCAAGTTATTGAAAATTAATAAATAAAAACGTGCAGCTCCATCACCATTATAATCAATAAACACAAATAGAGGCTGAAAGAAAAATGTACCGTAGCTCTGAGTGAGAAGCTGTAATATACAGAGAGGGAAGAACATCTGACTTTGGGTGGTGGGCAGACAGGACAATGTACAGACCCTGTATCATAGAGACCCACACCTGAGCCTATACGATCCTATTAACCAATGTCTCCCAATACATTTAATTTAAAAAAAGAGGTTTGAAGAGGAAAAAAGAAGCATCAATAACAAATTCTTAAGAATAACAACTGTAGAGATTACAGAATTACATTACTGATTGCTATGTAATAAACAGTGCAATATTTTTTAGAAAAGGAGGGACTCCCTGGAAATGAAGGAATGGTGAGGAAGCCCACCGGCCTCCTCTGAAAAGGAAGACAGGATGCAGGTGCTTTCTGTGGAAAGGAAGGGACGCCGTGAAGAAAGGTGTGACTGTGGCAAGGCTCAGAGCCTGGGGCAGAAAGGGCGTGGTGAGCCATGTGAGACTCTGAGCTGGGTCACCAGTTTCTCCAAAGACCACGGCAAACCAGTTAAGATGTTTGCCAGGGGAAGTGACACGGTGAAGGGTATTGGAGCTCCACGTTTAATTCCTGCCTCAGGTTGCTTGTATTCCTGAACTCATGAACCCCGTCAGGCACACGGAAGCTGTCTGTGAAGATAACAGGAGTGGGGAGCAGGGAACTGTTACTCACAGGAGGGCCGTCAGCACCCGGGAGGCCCGCGAGCCCAGGTTTGCCTTGAGGTCCCTAACCAGACAGAAAGAGAATGTGTTAGTTTCAAAAGTGAAAATGAGGAAAAGGCTGACTTTGTACATAGGAATCTACTACTGAGAAAATTCTTGAGTCACTGGTTTTTATACATAAGCCACACACACATAAATACTTTTGAACATATGATGTAGAAGAAATGGTACATAGAGATCATTAAAACCAAACTCAGCAGATGTAAAAAGAAACATGCTAATTTCGGGCCTGCTTACTGATCCTAAATGTTTAATTTTTAAAAATTTTTAAAATTTATCTTTATTGACTCACAGGAGACAGCTGGTCAATGATTCTGTCTCATCATTGATGTTTCCATCTCTCTCTCCCTCTCCCAAATCAATAAAAAGGTATTTTTTTTTTTTTTAAAGAACAAGGATATAGCAGGAATGCTGGGTGGTAGACATAGCTGAGGTGTTTCCATTCGCAGTGTTTAGGAAAGCCATGGTATTCATGTAGACCAAGCATGTCAAACTCAAAGGCTAACACGGGCCAAATAAATGAGACATGTAGCCCGAGTCCTGCGAGTTTGACATGCTTGATAGACTGATAGTGAAGAGTTTTACAAGACCTGACTTAAATCTCTACCAAACAACAAAAGATGAAAGATAACCTTCAACTTGAAAAATTTGATTTTATAACTAAAGGTTAATAACATCTCTTTTGAAACTTTCAATCCCCTTCACTAATGTGCAAAGTCACTTTTAGCTGAGTAATTGAACATTATGTAAGAACTATTATAAAACACTATATTTTCAATGAAAGTATTTTGAGTGTTACTGAAATTATCTTTTGCTATCATGACAATGGTCTTATTTCTTAAGAACAATATGTAGAGGTCTAGTGCAGACTATTCCATTAATTATTACAGGTGTAATACTTCTATGTATGGCAAGGACCCTGTGGGCATTACTGCACGAATGCTTGTTGTTGCTACATATTTAAGGGAACACTACAAATATTCGAACTCTCGTACTAGCCCTGGCGGGTAGCTCAGTTGGTTAGAGTGTCGTCCCCATACACTATGGTTGTGGGTTCCATCCCTGATCAGGGCACATATAAGAATCAACCAGTGAGCGCATCAATGAGTGGGACAACAAATCAATGTTCCTCTCTCTATCTATCTATCTACCTCCCTTCCTCTCTCTCAAACCAATTTAAAAGTTGATTGTGGCATAACTGTAAATTTACTAAAAATCATTGACTGTAGACTTAAAATGAATGCATTTTTATAGTATGAAATTATACTCCCATTAAAGCTATGTTTAAATTATATGTTCATAGAAATTAAAACTATATATAAGGGGGGGAGGCATTAGAAAGAGCAGCTGACACTGCTGTGACTACAGGGGACAGAAAGCAGCACTTAGGAAATCTAGCAGAGACGATCAGAAGGAAAAGACATCACTTTAATTAAAGATTCATTCTTATTTTGATCCAGGCATTGGGTTATTAACAAGATCATTTGTCATTTGTATATAAGAAATGGTGGCAATGATAACTTCACCATTTTCCCTTAATCAGATCTTGCCACAAACCCTTTGTCACAAGCAAACCTAATTACACTTCTTTAAATAATGAGAACGAAAAGGAGAATCAGAGAGAGAGAGAGAACGCTGACACACAGCAGAGCCGTTCAGAAATTAATAAGCTGAGCATGTCACATCTGGAAACTACCCAAATGGAAACCCTCAGAAATTTCCTGCTTTCAGTTCGGGGGCGCATGTACCCTCGTGGTTAAGCCCCAGATCAGTTCCTTATGGCTGAGCCCCTGATATCTTATCAATAACCCCCGTGTAAGGATGATGCCCAAACCGCCCGCCAGGCATCACTAGCCCCACAGACACTCACTTTTTCCCCCGGAGGGCCGATGGGACCTTGCGGGCCCGGGAGACCCTGTGTGGAGAGAATGCATCCGAGCGTCAGGGTCACGTCGCAAGAGCACACGTGGTAGAACAGTAAGTGATCAGCCCTCTGTTCCACAGGAAGGGAGGTAGCAGCATCTGCATCTGTCCTCTGCATTCCCCGGAAAGTTCCAGAATGCTCTGAGCTACTCTGTGGGCACTGGGGCTCTCGCAGGTGTGGCTGACCTGTGGGCCTCCCCCGAGCACCAATGACTCACGTTCCTCTTGCAAGAAAGAGGCCTCGGCACATTTGCTCCACGTTTCTGCTTTTAACTTACTTTTTCCGGTCACCGTTGACATTGAGTATGACCTTGCTTCAGCCCAGGTGTGCAGCGCAGTGGTCAGACAATCGCACACCCTTTACAGTGCCCCCCGCTATTCAGGTGGCCCCCTGGCCACAAGCATCGTCTTACCGTGTGTCCATGGTGTCCCCTGGGCTGCACCTGACCCCTCTGTGACTGTCCTATAGCTGCCCACCTGCACCTCTGACTCCCTTCACCCTTTCCCCCCAGTCGCCCACCTCCTCCCCTCCGCTCTTTTTTCTTTTTTAAGGGGGAAAGGACTTCTCTTCCCACTCTCACACTGCGGAGTTCTGAGCTGGATGTGGAAATTCTGTGGCTGCGAAAAGACACCCCCTCACCCCACAGTCTCAGGAGCTGCCCCCTCACTCACCTGCGGCCCGGGGTTCCCCTGCTGACCCGGGGGCCCAGGCTCCCCCTGCGGACCCTGCGTAGGAAAATAGGCAGAGACTGTAACAGCCATTTCGCATCACAGCTTTTTTTTTCCTTCTTCTCAGTTGAAAAATAGCCCCACATCCAGCCCCCCTGTGGACAGTCTGGGAAATCTTGCCAGGTCTGGCCGCCCGCGGCAGCTCATGGCCTTAGAGGATGCGGGAAGAAATCTTCATTTCAGATCTGGCCGCAGCAGGAGTCTGCGAGCCCGGATTTCGCAGGGATGCGCTACTCACGGACATGTTCCACGTACCATGTTGCCCTTCGGTCCTTGGGGGCCGTCGATACCTGCGATGCCCTTCAATGAAAGAACAAAATGTGTGTGATGTTCATCAGCTTAGATGCCACCCGCACATCAGAGACTGGCCTCCTCCTGGCCCCACCCCCTTGGCCCCGGGGGCTCTGATCAGCTCAGGACGGAATGGGGATGAGGAAGAAGGGGAGACCTGTCGGGCATCTGTTCCCAGAGGGGAAACCCACCAGCAGCCCCCACTGTGCGCTAGGAACCTGATAGGAACATCACAGGAGATAAACCACAAGCAAGAGCTGCCTGACACTGACAAGCAGCGGGGCTGGTCTTGGAACACCAAGCTGTTATTGCTCATATTTAAGGGTTTGAGGTTACACTGCAAACATGGAAGCTCTTGTACTAGCCCTGGCCGGTGGCTCAGGGGAGCTGTCTGCCGAAGGCTGCCCGGCCTCCCCATGTCACACCCCACGAGCTTTCCCTGGCAGCCCAGTGTGGCAGCCCCACCCCCACCACGGCAGCCCCACCACAGCAGCCATACTCACAGGCTGCCCCACAGGTCCTGGCGTGCCCCGCGGCCCCAGCAAGCCCCGAGGACCCTGGAAGGAAACAAAGGGAAGGCTCATCCTCCTAAGAAATGCGCCCCCAACAGGCCCCGCCTGGGAAGACACTGAATGTAATGCTCAGAGTAAAGAGACCGCACATCGTCTCTGAACTCACGGAAAGTGGCATTTAAGCCCATTTTCCGTGACACCTGGTCAGTGCTGATACTGACCCAGGAGCCAGAGTGGATAGCAGTGAGTCTTTGCTACAGAAACCGCGTACCTTTGTTTGTGTACATTTCCGTGGGAACCACTTGGGATATATTTTAAATAAGAAACAGCTTAATGCTTTAAGTATGTCACTGCCGGGTCCCTTCTGACTGCAATGGCGGCACAGAATCAGATTAAACCTCGTGTTTCTGCTCCACATGGAGCCGGACCCCGGTTCTCATCTGTTTTGCTTTGGGGTTAAGTCCATCCTGAGAGCATATCCCCGGAGGGAAAGAAGTTCCGGTAACCATGTACACAGATGATAGATACCATTTCCCTGAGATGTTTTAAAAATTATTTCTGTTTAATCTTAATCAACTTTCCTCCTCTCCCCTCCCCCTCCTCCATCTGTTGGGGTTTCCTCCCCTTGAAAAGTCAACACAACAGCTCACTGTTTCTCATATTCTCTCAGCTCTCCTGCCTTTGAGCCAACGGGCGCTATAAGTGGCGAATCATTTCTATGTAAAAGTCCAGATAAAGCAGGAAACGAGAATCATTTTTCCCCTAAATGGCTCCTTGCACAGAAAGAGTCATATTATCGTTTTAGGTTTACACAGACATCCCCTTCATGGGTGTAGGCCTGCCTCCAGTCTGGTTCTGTGATGAACTAGCGTTGGGTAAAGCTTCCCAATTCAGTTTTTTCACTCGTAAAATTCAGTGGAAGAAACTAGACTCTAGCATACTTTGTTCTTTTATCTGGCATGCTGAGCACTTCATGTTGTAGTGTTTTTCCGGTAATAAGCTTCATTGATCCTAAATGCCCAAATAGATTCCAGAGCTATTACTGATATTTTTTAAAAAATGAAACAAAACAATGAAACAGCAACCAAAACCAGATAAGGGTTTTTGTCTGACAAGATGTTATATTTTACATGTCTTGTCTCTCCAGTGTCTGAGAACTGATAACAGAAAAGCACAATGTATCCTTTAATTATTTTACATAATAATCACCTGGTTAATTAGGTAATTAATAGTCACCAGCCTTAGTCATTGACATTAGCGGGGGCAGCCCCACTCACTATCCCTCCAAAACGGGGTGTAATTTACAAAGAACGCAAGTTGCTTACAGCTTCCCCTGGGAGACCCCGCGGTCCGATTTCTCCGTCTTCCCCCTGTCATTGCAGAATGAGTGGGAGGGAAGCACCATTAGACAATGTGTCATTTCTACGCGATCTGTTCTCTTATGTCTAATTGTAAACATTTCCATAAAAAATAAAGTTGCATGTACCCTCATTCCGTCTTCGCCAGGAGGGCCGGGAGGGCCTTGGGGACCGCGTTCACCCTAGTAAATCAACACAAATGCAATTCGAATATGAAATAAAGTAGACGGTTTAGGGGTCTGTTCTGCAGCTCTCCTACCGACGGGACGGAACAGAGCCTTCGGCAGGGGCCTTCGCTGCAGTGCCCTCCTCAGAGCACCTCACAGGCAAACCATCACTTCACATGAACTGGTGTCGCTTTAGTATGCTAGGGAAATAGTCCCTTGGTTTTCAAAACAAAAAGGTTTAAATTAAACCCTCAAAATAATTTCCAGATGTGGAATTATTATAAGGAAAAGCGTTAAAATATTATTTTGCTGAAAATTATTTCAAACATGGATACACTTTGGTGATTTTAATTTCCTTTAAAATTTTTCTGCTTCTAAAACAATTCATATTAAATCAGCACAACTCTAGAATACTAAAGGAATTTGGGATTTTTTTTTAAAGCAAAACTATGTATTTCTCTTGACATGTGGTATGCATACATTATCTTGCTAGACAACCTTCCTTCCTTCCTTTCTTCCTTCCTCTTTTCTTTCTTTATTTCCTTCTTTCTTTTTAAAATATATTCTCCAATTTACCTAAAGGTTATGCTACCTTCATTCTTAACTTCTAGAAAAGAAAAATGTAAAGATCCAAAACTGATTCTTTTTTTGAGACTGACTGCTTAATATCCCACTAAAAATACCTCCTGGATTGCTGTTCACAATGGTGTTTATTTAGCCCTACCCAGTGGTAAGCCCCTGCGTTGGAGTGCAAGGTTATATTACAGCAAAGAAATAGCTGTGGTGCCTCTGTCTGCCAGAAGCCTCTCATTTAGTGTAATAAAAGAGTGTCCAGTATATTGTTATACTAATAACAGATTGCCCACAATGTCTTCTTTTGAGTATATTTCTACAAGTGGAAAATGTAAGGCTAAAAGAAAGATTAAGGCAATTATAAGAAAAATGGAAGGTAAAATTAAATCCCTAAATTATTCTTCTATAATTATATTTTCTACATACATGTAAATAAAAATTCCGTCTCAGCTTATGTTTATATAAAATGAGTATTTTAAAATCTAAAAACAAAGACCTTATATTAATACTGCAGGTGTAATTCTACCTATCTTTCTTTAAGTATCAAGTAGGTGTCGTGACTTACTAACTGGATTTACAAATATTAAATTTTCTTCTAATTTCCTAGAGTTTATCAATTCTAAAGTATTTCCTAATATTCTTGTATTATCTCTATATAAATAGTAACAGAACGGTATATCTTACCCTATGACCTTTGTCACCTGGCAGACCTGGAAGTCCATCAAATCCTCGATCCCCCTATAAAATCATCATCATCAACAACATTATCATCATCATCACCTTCATCATCATCACCATCATCATCTAACATCATCAGCACTACAATCTTCATCATCACTATCATCACCATCACCATCACCATCACCATCACCACCACCACCACCACCACCACCACCATCACCACCACCACCACCACCACCACCACCACCACCACCACCACCACCATCATCACATTTTCAGTTTCATTCTGTGGGATTATTTCACTGTGACATAATCTTTTATATCAAGAAAGATACTTTAAAACACCAAATTCTGAGGGCTTGCACTGACATACAGGATCTGAATATATGAACAGCTGGGCTCCTGACCTTTGACCCCGGCTCTCCTGGCATTCCTCTTCCTCCGTCAGCACCCGGACGGCCCTGACAACGCCAAGAACATGGTTAAACAAAAGCTAGTATTTTCCGACGAGCACCGAGGACAGTACGACAACAGAGCCGATGGCTTCAGAATCCCTCAAAATACCCACGGACGCCAGCCTTACCCTTTTGCCAGGCTTCCCCGTCGGACCAGGCGGCCCTTGGACACCGCGAGGGCCCTGTACCAAAACATCGCAATTAACTCATTTTCTAACATTCCTGACCAATACACTCAATCACATTGACAGACATGGTTTTAGGAGTTTATACCCAATTAGCTTTACCTTCATCATTTTCTGAATTGATACCTTTTTCTCTTTATTTTATGTCTTAATCGGTTTAACACAAGAAAATCAGTTCTTATGCAAAAGTCCAGATAAACTAAAAGACAAGTGAATCAATTTTTCTAAATGACTTCTTGCAGAAAAGAGTCATATTATATTATTAAGTTTATAGAAGCATGCACCTTCATTTAAACAAAAGGAACACAGTAATATTTTAAACTTTTTAAAAATCCTTATTCATTTTTTTCCCCTCAAAACCTGAGGGTTTTGTATTTCCCTGGACTTAAAACACCCCTAACCCATCCATCTCACTCCTTTTTTGTTTCTGACAACTTTCCCTTCATTCCTGGCAGTTCCTCTCTTAGGTAGTCTTTTATTTCATTTATCACTCTGGGTTATAATTGCCTATTTTTCACAGTTGACTCTCCCATTGAGTTAACTGTTGCAGTTTTGGACTAAATCTGTCTTTTTCTCCTTTATCTTCTTCCAACTCAGCGCCGTGCCTAGCACAGGTTTTTTCAATCATTCATAGAATGCCGGCGGACGCCTGGCAATCCCTAATGCAAATGACTGACTGGCACCAAGCCATGCCAAGCAGAGTGAAGGCTGAAGATGCCCGATGTGTTTCTCTCCTGAATCAGTACAATGCAATGTTGTATCTACATAGGAAGTTTCCCGTGGAGATCGACACACGTTTTTTAAAATAAAATTACACAACTAATCATAGATCAAATGCAGTTCCAGTATAAATATTACATAGGCTTTTATATTTACCTAACTATAAATAATTAAAGTTAATTTAAACAGTATGCATATCATCTGGTAGAAAATGTAGCACATTTGAAATGACAAATAATTTTATGATACTTTATAAAAAGTATAAAGCTAAGGGTGTCTAATACTTAGAGGTTAAGAGAATGCAGCTTTTAAAAAATCATTGCAGAGAGAGGACCCTACCCTGTCTGCACCCAGCTGGCAGGCAAGGGGTGATTAACAGCAGGACAAATCTTGTTTGTTTTCAATGAATATGATCATTTGAATGTGCATCTCTTATTTGCTCAAATTAATCAAGTCATTGGCAGTCAACTGGCCACTAAGGATTTCTCAGTGAAATGAGATGATGTGAGCTTCAAGGTAGTGTCAGTAATTTCTTTCCTCATAAAACAAGTGGCAGACACTCCCATTATCCTATTTGACAACAACAACAAAAGGCAAAAATGAAAGAAGTGACATAAATTGTTTTTACCTGAGGACCTGGGTCACCACTCTCCCCTTTGGCCCCCGATGAACCAGGCCCCCCCTGGAGAGAAAAGTGAGGATGCGGTCATTTAACTGGGCAATTCCCTACCCACTCTTCTCCCACCATTGTCACCTGAGATGACTAAACATTACTCAAAATGTACTTCATCCAATTAGTGTGATTGTATTAATAGGATAACATTTCCAAGTCCTTTGAAATGCATCTCCTCTCAGACTGTATTCCAGGGTGAGCTCCATTGAAAAGCCTATTTTAGGCATAACTACACAGAAGCCAATTTCGTGAAATCACAGGGAAATTGTCCTTAATGTGTGCACCATCGGAGCAATGATGATGACACACAGGCGTCACTTATCATCACACTTACATGTGCCCTTCGGGCACCACGCTCTCACTGCGTCGGGTGTGTGCTGAGTGCGCTCAGGCAGCCAGGACGAGGCAGACAGCTCTTGCTTTTACCCTCAGACGTTTACCAGACACTGCATTCTACAGCAACAGCACGTCAAGAACAGAGGCTACTGCTATCACCGCAACTGTCCCGGAATAATGCCAGTGCCTATTCTTCTCAGACTGGTCTGTGCTTTTCCTCCGAGAACAAGTCCTTGTGACAAACACCTCTTACCAACATGTACAGAATGCACAAAGTGCAACAAAAGCCTGGCACGTTAACTGCAAAAATAGAAAAGCATTTTATAAAGGTCCTGTGAGTTTTTGACATCAATACTAGGTACTCCTTTTAAAAGCACTCATTGGGCCTGTCGCTAATGACCCACTGGGCCACCAAGAAATGTAAAGTAGCCCAGCCAGTGTGGCTCAGTGGATGGAGCGTCGGCCTGCGGACTGAAGGGTCCCGGGTTCGATTCCGGTCAAGGGCATGTACCTGGGTTGCGGACACATCCTCAATGGGAGATGTGCAGGAGGCAGCTGATCGATGTTTCTCTCTCATCGATGTTTCTAGCTCTCTGTCTCTCTCCCTTCCTGTCTGTAAAAAATCAATAAAATATATATTTTTTTTAAAAAAAAAAGAAAAGAAATGGTAAAGTTGCCCAGTCGGCGTGGCTCAGGGGCTGAGCACCGACCTACGAACCAGGAGGTCAGGGTTCGATTCCCGGTCAGGGCACGTGCCCCAGTTGTGGCCTCGATCCATCCCCAGTGTGGGGTGTGCAGGAAGCAGCCAATCAATGATTCTCTCTCATCATTGATGTTTCTATCTCTTCCTTCTTCTCTGAAATTGATAAAAATATCTTTAAAAAAAAGAAAGGGAAAAGTAAAACCACCACTTTTGGGTGAAACTGCAGCATGCTCTGTGGTTTTGCTTCAATCCTGGTGTGTCAAGGTCACATCAATAACAAATAAAATAAACAATAAAGACTAGCTGGTTAAGCTAACCCTAGGAAGGTTTAGAACATTACAACTGAACCTGGTGGTAATAGTTTCTTCATGCCACACAAATATACTTTGTGTGTCTAAGAAGTGAAGGGTTCATTTAAATCAAATTCCTATGCCATTAATAGTGCATTGAATCAAAGTAGGAAAAATTAAAATGCTGCTGTCTGAAAGTGTTAGCTTTCTAGCGCCTCCTGGTGGCTCCAACGTGAAATAACTACTCATAGGACTCCTGAGAAATAGGGCAAGACAGAAACAGGAATATTCTAACCTTGAAAGTGACAAGAATTGTGACTTTCAAATTTCTAATTAAGAATTCCTACAACCAAATGTCTTCCAGAGAAAAACTGGACTCTACAATAAATCTTATTATTAATCACTTAATTGAATGCTAGGGCACTCGATTTATTTTAATTAATTTGCTGCATTATGTCCTCTGTTATATAAGCACTACTTACTCAACAGATTATAATTACTTTGCCCAAACACTTATTCTAAAAATTGTCATGCAATAATTGAGAGTAACAGGACAGGGGGAAAAAGACATTTTCTACGTTTCCTGTATATTTTATAAACTAAGCTCCCATTTGTCTGTTGGGAAGAAAGTACATATTTGTCTTAAAATGTTGACGTAGTCTCTATTTCTTTTTAAATTCTTAATGTATAAAATATTTTGGACTCTAGCGTTAACAGATATTTGAAAGTCTGTAATAATTGGATGTTTTGGAGTGAAGGATAATAGAGAAAATGGTAAAAAGAAGCAATGTGACTTTTTTTCTCTCAATACTTACCTTTAATATTTAAGGAACCTGATACTTCCCATAACAAAAACTTAAGTAGTAAAATTCATTCATCTTGGATGTAACACTGAGAATGCGCACACGGTAGTCAATCTTTTCTTTCTGCCCATGTGATGTGACCCTTAATGACTGTTTGGTGAAAGAGGAGGTGCCAATTTTCTCTGCTTTTACTGGTTCTGCTCCCCACCGCCCTTACCCGCTACAAATCCACTAGGCTTGTGTTTGTCTGGATGATAAGTAGGAAAATTATTTTGGAAAAGACAGTGTTAGAGGTCCTACCTAGACTAATATTTTTAAAGTAATACATGTCAGTGTTTTCCAAACATTCCTGACTATAGGAATCAAGCCGGTGAACTCTTTAAAATTATAGTTTGCCGCTTCCGACCCTGAACCTGTATCATCAGAGTCTCAAGTTCAGGGTTCAAGAGCATTTATTGTTAATGAAATATACAGGTAACCCTTCTGCGCCCAAATCTGCAAAGCACTAACTTGCTTCTGATGTTCCCTCAGCAGGTAAACGGGAGTTATCACTAAGTAGCCATTAAATATTAACACTATTTCTTCCCTTGTTAAGTAGCATGGAATCTTCCATGTGAAATTAGCATACTGTGAGAGGCAGAACAGTAAAAATACGTGATAACACTTAATAATGCACATAGAACTATGTATAATTTACATTCTGTGGGACATATTGTCAGCACGTATATTCCACATGAGCGCATATGATTGAGCGTAAAGCCCTTCAAAATATATGCAATGTTATGGAATTTCAAGATTGAATTAAGAGAACTGTAAGTACATGTAAAACTACATAACAGACGCTTCGATAAAATACAATAGTAAATCTCTTACTCTCATCCTAATAAGAGTAAAAGATATTAAACAGAAGATTGTGTACTTGATTAAGCTTGAATAAAATAGTTTTGCTATGTGTCCACTAAGTAAATCCAAGATAAGATTTTCATTTTCAGGTCTATAATTTCTATAAATACCTATTTCAATAAAGCATATTGAAAGCATATAAAATCATAAAAAGCAGAGTCTACATGACTTTTTATATTGAAAAACAAGTATTTAAAATAGAAATGATTTATTCCATTAATTCTAAAATCAATGAGAACTTGGGTTGCAATCCTACAGTGTTCTTTTTTTCTAAAAAAGACAATATGGTTTGAAAAAAAATCTGCATTCTGTGGATTGCTACAATGCTTACTGCTTAGTAGGTTTCATAAGATTTGAAGATACTTTTAAAAATATTCGTAATATATTAGCAAGCTAGTAAGGAAAATCAAACGCTTATTTTCCAAGAGTCTCTAAAAGACAAATAATTTCTCCAGTGTCTGGATCACTGTGTGGAATACTGCAGGCAGTCTGAGTGTAAGCCAGGTCTCCTGTTTGCTCCTAATATGATGGAATAATTTTCACTGGCCTCAAATACTTTTTCTTTTATTACGGAAAATTCTGTTTAGCATAAAATCAAGTCTCAAGAATTTAATGTAAAATTGAATTTTAGTAACTCTGAATAATATATTATATTTATATGTATAAAAATTAGCATTAGAATATGTGACTATATTTTTCATGGTATTTACTTGATTTGAAAACTTTTCACTGAAACAAAAAAAAATTCATTTTCATCAAAATTTACTGAGGACTCCATTCTAACAGATTTTTTAAATGGAAAGAAAATTAAGCATGAGTTGGTATATATACACCCTAGTTTCACCAGCCAGAGGTATGAACACTGCGTGGACAAAGCTGCCCACGGAACTGCTATTTTAGGGATTTAAACACACATCATCTTGTTGGGGAACCTACCACAGGACCTGGTCTTCCGGTTAGACCCATTGGGCCAGGGGGACCCCTCAGCGCAATCTACAAAATAAAATATATCAACATTAGGAATGTCCTACTGGACTCCCGTGTTCAACCACAATATTCATTGGCACAAGCAACCTCATGTGAAAGATGACCAACACAGGCATGACAGCTCCATGCTAGGAAGAGGCCTGGTTACTGAAGAATCGCTAGTTTCTAGATGGCCTAAGTAAGTATCAGACATTTTTTAAACCTTTGGAGCATATACAATCTTGTATCACATGCTACTAAGATTTATTCAATAAAAAAGGTTAAAATAGATCTTAGAATAAGAAATCTAACATCTGATATAGTTTTCTACTCTGAGAAGTGTACTTTAGAATAATGTATAAACTTCTCTTAAATGTATATATATGTTCAGTACTCGTTGAAAATACTTTTAGGTGCTCTAAGTAAATATTTTCTAGCCATTATTTTAGGAAAGACTATGACAATGAAAGCCAGGTGACAAAATGCAAAATTGATCAAAAGAGTATGGCGATACACTTTTTTTTGACAAATCTCAAATTTAATGTTATATAGAAAAATACATTTATTCTGTGAAATCATAGGCATGCATTACTGACACTGAAAATTAGAAATGTGAAATTAGCATACTTGAAAAGCTGGAACAAGTAGAGTACAAAGAATAAATATCTGATAGATGTTAAATTAGTATGGTGTGCAAGTTTTGAATATTAGTGATTCCAAAGGTGAATACTTGATTATCCAAACAGATATCAAAAACAATTCAGTAATAGAAATAATATGTAAAATTGTATTAGAAAAGTGCACAAGATGAAAACGGTAGGATCTCCAAAGTTTCGCTACTGACTCACCATGAGATTTTTGACAATACACTTCTTAATCCTTGAGATTAAATATCTGAAAAATTGGAATTATAACGCTTGCTACCTATTTCCAAGTAGGTTGCAAGGACTAATAAAATGAGGAATTCAGTGGCCTCGTAAAGTATTTAAGCTCAAATAATTACCTTAAATTTGTAAAAGTAATACAATTTACAAGATAAATTGTAGGGATCATTGACAAATTATTTTCAATATTTTTGTATTTGTTTATGGTAAGGTCTAGTAAACAGATATTTAAATTTTTCATTATCTTTATACATGATGTCACCACAGAATGGCATATTTCTAGGTGAACAGACTGGTAAATGTGTAAACAAATATTGGTAATGAATTTAAACTTATGTTTTCAGATATTTTATACACTCAGATTTATGATGATAAACAATGATATCCCATAGTGATTTACATCACTGAGCAGGTGGGTACCCAGAACTACACCAATTTAGGCCTTTATTTCCTTTCTTCTTTAAAAAAAACTATACTATGAATAAAAACATTATATGACTTTCAACTCTTTCCCAATCCCTTCTTTGATTTACTTATGTATAATTTAATTGCAATAAACCTAATTATTGCCATTGTAGGAAGAAGTGGATGTGAAAGGCAGAGAGTGCTGGGTCTAAGCCCACCAGTGTCTTCAAAGCAAATTAAAAACGTGTGTGTTACGGTGTGGGTGCTATCACCAGAGTTATCGATGGCAATAGTGCAAGGGCCAGTCATTGAATACTCAATTAGGGAAAAAATCCTGCTGGACAACAGATACAATCTTAGCATTTCCCCATCTATATTTAATATTCTACTCAACAGTATTTTGTTCAAAATAGTGGCACCCCCCAGATGCACACACACAGACTCACACTCACTCACGCGTGCGCACAATCTAGCATAGTCGGGTGAGGGCATGCGCCTTGACGCTTCTTACCCGAGCCTGCTGCAGGATCGCCTGGGCCTGCGCTTCCTGAGCAGAGACCACTGGTCCTTTGGAGCCATCGCCGCCGCCGTAGCGAAACTGAGCAAAGGCCACACAGAGAAACTCAGCATCAGCCTTTGCCAAGGAGGTGCCTTACTCACTAGACCACAGCCGCTCACTCAAAAGAGTGGGATTTCACACAAGTCCAAGGTCACGCCATCATGAATCATGATGCCGAGACTTCTTATTTTCTTAGGAAGTCTCCTTCTGCCCGTTAGGCAAGGTCTCTAGACCATGTTCTACCGCTCGTAGAAGGGACTAGAGCAGTGGTTCTCAACCTGTGGGTCGCGACCCCTTTGGCGGTGGAACGACCCTTTCACAGGGGTCGCCTAAGACCAGCCTGCATATCAGATATTTACATTATGATTCATAACAGTAGCAACATTACAGTTATGAAGTAGCAACGAAAATAATGTTATGGTTGGGTCACAACATGAGGAACTGTATTTAAAAGGCCAGAAGGTTGAGAACCACTGGACTAGAGGCTTTTTCCCACTGCTCAGTTACATCCTTTCTGAAAACTCTATCATGTGTTTTTCATGTGCACATATGTACCCATATTATCCATCCATTTGTAAAAATTCCAAATGCACCAAGTCAGAGGTGGTCACAGGGCCATTGCTATTTCATCGAGTAAAACTGGAATCACTGTGAACACAGCGAACTTGAGATATATTTATTTTGTTTACCTTTTCTTTACTAAAAACCGATCCTACTTATATCCCTCCATAAAATTCTAAAGCTTCTTTTAAATTTTAGCTTACAATGCAGCATGAGTCAGTTTCTCACTACGTAATTATTACTTGCTATTTTATTGCCTTTACATAAATAAATCATTTTCCCCAGAGAAGTAGGGCAGCATTAAAAGGAACCTCATGGTAAAGCAAATAACTTTTGAGCAATGAATGACACTAGAGAGATAGCTCTTTTTAAAAGTATCAACTAGCCGGAACCTGTTTGGCTCAGTGGATAGAGCGTCGGCCTGCGGACTGAAAGGTCCCAGGTTCGATTCCGGTCAGGGGCATGTGCCTGGCTTGCGGACACATCCCTGGTGGGGGATGTGCAGGAGGCAGCTGATCGATGTTTCTCTCTCATCGATGTTTCTAACTGTCTATCTCTCTCCCTTCCTCTCTGTAAAAAATCAATAAAATATATTTAAAAAATAAGTAAATAAATAAAAAATAAAAGTATCAACTATTGTTTATATGGTGAAAAACAGTATATTAATATTATGTTGACACATGAAATACAGATTAATCATACAACCAGGATAAAGCACAATTGGGAATATTAAGAAAAAAACTCTATGCTTTGTTGTCAAAAGTGTAATCAAATTCTGAAACCTTAATTCTAAGGTAGAGATTAATATTTACTAGATGTTATTTTCAGTAAAATTTCCCATAATTTCCACAGGCTGCTTGATTTTCTACCTTATAGGATGATTTTAGTGGACCGCTCTGTAACATGGTCCAACAATATTTTTCACAAACAAGATGACAAATGTTAAGTCTTCTTTAGAGCTACAAGAAATAACATACCGGCAACATCAACATGGTACCAGGAGGACCTGGTAGGCCATCAGCTCCTGGTAAGCCAGGACGTCCTGGGGGACCCTAGAAAGTAAAGAAAATCCTCAAAATTAATAAATGAATGAAATAATCACATTTATTAGAAACTGAATAACTTTTCGTAAGTCTACATGATCTCATTGGCATTTGTCTTTTCCTCCTTGGTTAATCTCCTTTTAGTAAGCCTACCGAGGAAGAACTGTATTCATTATACTAGTTAGCATTATTTTCATAATGTGCAAACTTATAGGCTACACAAAGATGGTCAAAAAACCCCAAAAGCAGAGGGATGGGATTTCACATGAAGAGTTTGAGGAGACTAACATAAAAGTTCAGTTTCACCATGTGACCCTGATGTGATGCTCATTATTAGCTCAGACTCTACCAGCCGTCAACTAAACACCCACTGCAGTTCCTGGACATTTTGTCTGAATTCAAATTGAAGAACTGAATCTAAAGTAACAGGTTCATGTCAACATGGAAATTGACCATAAGTTTTCTCACTAGTTATCACATAGATAACATGCACATTCTCTACCCTCACTTTTAAAATTATAGCTAGAAAAGTTAAGACAAATGTTGCACAACATTAAATGTATAAACACCACCCCCACCACAGTGAGACGAATAACATGTTAAGCTTGTGGAATGTATTTTGATTTTTAATCTACGTTATATCCTTTAGTTCTGAGGAGCCCCTTCACTTACCCTATCGCCAGGGTCGCCGGGGGGTCCAGACGGGCCTTGTAGACCTGGAGGGCCCATAAGACCCTACAGAGAAACAAACCAGCATCTGAGTCAGATTCCTGCTCTCATTAGGATGCAGGCAAATTCATCCGACCAACATCAAAGAAGAGCTCATTTATCTTTCATGAATATACAACTATCTCTCAAACAATTGCCCTATTTATCTTCCTATGAACAGACAACATATAGGGACCACTTTGTGGCTATCTGGACTCTCCCTCTATGAAGCTGCTCTCCCAATGGAGGCAGATGGACCAGGGAAACACAGGGAAGAACTCCCCAAGGTCAAGTCCCTGAGGTAGATGTTGGTCCCGGGTCTTACGGAAGGAATGGTAGACTCCCAGGATTAGACCTCAAAAACGTGAGAGTCGTGTGGAAATGTAACATCATTTAGCCTGGAGGCAGTCTTATATTTTCTTTTATGGGTAAAAGTATTTAAAGGCACCAGTATCACATACTTATTTCAGATGATGAGATTTCAATTAATCCCACAAAAGACAGAGGTTGTCATAACAAAGTCAGATCAGTACAACTACCTGCGAATAAAGACCCAAGCAGTGATGTCAGCCTCACAGGGAAAGGACAAAAGGAGCTGAGAGTCACTCCATTCAGAAACACAGACAAGGCAGCCACAACCTCTTAGAATCCTGGGCCCCATTCACGGAGATATGTCTACACCTTTTCCATAAAAATAGCCACGGCTTTTCTTTTACTTGCATAACTTTCAGGTAGAGGTTGAAAATGAGGTTAGATGCGGAGATATTTAAGCAACAAAAATATTTAAAACAAAATATATTTCCACTGCTCTCAAAAGAATCTCAGCGGGAAGCCGGGGTGGGTGGTGGGTGGGAAAAGATCAACCAAAGAACTATGCATATATGCACAACCCATGGACACAGAGGATAGGGTGTTAGAGGCCTGGGGCAGGAGGGGGGGGGTGAGGATGGGCTCTACCACCCTAGAGAAAGGGGGACACCTGTAATACTTTCAACAATAGAGGTGTGTGTATGTTTTTTAAAAAGAGTATCATTTGGATAGCCAAATCAGAAAGCAATTCAAGGCCCAGGTCCACTGAACAAATATCCGCCTCTATAATACTCAAATTAGTCTGAAATATATCAATTCAATAATGTAACAGAAATCTTATATCTGATTATTTAAAAAAATCAAGACAAAAATAATCGTAAAACATTTCCATACCGCAGGTCCGGCTGGCCCTGGTGGTCCTTCGATCAGCATTCCCTAGAATAAGGAAAAACAGGCTTTTTTCCAAGGAAAGTGTAACCACTCACCTTTTACCTGCCTGACTCTAAGGAAGCATTTTAAAAAGTGAATTCTCCATTCCTACCACATAAAACCAATCACAAACACTTTTGCATGAGGAAGGGCAGAAACTCAAAATGACAGACATGGGTCCCTGGCCTCAGAGAATCTATGGACTCGTTAGAAAACATATAAATATCCAGATCAGCCACATGACAAGGGGAACATGCTAAGTGCTTCCAAGAAGAGTAAAACCAAGGCATGTGACCAGGTTGTCCCCAGCTCCCAGGATAATTCCAGGCTCAGAGCAGGGACTGCAATACTGGTTGTGTGAATGGAAGGGACACCCAAGCACTTTAATTCAGAAAAGGGGAGAAAAGTGCAGGCAGAAGCAGCTGGGATAAATATGAGATCAGCTCTTAAGTGGATAAGAGAACCTAGTACTATTTCAGGATAAGAACCAGGTCCAAAACGTTCATGATTCTACTGCCGAAAATTGTTTTGTCATTTTTAAAAGTTGGTTGTAAATGTTCATAACAAGGGCAAAGTCATTCGGGAAACACATATTTTTAAAAGCCTTCCGTTGAGCATGTGGCATCTTTTCTCAGATTGTGGAGACATAGAGTGGATAGCCGATAATGTCCTTATAGGTGCAGCGCGTTCATTTTTATTCACCCGCCATCTTTTTTTAATGTTTATGTCACTGTAATTTCTGAAATGATATGCAGAACCGTGAGGCCAATGGTTAGACCCACTGCTTTAGTTCTAATGCAGTAGTTTCCCCAAGGTGTTCAGCAGGTAGAACAGTGACACTGCTTTCCAGAAAGAATATGTTTCTTACCAATATCTGGAGTGGTAAGAAAATTAACATAGCTTTAAAAGTCATGTTTAGAGTGAACTGGAGCCTTTTGGGGGGGGGGGTAAGGAACTGAGTGTGTTTTTTAAAATCTTCATTTGAGTACCTAACGTTATTGGGCTATGAAACTTACTTTTTTCATAGGTATTTGTATCTATGTCTAATAAAGTCCACTCAGACCTAAGAGGAGAAATCACTGGCCTGGAAGCCGGAGGAGCTCAAGTCTAGTGACAGCTCCACCTGCAAACATTCACCCCCAAGGGGAGCACTGAAACCCCCGAATCTCAGGTTCTTTGGTTGTAGAACGAGGGAATTAGACTAGACACATTTCAGCCACTTTCAAAGTCCATAACTCTCTAGTTTTGGTTTATTGAGATTCCACTTGCCAGAAATGGCCTCACCGACTCAGTTATCTGTGACAAATTATATACACATTTGGACAACAGAACTGTCAATGGACACAGGGAAATAACGACCAACCTTCACAATGTGTCCACACCAGTACTTACAGGTTCAACGACCGCTGGCTCTCCTTTCTGTCCTTTTTCCCCGTATCCGCCATGGCCATTTATCTGTTGAGTGAAAATTCAAGCAGCCTGTCTTTAAATAAATAAGGCCATTAAGTACTTTTTAAAATATATATATATATATATATATATACACACACACACACACACACACATATATATGTGTGTATATATATGTGTGTGTGTGTGTGTGTATATATATATATATATATATATATATATATATATATATATATATGAATGATTTCAGAAAGGAAGGAAGGAAGAGGAGAGAGAGATAGAAACATCAATGATGACAGAGAATCATTGGCCGGCTGCCCCCTGCACACCACCTACTGGGGATTGAGCCCACAACCCAGGCATCTGCCCCGACTCGGAATCAAACTGTGACCTCCTGGTTCATAGGTCGATACTCAACCACTGAGCCACCCCAGCCGGGTCAGTATTTTTAACAAGGCAATTATCTAAATGTATTTTAAATAACCTATTAAAGTGTGTTTTTTAAATAGCAACCTAATCAAGGTTTAAATACTGAAAATATAACATAGGAAAACATAATGAACATTAATACTGAGTCCTGAATGAGAATGAACAATTGCTTCTTAAAGACAGAAAGATAAAGACATCCTCAGACCTTAAAAATTGTTGCAAGGCATTAATCAAAAAGTATCATCAAATTAAAGTTAATAAAATGGAGGAAATGAGTGGGGGAAATGGGGGAAGGCGGTCAAAAGTTTAAAATAATAACAATATAATAATAAGTATGGTGCATCACCGAGCATCACCAAAATATAGTGTAAAAATCAGAAATTTCACTCATCACCCAAAATCATTACCACTACATTTTAATCACATCAATAAAGAGAAAAATCTGGATGCAATTCTATTCAAGATTAGCTTTCAACAAAGACTCCAGCTGTGTGGCCAGAGATACAACGGGGGCAGGTCCCCAGGGGGGACAGTCTATCAAGATGTCCTAGCTGTGATAAGTGTTCAAAATTTATATGAGGAGCTGGGTTTTATTTATTTTAAAATGTTTTTATTTATTTTTAGAGTGAGAGGAAGGGAGAGTGATAGAGAGACAGAAACATCGATGAGAGAGGAACATCATCGATTGGCTGCCTCCTGCACAGCCCCTACTGGGGATCGAGCTGCAACCGAGGTCCATGCCCTTGACCAGAATCGAACCCGGGACCCTTCAGTCCACAGGCTGACGCTCTATCCACTGATCCACACTAGCTAAGGCGATAAGCGGCATTTTAAACCTGGAAAGACATCAAGACGAACATGGAAATACTCCCAAAAGAATACACAACGACACAGAGCGTAACACAGACTTACGCTGGTTTCTGTGATATCGGTTTCTGCCGGGACCCCTGGACCAAACTCTTCATTAGTGGGGCTCGTTTGCTTATCTTCATAGTCTTTATATTCATAAAAATCATATTCGCCTAAATCTCCATCTACCGGGAGGTCAGAGTCCCTGCCGTCTATTTCTTTGTTCTCATACAGTGTATCCTCGGGGTTTTTCCTCTGGGCCTCATAATCCTCTCCGGTTAGATATTCTTCGGTAAACACATCTTCCTCGGGACTTGGCTATCCATTTAAGTTGCAAGGAATCGGAGAACATGAAGGTTAAGGTTAGTGAAGCAAGGTAAGCATTTGCAATCACAGTTCCATGGGATGTGATGGGAGGCAGCGGTTCGAATGCTACTCAAGCGAGTCTGAGCACTATTTCTGCCAGGATCGTTGAAAGAAATAGTTCTGTACATCGGTATGTACAAGGATACATGGCTTTCTAACATGTTTCCCAATAGTTCCAAGGCAAATATTCACATGGGTTCCACATGTGTATTTGCTTGTTCCATTGAAAAGAACCTTGTTAGTCAATTTGGTATTTATGGTTTAAGATTTGAATAATAAAATATGCTCTTAGTGAAAGATTGCTTAATTTTCAAATCTCGCAGAACATCCTTGTGCGATATAATTACCACCGGAAAAGCCATGTAACGTTGACTCTCGATCCCCGAAATGAACTCTTCACGCCAATACTGAGACTTATCATTGCGATATGTAGGCCGAGTATCTGGCGTGTAGGGAAGGTTCATATCACCAAAGAGTTCTTTAAAGCCAATATAATATAAAATACAGTCCTCACAATTTCAGACAATTAAGTTAAATATATCATTGTCAGATCTCAAAGAGTAGAGAATAAATATTCATTTAAAAGTAAAAATCACATCAATACTCCCTTGGAGATATAGAAACGTAAACTTACTGTAATTTTCATTTTCTCACAAGTAATTCCCTAATAGGAGTATAAATCTATCTCATATTTATTATGCAATTTTTGGCCATCTTCTAATTTTGATGAAGTTCAAATTAAATAACTTATTTTGCTACTTTTTGAGTTTCATTTTTAAGTAACTTGTTCACTATGATATAGTGAGTCTAGATGATAAAGCAATCTTGAATAAATAAAATTACACAAAATCATGTGAATAAAATGTGGCTGAATTGTAGCAATTGCTAACTAAAGGGAAATGTCCAATAACCACAGGAATGTTGTATTCTTAAACAAGGGGGATCTACAGGGGATGCACATTATCCAGCAGATATTACTGTACTCAGAGCTGAGAACTACAAAACTGGCGGAGTTTGGGTAGATAAACATCTTGAATCAAGATACCCATTTTGGGAAACGATTCATTTGGACAAGATGAAACTTATCTGTTCTTGGGCTAAAATGTCATTGTTCTAGATTATACATCTGCATGTAATGCACCGAGTTAATTCCCTGCCGAGACATGGGTGACATAAATTTTCTAATAACTCAATTACTCAGGCATTGTTTATACCAGGAAAGGTGGGTATTTTACAAAGTTAAACGGAACCATACGCTCATTTTTGCACAATCAGAATGTACACATGATATGAAATTCAGAAAGATTGCTTGATTTGGACCTACATGTCCTTAAATCTTTTCGTAGAGAAGAATGGGAAAGGTTAAAATGTGTTATTTTAACCATAATCACCACTGCATTCCTGAGCAGTGTGGAACTGTGAGCAGCGAATAAGAGCCGCGAAGACTGCATCTGTTCAGGATGAGCGCTGTTACAGAAACGCCGGTGAGGCCGAGGTGGGAGAACTCTGATTGTATCCCTGGCGGATACAGTCTCCCTCGCGGGTGCTCCCAGGGTAGGCTGTGTTGTGAGCACCGCTCATCACAACACGCTGAGAAGCTGGGGGCCCAGGAGCATCAGGCAAGGGGAGTGGCCACTCAGTCAGATCCACGTGGCCTTTGCACAAGCCGGAGCCATGCAGGCCTGAGCTGACACTGGCTGCACATGACCCCTGTTTAGGGACAGCGGACCCCTGTCTCTGGTCCTCTCACCGCGGCGAGACACTAAAAACCCCAGACTTGCAGAGGCTCCCGGGGGTCGCTCCGGAGTGAGGCACCCCGGAGAACAAGGCCCACTGTCTCCCCTGGGGCCGGGCCCGCCCCCGCCCCCGCCCCCGCCCCCGCCCCCGCCCCCGCCCCCGCCCCCGCCCCCGCCCCCGCCCCCGCCCCCGCCCCCGCCCCCGCCCCCGCCCCCGCCCCTGCCCCTGCCCAGGCGCATTACCTCGTTGGTGCCGGAGACACGCCGGGGAGCTTCGGTCTGGTAACTTCCCATGGTCCCGTAGTTGTATTCCTGAAAATCTTCCACGATGTTTGCCTGGTGATAAACGCAATGGGAACGCAATTAGTCGAAATGGGAGGCGACCGCACATCTTCTAGAATCAAGATTTGACGGGGCGATCGGATTAGCCAGGGAGGGTTTTCTAGGCGGGTTAGTCAGCGCCTCGTCATCACAGATCGTCCTGCGGGTCGAGGACAGATCTTGATTGCTCTGGCTTTGCTACCTGGACCCCTAGTCTGGCTGTGGCCGCTGCTCGGTAACTTTTCTTCTTCTTGGATGCATATCGGTCAGATTTAGGGGGCGTAAACTTTTGGGGCTTTTCCTTTGAGCTAGTGGCCACTGTCCTCGTCTTCTGTTGGAAATGGGATTTCTTCTTCTGGAACGCGCGGGGGGAGGCGGAATGGAAAACATAAATATAAAGTGAGAAGGGAGGAAAGGGCTGGGTGAGAGGAAGACTGAGACACAGCGAACGGGCATGGTGCCCCCGGGACAGCGGCTGCCAAAGGAAGACCCGTTACTGGCTCACAGGACTCAGGGGGCTGTAGGGGGGCCACAGGGAGACGAACAGCGGGGCCCCAGCCACGTGTGTTTACCTCGGTTTGTGCTACGGTCTCCTCGGCTACAGTGGGCGTCCCTGTCACACTGTCAGCCTCTTTATAGTCTGCGTCCCCATACTCATAGTCATACTCCACCACCTCCTCGGGCGCATACTACATCGCAGAGGGAGAGACAGCAGGAACGTGGTCAGCGGCAGGTCACACCATTAACAAAGTAGGAATCGTCTTCTTAACGTTTGCTTGGAGGAAACGTTAAGAGCCAGGGAAGGATTGGTCCTTCAGGGTTACTTTGTGTCACACCAAGTATTATACTGTCCCACACAGAGTATAATAACCCGGGAGTGACGAAGCAGGTGCTCTAGGAGCATGATGGTGGTTAGGATTGTGAAGAAACTAAAAGTTTTGAATATTAATTCAAGCTTTTAACTATTGGATATTAATTCAGACACAGCCATTATGTATTTGGACACAGTTGCTAGATATTCGTGTTAATTCTGGTTTGTAAAACTTACTCCACAAGGTTTCTCCATAAGAATTTTACAGTAGTATCCATGGGCGATTTCTTATTTTCTTTAAACTGCATATATAAAAATAAAAAATAGAGAGACTAGGCTTCCCCAGTATGAAAGGGTTTTGCTATTAATTGTGAAATGGAGGGTGGGAGAGAAAGGACTACAAGGGACATGAAATGAGTCTACATTTTATTGGGAATACTAGAACCAATGGAAAGATTAAATTTTAAATTTATTCAGAAATCTCAAATTTGTTACTTATGATCCAAATGAGCATACTAGTAGAATACTTGTGAAGCATTAAAATATTCAAAATCATATCTGCTTATATTTAACACTTCGTTTAAAATGTTAAATATACTGCCTTTGTATCTACCAAAAAAGGGCATGCCATTTAGATACCATAAACTACGAAACTGAGCTCACACTGTAAATAGTATTTTATACTAAATTTTTTTGTGCAATAAAACGTCCATTTAACAGACTAATTTGGGAGAGGGAATGTCCCTTACAGCCGAGTCTGTTATATTATAAAGTAGGTTTTCCAAGTACATATGTTAAAAAATTGACAAACTCGTTTACCTGTTTTGACTTATGTAGACACATTTGTGTAATTAAAAGTAAGTATGTATGAAAACTTTAGTTTCACAGAAAAGTTGTCTATATGTATTCCTGTCATGTTAAATTGCTACAGAGCAGGTCTAGTAAATGCAGGCATCCACCCATCACCTGATGAGCAGATGTGCACGGCTGGGCGGGGCTTAGCGCCCGTGGGAACATGCACCTGTTCCACTACTGCAGAAAGTCCCACCACGTGACCCCAGGACCAATCAACCAATTAACACTGGTGATGCGGTGTGATCACATGCTACTCGCTTGCTGAACATTGTTCATGAGCAGTGACACTGGATTTAAATATGTCGACTATAGTTGTAGGTATATAATATTTAGTTTTGTTGTGAAATTACTATCTATATTTTTCCCAACATATGGCCTATTTGCGAAAATGTGTTAAAAATAACAGTTAACCTGTTACTTTAATTATAAACAAATCTTGGTTAAAAGCATTTTTAAATTAACAGGGTGTTAATTTTCACATATGACATATGGACGGGAAATTTTGTCCATTAAATCTAAAGTCCATTAAATTGAGATCCACAAAATTGAGGGTTTACTGTATCAAAAAGAAAATGTGTTGGAAAGAGCTATGTCCTTAGTAGAAGAATATGCAAGACAATAATGCAAATTGAATAATGAGGAAAATAATGTGTTCCCCTTCACAGACAAAATCTCTATCAAACTTTTAAGCTGTAAAGAAGAATAGAGATATTGTGAAGGATATATTCATAATTGATTTTAATTAAAATAACCAAGTACAGTAGGTTCATATATAGCAGGGGTCCTCAAACTTTTTAAACAGGGGGCCAGTTCACTGTCCCTCAGACCGTTGGAGGGCCGGACTATAGTTTAAAAAAAAACTATGAACAAATTCCTGTGCACACTGCACATAACTTATTTTGAAGTAAAAAAACAAAACGGGAACAAATACAATATTTGTATTTGCATGTGGCCTGCGGGCTGTAGTTTGAGGACCCCTGATATATAGTATGAAATATTAAGCAACAAACTCAACAAGCTAATATTAATATAGTCTATATACTTTTTAAGTGCTAAATGCAAACTATTTGGAATTTCTTAGGTTAGTAAAATTCCAATTATATCCCAACCGAATCTCTCTTGGCATTTCAACTCATCCTTTTTAATCTGCCCCCAAAACAGCAAGTTCTCAACCTTCCTAATGCCACAACCCTTTAATACAGTTCCCATGTTGTGGTGACCCCCAACCATAAAATTATTTTCATTGCTACTTCATAACTGTAATTTTGCTACTGTTATGAATCATAATGTAAATATCTGATATGCAGGATGTATTTTCAGGGGTCGCGACCCACAGGTTGAGAACCGCTGCCTTAGAGGCTTGTGATCACCGTGGTGATACTGCACACTGGCCCTTCCTAAAATACCCTCCCTGGAGTGACCTCTCCTAGCTGGTACAGCTGAAGGTCATGTTGAAATCTAAACATAGAACTCCAGCCTTTTTTATGACTGTCAAAATTCCCACTTGATTAAATTAATAGAAACAGAGTCATCATTTTCTTTCGCCAGCAATATCTTCATTTTCAATGAATATGCATTGGATGCCTTATAACAAAACTTTACAGAATTTGGTAAAATAGAAAAATGCACGTGTATAGCACTTTAGACATTTTTGTTTCTTTATGCCTCTGCAATCGAGATACAATGCCAATTATTTCTAGGAAAGTTAATGTAAGTATTACTGATAACATGATTAAGTAAATAAAATAATTAAGAAGTGAATTAGATATATATGCAGTAGACAACTATAGAGAGTGGATATAATCGAATAAGTCATGTTGAAAGAAGAAATATCGGAGTTCTATCATTACTAGCTACTAGCTGAAACTAGAACAACAGCCAAAAAAGTCGCCAGTCTACTTTATCTATATTATGCTTTAGAGTTTTATAATTATGTTTTTCAGAATCATGTGCATCTATAACGAATTGTAAAGACAAAAGGCAATAAAGAAAGGCATATAGGGAGAATCTAAATGTGTCTTAAAGCCTGGTATTCAGGCTTTATATACATAAAGATAATAGCTAACGCTATTGTCTGTCTATATCTATCTATCTATCTACCTACCTACCTACCTATATATCCATCTATAGATAAGCCTGTGCCAAAGTAGCCAATTATCTTTAGAGCATGTATTTCTCTTGAAGGAGTAAACTGCCGGGAGCCGGTCCATCCTTGCTGTTTCAAGGGACCTGGCATATATGGCATACGGTTCTTAATATGTTTGCTCACCTTCTTGGCGCTGTGTTTTAACCAAGGTCACCTCTCAGAGAAAGGTTGAATCCCCAGGTAGGGATTTTCCCCTGAAGTTAGGGAGGGAATAAAACCCTTCAACTAAGTGCCAGGCGGGTAATTAATCCCTTTAAATACGAACAATCATGCTTAAACTACATAATCTTTTCTCCCTGGAATGGAGATAAGAAACGCCCTAACCTTTGTAATAGAGATTGATAGGATTGAATCAACTGGTATAAATACAGTTGTAACAAGACAGAAACACACAGAACTTAGAACACACAACTCAGAACACAGAACTCAGAACACAGAACTCAGAACACAGAACTTAGAACACAGGGCTTGGAAGACAGGACCAAGAGAGACAGAGCCTAGGCACAGAACCTACACAGAATGTTCTCTAGAGACAGAAGAACTTCGCTGGCGAGAGCATGCCGGAGGATCCTGGACCGGGACTGGCCTCGGAGCCTGGAGGCAGAGCCTGGCGAGAGAGCATGGCAGGGGATCCTGGACTGAACCTGACTGCGGAGATTGGCAGGAGAGCCTGACTAGAACCTGGCGACCAAACCTGGCTAGAGAAGTCCCTGTGTCCTTCCTTCTTCGCTGACTCCGTCCACACCTTTGGGGAACCCCTGGACCCGCTGGGGTTGGACCCCAGAAGTAAACCTTGTCTAACCTCCATAATTCTGTCCTCTTTCCAAATGGGGACCAACCAGACTCAGGTGTGACTGTAACATGTAGGAAGTAACACGCTCACCACCTAAGCACTGAAGGCATCTCTTTCCTGGAGCTACTCGGTCTCATTGGAAAGCATCACTGCTTTTGTTCTTATTTTTATCTGCACAACATCCCCTGAGGAGACTTAAGGCTTTGTTGTCTACATGAAGCTTGCCAACTCTGGGGTTTTGAGGATGCCTTAAAGACGGGTGAAGAAGAGAGACCCTATTGTAATCAACCAGGTGAATCTATGCAGAAAGATAAGCAGTGGTGGCAGGACTTCCACGTTGTCTGTGAGCAGCTGAGTGTGAATGATTGTCTGTGAGGAGAGAGGGTCTCCTAGGAATGCCATCAAGTCTGTCCTGGCTTCATTTGGTAGAAAATAGTGGGATCGGTAGGTATCTGTGCACCTATGAGAGCTAGAATACATGATAAATATTAAATGAATGGAAAATTAAGGTACTACATTTGGGGAAGTCTATCATTTTTTAATTTTTAAAAAAGATTACCTTTGTTTTCTTATCTTTTATATGTAAGACCATCAATTGCCTACTAGATATAAGGCATTATAATCTGTGTAATACATGAAGAAAGAACCATATATAGATTTAATATCAAAACTGCCATAATTTTAATGTTAGCTATTCTTCCATATAGATGGTATTATGTAGGTTCAAATAAAATTTAAGTTTGATGATGTTATCACTATATTCAAATCTATTCACATGATACATTTTTCACTATTGTGCCAAACACATGAAAAATTGACTGAAAGTGAATAAGAATTTGTTATTTAGAGGAAACTAGTCTAAATTACAAGTTAGAAAAAGCACAGTTCAGTTAACTTCTAAAAGAAACTGACATATTTATTAATTCAAATTAGAATAATAAATATGAATGTCACAAATTTATTAACATAAAATTAACTAATATAAAGTACAACATGTATGCTTGATGCTCCACATTGTACTTTATTTTTCATTCATTAGCAAATATCATTGCATTCCTATTTTGTATAGGTAGAACATACATCAATTTTTAATGTATTTTTGAAATATAATAATATATTATAGTTCAAAATTAATGTAAGAATTGTTAACAGATTTTGTTAACCAGTTTTTCACATACTAGTATAAAATGGTTGTCTCATTATTGAAGTATCAGTGTCACTTAGAATTGGAAAAAACCAATAGCTGATTTAAATTTTTCATTGTGACATGTTTAGCAGAGAAACTAGTAAGAGATGCTGTTACGCATCACCCCAGCAGACTTTCAGCCAGCCTTTGCTCCAGCAATATGTTGTTTTCATCAAATGCTTGTAACAAAAACAAGTTTGAGCCCAGTCAGGCACAGGCTTGCGTTTGTGGGCTCGATCCCCAGTGTGAGGTGTGCAGGAGGCAGCCGATCAATGATTCTCTCCATCATTGATATTTCTATCTCTCTCTCCCTCTCCTTTCCTCTCTGAAATATATATATATATATATATATATATATATATATATATATATATATACACACACACACTAGATGCCCCGATGCATGAAATTCATGCAAGGGGCTTGGCCCTCGTAGCCCTGGCTTTGTCCGGAAGGTCGTCCGGAAGGTCATCGGATGGTCGTTCTGCTGTTCGGCCGTCTGGTCTAATCAGCATATTATGCTTTATTATTATAGATATACACACACACACAAATTTGACATCTGAGAATGTTAAATATATGTATAGAGAGACCATTAAAATAGAAAAAAGGTTCACTATTTTAAATGAAGGCAAGTTTACTTTTAAATGAATTTAAAATAAAAAAAAAAGGGATAAAAAGTCTTATTTTTATTCAAAAGGACTCAGCTACCTGGCTAATAGCATTAAAAAATGGGAATGTCACCTCAAGGTGACATATTAAGAACATATACCTTTATTCTTTAAAAAAAAATCAGCGCCATATCTGTTGCTAAAAATATATCAACCTTATCTTTCTTAAAACAGGAACAAAATAAACTTCATCAATCTTGAACACATATACTAAATGTCATGCATTTTAATACGGGATCACTGCATCATCTGCAAGGTATGAAAGCACTAAAACTGAGGGCTAGTTTACCAGTCCTCTTGGGATTCAGCTTCTTAAGACTTTTTCCTGTTTTGAAAAAAAATTAATATGAAGTCATGGAAAAGATCACTGCAATAGAAATCACTATCAGACCTTAAAAAGTAATGTAAAAAAATACATATTTCCAGCATTTCAAAGGTAATATTCAAAATAACTATTTAAAACTGAAAGATAAGAGTATTAGTCTGTTCTAAATAGTAAAACTCAAAAGGTGACACCTAGTAATCTAGGTGTTAGAAGGTAAGAGAAATGCTATTTGAGCTACTTTCAAGCACAAGGACAGTTTTAATGTTTTTCAACTTCCACATCTCTTCTAAAATTTAATACTTTCAATTTGTGAAAAGAATCTAAATACAGAGTTTTGAGATCAGCTGAAGGCTAACTTCCAGGTTGCTTACTTTTTGTTTTCCAGAAAATCCACATCAACCAATATTCCTGAAAGGTCTGGAGAAAGGGTACGCTGACTGTATTTCTTGTTCTTTAGGACAGTCAAGGCTGACAGAATTGCTCTGACTATTCTAACTTAGATACGTGTATTTTTGGTCTGAATGAGAACAGAGTCAGATTTCATTGTGATGAATTTTCTTGGGGGAAAAATCGCTTGGGAGAATGGTTTTACACCTGAATTTCAAATAACGTGACCTAACATGAATAAAAGTACATGAATAGTTTAATGACCACCATCAGTTCATACTGCTTTTCATTTCATGGTGATTGACATCAAATTTTGTGCAAGAAAAAGAAAACATATATCAGAGCCTACCAGAGTAGAAACTCCCTCACATCCTACAAACTTTAAGGTGGCTCTAGTGCCCCTGTCTCCTCTGCAGACATTCCTCAAGGCCTGGGACGTGGGGAGACCCCGAGCCCTTTCACCCCAATCTGGAAGCAGAGTTCATGACTGCAGTGCTAAGGGCAAAATAGGGCTTTTAGAGATGATCTTTTCTCCCCCGCGCGCCCCCCCCCCCCCATAACATGCAATATGCTTATATACACCGCATACAAGGGAGGTATGTCTATTTGTAAGAAACTTAGGTTACAAAATACTTGAATAAGAGGAAAAAACACCAGAAGCCATTTTGAGTCAGTTCTTCCCAGATAGCGAGCGTGATTGGAAAAAGTGCGCTTTAACGGAAACGGGATACCTAGCGACCAGCCTCCAAGCTGCAGGGCCCCGTCTCTGCCACTGGCGGGAGACACCCTGTCCCACCCCCTGGTCCTCACCTCATCGATCTGCGGCTCCTGCGCCTGCGCGGCCTTGGGCACCGAGGAATCGCAGTCGGGGCTGTAATGCTCGCAGTAGTCATAGGCGGCCTTGGGGTCACTGACGATCAGCAGCTGTTGGATGTCGCCCTGCCCAGGAGCAAACAAGGATGTGGTCAGCATATTCATATACACACTGTAGGTCTGGGGCAGTGGCTCCCACGTGGGGCACACGCCCCAAGGGGAGGGGGGCAAAGTGATTTTTAAGGGGGCAATCTGAGAACGAGTTATTCACAGTGAATTTTTTGCATTTCTTATGGTTCTAGGGGCCTCATATACAGTAGATAAATATATATGGTGACATATTTATGCATTTCAGTTCTTTATTTTGTTTTGAAAGTTTATTTGCTATTTTTTCATGTCACTTCATATTATCATTTTTTTAACCATTTCTTAGTGATTTCTTCCTCAGTACTTCAATTCTCCTTTCGTTCTTTTATTTTTCTCCTTCATGGATGCCATGTTCTTCAGAAGCTTGTTTAGACCAAGTTCATGGCCTTTTAGGCTTCCTCCACGTGAACAGGCGTTCACTTTTTGAATAATAAGAATTATATGTCATGGGGGGCGGGGAGGCATCAGGATTTTAAAGATGCGTAGGTGAGGCGTGGCCAAAAAAAGGCTGGGAACCACTGGTCTACAGCAAGACTCACTCAAGATTACGTGTGGTGTATTTCTACATATCTGAAGAAGAAAAATCACTTACTGCTCACTGTTAAAAACAGTCTTATAGGATTGAAAGGGAAACTCACACCTTTTCCACTACAGTTGACGCTTGAACAACACAGGTTTGAGCTGCATGGGTCCACTTGTATGTGGATTTTTTTGTTCAAGAAATATGTTAGAACATTTTTGAAGATTTGTGACAAATTTAAAAAATTCTCAGATGAACCTTATGATTTTCTCAGTAACATTTCCTTTTCTCTCACTTAGTTTATTGTAAGAATGTAGTATAGTAGTGACCTGGTGCACGGATTCGTGCACATTGAAAGGAAATTAATTAGACGGTGGCCAGCAGGGTGAGACTGGGTGAGAAGGGCTGGACACGCCCTGGAGCCCACCTCCCGCAGCCCCTCCCCCACCAGCCGCATCTGGGGTGGCGCTGGCAGCACCGTGGCTCTGAGGGAGTCTGTGGGGTCCCTCCAGCAGGTGGGGTCCCTGGGCCTGGCCTGCAGGGACCGGGCTGAAACTGGCTCTCCGACATCCCCCGAGGGGTCCCGGAGTGCGAGAGGGCACTCTGCAAAGCTGCTGTCGGACAGGGTGTGGAACGCAAACACAAGTCTGCAGTGACCAGATTCGGGCGACAGTGCCCCAGCAACAACATAACCCACGGCCGAAGGTGGAACCGCGCAGCCCCGCGAGGAATCGGGCTCCTTCCTCTCTGGTTCCAGGGTGTGTCACCCGAGAACCTTCGCTGCCAAGTCACTGCAGCTCGGCAGTTCCTGCATTGGGTGTCTGCCCCCTGGTGGTCAGTGCATGTCATAGCGACTGGTCGGATGGTAGGAGGGACACTTAGCATATTAGCCTTTTATATATATAGATAAATCACCTGACATACAAAATATGTGTTAATTGACTGTTCATATTATTGATAAGGCTTCTTGTCTATAGTAAGCTATTAGTCAAAATTATACACAGATTTTTGACTGAGCAGAGGGTTGGTGCCCTTAACCCCAGGGTTGTTCAAGGGTCAACTGTATTCTGCTCTTGCAACAATCTGTTTCCACATGGGTCTAATTAAACAGGAAACTAGTTTGACATGAATCTATGGGTCATGACCCTATTAATTATACTAAAGCCCAGAAAAATCCTGAGTGAATATCCATATGACACAGATTCCAGGCCCTGTAGATTTGAGAACAGGAACTGGATTTCCAGAACTCCTGAGGTCATTCTGAATAACTTCAAAATTACTCCAGCTTTCTCTGCATTCTACACTTATTAACGGGTGTTACTTAGGGCCTGATGAAAGTATAGACATTACGATGTTAAAGACTCTTAACACTGAGTACTAAGAAATGACCCTTTATTTCCTCTTACTTGCCTGTGTCTCCCCATAGTTTGCTGTCCGGAGTTGCAAATCCTCTGCTATTTCTGAATAAACTCAATCTGGGTAGCTAAAGACCGTGTTATTTCATTTTTAAGGTGGACAACACCAACTGATCAATTTAGAGCACTGAGATCCATGACTGAATTATTATAAATAATCACAAATAACCAAGAGAAATGTGAATACAGAATTATTCATTAGGCTGTATACAAAAAAAAAAAAAAAAAATGAGACCTCACTGAGTACTGGTCTCATGAAGGGTTTCAATTAGAAATCCTGAATCTGGAATTTCATCCCAGGATGCCATTAACTAGTTGGAATGATGCAAGCCACTCATCCTCACTCATCGTTTGTAGAAAGAACACACCGAGAGATCCTATCTGTGGCCCTCTCCAAGACTGAAATCTATAATCCCATCCTTAAATTATAGAAAATACAACGAACCAAGTGGAGACGTCCTTGAGATAGAAAAACGTTGCCAACCTCAAATACGCATGTGGTACTTTTAAAATCCTGTGTTTTTGAAGAGAATTACGGTTTCCTAAGTACTTACTATTTTAGTCAAGGCACCTGACCTCATTAAATGGAATCCTGCCAACCTTTCCACCATAAATTCTTATTGCAGGTGGTCCATTTTCAACCATAAGACACACTACTGAAAAGTCGCTGGAAAATGCAGTTAAAACTCTGCTCTTCTCCATCTCCCAGAAGGCATCTCCCAGTGCTCTTCTGTTCATCATATGACAGGCTGTGAGACAGTCTGCAGATAAATAAAAGCATCCTGACAGGTGGAGGGAACTGTAAATATTTAGCTTCATTAGTCATAGAAAATTCCACGGCTGGAAAAAGGTGAAGTTACCCAGTAAAGCTGGCATCTGGAGCACAGCAGGTGTGAAAGCCACCTTCTCCTCCAGTGGCCACAAAGCTTAGCGTTAGGTGATGCAATTACCTTGCATGGGCATGTGGAAGCCAGGTCTACACGATAGTGTCTGCCTACAGAGAACATGGGTCTAGAGCAAAGCACGTGTAAGAAAACCTGACGGAGCCTACCTATGCTGAGCAGGTTCTGCCGACTGTCATGTGCATTGCCAAAAGGTCTCTGGCATGTTTTTATTAGACCCGTTCTGTAAGTGACAGGATAGCGTACCTCCTTTCCAAACTAAAATGGAATGCATGCACTCCAACAATGTTTGGCTTGTTTTCATTTTTGTTTTATATACATATACAATAACTATTTTATTATTTTTTAAATACATTTTTGTTTATTTAAGAGAGGAAGGGAGAGGGGGGAAGAGAGAGAAACATCAACGATGAGAGAGAATCGTGGATCAGCAGCCTCCTGCACGCCACACACTGGGAACCGAGCCCACAACCCAGGCATGTGCCCTGACCAGGAATTGAACCATGACCTCCTGGTTCACAGGTCGATGCTCAACCACTGAGCCATGCCAGCCGGCTACAATAACTCTCAATAAGGCTCAACTACTTCTATTTTCTCATAGTTATATCACACTCTAGGAGATACACAAGTTAATAAAAACTCAGCTTTTTATGCCTGTGTAAGAAATCCCCTTTATTGAAAAAGTGTCCTACAAGATTGGTTTACTGTTTAAAGGTCACCTGTCCATGGGTCAAGTGAGGTGTCTGAATTGTCAGATGCAACGCCCCATCTTTCTGTGAGACCCACCAGTGCCTGGTTGAAGTCAGTTCCCAGCGTGGGCATCCCCTGAACTGTACAACACAGCAGCTGATTCGTAAGAACCGGCACTGGAAAGCCAGCTGAAGGCTCGAGAGTTAGGTTCCCACAGGGCCTCATCCAAGTCATAAGGAAACAACGTTTAGGAAACGATGCAATTCGACAACCTTGCTGCACTTGAAGGCCTTAAAACAGCGCCTGGCATCTTTCCTTCATGCATATCCTAAGTTTAAGGATTCAAATAATCAGTCCATGTCACTTGCCTGGAAAGGACACTGTTTCTACCAGAACACAAAGGGACCGTTTCTAGTCTGGGATCCTCTTCTTACTCAGCCCATCTCCACTGTCCAATAAATAAAAATTCACTCATATACATCTTCAGAAAGCAAGGCCCTGTCTGTTTCATTCTCTAAGCTTCCTCCCTTTCTGGAATAAGCCTGTGTGCAGCGGGCACACGATAAATGGGACCCTGGGCAATGAATTTATTCACCACTCCAAGCCTCGATTTCACCCCTGAAATTAAGAACACTCTTATTTGTTTTGCATTTCCTAGAGCTTCTTTAAAAATATGTACTTAAGCAGTTTTTAAAGTGTAAAGTGTATATATGTATTAGGTATAATTATTTCAGTATTTGAGGGCAATTCAAGGAGAACACACCTTTGAAAGGCAAATTTCTAGGTAATATGTATATGGACCCTGTAAAATTTAAAAAATGCTGCTGGACAATCCATTTGTGGATGCTCTAAAAATAAATTCCAAAAGACTGGGATTAAGGAGCCTTAAAGTCATTATTCTATAAGGAAAGGCAGTCAGGAAAAAATATATAATCAACGAGAAAGAAAGGTGGAGTTAGCTAAGCAGTTCCAGCATGCGCCACTGTCAAAGCCATTGCCTAACAAAATTCTAGAGTATTTCCATAAGGTGCCCGCTGGAGGCTAAGGCTTCGGTTCCCCTTTGATATCAGAGCTTTGTTCAATGTACAGGGTCCTGGGAGGAGTTTTTGTTTGTATATTCAGGAACAGGGCCGACATTAAATCTTCAACATGGCACAGGCTTCTCAAGGAGCAGCTCCCACTGCCAGAAGATTAATTGGAAACTGATGCTTCCTGTCTGCCCAGACTTCTGAATTTGCCGGGGCGTTAGTTCTCATCGCAGTTCTGCTCTTCCAACATTCCATCCAGTTAATGATTCCTCTCAAGAATTTTGTGTGGAAAAGGAAAGCTGCCAACATGCTTAGAATTCTAGTGTAACTGAAAAATGCATCATCGATTGCGCGGAAGGAGGGAAACCACGTAATCAGAGACAGAACTGCTACCCACACAGTCCTTATATTTCACCCACAGCAGCTTGGGAAATCAATTGTAAGAGAATGGGTAGCGTTCCTGTGTTACTAATTCAACAACTATTTACCAAGTATCACAGAAACTGCCTAAAGTTGAATAAAACACGACCACCAAAAGTGCACATTTGTCTTATACTTTTAGTCAAGGACTTTTACTAAAAAATAATTACCAGCAATGCTCTATTTCCCCAAAAATAATAAATTAAATGTTCATTATTTTTAACCATTTTTAAGTTTTTAATTACAGTTGACTTACACATTAGTTTCAGATGGACACCCAGTGATTAGACATTATATAACTTACTAAGAGATGATGCCTATAAATCTCGTAGCCATCTGACACCACACATAGTTGTTAGAATATTATTGACCATATTCCCCAGGCTGTACTTTATATCTCCATGACTATTCTGTAACTACCAATCTGTACTTCTAAATCTCTTCACTTTTTTCAACCCCCTCCCATCTGGCAACCGTCAAAATATTCTCTGTATCTATGAGCTTATTTCTGTTCTGCTTTCTTCATTTATTTTGCTTTTTAGATTTAATTGTTGATAGATATGTATTAGTGCCACTTCATTGTTCATATTTTGATCTTTCTTCTTTTTCTTCTTCTTATTATTAAAGAAGACCCTTTAACATTTCATGGAATTCTGGTTTGGTGGTGATGAACTCCTTTAGCGTTTTCTTGTCTGGGAAGTTCTTTATCTGTCCTTCGATTCCAAATGATAGATTTGCTGGGTAGAGTAATCTTGGATGTAGGTCATTGCTTTTCATCACTTGGAATATTTCTTGCCAGTCCCTTCTGGCCGGCAAAGTTTCTGTTGAGAAATCAGCTGATAGTTTTATGGGAGGTCCCTTGTAGGTAACTAACTGCTTTTCTCTTGCTGCTTTTAAGATTCACGCTTTGTCTTTATCCTTGTGTATTTTAATTATTTAGATGTGTCTTGTTGTGGGTCTCTTTGGATTCATCTTGTTTGGGAATCTCTACACTTCCTGGATTTGTAGTACTATTTTCTTCACCAGGGAAAGGAAATTTTCTGTTATTTTTTTAAGTAGGTTTTCAACACCTAGCTCTTGGAAAAATGGTAGCATACCTGGACTCTTGTGTCCTTTCTTGCCACAGAAGAGCTATATCTTTTGAATTAATAAGTGCTAAAAAGTATGCTTATTCATTCATTTAGACAATAATAAACTTAAGGCACTATTCTAAACACTGAGTATATATAACACAAAGTCCCTGCCCTCTTGGAGCTTAGATTCCAGATGGGGAAAGATAAACTAAGCAATATTAAAGAGTGTTAAGCACTGTGAAGAATATAATAAAGCATGATAAGGGAGACATGTCAGAAGCCATGTCTGAGATGTGTCATGTAGATACATAGGACTATTTATACATGCCAGCCATAAGATCCCCTTAGAAATAACTACATATATATTGTCTGAATGAATCAAAAAAACAAGTCCCAGGGAGACTGTCAGAGAGGATCAAAAAACAAGGCCCAAGTATATAATGTCTACAAAAAAACCTACTTAAAATATTAAGACATATAGATTAAAAGTAAAGGGACGGAAAAAGATACACCATGCTATCACTAATCAAAGAAAGTAGGAGTACCTGTATTATTTTTAGTTCGAGTTGACTTCAAAGCACAGAAAGTTATCCAGGTTCAACAGAGACATTATATGATGATGAAGAAGAAAACTGTCTAAGAAAATAGCTACCCTTAATGTGTATGTGCCTAACTCCAGGCATCATACTATGTGAGGCAAAAACTAAAACAACCCAAGAAAAATTTGATTAATCCAATATTATAGTGGAAGAGATTAACAACTTACTCCCAGAAATGGACAGATTCAGCTGCAAAAAATTAGCAAGGACACAGTTGAACTCAACAACGCTATCAATCAAGTGAATATAATTGAATACATAGACTACTTCATCCAACAACAGCAAATCGCACATTCTTTTCAATCTCACATGGAACATTCACCAAGAAAGACCACATTCTGGGCCATAAAACACACCTTAACAAATTTAAAGAATAAAATCCTACAGGATCTGCACACAAATGTTTATAGCAGCTTATCTCACAGCTCCCAAAACTTGGGAGCAACCAAGATGCTCTTCAGTAGATGACCTAATGAACTGTGTTACAGCGGGACAATGGGATATTAATCATCACTGACGAGCAAGGAGCTATCAGGCTATGAAGCACATGGAGGAGACATAAAAGCATATGACTCAGTGAAAGAAATCAATCTGAAGACTAAAAACTGCAGGATGCCAACTATGTGACATCTTGGAAAAGGCAAAACTACAGAGACAGTAAAAAGATGAGTGGTTGCCAGAGTTTAGGGGTAAGGGAGAGATGGATAGGCAGACCACAGGAGATTTTTAGGGCATGAAACTACATCATAAGACACTACATTGGTGAATGCATGTGCCAAAAGCCATACAATGTACAACAGGAAAACTGTTATATATCAATGTATGATTAAATTAACATAGAATATATACCCATATGTATCGCATGCCAGTATTTTAAGCACCTTATAAACATCAGGTCATTTTTAAAATAAGTATGTATGAAGGAGATTCCATTACTATTCCCATTTGAAGAATGATAAAATTAAAGCATAAAGTAATTATACAGAGAAACATGATTAAGCTAGATGCTGAGATTCAAAATCAGATTTTTCTCATTCCAGAATCAATTCTTATATTCCCTCTGCTACACTGAAATTATAGAATTTGAACTATGGGTCTATATATTCATTTTGGCATTTTCATATAAACTAATTTGTCATTATTTTACAAAATGTTTTTCGTTTTCTTTCTTATCTGTTAAATATTTTGTTCCTAAAAGTCTTCAGGTTGCAATTCAAATAGGGCCATTTTTAGCATTTTTGCCAGAATAGTACCATTCCATAAATGCAGGGTAGTATATAGACAAAATTATATACACTAAACAAATTTGCATCTAAATTGAAATGACACTGTTTCCAAAGAAGTGAAAATGAATTGCTGGTGTTTTTACATCTTCTTCTTCATTACAGCTCTTGATCCAACACGAAAACAATGCATACATGGTACCATTGCTATCTCCTGTCAGTTTTAGTTTAATTTCTACACATTCAGTTGCCATGACTCAGAAATCTAGATAGGAACCATAATGTAAACCAAAAGAATTGAAAAATAGTTGAGTAAATTTTTAGGAAAAGATATATTAATACCATATTCAGGTATGCTGAATTAATTTCACAAAAGGAATCAGAAAACTTTATTCTGATTGAAAAAGGTGTGTGTGTTACAAAATTAAATTTAGCCTGTAAAACATGTTCACAAATAGTTTACACTTAAAATAAAACTTTGCACCCTGGCTGGGTGGCTCAGTTAGTTGGAGCTTCACCCAGTACACCCAAGGTTCACGGGTTTGACTCCCAATCAGGGCACATACCTAGATTTCAGTTTGATACCCTGTCAGTACACTTAGGGGAGGGAGCCAATTAATGTTTCTCTCTCTCTACCTTTCCCTCCTCTCTCTTTAAAATCAATTATATATATACTAGGGGCCCGGTGCACGAAATTCGGGCACTGGGTGTGTGTGTGGGGGGGAGTGTCCCTCAGCCCAGCCTGCCCCCTCTCACATACTGGGAGCCCTCAGGCGTTGACCCCCATCACCCTCCAATCGCAGGATCGGCCCCTTGCCCAGAGGCGTCAGGCCTGGGCAGGGGACCCCCATCTCCCCCCATCACTGGTTCTGGCCCCCACCCAGGCCTGAGGCCTCTGGCCCAGGAATCATGCCTGGGCAGGGGACCCCCATCTCCCTCTGATCGCTTGCTCCACCCCCCGCCCAAGCCTGATGCCTCTGACCCAGGCTTCAGGCCTGGGCAAGGGGACCATCATATCCCCCCAATCCCTGGCTCCGCCCCCCGCCCAGGCCTGATGCCTCAGCCAGAGGAGTTGACCCTCATCACCCTCCGATCACCAATCACCGGATCGGCCCCTTGACCAGGCCTGAGGCCTCCGGCAGAGGTGTCAGGCCTGGGCAGGGGACCCCCAGCTCCACGCAGTTGCAGGCTCCGCCCCTGCCCAGGCCTAATGCCTCTGGCTGAGGTGTCCAGCCCGGGCAGCGGGGACCCGCAGCTGCAGCGGCCCCGCGATCGTGGGCTCCGCTTTAGGCCCAGGCAAGGGACCCCTAGCTCCTGGGACTGCCAGCTTCCACCATGCCCAGCTCTCATCGCTGGCTCCACCCCTACTTCCTGCTATCACTGGCCAGGGCGGCAAAGGCGCCTGATTCTCTGATCATGGCTGGGGGGCAGGGCAAAGGCGGCCCCAGGGCCGCCTTTGCCCTGCCCCCCAGCTCTTAGCTCCCCCCTGGGTTTCCGATCACTGTCAGTGGCAGGGGGCTTCTTCCTGCTTTCCCTTTCGCCTCCCTGCATTGTGCCTACATATGCAAATTAACCGCCATCTTGTTGGCAGTTAACTGCCAATCTTAGTTGGCAGTTAACTGCCAATCATAGTTGGCAGTTAATTTGCATATAGCCCTGATTAGCCAATGAAAAGGGTATCGTCGTACGCCAATTACCATTTTTCTCTTTTATTAGTGTAGATATATATATATATATGAATGAATCTGTATATATCACATATATGTACATACACATATATGTATATACACACACACTTAAAATTTTTTTAACTTTGCGAGACTAGAAATTAATTTGTTTACAATATCCATTCCTCTAATAATTCAATATGTAGTATTTGTGTGCAATCAAAGCATGATACTGGAAGATGTGAGAGTATATGATTATATATTGCCTAGATCAATTTAAGATTTCACTTAGTAGATAAAATGTGTTAAAATATTGTGTTTAGAATCTAGGGCTTAGATAAATAACAGTGGAGAATATGTAAAACACATGGAATCCCAAACAAATAATCTGAAAATGTCACCAATATCAATTATTATTAAACTACTAGAGGCCCAGTGCACAAATTTGTGCACAGGTGGGTCCCTCCCCCTGGCCAGTGATTGGGGCCAATCAGGGCTGATCGGCCAGGGGGAGGGAAAGTGGGAGGTTGGCTGTGGGAGCGCACTGACCAACAGGGGGCAGCTCCTGCATTGAGTGTTTTCCCCCTGGTGGTCAGTGCGTGTCACAGCTACCGGCTGGTTGTCCAGTCGTCTGGTTGTAACGATCACTTAGGCTTTTATATATATAGAAGACTAGAGGCCCGGTGCCTCTACGACAAGGGTAGGCCTTCCTTCCCCTGGCTGCCAGCACCAGCTTCCCTCTGGCACCCGGGACCCGGGCTTCCCTCGAAACCCTGGCTTCGTCCGGAAGGACGTCCAGTCTAATTAGCATATTACACTTTTATTACTATAGATGCCACAGGTGAGGTATATAAGCACAGGAATGCAAGACTGACACTCCGAAGTTACACTGTTCTTTTTATAAAAATACATACTGTCTGTGTGTATGTGTGGGTACATAAGTGTATGTTCATATATGTGATATAAACAGATTCACACATCAACAAAACACAGCATCTCTTCCATGTAAAACTTGTCTATTAGCCTGTAATATCTTGCACAGCTTCACTCAGTTCCACTTTGAAAAGTGACTTAGGGATTGTGCACCATCAGCCACGGGAATAACGAATGATGTCTCAGGGTGCGCCCCGCAGGGGGCCAGGCCCCAGCCTGTGTGTTTGGCTCACGATTGACTGAATGACACAGAAAGCGCCAGCTACCAGTGCAGGGCCTGCAGGGTTAACAGAAGGAATGCGATGCTCTAACTGGGGAATTATAATGGGAAGAAAGCTTTCTACCAGGACCTTCACATCAATTTAAAAAAGGCATTTAAACAAAACCCCTTTGCCATCTCTCTTGTGCCTTGGAAACCCTCACAAAGACCCGAGAAAAGCAGAATATCCGACTTGCACATTTTTCTAAATTCATCTCCCAGAGAAGGAAGTGGAGAAAATGTCCTTTTCTCTAAAGGAAAGAATAGCAGGCCCTCGGAGTGGAGCCACGGGCCCTTCCCCGGAGAATAGCTGCCTGTGTTCGCATCACCCAATCTCTGTCAACGCTTCCCGGGCGCTCGGGTCGCCATTGTCCACTCATTCTCTCACCCAACAATGGAAAACATCAGTGCTGCGCCCGCAGGGGACGAAAGTAGGTCACCCCGTCGAGTGGCCAGCCTCACTTTGGGCCCGTCTTGGTGGTTCCTGCCCCAACCAGAGCCAGCCGGAAATAAAGTCCGATTCATCTTTACCTCAAACACTTCTTCATCCAGAATCCTCGTGCCGAACACTGTGATCCCGTTGGTGTCCACGATGGCTCGCTCGCTTCTCCCCAGCGGTTTGGTCGTTTTCTTCTTACAGTCAACGATCATGGTCACAGTTTTCTTCTCCACGCTGATGGCAACCCGATGCCACCTGCAAAAGCCAGACGATAATCCTTGCGTAAGCGCCCCAGACCTGGTTGCTGAGCCATCATTCATGTTAAAATACGGTCTGGCTCGGGGGATAGAGCCTCAGCCTCCTGACTGAAGGGTCCTGGGTTTGATTCCTGTCAAGGGCACATGCCCGGGTTGCCAGCTCGACTCCTAATAAGGGGCGTGCAGGAGGCAACTGATCAATGATTCTCTCTCATCACTGATGTTTCTCTCTCTCCCTTCCCCTCTGAAATCAATAAAAATATATTTTTAAAAAAATACAGTGCATGTGAAATTGGGAAAGTGAGCCGAAATGGTGCAAGATGGAGGCTCGCTGTTTACCAGGAATGGCGCTACGTGCCCGGGACACAGGCAGGATGCTCAGCAGGAGGGCTGCTCAGCGGCCCTGCTATCCCTGCTGATAAGGGGGTGCCATCCCGGGCTGCCCTGTGCGTGGCCACAAAAGCCTCATCTCACCGTGTCCCGGTGAGGGTCTTTGATAAGAGATTGGGGGTGGGGGCTGGGGGGTAAGTCACTGTTTCCATGTATGGAAATGCTTTCTTCCCAACAACTACCTCTCGAGGCCCCCTGAGGCTGGCTGCGAAAGGGTATGTCCTCTAACGGAATGCCAGCTCCACCCGGAGCCCGGGACGTCCTCACTGCAAAACACAACGTGCTTCTCTGTCTTTACTCACGTTTATTTCAAGTGCTTTCGTTTTATTTTTCCATTTTAATTTCAAGACAGTTATAGATCACTGCGATGGGCAGGAGCCAGGACGGGGACACAATCTCTCTCCCTCTTCCCGGCTGGCAGGAGGTGGGGACGAGGAAAGCAAGCCCATCTGTGCATGTGTGTGGGGTGGGGGGAGCTCATTCAGGGCGTGCTGGCAGGCGGGAGGGGAGAGGTGACCAGCCCTTTGGAGACCTGCATGCCCGCCTCGTCCTGTAAAATGGTGGGTCTCATTAGCAGTGGCTGGTGCTAACAGAACCACCGGGTGAAGCTCACTAGATGGTGCAAGCCACTCTGGTTTATATTTTCTTTTTTTTTTCCAAATGAAAAGTGCTAGATTAATATTCCAGAAATGTCTAGGATTAGATCCATAAAACTGCAGGAGCCTTACTAAACTGTGACTTGGCAGGGCTCCGGATGAGGACCAAGTAGATTTCCACATACACTTAATCTGTGGTTTTTCCACAGCCCGCTCAGCGCGCACAGGCGTCTGCTTGGTTTGAACTGAGCAGAGATTTACACGGAGGAACCTCTTCCTACTGTGAGGGTGAAACTTACACGTTTCTGCTAAGATGCCTGCGTCCTAGCTTCAACCATTCTCACTAGGGGTGTGCTTTTCGTGAACCGAAAATACTTACGATTTCAATTGTTAAAAGTCATAAGCATTTATTGGGATTAGATGCTCTGAGTGAGAGACAATGCTGATAGCACAGAATTCAGAAGTCAGCGTGATTTTCGGGAGAATGGTGTGGTTGTTGGAGGGTCTGCCCTTCTATCAGCCATTTGCTAAAGCTATGACCTGTCTCTGCCACTTTCCAAATAGATGATCTCGTGCAAGGGACCTACACTCTCTGTTGCCTTCTCTGTAAAACGTGTTATTCACATCACTTTCTTCAAAGAGCTGGGAAAATTAACTGTGTACAAAGTGTTTAGAACAGTATGCAGCACATGCCAAGTATTACATAAGGCTTCCTTCCGCTGTGCCTCCGACTTCACCTGATTGGTACATGGTAAGGAGACCACTGCTCTGCTCAAAAAGTCTACAGTGACTTCCCGTCTCACTCAGAACAGAGCCCGAAGTGCCGCAACACTGCGACCTGCTAGCATCTGGCCCACGCGGCTGTCCATCCCCACTGTCCGGCTCTGCTGCTCGCAGGCCGCCACCCTGGACCGGACCTTGCCTGGACCATCCAGCCACCGCTGGACCTGCTCCCCCTCCTCCTGGAATAGCAGCCTTTCCATCCTCAGCGTGACTTGCCCATCTCCTTCACAAGTCTCCGTGTTAGTGAGGTTTGGCCTGAGCCCACTTCTTAAAGTGCACCTCTCCCCGCCATTCCCTAAACTCTCCCCTGCTCGTTTCTCTCTCCCAGGTATCACCACCTGACATACTATTTATTAGTCATTTTTTACTGTTCATTGTTTGCCTGCCCAGACGGTACACTATGCCAGGCTGGGTATGTGAGCGCGTTCTTCACGTCTCTCTCGCCGGCGTGTAGAAAGCCGCATCACGCCTGTACACACTTGCTGGATTAATCCAGCGGAAGAACTGCTTTGGGCTGAGACACTGGGTGATGGTGTCACTTACTTCCCATCGGCGAGGTTGACCGTGCGGAACAGGGGGTAGTCTTCGGGGGCGGGCTTCCCCAGGTGGTCTTCAAACAGGAAGACGGGCGACCTCCCGACCTCCACGCCGATTTGCTGAATGCCGTGCTCATTGTAGATAGATAAGAGGAAAGACTGAATTCCTTTTTTGGGTTTTACTGTAAATAATATTGAAAAATCTTCTGGGAAAGTCCCTCCTGAGAAGAAAAGTCCAGAGAGTCAGATTCCGAATTTCCAAATGGCTCCTGGATCACCCCATTTTCTCAACTTTCTCTGTGGCCTTAGTAAGTCACCTGAGTTCACCCAGTGATAACAACACAGGTTTAAAAGCCAACAGAGGGTACCGTGGCCAGGTAGTTCGGCTGGTTAGAGCATCGTCCAGACACACCAAGGTTGTGGGTTTGACCCCTGGTCAGGGCACATAGGGGAATCGGCCAATGAATGCATAAGTAAGTAGATTAACAAATCCATGCTTTTTCCTCTCTCTCTGTCTCTGTCTCTCTCTCTCTCTCTCAAATCAATTTAAAACATTAAAAACAAATAGAGAAGAATCTCTACTAAGCTTTTTCTGCAATAGCTGTCTAAGCTATATCAAGTTTAAAGCCACTCATTTAAAGCAGTTATTAAATAAAATTAAATAAAAAGTTAGGAAGCGAGATCATGATGCCAAGTACAATATCAAGCACAGTGGGCACTTTTAAAAGCACTTAAGTCCCACTTTTGGTGCCAGGTTTGTATCTGCTGCCTGTGCCTCATCCAAGACCATCCTTCATCTCTCTAACGAGGCAGGGTACGAACACAGTGTAAATATCTTCTCTCAGTCATCCTTTTGAAAGCCAGAGTCTCTGATCAGTTTTTCCAACCATACAGAGCAGTTCCACTAATAAAAAAAAGCTTATGTCATTATAAACCAGAACTGTTAGACACTTGGCAGGTTTGATGGTAAATTCAAGAGGGCAGACTATCTCCTCCCCTTCCCCACCATCATATCCCAAATATCCTGCCTGGGGGAAGATCCGTATCAGTGCTCAGAAAGCATTTAGTCAATGAATGTATTAGTTAAATGAACAGCATAAATATATGTCAGACAGTTAAGCAAAGAAAATGTATATAAAATAAAGTCTACACAGAGAGAGGAAGGGGAATTTTAGGAAATAACATTTATATCAGACTTAAAAAATTACAATTTAATCATCCAATCTGTACAGCAGTACCTTTGAATATTGTCGCTTTCTAACTACACTAATGAGTAAAAGCTGTTAATTATAAAGGCATTTCCCAATTTAAAATAGAGCAATAACCTTAAAGATTATTGTTAAAAAAGAAAATACAGTTATCTAAGAAATCAGGATTTAATGTCAATCTAACCTAGGCAACCCACCTTAGTTTCTCTCTAAAAAAGATGCTAATTAAAACTGTTCAAAATTCATGTAACATTATATTTAAAATCGTTTTTCTTGGGGAAAAAATGTATGTCGGTAAGAAAACGTTTGTACAAGAAAAAATTTTAAAAATAAAACTGTTCAAGATTGTTTGCAACTGCCTATGTCAGAGAGAATTCCCTAAGAATGTAGTTCAGCAACAGAACTGAAACCACCTCGCAGGTGAACTTGTACGTGGGTAGGCATGAAACGTGAAGTTGCTCCGTTCTCCCCAATAAGTAAATTCTGCGTGATTCTATGCAAAAGTGAGCTAGACATAATGTTGGCTTCAAGTTTTGTCATCTTGAAATAAAATAGCTTTATTAGGTTTTCTCATTAGCATATCTTCTGTGAATGTGCTGAGTTAAAATTGGCAATTACTAAATCATTATTAGTCCAGCCAGTGTGGCTCAAACGGTTGAGTGTCAGCCTATGAACCAGGAGGTCACAGTTCGATTCCCTGTCCGAGCACATGCCCGGGTTGTGGGCTCCATCCCCAGTAGGGGGCGTGCAGGAGGCAGCTAATCAATGATTTTTTTTCTCTCATCATTGATGTTTCTATCTCTCTCTCTCTCCCTCTCTCTTCCTCTCTGAAATCAATAAAAATATATATTTAAAATCATTATGTTCCTTGTTGCCTTGGTGACCACCATCTATTTGCTGTCTGATACATAAAAATGATATCTTCCCCACCATACTCGTGCATTATAAAGTAGGATAAAAAGAAATAGTGAGAAGTAACATAGTGGTAGCCATAGTAATGCAGTGAACTTACCTGAAAAGAGCTGTTTTGTCGGGGCGCTGAGCTGGGCCTGCTTTGAAACTCTGTAAGCAGTATCCGACCCTTTCGAATTCTTTCTGTTTGTGCAAAAGCCCGTTGTTTTTGATATTCCCTCTGGAGAATTGTGAAAATCTAGAGCTTTTAGTACATCAACTGGAGCAGCTGAAAAAATAAGTTAAAAATAAGAAAAATATAATTGAACAAAACAACCGAATACAAAAATGAGTATTTCTTTTTTAAAAAGAGGAAGTCGTTTGCGGTTCCACCTACAACATCTGTTTATCACCTGTCCTGCTTCCCTAACATTTGGTGGGGAGCTGAGGAGTGGGGTGGCAGGTAAAGAATAACCAAAACATCCCCAAATACAAAAGATCTCTACGCAGGAACCAAACGATCCAGAGCAAAGCAGAATATTTACTCTTTATATAAATATTTATGCGTGTGTACATGTAGATTTAGAATTTAATGTGACTTGTATATGAATTTGCAGACATTCTGATGCACCACAACTTCAACTTATAAAATCTTTAATTATTCTAAATAATTGCATTGTTTGGCATTAAAGTGAAAGCCGGCATCTGTCATGTTCCATTAACTTCTAACAGATTTACTATGCAACTACTCATAATCTAAACAGAGGTGATTTTGAAGATTCAAACTCAGAATAAATGTGATGCATAAATACTGCAAATGAGCAGTTAGTAAGCCATATTGTGTGTACAAAGAGAAGACAGTAAAAGAATAGTAACAGAACAGAATGCCCTTGTTCTGAGTGCTTTGTGCTATTAGTTCTTCACAAAGTACTTTCTAGAAGCCTATACTTGCTTGGATATGCGTGCGTCTGTGCTTTGTGCGCCTGCCTGGATGTACGGACGTATAATTTGCTGACTTTCACCACGGAAATTTGCCAGAGTAACTGCATGGACATTGCTTCATGCTTTGATATTTAGATTTACAGCCCCTGGCGATGAGCAGTCCTGCCCTTCCCCACTTTATGTAGTCTCGGGGTGTAGGGTCAGGCCTATTTGTTGGCAGAAGCATAAATTTTCCAAATCCAGTTCATTCCGGCTGCCATGAGATGACCAGAAGAAAATAAGTTCGGAACCTTAGACTTCCCCTTCAGATAAACATGATGCTGTAAACAGCTGTATTGGAATATAATTCAATACCAGGCATTTAAAGTGTCCGATTCATTGGTTTTGGTCTACTATACTATTCGTTTATACATGTCATGATTATATATATTATCAAAATTGCTACTTTAGCCATTTGAAAGTGTACAGTTGAGTAGCATGGTTATAGTCATGTTGCTGTGCAGCCATCACCACTATTTCCGCCACTTTTTCAGCACCCCAGACAGAAACTCTAGATCCATTAAGCAGTAACTCCCCATTTCCTCCTCCTCCAAGCCATTGGTAATCTCTACTCCACTTTCTGTCTGTATGAATTTGCCTATTTCAAATATTTTATATAAGTGGAATCATAAAATATTCCTCAAAACACTAAACATAGAAGTACCATATGACCAAGCAATTCCACTCTGAGAGATACACCCAAAATGGTGAAAGCTGGAACTTAAACAGACACCTGTATGTCAATGTTCATTGCTACACTATTCACAATAGTCAAAACGTGGAAATAACCCAAGTTTAGAACAGAATGGTATATTCATGCACTAGAACATGAGTCAGCCAGAAGAAGGAATGAAGTTCTGATACATGCTACAACATAGATGAACTTCAAAACACAGCACTCTATGAAGTAAGCCAAGCATAAAAGGACAAATGAATATTTTAGATGCCCCCAATTTCCTGATCCACCACCAAGTCTCATTTACTAGTAATTCACTGAGCAAGTAAAACCAGCAATCATGAGCTGTAGCGTTGTGATAAAAGCAGACTTCAGAATCTATTACTCAATGTGCTATTGGCTCTCTATTTTTATTCAAAAATTATAAATTTCAGAGAAGGCCATGTGCCAGCCAGTGTATCAGTGAGTCTGAGACATACTCCTTATTGCACGTATTTAGATTCTAATGAAAAAGTCTCTATTTATGCCTTAGTAAGTAATAGGAGGCAGTATCTCTATTGGAGTAGATTCGCAAAGCCTTGTTTTGTTCAGACGGGAAAGAAATCAGTTCTGGTTGAAAATGAGAACCAATATCATTGCTTTGAAAACTTTCAGTTGTTAGTCAAAAAAAACAGCATCTCCATCAAATTCCAAAACATAAACTCGCTATTTCTGGGAGGACTTAATGAGAATGAAATTGGGACTTACTTTAGAGTCAGGAGATATCATCACCACAATTTATCACAGTCAGAACGTAGAGTGACTGCTACCATGATGCTCTTTGAAAATTACAATTTCCATTCATATTTCTTACAATAACGGTCAGTCTGTTCTAGAATCTGCATGAAGGATGGGATGCCTGCGAGCAGTGCGCATCTGGTCATGTCCTCAGTTAATTACATTCTGGGCGGCACTGACTTCCATGTGTACAAACCTGTGAATGAGCTTTATGCACTTTGCCTTTGATGGTATAACTAACGTCCTTTCCTTTCAAAGTAAAGACGTCTACTTATTCCATCAAGCTTCTGGATGAACATCAACATACAATCCAGTAGAGTACATACATAGTGTTTCAAATATTCTTAAAAACACCTTTTCTCTATGGAAAGCAGGCGTTTCCAAGGGATCATTAACTCTATCAAATCTGCTTACCTTGTAGCTCAGCCTGCTAGAGAATAATAATAGCAGTGAAGAACATTTTTTTACGCTAGCCCTGCTGGCGATGGCCGAGATTTTAAGCCAATAGGAGAACTCATCTTTACTTTTCTGCGACGACGGAACTCAGACCACAATAACTATCCTAGCGCCATGTCCAGAGAGTGTAGTATGTGCCAATCACTGGGCTGAATTTATCTCAGGCTGTAACCCTACAAACCATTCGGGGCTCTGTTCTTATGCCCACTGTGCAGGGGAAGGGACTGGGAACCAGAAAGCAAACGAAGAGAGTGCATGTAAGGTCTGTGCAAATATCAAATCTAGGCTTTTCTCATTCCCCCATCCTCGTGGCTGTACCCCAGAAATAAACACGCTGCATAACAAAACGGAATCTGTGAATATCAGACACTAGAATTATCTTGCGGCCATTCATTGATGCCTGATGTTTACATTTGCTTGAGGTTAAACTCGGTGCCTGCTGAAGGTATAGATTTACTCTGGAGGAGGCTGCTTCCGCAAGCCACAGCACCTTATCTGTTTACTTTATCTTATCTTCTTGCGTGGAAGCCATTAGGGAAAGTACATCTGCAGAGTTGAAAGACTCCGGGGGAGACATGGACTCAGCCATAAAGGCTGTCATTCTTCTAAGAAGAAAAGGCGGCAGCCCCATGGTCACGGTCCCAACTGTATAGAGGTAAACACGACATAAAATGAACCACAACTTTCCTTCTCCCCAAACTATCTTTTCACGGGGTGACCCTCTCCAAGGGCAGGGTCTCCCACACTGATCCCTGCCGACTGTGAGCCTGCTGTGATGGAAACACACTCCCTGTGCAGGACTCAGAGGAAGGGCTCTATTTTTCCTTACGGGGGTCTTTGTAGAAACACACAGGATGAAGTTCTTCAAAAAACAGTTAAAAAATAGGAACATCTAACAGAGATGCCAGCAGGATTACTTTTCTTTTTTTCTTTTTTTTTTTTAAATATATTTTATTGATTTTTTCACAGAGAGGAAGGGAGAGAGACAGAGAGTTAGAAACATCGATGAGAGAGAAACATCGATCAGCTGCCTCCTGCACATCCCCCACTGGGGAAGTGCGCGCAACCCAGGTACATGCCCTTGACCGGAATCGAACCTGGGACCTTTCAGTCCGCAGGCAGACGCTCTATCCACTGAGCCAAACCGGTTTCGGCGAGGATTACTTTTCTAAGGTCACAAAAATATAGCTCAGTTAACCAAGCCTTACAGTGTGTATTTCCTTTCAAATAAAATCGATAATATATTAAGCCACTTTGAAATCTGCCTTTTATTCGATCTCATCATCACAGCATTTAACAAATTCTTACAATATGGGTCTAAGGTTTTATACACGTGTGCATGTGTGCACACACAGGGAAACTATTCTTTTTTATTACCTAAACTGCAACTGTTTAACAATTAAAAGTAGGAATTTATTTTAAGTTAACTCAATATTTCTACAATAAGAATTTCCATAGTCAAGACAAATCCTAAATGCCCTAAATAGTTTAATTGTTTCTATGCTGCCAACAGAGATGGCGCAAGTCATGATTCGCTTGTCAGATGGATCCAATCAGAAGAGCATTTTGTTCAAAACCTTTTTCCTGGCTTCTGTGGTATACTTTCACTGTTCATTTTATGGGAGAATGGGATCTCAGAGCCCTGTGTGTTACTGCAATAGCCATTTAACTCTTTTCCCTGGTTTTCTTTTTTGTTGTCGTTAATCCTTACCCAAGGATATTTTCCCATCGATTTTCAGGGAGAGTGGAAGAGAGAGGGAAAGACAGAGAAATATCCATGTGAGAGAAACACACCGATTGGTTGCCTCCTGCTCTCGCCCCGACCAGGGCCCAGGACGGGGAGGAGCCTGCAACCAAGGTATGTGCCCTTGACCAGAATCAATCTCAGGACCCTTTGGTCCACAGGCCAAAGCTCTATCCACTGAGCCACACTGGCTAGGGGTCCCTGGGTTTTCTTATTAATCTGCATGCCACAGCTGGAGTGAGCTGGCAGAACTCCGTGCTGCATGTCAGCCTGCTGCCTGAATCCCTTGAAAGCAGCCCGCTAACTAGCAGGTGTATGCACATGCCTTGCATGTGAAATCTTGGCGTTGAGCAACTGTGGGACTTGGACACATGACTGAGGGCCTTGTGCCTCAGCTTGCACATCTGTAAAGGAACAACAGAAGTACTTAGCTAAAAGAATTTCTGAGAGGACTGAGTTGGTATTTGTAGCGATGCCTCAGAGCAGCGGCTGGGACGACTCCTGTGGATGAAGACTGCCCGGCTGTCTGATACATGAGATAGGAGAGGCTTTACATTTTTATCGGTTGAAAAAATTAAAAGCAGCATAATATTTTGTGACACGTGAAAATGGCATGAGATTAAGACGTCAGCATCCACAAATACAGGTTTTTACTGTAGTAGCCACAGCCATTTATTCACAGGTTGTCGATAGCTGCCTTCCAACGAGGACAGAGCTGTGCGGCTGGGACAGCGACCGTGTGGCCCGCAGAAGTTAAACTATCTACCATCTGGCCCTTGCGAGCTGAGTCCTGACGGACGAGTAGAAGTTCATCAATGAAGAGGAAGGCGATAGAACTATCAAAAAATGGCAGCACGGAGTTCAAGGAAATGAAAGTGCTCATGGCTGCCGGATATGATATCAACACTGAATATGCTGAGATGCCCAAATTCTCCCTGGGGGCCCCATGGCTGCTCTTGAGCAAACTCACATCTCTTCCATGAATATTCATAGCCACACACTCCAATGAGATGTCCACACTGACTCCTGTTCACTTCCCCAACCCCAAATATTACACTCCTGCCATAATAACCACCTTCCAGCTTCTAATGTTCTTATTATTCCTTTTCTGGGGATACTTTTCAATCCTTCCTCCATTGGCTAAGGAGAGCTGGCTGATTTTTCAACCCTAACTGTCATCTGAATCCCCTGGAGAACTTGGAAATTGTGGATGCCTGGGTGCTACATCCAAACTAATGACGACAATGACTGGGGTGGGGACCAGTCATGTGTATGTTTTTCAAGTTTCCCAGGCGAGTCGAGTGGGTAGCCAGGGTTGAATCCTGGTGCACTCAGACTTGACCAACCTTCTGATCTCAACCCAAGCCTGACTTCCTTCAGGAAATCATTACTTATCCCTCCCAGGCTGGGTTATGGGACCGTCTCAAATGACCCCACGGACCCTATGTTCCCCTTGGATAACTCCACACTCTACTTGGTTGGCTTGCTTAATTATCTCATTTTCACTCTAGGCTGCATGTTCTCAGGCACAGTGTATGTCTAAATTATGATCATGTTGCCCTGTTTCATACTTATACCACCTAAAATTTCTTCTCTCTCTCTCTCTCTCTCTCTGTCTCTCTCTCTCCCTAAACTTGTAATTCATTATTTAATGTTTGCCTCTCTTGATGATTATAACTCTCTGACAGCAAGTCTCAGCACTATTGACATTCACTATAGTATTCATAACCAACATAGCAACTGGCACATAGTAAATAATCAATAGTGATATATGAATGAATGAGTGAATGAATGAACGAATGGACAAACGAACCAGCAGCTACGCCCTGCCTCAGACCGGAAGCTGCCTCCCCCAGGCTGAGGAGGGAGGTCTGGAAGTGGCTGTCACAAACAGCGCCTTGACGAGCTTCCCAGGGCTCGCTGCTCCCACCGGACTCAGGGGCGGCAGGAACAAGGGTCCGAAGAGGCCTTTCTAACGCACGTATGTACTTTCCAGGGGGTCACTTGCCCGCACCTTGCACCTCACACCACAGGCCACATGTGAAGCACACCATGGAGAGAAATAAAAATAAGATGAAACACAGAAAGAGTTACACACACACACACACACACACACACACACACCCCGGCCTGGAGTGCTCTGCTGCCCTGAGTGTGGCCAGCCAGGAGCGCTCTGTGTGTGCGTGGTAGTAGGTGCAGGGCTGATCTAACCTGAGCGAGAAGAGGCCCAGTACCCTCTATATTTCCAAGTCACAACGGCTCCTAATGAAGAGTAAAACTCAGGATTCCCCCAAGCCAGCGGCCAGACAACGATTAAGAGCTGTGTCTGCGGCTGGAACTTCCGGCGTCTAGCGCAAGCCCAGGACCTATGACCAGCGTGACAGTGGGTGAGACACTTACCCCACAAAGCCCCGGCTTCTTCAACTTAACCGCATTCTGAGAATTAAATGACATAAGGCACTTTGACCTTGGACACCTAGTAAGCATGCAATAAAGCAGCACCAGAAGGCACTGTCTCTTCAAAATGCCCCTTCGGAACACCTCTGCCAGTGCCGGTGAGCGCACCCAGAGGTACCGTCCCTCACTGCTGTTCTTCCTTCCTCTGCAGGCCCTGGGCCTCTTCACCGTGGAGCAGAGGGCTGGGCGTTTTCTCTCTTGGGAGGTCCATGACGTGTCATCCACGAAAACTGCAACGAGAGCAACCTCCCAGCATGCTCTTTTATTTCTTTTAATTGATTTTATTGATGTTTTACAGAGAGGAAGGGAGAGCGATAGAGTTAGAAACATCAATGAAAGAGAAACATCGATCAGCTGCTTCTTGCACACTCCCTACTGGGGATGTGTCTGCAACCAAAGTTCATGCCCTTGACCGGAATCGAACCTGGGACCCTTCAGTCCGCAGGCGGATGCTCTATCCACTGAGCCAAACTGGTTAGTGCTTTTTTTTAAATTGACTTTTAGAGAGAGGGAGAGGAAGAGGGGGAGGGAGGGGGAGAGGAAGAGAGAGAAACATCAATGTAAGAGTGCAACATCGATCTGATTGGTGTGACTCCTACTAGGGACTGAGCCCGAAACTGGGGCATGTGCCCTGAACAGGAATCAAACCAGCAACCTTTTGGTGCATGGGAGACGCTCACCCAACTGAGCCACAGCAGCCAGGACTTCCCAGCGTGTTCTTATGTCATCCTAGGTACATACAACCCCAGGAGGCCCCCTGGAACCGTAACAGCTTAAACAGCCCAATGAGTCTCATATCTATGTTTTCATGCTCACTCTCCAATACCACCCTTGACATTAATACACTGGCATCATTAGCATTTCCCCCTTTATATAATTTTTCTTGGCATTGCATAGACATTAATATAACTGTAGCCTTAACACAGTAACCCTGATATGAGCTATGTATTAAAAAGTCTTAAAAAACCAATATCATAGTGTCTTTGCTCTGGTACTATTCCTTCATTTATTTTCAAACACATACATGCTGCACACCAGCCTTGTATTATCAACCAACATGGAGTATTAAGAGATAAAATGTATTGACCTGTATTCTCCCATATTTAGAATGTATGGAAGTTCATCTTTCAAATAATATCCATGGAAATCATATACATTTCCTATGTCCCAACGCAATTTTTTTAGCATAAAAAAAATTTACCAGATTTTTTGGGTGTCTTCTGTAATCTAATCTTTGTAGTAAAAAAAAAAAAAGTGCAAAATGAGAGAAATAAACTGCTGGGAAACATTAGCAAACTGTAAGCATGTAAGAGTAGAGTTGTACAGTTTACATTAATGGGCAGTGTTTAGAGTTTATTTTCCCCACAGGGGTTCTGTAACAAATTTAAATGCTTTTTCCATTTTAAGCCTATGTTTAGAGAATATATTTCCTACAGAAAACACTATGAATATAATAAGTATAAGCATCTCAAGGCTCAAGGGCATCTTGAAAAAAATGAGTTTTGATATTCAAATAAAGAATAGCATCAAACTGAGAATGACTTGGACAAAGACAATATGAAACAGAATCTGGGAGTTGTAGCAATTTTATGGTTAATTTAATCAAACCAAACACCTACCAAGCCTATTGGAACTAGCATTTCAGAAAACGATTAAATGTAAATATAAAATTCCCTGAAAATGCCATTTTTAAAAAAAATAGTTACATAGTGAAATTCAAAACTGGAAAGGTCATGGGGAAAAATACATAATGAAATATAGGGTGTGGCAAAAGTAGGTTTACAGTTGTTCATACGGGAAATAATATGATAATTAATCCATAACAATACAAGAATAAACTGTTTCACATACACCTGTAAACCTATTTTTAAAATATATATGTTTTTAGTGATTTTAGAGAATGGAAGGGAGAGGGAGAGAGAGAAACATCATCCATAGGCTGCCTCCTACACGCCCTGACTGGGAGTTGAGCCTGAAACCCTGGCATGTGCCCTGACTGGGAATCCAACTTGTGACCCTTTGATGCATAGGACAGTGCCCAACTCACTGAGCCACACCAGCCAGGGCTGTAAACCCACTCTTGCCCCACCCTGTGTTCTGAAGGGGAATTAATGGAGGGTGACTCCCATCAACATCGCTTGCAGCCACAGCCCGTTTTGTTGAGGATTTTTTCTAACTCCGAGCTCTCCAGAGGTTGGGAGAAACCCTAAAACACAGGCCTGAGATGCAGCACTGACCGGAGCCACACGTGGATGAGCTTATGAGCCTGCGTTCATTTCCCTGCAGCACCTCACCTGCAATTGCTTTCTCCGTCTCCGCCGCGGCCTATCTCCCATCTGTTCCCAGATAACACCCACCACCGCTCTGCTGAACCAGGGGACAAAGCACCAACTCCAGGCCCACCTCTACGCGACTAGGACCTCCACACAACGGCATCTGCTGGCGCCCATCAAAGAAGCAAAGCGGTTATGTATCATGTGGAACCAGGCGGCCATACTGACTATGACTAAATATGTAAAATGAAATGAAAAGCTATGGGAGTCATTTGGATAATAAATATGGCCTACAAGCTGCCCAAATAATTTAAGGCAATGTTTGTACTCCAGAATTATCTCATTCCACAGTTTATATACATTTAAATAGGACATTCCTTTTTATAGATGACAAATATTTGATTAGCAGAAAGGAGAAAAATAAATCGGTGAATGAGTAGAGGAAGGGCTGCAGAGGAATGGACAGCAGATAAGAAAGATAACTAAGGTTCCATTAAGAAGGGGATGTTTGAGCACAGTCTAGAGAGGCCTCAGAGGCGCCTGCTGTTGTTGGGTTTTGTTTTGAGATAAGCTTTTATTGATTTCAGAGAGAGGAAGAGGGAGAGATAGAAACATCAATGATTAAAGAGAATCATTGATTTGCTGTCGCCTGCACGCCCCCTACTGGGGATCGAGCCTGAAACCCGGGACCCAGAATAGAACTGTGACCTCCTGGTTCAAGGACGGACCGCTCAACCAATGAGGCACACTGGCTGGGCAACCCTGCTGTTTTTACTGAAAGGCATTCTAAGTAAAAGGAACCCGAGTCAGGCGTAGGCCCAGATGTTGGAGGAAATGCAAGGAGACAAATATGTTTCCAGCAAAGGGCACAAAAGAAGTATAAGGGATGAGGTCAGAGGAACAAGGGCGAGAGCATGTTGAAGGCCGATTGGATAGAGCCTGTGGGATTAAGGTGCTGGGATTCTATTGCAGCTGAGATGGAAAGCCACTGGGAGTTAAGGGGATGGGAGTAACATGAACCAGCTGATTTTCTAGACCCCACTATGGCTCTGTGTTGAGAATGGACGAAGGGAGCACCAGAGGGGAATCAGAGAGCAGGCAGGAAGCAATTGCAATCTTCTAGGTGTCAAACTGTGTTATCTTGGATGGAGAGACCAAGTACTGGGTGAGGATGTAGATGTTCTGAACATGGAGCAAACAGGAGCTGCCGATAGGCTGTGTGTGGAGTAGGAGCGAAAAGGAGTCCGAGCTGCCTCTGGGTTTTTTAGGTCAAACATCACAACTGAGTTTATTGCCATCAGCTGAGAAGGGGAAGGTGGCGAGAGGAGCAGGTTTCAGGAGGTAGTTCTGCAGTTCAGTTTCCGGCAGGCTAATTTTGAGACGCCTTCATTATGCCTTTGGAAATGGCTGGATAGGCAGGGGAGTGAATATATGAGTCTGAAGTTCAAGGAAAGATCTGGGGTAGAAATAAAACTAAGGGCGTGGACAGTCTGTCAATGTTATTGAAAGCTATAATTAACTTAATGACATGGTTATTTTAAAACTGTATTCTTTCCCTGAAAGAAATCATTATGACTTAATAATCAACATAGAGATCTTGGTCCACTCTATTAATCCTCAGAGACAAGAATGACTGTTTACAATTTCTGATCTAAAGCATGCTATCATTTGGGTTATACCAAGAACAAGCTTTAACAATGCTGGGCTACCTCCTTGCTTATAACAGAGTTTATCAATGTGTCCACGTGTTCGGGTAACATAGTCCCCCACAAAATAGGAAGAATATTCATTTATATTTTTATCAAGTCTCTGTTGGCCATCAAGTGTCACTTAAAGGTGCTAATTGTCAGAGGGCTGGCTTTACCGTGGGTTGGCTATCCCAGCAAAAGCAGCCTGGCCCGTCCTGCTTATTAGAGGATACAACGGTCGCAATCAACTGGAACCACCTGGTATGGCTGGATGTCAAAGTCTGCACCCATCCTGCCAACTTAGCAACACCCCCCTGTATTTTTAATTAGTCATGTGATTCCAAAAAAGTCTATCCACATGATCTTGTGTCATATGGTCCCTGCCGGCACCCCTAGCCACAGCGCTCTCCTAGGAACAGACACACTCCATGAGGGTGGACTGGCCTCTGCCTTCTACGGAGTCACGGCACCCAACGCAGCACAGAGAAGAGCGGCCTTTGATTTTCATGGTTACTGAGCAGCCTCCATCCTGAACTGTCTCTTATCATAAACGCTTACAGGAACTGAAAGTTGAAAGTAGAAATACTATCCCAACGCTGACAACGTATTATCTGAAAAGTAATGGCATTTCTGATTTCTAAGTGGCCAAAGTTAGGAAACTCTTTATTGTAAAGCAGAGTTGTATGTCCAATCCAACCATTGACGGTAACGTGGAAAGAGCGGTTCTCCTTGCTATCTATGTATTCCATCAGCTGCCAGGAGAGGAGGGGCGTTTGGAGAAGCATCTACACCACAGTGGATCTCCTCACATCCGTTTACGCAGAGCTGCTGCTGTCAGACAAAAGGAGACTTACTGATGGAATGATTTGAGCATGGCAAATAGCCTTTCGCTGACGTCCAGTGGCCTGTACAGAAGCGAGGCCCGTGCCCATTGTGCGCACATTTCTTTCCTGTTCCAAAGGTTTGTAAACCCTTGACTGAGTATCAAAATGATCATGAAACACCGCTCGGATTCCGTACAAAACGCCTACATCCAGATCCACAGGGATGGGCTGGGAATGACTGTGAGATCTAGCCAGGCCGCTTCCCCCTACCTTCCTGGTTCAGTGGCGCCGCCTGCCTGAGGAGCGCGTTAATGCAGTCAGGAAATGTGTATGGCCCATCTGCCGTGCTGCAGGTATGGTGCTCGGGCCAGAATTTCTTACACGGACTAAAAAGATGCTTTCATTTCAGCGCCAGCAATGCTCCGTGATGAGCACCCCAGCTTGGAGGAAGTACCCTGTGCCTCTCGATGTGCTGCAAGGTCAACTACCCCAGGCTTCTTGGTTGAGGAGAGGTATTCCTAGGGGAGCTACTGCCTAAATGCTGCCCGAGTGAAAGGCAGTGGTGAGCAGGTTGGGAGTGTTCAGGGTGCAGATCCTAGCTGGCTTGGAGGCAAAAAAGAGATTGATGTTCACAGGAAATCAGCAGAGTATCAGCAAACACCTGTTGAAAAGACTTCTGTAGACACTGGCAGTGACTGGTATACATGATCTCATATCACAACTCAGGTCTTTAATTAGGTTATTGAAGAGCGATTCATGAGAGCTGCAACTAACACCTTCCCTTCATTCAGCAAAGACTTCCTGAGAGCTTCCTGTGTGGCAGGCTCTGTTCTACGTCCTTGGGGCACACTCAATCAGACAGATGAAGACACCCATGCTGGTGATTTTAGTATTTTTATTTTTTAAATATATTTTTATTGAATTTTAGAGAGAGGAAGGGAGAAGGAGTAGAACAATAGAAACATCAATGAGAGGGAAACATCACTGGCTGCCTCCTGCACGCCACCTACTGGGGATGGAGCCCACAATTCAGGCATGTGCCCTGACCAGGAATTGAGCTGGTGACCTCTTGGTTCATGGGACAATGCTCAACCACTGAGCAACACTGGCCAGGCCCTACGCTATTGATTTTAGTGTAAAATTGCAATGGATAGAAATAGAATATAAAAAATATATACATTCTTCCAAAACAATTCTACAACCACTATCTATCAATCATATTCAGCACTTGAAACTATATACTCCTTGCTTAAAGATGGCACTTTGTAATAGAATTATATGTATAGTATGCAAATCACTTTCTAACATGAAGAATATTTACCAAATTATTATAAAGCAATAAGTACAAATAGGCTGCTCTTTCTAACAGTTATTAAGCAAAATCAGACAATCCCTAATAGCATACGAAACAGATAAAAAGCTCAAAAATGAGTATGATAGAAATTTTCCCAATTATTACTTTTACAGATATCATTCTTGGATTAAACTTTCTTGTTCACCAGTAGACAAGTGAAATGATGATTTATGTTGCTGCCAAAACAAAAACACCACTCCCTATGTTTTTCCCCTTCTCTCAGATTACCATGTTAAAGCAAACGACAGTCCATCAGTAGCTTTAAATATTCAGAGGCATCTGTGGAGAAAAGCGTAAAACTGTTTCCCAGATGCAGAAAGCGAGAGAGAAATGCCAATTCACTCATTTTTAGAGCGTGAGTAAAGGAAAAGGGAGTGGGGGGCTAATTACTGCTCACAGCGTGACAGCAGGAGTCCCTCCCCCCACTCCAGGTTAACCAGACTGCCACCTCCTCCGGGCCGCTGGGCAAAGTGAGAAGAGAATTAATAACGAAATAGTGGCTGTGTCACATACTGTGTATTCTGGCATCTTGGTAGACACTGGGGGACAGAAATAAAACCAAACCACATTCACTAACTAATCCCCAGCAACTCCTAGAGCAGTGGTTCTCAACCTTGGCTGCACATTAGAATCACCTGGGAATCTTTTTAAAATCCTGATTTCTGGGCCTCAGCCTCTGGAAATTCTGTTTCTTTGTTACTAATGTTGCGGTCTCACCCCATAACAAAGAAACAATTTCCAGAGGCTGAGGCCCAGAAATCAGGATTTTAAAAAGATTCCCAGGTGATTCTAATGTGCAGCCAAGGTTGAGAACCACTGTCCTACAGGAAGAGTACCATGTGAATGAGTGATTTTTAAGATAATGATAATTGGTGGTTCCCCCCAAAAAACTATCAAACAACAACAACAAATACCAGGCATCTTTCAGTTACATTCTCCCAGAAGGTTACATTCCAAACAGCTTCTAGAGAATCAGATCTGACACCTTCACACTGAAGGTAATAAACATACTCCCCATACATCAGTCCCCCAAAGTGGAATAAGCCTGGTGTTCCTAGCAGCGAGTCCTGCTTAGAACAGGAAGCAATTTGCAAGAGTCCCTGTTACTTCGTGCAACCAAGCCAACAGGTGAACAGCCATCAGCTTCTTCTTCATTGAATCAAAGGAACAAAGCCACAGGCGCTGGCTCCCAGCAGCGCCCCCTTTGGGTTTCCCACCAGCACTGGGGATCAGGTGGGTCCACAGATAACAGCAGTGATCTGGCCTCCACCAGGGAGCTCTCTGCAGACAGAGGTGAATTATAGCACCCCCTCCTCCAGGGCCTCTTCCTAGGACTCCTCGATAGCACTGAAGTTCTACACACAAGTGACATCCTGTTGACGGTGCGGCTGCACGCTCCGGGCGCTCATCTTAGAGCCCGCGGGGCCATCATCATGAGGGAAGCCGGGGAGGCTGCGGAGAAGCCTTGGGCACACGGTGAAGTCCACACGGACAGGGACCCACAGCAAGACTGTGTGGGCTCAAACCTGGGCCTGTCACACCGTAGCTGTGTGACCTCGGGCAAGTCATTCACCTCGCTGCTGACTTCCTCGTGGGTAAAAGGGAGATTTTACTCTGAGGGCACTTGCAGGGCAGTTGTCAGCATGGAATGCATGGAAAGCGCTTACACAATGAGCATGCGCACACAGTGTTGGCCCTTACTGCTATGTACATCCGCCTGGGGATAGGACGCTGCTGCTCAGCCTTTATTTTATTATTATTATTTTTCTAATGTATATTGTTACTGACTTCAGAGAGGAAGGGTGAGGGAGACAGAGAAACATCAGTGATGAGAGAATCATGGATAGGCTGCCTCCTGCGCGCCCCCTACTGGGGTGGCTAACCATGGCTAAGGCACAGGATAGATGGGGGTGGGGTTGTAGCAGGTGGGAAAGGGCTGGTCATGAACCCCGACATTTGGAGGGGCCATCCTGAAGGGCACACGGACTCCTGCTGCTGCCGCCTGGACAACAGAGTCATCCTCAGAACCAGTGAAACAGGCTGAAGGCTCATCAGCGTCCCGAGAGGCGTGGCAGCAGGTGGCAGGCTGAGTGCCACTGTCAGGGCCCTGCAGGAGGGAGAAGGCAAGGCGGGGACACACCCTGACGCTGGGGCTCCCCTCTCTGCAGCGCTGTCCAGGCCACAGGGTGCACGCCCACCCTGGAGCCTCTGGGAATGGCAACAGCCACCCTCTCAGGAAGCCGTGCAAAGCTGAGCGAGGAAGGAGAGCCAAGAGCCTCTACAGTCTAAGGTTCGCTCCTTCGAGCCGGATGTCAGGCCCGGCAGACAGAGGAAGGAAGCGTCCGGTGACACCCTATGCGCGTTGGGTTCTGTGAATAGGAACCTTCATGGGCCTGTGCAGTGGGGGCCCATTCAGGAGCAATTAAATTTGGTTAAAATAAGAAAGAAATGCTTTTTAAGGAGAGAGAGAGAGGAAAAAAAAAAGAAGGTTTGAGGGGATTGCAAAGTTGATTGTGCTAAAGCACTTTGACACAGGTTTGGTTTAGTTCTCAATTGTCCAGTCGTATTTAAGCTGCTCTCTTACTCTGAAATATGATAACCTTTCTTTTCTCTGGGCTCTTTCTCCCAAATTAATAGCACTGTCTCTAATTCCATGCGCAGCAAGCAAAGAGTTTGTTTTCCCAGATAACAGTAGGCCTGGGGATCAGCCAATGTCTAAAGAGCCACTGGCCAAGTCCATGGCCGGCCCGGGACTGGAACTGATAAATAGACAGTCCTGGCGAAATCACCTTAAAACGGACTTTCATCTGCTCTAGCAGCTGTATTACTCAGGGTGAGATCCAACACGACTGAAAGCAGAAAAGAACAAACACGCGAACCGATAAAAGTTAAACCATATTACGATTTTGAAAGAAGAAATAAATCTATTTGGTGCGTTATAATATAGGAGGCAGTTGGAAATGAAAACAACAAAGCAACAACAACCCTCAGGTTCTGAATTAAATTTGAGATTAGAAGAAAAAAGGAAGCAAGGCATCACAGCACACTAAAAGCTACACTGAAAACTGCATGGAAAGTTGACTCTTGGGTGAGAGAATGTAGGGACCATGGCAACATTTTATAGCCTCTGTGTGTACCTCTCTTTCTTCTTTGCTAAGGAACAAAACTTCAATGGTCAAGGAAAAGAAAAGGGTGGTTTCCTCTCGGCACTCCCAGCTCAGCTCAGGTTTCCCCAGAATTAAAGGAGGGAAGTGAAGGAGTAAAAGCCCAAAGGATAGGCTCCCAGGCCCCACTCCCCTCCCAGGTGCGCCTTGAATTCCTAATGATCACACCCCCGCCCCTAATCATTTCTCCAAAGGGAAAGAGGAAAGAAACAGGCACTTAGGGCATAAGAGAATCCTGGCCTTCACAGACCTAGATAGAATCCTGAAGGGGTCTGCAAAACGAGGGGAAGGCTTGGCACTTACAAAACCCTGTGTGTGTGTGACTTTAAGATACACTAGGAGTATAATTGGCTTCCATGGCGTCTTCTTCTCTGGAGCCTAAGACAGGTACTGCTTTTCCCTAAATACAGGAAAAGGCTTCCTGTGGCAGAAACACGAGCTCTGCCATGGTGCTGCCAGCACGACAAATATTACGGTTGCCCATTAACAGTGAGTACTTCCACCCAGCTGGCGTGGCTCCGTGGTTGAGTGTCGACCCATGAACCAGGAGGTCACGGTTCCATTCCTGGTCAGGGCACATGCATGGGTTGCAGACTCGATCCCCAGAAGGGGGCGTGCAGGAGGCAGCAGATCAATGATTCTCTCTCATCACTGATGCTTCTATCTCTCCCTCTTTCTCTCTCCCTCTCCCTTCTCTAAAATAAACAAATATATATATATTTTTAAAAAAGAGTACTTCCTTATAAACTAGCTCTCTATGTATCTATTCCTGAGGTAGAAAGTGTTTCTGTTGTTTCAGATAATTAGACAATCCAAAGGAACACCTTTAACTAGAAGGTGCACTAATAAGTGCTCTCCTCTTATTTTTCCAAGGTTGGCCCCTTGTTTAAAAAGAGATTATCTATGGAACATACAACCCATATCAATTCATTATCTGCCTTAATAAAAGTCATATAACTTATATGAATATAATATACTATATCATCCCATCAATATAAAATCAACATGAAAAGCATAGAAATCTGACATGATTTGCCTTATTGAAATACATTTATAACTTTCTGAGCTTCTTAAAAATTCAAAGTGGTACCTTCCTCTAGAGAGGATCAACACTATATTCTTAATCCAGCCACAAATACTTACAAAAAGTATTTTATAAACTGTTATGCTTTCTATTCTGATACAGACACTCATGTAGAATCAGATAAGTAGGCATATTAACAATACAACTAGCCAAAACCCGCCTTCCTCTGATCTTAGGAGGTTGAGGAATTTGTAAATGCATTCTGTAACTGTTTCCTCTCTGAGTTTCTTTAAATCAGTCCTCACTGAACCCGTCTTCTCACTAATCACTCCAGCACATACATGTAAGTAATATTTGGTCATTCCATAAAGTCTCAGACTACTATTTTTTAGTTATTTACATCACTATTGCAGATCTTCCCCTCATTTAGAAAAACCATGGCTAGTATAAGAATGTTTTCATGAGAAAGAGTATTCAGCTAACAATTTTTCTGTGCCTCAGTTTCCTTATAGTAAAGTAAGAAGGTGGTATATAGAGAAGTAATTGCTATAATAATTTCTGTCTAGCATTCCCTTAAAAAATCTAGATATCTTTTTCTCCTTTTTATTACAGACACCCTCAGCCAAGTTTGACTTGAGTCCATTTGTTATTATGAAATAGACGGCAGTTCAGTAAATTAACCAGAGTGAAGGTAATTTGTCCCAGAACAGAAACAAATTTTTTAGGAAAAAAAAAAAAAGGCAGGGGAAGTACTTAGATTTTTTTGATAGAAAGCCCTCCCACAAGTCTGAAAAGGGGTTCATGGTCGCCTTGCTATGTTTTAGGGTTAACTTAACATGAATGATGTGCTCCTTCTAATTTAGTCACAAAGTGAGACAAATATAGAGCCTAAAAAAATAATAAAATACCTGTGAGCAATCATGCTATCTAAATATATAGATTTCTCATTTTACAACTTTTTAATTTTGTCTGCAACGATAAGAATATACTCAGTGATTTTGATAAAGTAGCCTCTATTAAGTATTGATTATGGGGTAAACAGTCAATTTAAGAGACCAATAAACTTAATTTAAAACACGTGGACAGTTTTGTGAACGTGTCTCTAACTCCCACTGTACATACGCCACCCAAAGCGAGGCCACCTGTGTACCGCACGCAGGAGCATGCTTCTCGGAAGATACCTACTGTTCCTTATTTTTTCTCTATTGCAGACTTTGTCCATTTTGAATAGAAAACAAACAAACAAGGAGACAGTATTAGTACAGTATTAGACAGCGGACCCTGCATTGACTATCGGAGGTGTATCTGATCTCTGAGCTGGGTTCCTATTAAGCAACCGCAGGCCCAGCTGGATTAGCTGGGACGCCGGGAGCCAGCACCATTTCACCTGCTGATCCCGGGCACTCAAGACAACACCCAGCAGAGCGCACTGCCCACTGCGAGCAGCTCGGGGAGTTTCTCACAAAATAAATCAACTTCTTGCAAGGACAGTCTTGGCTTCGCCACCAAAGATCGAATACCATGTTAATTAGCAAAACAGGATTCAACTAGAGGTTACTTTCCTTGATACTTAATCTTACCTTAACTCATTTTTAAAACTCTTAAAACCTCCTAGCTTAGCACCATCACAGAGTAGTCACCACAGCGTCCGGGTAAACCTCAAGTCCTGTCTAGAAGACACAATGGACTGACTGACAGAGAAACCCATATATTTCTGAGATAAAACATTTACATTAACCACAGGCTAAAAATGGAAGCTAATGTAAATGAATATATCATAAAACTCTTTTGTACTAGATCATAATAAATATTACACATTTTGAATGAGCATGTTAGAGATTACCAAGGGATAGGGTTTCTATGTGCAACGTAAAATGATGACGGTGTGAGACCATACATTTTATTTGAATCCATTCATCCCAGAGCTTTTCTCTGTAAGGTTAGATGCTTCAGGGTCTTAACTAGCTTTCTTCTGAGTCGGATGTAATATAAACCCGTAACTCTTGAAGGCTTTACTATTTTTAATCCTAGAAAAGCACATTTTAGATGAAAATAGGCTGTTTTGAGTCATCTTTGGGTCAAGCAACCAAATCACACCGCTGCATCTCTGAGAAATCAAAACATCATAGTATAATTCTAGCATGCGACACTTTTGCTTAGAAACTGGAACAAAATCTTACGGTTCATTCACTTGCACATCTAAAGACTGGCATGAGAAGTGGACACTGGGTTCAGTCCCCCTGCGTGATGATTCAGGCCCGTGTGTCCTCTTAGGCATTAAGATATGTACTACCAGGGCCTTTCGGAAGGTCATTAAGAAGCTAGAATGCCGACCAGTAGGTTTAAGTAAATATCTAGCTTCCCACTGAGCAGCAAGCACCCAGCAACTTGGTTGAGGGAACACCACCTTTTACCACATGACTATCTAAGCCAGCGGTTCTCAACCTGTGGGTCGCGACCCCTTCGGAGGTCGAAGGACCCTTTCACAGGGGTCACCTAAGACCATCGGAAAACACATACATAATTCCATATTGTTTTTGTGATTAATCACTATGCTTTAATTATGTTCCATTTGTAACTGACATCGGGGGTCACCACAGCATGAGGAACTGTATGAGAGGGCTGCGGCGTTAGGAAGGTTGAGGACCACTGACAAGCAATCACAGAACGTTCAAGACAGGTCACCAGAAAGGACGGACAGAAGCAACCGGATCTTTGCCCCTGGCTGCTTCTCACATTACTTGGCTTCATAATAACAGGAAAGGTTCTTTTTCCATCACTGCTTCGCTGTGGCACCCGGATGTCTGTTTGAAAGTGTTTCAGGTAAGCAGCTACTTTACAAGGGTCCGGATGGGACCTCTCTGATACCCTTGGGACTTGGAGGACAAGAAGCAAACATCTCTAACCCTGAAGGCCTACAATGGCGTCCTTGAGTTTATATTTCACCTTTCATTGAAGGAAGTCTGAGTGTCTCTCTCTTTTTTTTAAATAAATAGGAGCCTTTAGAATACTTTTGTCATGGCATATCCCTTCCTCCTTAACGGAGTGAGGATTTCAAGAAGCCTCACTTGCTAAGTAGATTCCAAATAATAAACAAAACCAGCAGAGGGCAGAACGGCGGGCGGAGAGAATGGCCAATCCCGCTGGGGACCAGGTACCCCAAGGTAGAATGCAAACTTGGGGGGACTCCACTTTCAAAGACCCTCCTCTGTACCCTGGGAAAGGGAGAGGCGAGCGAATGGGCACGTTGGCATAGCTTCTCCAACAGGTAACCATGGTCCCCTGAGGTGCGGACTGTCCGCACGGGGACCAGTCGCGTGGAGGGAGCACCCACGCCCCGCGGCCTGCCCGCTGCTGGGGAAGGGGAGGCCAGCGCGGGCGGGGAGGGAGTACCGACCTGGTTTCCAGGAGTGAGGCCCCGGGAGCCCCACCTCCCATCAGGCAGAACTCGGGTCTTGGCATCCAGGGGCCAGACTCAGGTTTCTGCTAAAGCTTGCGCCTTTGGGGCTGACAGTTTCTTCCTCCCTCGGCCAAGCCTCGCCACCCTCCTCCTCACCCCCGCTGCTCCGTGCGCTTTGAACAAAGCTGGCTTTTCTCCTCCCAGCACTCGGGCTCCCGCCAGCCAGCCGAGTCTACAGCACCTAACGGACCGGAGCGCCGGGGCCACCGCCTCTGCGGGGAAGGGCGGGGCGGGGCGGGGGGGGGGGGTCGCTCTCCCTCCCCGGGCGCTGACAGGGCTGCGGTCTTCCCCACAGGTCAGCTCACTGAGCGGTTGCTGGTGCCACGTAGGAACTTTTCCTTACCTCTCCTCCCGCCCCACCCGCGCCCCCTCCCTTTCCAATGCTAGGCCTCCTCCCCCAGCCACTCGCTTGGCCAGTTTCATCGTTCTCCATGAGAATCGCACGTCCAACCTGCGAGAAGTGGGGGTGGGGGTCATGGGGGGGTCCGGGGCTGAAACTCGGGGAAAAGCCTTCTCCCTATTTTCCACCCCGTCCCCATAACCTGCCACTTTCCCCCTTAAAATCTCACCAAAATACCCGCACACACACACACACTCACACACGTGTTCTCAGTCTTCTGGATTCATCAGCATCCCCCTCCCCTTTGCTTTCTCATATCCCTGAAAGGAAAACAGCCCGTTTCTCACTTTATTCCAGACAAAGAACTTTACCAGGGCTCCTTTCTCCCCTTTCTCTATATATTCGGCTCAGTTCAGCCCTAAAAAAGATGCTTCCATTCACTAGAAGCCGAGGAAACCAGAAGGGGTGCGTTCCAAGGGCGGGCCGGGGGCCGGGCTGGAGACAAAAGCTGTACCAGTGCCCTCGTGTCCCAGGTAACGTTCTCCCCCTTCCCCCGGGCTCTGCGCAGCGGCCAGGGCACCTCCGCAGCCCCGCGCCTGACAGATCGGTGTCCCGGCCACCCCGTCTCCCCTTACGGTCCCGCCTACACCCGCCTCGCTCTGCAGTCTGAGCTTCCAACCTGGTGGCAGCTGCAATCTGGATTTTATTTAGGAGGGTGTTTTCTTGGGGGGCCCAGGGGGCGCCTGGGCAGGGGGGCGCAGAGGGGGAGGGGCGCAGAATGCGATCGCCCGACGGACGGCGAGCGCCCACCTCCCCCCGTCCCGTGGTCTTACCTCCTCTGACCTCTCGGGGCTGGACAAGGAAGGTCAGCGCCAGGGAGGTGACGGCCAGGTTCCACGGCCACCGTCTCGTCTTCCACCGGGAGGGCCACCGCTCCATCTCCGCGCCCCGCACTCGCCACCGGGAGCTCGCCCCACCACCCACCGCACCGCGACCGCGCACCAACTTCGCGTCCCTTCCCAGGTAGCGCAGGGCTGTTTGCTACACAGCCATTGGGGCGGGAGCGGGGAGCAAAAAAAAAAAAAAAAAAAAAAAAAATTAAAAAAATTAAAAATCAAAGGGCTTTTTCTTTTCAAATTGGATGGTTTTTTGCTTCCTTCCTGCCCCTCGGCCCCCCTCCTCTCCCTCTCGCTCGGCCCCCGCCGGCCGGGACCCTCCGATCCGTCCTCCGCGGGGCCCTGCCTTCAGACTGAAGGCGGGTGAGGGGCTTCCTCCAAAAACCGGAGAGGACTGCGGGCCCCTAAAGGCTGCATGCCGTCAGGGGGCCGGGCGAGAGGCTCCGGGCAGCCCCCTCCCCGCCCTCTCCCTGCGCGCCCCCCGCCCCTGCCCTGCCCCGCGCGCGAAACTGACAAGCCGGCCGCGGGTCAGACCCAATCACACGCCGCGCGCGCGGCCGGAGCCCGCCCCCCTCGGGCTGGGCCCTGGGACCGAGGCTGGGAGCAAGCCCAGCCCACCTACCAGCCCCCATCGCCCCCTCCGGCCTCCCCTCTCTCCGCCCCGAACCCCGGAGCAGCGACGGGAGGGAGCGGCGGGGGGCGCGTGCTTGGCTCCCGCGCCCCGGAATGAAAGGAATGGCCGGGGAGCCCGGAGCCCGCAGCTCTCAAGGCGCTTCTGTGCGCGATGAAAACAGCTACTTGTCTCCCCGCGCCCGTCTGCTCGCCGCGGGGCGGCGGGGGAGGGGCGGCCCGCGCCCGATCCCCACCCCTGGAGTCCGGGCTGGCGGCCGCCGTAACCTTATCCCCGGGCACAGAGCTGCTGCTTCCAGCAGACGGGGACCGGCGGACTCGGGCTCCGCGTGCGCCCCGGAGTGTGTTGTTTTGCTGTTTTTAGACCGAGAATTAGAAGAAGGGGCTCCAGGTGAGATGGAGGCACGCACACAGGTCAACACCTATGCTCTCCCGCGGGACCTGGCGCGGACAGGTGCTTCTCGGAACCGCCTCCATCCTGCACGAGCTCCGCTGAGGCTCGTGGACTCCGGTGGGAGGCAGGGCGAGGGAGAGCACGAGATGCACGGGCGCTGACAGCGAGCGCGGGGGCGATTTCATGTTCCAGCTGACGCTGCCCTCCCTGATGAGAGGTAGAAGGGGAGGAGGAAACCCAGGAGAGCAACCAGCAGTGGCCTCCCAGCGTCTCAGGCCCAGAGCTGCTCACAAAAGGCCTCTGGAGCCGGAACCATAGTCCCTGCACAGTGAACCCGGGGGTGGGGGAGGGGGGTGTCTCAGGTCCTTCTACACCCTTGCTGGGGGGAACCCGCTTACACCTGGGATACAGATTCCCTGGCTTTCCCCCCAAGTCTAAAATACGGCCTCCTGTTGGCTCCTCCAGTTCCTTATTTCCTAAGGTGTCTCTCTCAACAGTGTTGTGGCCCAGAGCCCAGCAAGGTGCCAGCATACATTAGGCACTCAACAGAGGCCTGTTGAGGGGAGGAATACTGTCCCTGTTGACAAAGGCCGGTAGCTTTGGCCAGGACCTGTGCTGAGGGCTGAAGATGCTTCACTGTGTAAGAATGAGGCACACATGTCCACTCATCTTTCAGGACCAACTTTCTCTTAGTTATGGAACTAGACCTCACCCGATGGGATGAAGCAGATGCCCTATTTATGTGGGTTAAGAGTTGGAAGGTGCTCAAGAGACCAGAGTGAGGCCCAAGATGGAGTTCACAACATACATAGGATGTCATACATGTAAAATGAAGAGAGCCACTAAACACCTTCCATGTGGCGGTCACTCTCAGTGGCAAAGAACCATCCCCATAGCGAGAAGTTGGCTCACTTTACATTAGCGATGCTGCCAGAAGCACGTGCGGGACGCCTGTCAGCTACAGAGACGTGTCACCAAGGAGCTTCTTAGACGATGACCTCAAGTCGCTAATTTAATAATTCAAAATCAGAGTGTTTTTGAAATTGGAATGCACGGTTACAAATGAAAACTTTATGGTGGGAACTTAGGTCAACTTACAATCTTCATTATCCTTCATCTCTTCAAAATGAAAAAAAAAATGTGTGTGTTTCTGCAGTGTTCACACTTTTTTGAGACCCTATTTTCCTATTCAAGTCTTCGTATATTTTTAAATTTATTCTAAAAGCCACCCCTTAATTGGAAACTTGTAAAATTAATAACGTTTAGATGTACATATTTGTGAGAGTGCCAAAATGGGAAACCAACTCAATGGCTAGAGAGAGTTACAGGGTTTGTAGGAACATGTCAAAATGGTGTTTCGAATTGTTTCTCAATCCTGTCCTGATTTATGGAGCATTTAGGGGCCTGCCACTGCCACAGAAGGTGAGAAATGAGGCGGGCAGCCCAGCAAGCCCCGCCTTCCGGTCACATCTCAGGCCTCTCACCACGTGAAAGGGTCCTTTCAGGCAAAGGCACTTGGGTGAATAGGGCCATTACTGCCTTCTGCTCTCTGTGCTCTGTGGTCTACATTCCTCTGGCCCCGGCCCAGCTAGGCATAACCTGGGTCTGAATTGACGCCTCTGGGAGGAAATATAGTAGATTCATAGAAAGGAATATTAATGATGCCCAATCCCGCTAGCCTGTAGCTAGCAGCCAGATCTGGAGCCCAGGAACCTGCCCATGGGTTTCCGGGAGATGAACTCACAGAGAGGAAGGGTACTGCCCAACAAAAGATGGAGGACAGGGCCGGCCGCTGTGGCTCAGTGGTTGAGCGTCCACCTCTGAACCAGGAGGTCACGGTTCGATTCCCAGTCAGGGCACAGGCCCGGGTTGCGGCTGGATCCCCAGTGTAGGTTATGCAGGAGGCAGCCGATCCATGATTCTCTCTCATCATTGATGTTTCTATCTCTCTCCCTTCCTCTCTGAAATCAATAAAAGATTAAAAAAAAAAAAAAAAAGATGGAGGACAGGGAAGCTGGAAGAGACCTCACCACCTTCACCTTGGCATGGCTTACTTTCCAGGGGCACTGTTTCCACGCCACCTGTCAGCCCGTCCTTGTTCACTGTTTATGCAGAGATTCCAATGTAATAGAATGTGACGTTTCCTGACATAGCCTCTAATCCGCAGCACAATTAGCTCGATGACACTTCCTACTTGGGCACATTATAAACAGTGTTTGAAGGACAGCTTTGTAGAACTCATTCTGGCTGCAAGCCGTGCAAAAAACAAGATGGAAAGAGTTTAAAGAAAAAAGCAATGGCTTCCTCAGGAGCTGTGTTCTAAGTTGACTTCTCCACACTGGCTTGTCAGGGAAGCGGAGAGTAATTGGGGACTGACTGGGAGGTCCGTTTGGGGAAGTGTGAATGTTCTAGACGATTTTCAGAGCTCATGGAGTTTTACTAAACATTGTGAAGAGCCAACAGATTCCCCTCTAGGTCTTCACCAAACTCTAGGCATCGGAGGACAGAGTCAGAACCAATGTTTTAAACACGGGGAGACCTTAACAGCCAAGCTGGGGGCAGCCGTCCTCAACCTGTGGGTCGCGACCCCTTTGGCGGTCGAACGACCCTTTCATAGGGGTCGCCTAAGACCGTCCTGCATATCAGATATTTACATTACGATTCATCACAGTAGCAACATGACAGTTATGAAGTAGCAAGGAAAATAATTTTATGGTTGGGTCACAGCATGAGGAACTGTACTTAAAGGGCCAGAAGGCTGAGAACCACTGGGCTAGAGAAACCTTGGGCATGGCTGGATGCTCCTAGTACAGAGTAATGGAGGAGTGGAGGTGGAGAGAACTCTAGAATGAAACAAATGGAGTTAGTCCCTCTTGCCTCACAGAGGCACCATTGTTTATGGTAGAAAGTGGGGGTGGAGGGGACAGGGAAGTTTATTTCCATAATCTAGACCAGCTCACAAGTTACTCTACAGTATTAAGTATTTTTCAGCACCTTTACTGTGAAACAACATGCAGGAGGGATACAAACTCAGCCCAATTTCCATGATAACAAAACTTTTGGTGGAAAGTTTGGTCTGTTGAAGCTTTGAAAGAATCAACTTAGAGATGACTGACCCATCCTATTTAAAAGAACCGACAGTGAAATCAATTCTAAATGACCCCAAACAGGCAAGAAATATATGGCCCTTGTACACTCGGGTGCATCTCACTTTAAAATACCCTTTGTGCCCTGACGGGTGTTGCTAAGTGGTTAGAGCAGTGGTTCTCAACCTTCCTAATGCCGCTACCCTTTAATACATTCCTCATGTTGTGGTGACCCCCAACCACAAAATTATTTTCGTTGCTACTTCATAACTGTAATTTTGTTACTGTTATGAATCGTACTGTAAATATCTGATATGCAGGATGTATTTTCATTGTTACAAATTGGACATAATTAAAGCATAGTGATTAATCACAAAAACAATATGTAATTATATATGTGTTTTCTGACGGTCTGAGGTGACACCTGTGAAAGGGTCGTTCGACCCCCAAAGGGGCCGCGACCCACAGGTTGAGAACCGCTGGGTTAGAGCATCAGCCCAGACACAGAAGGGTCACAGGTTCAATTTCTGGTCAAGGGTAGGTACCTGGGTTGTAGGTTCTATCCCTGGCCCTGGTTCAGGCAGGTATGGGAGGCAACCAATTGATGTGTCTCTCTCACATGATGTTTCTCTCTCTCCCACCCCCACCCCCCTCATCCTCCCTCCCATTCTCTCTAAAAAACAATGGGAAAAATATCCTCAGGTGAGGATTAACAACAACAACAAAATAACAATAATCTACCCATTGTTAGCTATGCTTACAGGAACTACCATAGTCCTTGTTTGTAATTGTCCCAAGTCAAGTCAGGAGGGAGGAACAGCGAACAGAATGGCTCAAGGTTAAAACTTAGATATTTTGGCCCCCTATCAAGATTGTTTTACTCTCTGTGTCGTTTCTTCTCCTTGACTGAGTAGCTCTGGCATTTGCTAAGCTCCTGTATGTGTCAGCAAAAATGTAACAAGACTTTTTACAAAGTGGTACAGAAGAGCATGACGTCTCCATCAGTAGAAGTAGAAGATGAACTTTAAAACACTTCAGGGGACCATGTGCCATGGCCAAAGGAAGGACCGCAGCAATAACATATCCCAATGGTATTTTGCTGTGCATGACATTCCAACTAGCATTTGAGTAGTAAGTTATCTTCATCACACCGGGTTGTTCCTAATAAAATAAGGGTTGCTAAAGGTAAGGCTTCTAGCTACTTTCAAGGGATTATTTACAGTTAAGAATTTGCTCGTAACCATTTTACAAATACTTTTTAAAAGTTAATTTTGGTAGCGAAATAGGAATATACAAATAGCTTTCTTTTGACACCTTTCATCAAATAAGTAATAAAAGGCAACCAGATGACCACACCTGTCATTGCACTTTCTGAAATAAGCAGAATCCTCTTCTACTCGGACCACATTCTCACAGACGGATCTACCCCAACGGCACTTGTCAGTGTTACTGACTTAGAATAAATGTTACTTTCAACCATATGTAATGTGTTTTGTGCCTCCACCATTTGTACCAACTCATTTAATTCTGAAGCTAAATGCATGTGCTTTAAAAATTGGAAGACTCACTCCAAACAGATTTGTGAGTTATATGCAATATTTCTGTTATGTTTATATGGCAATCTTATACATTCTCTTGATGTTACACAAAATGCCAAATACGAGATTTAAGTCTGGTGAATAGGGTTAAGTATTGAACTAGATCTTATTTTTAAAACATCTGTGATGAATAACTCCAACTTAATTGGTTTTGCAGATTCGCAGGTTTAATAACCCTCCCAATATTCTATCTTCTGCCAGTGCTCACACAGTCAAATTATTGCTCATTTAAATGCTGCACAAACAATAGACTCTATTCCAAACGTTTTTAGAGTCTAATCTATGAAGACTGGAAAACTGCATATGAATTTAAATTATTGCAAAAGAAGTAGTATTCCATAAGAGGATATACTTTTGACAGCAAAATAACTTTTTTACTTTAATAAGAACTTCTTATTAAAAGCACTTAATGGGTTTGTTCTGTCAGTCTTCAGAACATCTTCATAGCACAGGAATGTGGCAGTTTTAATATTTTCATTTTAAGGATGAGGTTGGGGCACTCAAAGTTCAAACTAGGGACACAGAAACAGAACATGTGAAACATTTTATTTTCACATTCCTGCTCTCATTATTTTAATTTTTTCCCTATATTAATTTTTAGAAGAGAGAGAGAGGGATAGAGAGAGATAGGAACATTGATCGGCTGCCTCCTACACGCCCCCTACTGGGGATATAGCCCGCAACCCAGGCCTGTACCCACACCAGGAATCAAACCAGTGGTCTCTTGGTTCATGGGTTGATGCTCAACCACTGAGCCACACTGGCCAGGCCTGCTCTCATTATTAATTCTTTCTTTATAAGTAATATGTTTTTAGAATATAGTTTTGTATTTTATAGTAGGCATATTATTTTCTTTACAGATTAATTACTAAAATGAATGCGATCCCCAGTATTACAAATCTTAAAATCAGGAAAGGTAACATCACTGACTATATGTATAGACTTAAAAAAATCTCTAAATCTGATTAAAGAGTTTCTTCTTTGAATAAATTTCTAAGAAATTTTAAAAACCTGTTTTGAAAGATAAAGATGAGTTATTTTTATCCCAATGCCAATCTTTAGGTTTTACTCTCTTCTAAGACATTAAAATAAATTTTATAACTTGATATGCTTCTGCACACAGAAAACACTACTGAAGTTAGCCTCAAGGCACTGTATGCTTTCCAAAAGGGAAAAGAAAAAAGACATTCAATATATTAAAGGAAAGAAGTATAATCATAAATGCATTAGTATTTCTCCATACCACCCAAAATATTTGTTTTTAAAAAGACTTAAATAGGCCACGCAGGTGTGGCTCAGTGGCTGAGCGTTGGTTGACCTATGAACCAGGAGGTCAGGGTTAGATTCCCAATCAGGGCACATGCCTGGGTTGTGTGCTCAATCCCCAGTGAGGGGCGTGCAGGAAGTAGCTGATCAATGTTACTCTCTCAACATTGATGTTTGTATGTCTCTCTCCCTCTCCCTTCCTCTCTCTGAAATCAATAAAAATATACATATATGTATACATATATTCAGCAGAGACATAAACTATATTAAAGAACCAAACGGCAATATTAGCACTGAGAAATACAATAACTGAAGTTAAAGATTGACTGGAGGAGTCAACAACAGATTGGAACCAGCTGAGAAGAGAATCAGCAGGCTTGGAAACAGGTGATTTGAAGTTATCTATTCAAAGGAGAGAGAAAAAAAGTGAACATGCATTTTTCTCAATTTCTGATGTCTGTGTTACAGAGTAGAAAATTTTTAGGCCTGCTTAATTGCCTCGCCGCCTCAGCAGCTTACAGCCTGCGCAAAGTTTCTAGGAACTGAGCTCACACACTCCTGAGCCACGGCCCACAACGAACAGACAGATCAAAATTAAGAATAGTCCTGACCTTTAAGTTACCCAGAAATGAATAACAGGGGGAGGATGACGAGCTTGGCTAAAACTACGCAATGAGCTTTTGTAACTTGGCTTTGCTGCCATGGGAACCTGAACACCCATGTAGTTGTCCCCTTTAAATACTGGCCTCTGCAGCTGGTCGGGCCGCTTCTGTCTTGGGGTTCCCGAGTGGAGGAGCGGACACTGGCCAGTCAGTAAAGGCTCTAGATTTTAATCCGTCTGGAGCTCTGGTCATTCTGTCGCTCGCGCTCCACAACAGTCTATATGTTGGTGTTTATAGAGAGCACATAAGTGTACTCATACGACTTATGTCTGGATATGTACAAACGTGGCACAGAGGTCAGTGTCTGAGAACACTGCCCACCGCCTGAGAACGTCCGAGCCCTAGAGTGGGCACCCGCATGGCGCACTGTCATCTCCTACAACCTATCTCTTGAATGTTCCAGCAACTTCTGTCATAGAAGTCCCAGGAAGCGCTCCTCCAGGACCTTCGCCAGTTTGTTCTGGAAGGGAAAACTGCTCAGAGTGCAGCTGGGCTCAAGGTGGGACTCGTTTTCTTCTGCCTTCACTACCCCATAATCCAGACCCTCATGGCTGCGGGTTCCGATCCCCTCCTCACCACGCCCTTCTTGGGCCTGCCTGATGCACGTGTTTGTTTATAATAAGGACTGAGCAGTGGTACCAGGAGACTGCCTGCCTTGTGGGTCCCCGGGGCCAGATGGGGTCCTGCTGCCCCATTGCACAGCCGCAGCCCTGCCTTCTCTTAGCAGAATCGATTTTCCTCTGACAAAATGGAAACTCCTTGCTATGCCTTCAGGTCTCTCGGGAGGAGTCAGAGCTGATGGGCAGCAGCTGCATTTTGGGACGAGCCTTTGGCTGCCCCCTCCTTGGAAGCAGGGCCCACCTGGAAACGAGGATGTGTGGCCCTCCGGCCCAAGTACGGGCCAGGAAGCGCAGACCCCGCAGGTGGGCCCTGGGGGCCGAAGTGGTGATCGGGTGGTCATGACAGGTGCATCGAGTTCTGCTTTAGCCCTTAGTTCACATTCCAGACGCAGGCGTTCTCCTTGGGGCAGAACGATGCGCTCATTGTTGACTTGGTGCCTAGAATGTGTTCAGAAAGATGGGCCTCCATCCATGCGGAGTAGCGCCTCCCAGCTGGCGCCCCTTGTTACCGCCCAGAACTATTCCCTCCCTCTCTCAGGCCGGCAACTTCTGAGTAACGCAACACGTGGTAGACCTCGTGGATTCAATGACCACGAGTAATGCAACACGTGGTAGACCTCGTGGATTCAATGACCACGAGTAACGCAACACGTGGTAGACCTCGTGGCTTCAATGACCACGAGTAACGCAACACGTGGTGGAACCCGTGGATTCAAGGACCAGGAGTTCCTTGCTAACCTTCCTTTGCTGCTCGCAGTGGACTGCCTGGTGCAATGTCACGTTACCTACACCCTGTGGGCGGTTCAAACGCCCCAGCATCTGGCTGAGGCCATGTGGGCGGGAAAGATAAACTCATACCCCTGGGAGTGAATCTGCCCAGAGCGCGCCTCCGGTGCGATCACACTATCCACCTCAGCACACGGGCAGAGACCCATGGGTGCTGCGTCTCCCAGAAATGGAAATGACCTTGCATGCGAATAGCCAGGCCGGTCCTGTCCGTCCAAATTTCTGACCAGCCCTTCAGAGACTTTTATGACGGAGCAGGAGCTGTGGTCCCCAGGGGACCGTTCGCTGAAGTGGACTCCAGTACCCATTTGTGGTTTCCGTGCATTCACAGTAGCACTGGAACATAATAACTCGGTATCTACCTATGATGACTTACTTAATGTGTACTTGTAATATGTATATTTACACCTATGTTCCTGTCTCCCCACTCGAATAAATGCTCCCTAATTACAGGAAAAGCACCTAACCCAAAAGAAATAAAATTGCTAAGTGCCATGTACTGAGAAGTGATCATTAACTCCTGGTAGATATGATAATAATTCTTTGGAATTATAAAGCAGGCACTTCACTAACTTGTGATTTTCAGACGGCTGTTTCTCAAGAAGTGGCTGTGATTAGCCTGAAAGTGGGGTGATGAGGGACCCCTTCTGGGGGGGGTCAGCTCCGATAGATACTTCAGGTGAGCTCTTTTTTGGCCTAGAAAGGAAACTCAAGGATTCCAAAGAAAAGAGAGCAAAATTAGGTCAGGATAGTTTAGGAGGCTGAACAAACCTGACTTCTTTTCAACGGATAGAAATCCGAAGAAAGGGCTTTATTTGATTTTACCATTTACTCAAGCAAATGAAAGCATTTTAAATGCAGGTTCAGAATGAAAGCATTTCTCATCTCTGTAAACTCAAATAATGTGCTCCAAGGACCTGGGAATTGTAGGTCTTTTCTACTAATGTTCCGTTTCTTCGGGAACAATTATTGTTTGCTTGTGACAAAACTCACAGCACAAGAAAGAAACTCAGTTTCCTCCCGTGTGAAACATCCCGAGCCCTTGTGAAGAATTTGAGGGTTCTGCCCTGGCCGTGTGCTCGGTTGGCTGCACTGGAAGGTCACCAGTTCAATTCCCGGTCAGAGCACATGGCCAGGTTAGGGTTAGGGCTCTGTGCCCAGGGGGCTGCATGCAGGAGGCCGCCAATTGATGTTTCTCTCTCACATCGATGTTTCTCTGTCTCTCTCTCTCCCTCTTCCTTCCTAAAAGCAATAAAAACATCTTTTTTAACAAAGAAAAGAAATAACAAGTTGACGATTCATAATCGTTTCTTTTGCACAGTATCAGAATCATACCCACTTTTGATGGTCTTATTATTCAGCTGCCTCATACAAAACACAAAAAAATTGCACACAATAAAATAAAAATCACCCTCCATTCCACTCTGCATACTATTAACTTTCGAGTGTATCCCCTACAATTCTGTTTCTACTCATGTTTATACATCAAGCTTTACCTTGTTTGTGTATAAATCTGGGTCGAGCTGGGCACACTGCATAACCTGTTTTGTGATTTACCAAAATAATGTTTGCTCAGGACATAGCTTGTTTTCCTTCAGTAACATTTTAATTACTGAGCAGTATTCCATCACTCCAATGTATCCGGATTTTAGGTACCTGTAGTTCCTGAAAACTACAGAATCTAAGCAGGTAAAGGGATACGGAAAATTCCACGCAGGACTAAGTGAGTCTAGAGATGCGGTTCCAATGCTCCAAAGACCAGTTATTATGGGACAACTCAAATATGGGGTGCGGGGGGGGGGGGGAGGGTGTCTGATCATGAAACCAAACTGACTCCTTCCTTGTGATCAACACTCTATTTATGGGAAATGTGCGCTTCAGAGCCCCCGGAGGAGCAGAAAGTATGAAAGGGGAATTCAAAGCTCTGAGAGCTCAGCTGCTCTGAGGTGAGGACAAGAATGTGGGTTTGAAGCACCAAAGGACAGGACCCGAGGCCTGAGCTCTGCGGAATGAAGGGCGTCCCCTAGAAGGACCCTCGTCAGGTTGGGGACTTGCTGAGTGCTACCACTTACAATTGTTAAATCCCACCCCTTTCTTCTTCCACCAAAGCTTCTCTCTCCAATACTACATCCTTTTCCAGAGAACATTCTTGGTTTGAAATGACTTCATCACTTTTCTTTTCTTTTTTTTATCACATTGTACACTTTACTTTTTTAATCTTTGTTGAAAGTATTGCATAGGACAGCGGTTCTCAACCTGTGGGTCGCGACCCCTTTGGGGGTCGAACGACCCTTTCACAGGGGTCGCCTAAGACCATCGGAAAACACATATATAATTACATATTGTTTTTGTGATGAATCACTATGCTTTAATTATGTCCAATTTGTAACAATGAAATTGGGGGCCACCACAACATGAGGAACTGTAGTAAAGGGTCGCGGCATCAGGAAGGTTGAGAACCACTGCTAGGACTCTTCTAGCCCTGTCCCCTAGCCCCAGGCCTCTGTCCATGCCTTAGGCATTTAAATTCTTTGGTTGATCTCTTCCCACCCACCCACTCTCCCCTGCCTTCCCTCTGAGATTCCACAGTCTGTTCCAACTGTATTACTTTTCAAAATGTGTATTTATAACAATTTGCTGTTAACACAACTCTTGATTCTATTTCGTGTTAGCAAAGGTGTTCGTACAGGAACCTGATACACGTTTGAGTATTAAAAGCGGTGACGGGCAATGAAGAGGATATGCCAGTGTGTGGTATTTTGTTGACATTTAAACATATATATTTAACCCCTTGCTTTTCACCTCAGCATGCAAAACGGGATAACCCTGTGGCCACCCAGAATTCGTGTTGAATGCTTGCTTAGCTTCCAGTCAGACAACTAGTTCTAACTAGTTTCCAGGAGTCACCTTCTCCTGAGTTTGGATTGAAGTTTATGTTTATTACTGTTGTTTAGAAGAGCTTCTTCCCAGTCCACTCAATCCCGGAGAGTCACATGCATGTGGCTGTTGTTGCTGACTTATTGCAGATGCCCCCCATCGACCACCCCCCACACTTTGCCCCCTTCCACCCCGCCCTGGCCCCTCCCAGGCCTTCTCCACATTCCTGTCTGTGTCCACAGGCTACGCATACAGGCACACAAGTTCTTTTAGTATCTCTCCCGGTCCTCCCCACCTGCCTCCCCTCTGAGATGTGCCCGTCTACTCGAGGTACCTATGCCCTGGGCCAAGGGTCTCTTACCCTTTGAGACAGCATGGATGGGCCCAGAGACTATCTTGCTAAGTGAAATAAGCCAGTCAGAGAAAGACAAGTATCACATGATCTCACTCATATGTGGAATCTAAAGAACAAAATTCTCCTAATTTAAATCAGTGTCATTAAAAGCTATCATCTCCATCAGAAAGAAAAAAAACAATTAGTGAGCACATCTGCAAAGGCAAACAGCTGGCCAGCCCCTGTCTGCAGGCAGGCTGCCCAAACACACCAGAAGGGAATGAACACGGTACTGAGTGTCACCTTGGGCCGGCGTGCGGAGCACACAGCCCTCCGCTCTGCCTGCGCGGTGCCCGGGAAGGGGCTCCAAACAGGAAGCTCCCGGGAAAAGAGCCTCTTTCATGAACTGCCGAGCCTCTGGACACCCAGCTGCCTTCGCCTCTGAATTCTGCGTTTGTGAAAATGCTAATTCACCTTCCCTCTGGAAAAATAACAACCTCATGCAAATGAGCCGTCTGATAGAACTTAAGATGGAGAAGTGAGTGTCCTCTTTGTGGATAATCTCTCCTGTCAGAGTTGGTCTGGCCAGAGGAGCTGAAGAAAACAGGCCCTTATTCATGATACCCCCCTCTCTAAAAGATGCCTGCTCAGAGGCAAAAATAGTCGCATTCCGTGTGCTGATGAGAAGTTTCCACACTTAGTTTTTAGTAGCCTCAGCATAAAAAATAAAGTAGGTAGTAAAAAAATGAAACGTTGGGTTCATAATTTCCATAAAATTTCTTAAATTATTTTTTGGTTGAATTGGAAGGTTTTTGAATGGGAGGGGGGAAATGCATTTTTTAGGGCAGGGCCTGTTTTTAATTTTGCCACCCTCCTCCAGTTGACTACAAGCATGAAAAGAAACCAAAAGACTATTTCACACTGAACGTACTGTAGGAAGGGAGTGGTGTTCGTGGTTAGAGTGGGCTTGGAGCTCCATTTTTTGAGTTCTATTTCTGGCCTAATCCCTGGCAAGCCTGTGGCTCTGAGATAGTTGCTCAAATGGCCATATAAGGGTTTGCCTATCTGAGGACCTGGTGGTGTGAATGCTCTACGCTTCAAAGAATACAGTATTACATAGACTTCCATTCCATTCCCTACACCATTTGAATGAAGCTTATATTTGAAATTTGTCTTTCCCACCTCTTGGGAAAGAATCCTTAAAATGTTTATTTCAGGTGTGTCCTCATAACGTTTGTTCTCTCCTAACTTTGGTGTCTAGTGTCGCCTGATATGGAAGCGGTGCCCGCCCCTCCATGCCCAGCCCGTACTAGGATCTCACAGCGTCCCAGTCACCAGAATCTGCTCTGGCGGAGGCCACAGAGAAATGGCCCGGGCGTGTGCATCAGTCTCTCTCTGAACCAAAGGAGACACTGGCAGCCAAGCTTCGGGGACTATGGGAATCAGAGTTGACGCGGGTCCGTAGCATGAAGTGTTCCACTGAGGAAATGGCAACAGTGTGGCTCTGCTCCCATGATTCCACGGGCCCTTCCTCTCAGGCCTGTATGCCCAACGCCCTGGGCATACGGGGATGGGCACAGGAACATGAAGAGTCCACCCAGATCAGTCATCTGCGGCCCAGAATGAAGATGGCTCTTCTTTAGCGGAATGACCTCCAGCAGCCTTGTATGTATGTGTTCATGTATGTATGACCTCCAGCAGCCAAGTATGTATGTGTTTATGTATGTATGCCCTCCAGCAGCCATGTATGTATGTGTTTATGTATGTATGACCTCCAGCAGCCAAGTATGTATGTATGTATGAGCTCCAGCAGCCATGTGTGTGTGTATGTATATATGTATGACCTCGAGCAGCCATGCATGTATGGGAACAAAGACAAAAATCCAGAAGCCATTCGTGGGCAGATAAAACTACATTTAGGACTCAGTAAGTCCTAGCTCTTATCTATTATATTCTTGGTTTCCTTGTCTGTAAAATTGACATAATAAACCTATTCACAGGGATGGTGAGATTAACTGATGTCATGTGTTTACAATCTTCAAAGGGCCAAGGATTCCTTGATCAGGATGTATGACCTGTGGGTATCGTCGCAAACATTCAACCTGTAATTTGCTTTGAAGCCTGACCCCTTTGAAATGGGTTGCTTATTTCTAGTCAGGGGTCTCCTAAGAAATAATCACCTGTTATTCACTCGCCTGCCAATTCCCTTACTAGCTCTGTCTCATTCCAAAAAATAGCTGAATGACCTCAGTGGAAAGCTTTTTGTTTTCAAATGAGCATATCTATCTCAAGTTTCCTGCCAGGGTCCAACCCCAGCAGGTCCAGGGGTCCCCAAAGGTGTGGACGGAGTCGGTGAAGAAGGAATGGTCTCGATCTCCAGAGAGGTTCTGCTTTGGATCTCCAGCCAGGTTCTGTGGCCAGGTCCTGGTCAGGTTCTCTTGCCAATCTCCGCAGTCAGGTTCAGTCCAGGATCCCTGCCATGCTCTCTCGCCAGGCTCCGCCTCCAGGCTCCGAGGCCAGTCCCTGTCCAGGATCCTCCGGCATGCTCTCTCCAGCGAAGTTCTTCTGTCTCCAGGCTCCGTGTAGGCTCTGTCTTCTTGATTCTGTTCTAAGTTCTGAGTGTTTCTGTCTTGTTACAACTGTATTTATACCAGTTGATTCAATCCTATCAATCTCTATTACAAAGGTTAGGGCGTTTCTTATCTCCATTCCAGGGAGAAAAGATTATGTAGTTTAAGCATGATTGTTCGTAGTTAAAGGGATTAATTACCCGCCTGGCACTTAGTTGAGGGGTTTTATTCCCTCCCTAACTTCAGGGGAAAATCCCTACCTGGGGATTCAACCTTTCTCGGAGAGGTGACTTTGGTTAAAACACAGCGCCAAGAAGGTGAGCAAACATATTAAGAACCGTATGCCATATATGCCAGGTCCCTTGAAACAGCAAGGATGGACCGGCTCCCGGCAGTTTCCCTAAAGCATTTATTGCTCAATGAGTATTTATATTCCAAGTTTATTCAGTATATGCTTCTGTGAAATTCTCTCGTTTTATCTTTAATTGCAAAGGACACAGATGACATCTAGTGTTTTTTAAATTATATTTGACACAGATATTAAAATCATTTAAAATGTATCGGAAAGAAGGGTGTGTATAATGTAGAGAATCACTCGAATATAAATTATATTGTGCCTTATGAGTATTCAAGAAAGCAGTGTACTGGACATGAGGAACAATGAAGAGGAAAAGGCTGTGGACCAGGAGTACTTTGTAAGTTAAAAATGGCACGTGAGCTATCATCTTCCAGCTCCATCTCTCCATCTCTCCCCCTGACTTTGTGTACTTTTTGAAATTTATTTGTTTTTTTAAATCCCCACAAGGATATGTTTATTAATTTCAGAGAGGAAGGGGGAGGGAGGGAGGGAGGGAGCGGGCATCAGTCATGACCTGTCCTGTACCAGTCCTGACCAGGAATCAAACCTGAAACCTAGGTATGTGCCCTGACCAGGAATCAAACCACAACCTTTTGGTATACAGGACAACACTCCAACCAACTGAGCCATCAGGACAAGGCTGTAATTTATTTTTTAAGTGACATAGATGATCTCCATCAGAACTTCTGATACACCCTCATTCTACTCTCTGAGTATAATTTATTTCATCAGAAAAGTGCATGTATTTCTAAGAGGGTCTACGTTTTTAAAAGTGCAAAATGGGCTTACATAAAGGAGGAGGAGGAGGAGGAGGAGGAGGAGGAGGAGGAGGAGGAGGAGGAGGAGGAGGAGGAGGAAGAGAGAGAGAGAGGGAGAGGGGGAAGGAAGGAGGAAGGAAGGAAGGGAGGGAGGGAGGGAGGGGGATGGATAGTTTGAGAGGCATAAGAGTGCTGATTTCAACAGGTACTGTAATTTGTCATGCTTCTCTTGACTTTTGGAAGGTGAGTGATCTAAAAGTTATTCAATGCCATGTTTGAACTGTATATAGCAAAGAACAAAACATTTTCAAGGCCATTGCAGCACAATGAACCATCCCAAAACGTAGTGGCATAAAACAATAGCCATGTTACTGTGCCCACAGCTTGGCACCTCAGAAATGCAGACAGCACGGCCTGGAGGGCTCATCTCTGCCCAGGTCTAGTGTCAGGATGAGAAGCCTGAAACGGGATGAGCTTGACTGGCTTGGGGTTGGAATCATCTGGACAGATCTTCGCTCATTTATCTCGTGTCAGCGCTGGGATGACTCAAATTTGGGTTTAGCTGGAGCTCAACCAGCATGTCTTTATGTGGCCTTTCTGTGTAACACGGGCTTTGCCAGGGTAGTGAGGCTTCTTATGTGACGACCCAAGGCTGCAGGAAGGAGTGCGCCAGCCTTAGTCACATACCACCATCTGCACTATGTTCTGCTGCGCGGAGGAGTCATGAGCTCGCCTAAATTCAGAGGAGGCAGAGACCTGGCCAGGTAGCCCAGCTGGTCGGAGCATCGTCCTACACACCGAAAGTTATATCCCTAGTTGGGGTGCATACTAGAGGCAACCCATTGATGTTTCTCTCTCTCTCTCTCTCTCTCTCTCTCTCTCTCTCTCTCTCTCTCTCTCTCTCTCTCCCTCCCTCCCTCTTCCTCTCCCTCTCTTCCTCTTTTTCTAAAATCAATAAAAACAGATCCTCATATGAGAATAAAAAATAAGAGGCCACATAGACCCTACCTCATGATGGAATAAGCTCATAAAATGTGTGACCGTGTTTAAAAGCTGCCCCAGACGTGAACCTAGCATGGAAAGGCTATCCTTATGGGACTTCTGAGGTGCGGAGCGTTTGCAACCCAAAAGCTGTTGCGAAACATCTCAGAACACTTCATGAATTCAGAGTTGGGTTTACTCAGTGACTCAGTCCCACCCATTCTGAATTCCAGGTTCATGTCCATTGGAAATGCCAATGCTTTTTTTTTTTTTTTTAACGAACAAACTGAACTAACAGTCACAGATAGAAAGCAGACAGACAGCTCTGGGGTGGGGGTGGGAGGGTGGGAGGGTGGGGGGGTGGGGGGGTGGGGGAGGTGGTGGTGGAGGGATTGAACGAGAGAGAGAGAGAGAGAGAGAGAGAGAGAGAGAGAGAGAGAGAGAGAGAGAGAGAGAGAAACAGAAACACTCAGGGACCCAGAACACAGACAAAAGTGTGGTGATGATAGAGTGGGGGAGGCGGGGGAGGTGGAAGGGGTGGGGGGGTGGAAATGGTGATGGAAAAAAAATAAAAGGACAGGCCAATGCTTTTGACATTCTTGATTACTGTCTTCTTGACAACATGGCAGCCAGTAGTCTTAAAAGTGCATACGAGCAAGCATTTTAATCTAAAGTAATAGTTTGAAGTGTAAAGTATTAACTAACAATTTCCACTCTCCTCAGTTATCCGCCATGGCTAATACCTGACTAAAGGGACGAGATTTGCATTGAAGAGACCAGGAGGCGACAGGTTCCTGGATGTGTCTGCAGAACAGAAACTTTCTGCCTGGGTCAGTAAATGACATCTGGACTGCCACGCGCCCTTCTCATGGGTCTTGGAACCCGGAAACGCTCCCTTTGGAGAGCTGCCCAGCACACAGTGTTTGAGAAAACGGAATTCCGCCTCCACTCCAAAGCCCACAGAGCACCGGAGGCCGTGGCAGCGGGCTGGAAACAGCAGGGCGTTCGGCCGGGTGGGTTTCTTCTCGAGGTAGGACATCTAGGATGGAAATTCACAGTTTAAGAAGAGCATCAGCCCTGACCGGTGTGGCTCAGTGGATAGAGCGTCGGCCTGCAGACTGAAAGGTCCCAGGTTTGATTCCGGCCAAGGGCATGTACCTTGCTTGCGGGCACATCCCCAGTAGGAGGTGTGCAAGAGGCAGCTGATCGATGTTTCTCTCTTCTCATGGATGTTTCTAACTCTCTATCCCTCTCTCTTCCTCTCTGTAAAAAATCAATAAAATATATTTTTAAAAAAAGAAGAATATCAAGGAATTGGAGAGTATACAGAGACATCAATCAAAATAATGATTTTGGGGGAAAGTAGCACAGTGTTTAAGTTAAATTCTGTAGGACACTTTCCTTTACATAATCGTGGACATTCATATAATACTTTTCACCATGTTCAGATCATTCAAAGCTCGATTTCTTCCACGTCAGGGAAATGGATTCAGGCAGACGATGGGGCTGATTGGAAGAGTGAAGACAGGAATTTTACACGAGGTCACGTGACATTAACTTCCTCTGGAAGATGCAATAATTACAATCCCTTGAAGGATTTGGAAAAATGGTGTTTGTGTCAAAAGGTCTCCAGAGGAAAAGAAATTGTTTATTACCTCTAGGGGAGAAAAAAGGAGCTAAGGAAAGTAAATAAATGTCACAGCATCAGGGACCTTAGGTTTGTGGACACAGACTAACAACTCTGGACTTGGGAGAAGGTAAAAACACGTGTAAGATCTTAGAACACACCCTCTGAACACGTGCTCTCAGGAATTGTTCTATTCAGCTGTGCTTCCTGCTCAAAACTGATTTTTTTATTCCTCCTGAAAGAAAAGGGGGGTAGATCTAGCAAGCGAAGCATGACTTGTCGATTAAATTCTGGAAGCCGGGACATGGATGGGAAGTGGCACTTGACTGAAAAGACTGGGGCAAGCCCTAGCCGGTGTTGCTCAGTGGATAGAGCACTGGCCCAGGGACTGAAGGTTCCCAGGTTCCATTCAGGTCAAGGGCACGTACCTTGGTTGCAGATTCCCTGGCCCTGGTAGAGGTGCGTGCAGGAGGCAACCAATCGATGTGCTACTCTCACATCCATGTTTCTCTCTGTCTCTCCCTCTCCCTTCCACATTCTCTTAAAAAAAAAAATCATTGGAAAAATATCCTTGGTGAGGATTAACAAAAAAGACAAAACAAAGAACCAAAAAAAACAACAGGACTAGGGCAAAATAAAACCAGGTCTGCAGAGAGGAGGCGGGAAGGAGGGGTTTCCTGCCGCGGAATCTAGGGCTTGGGGCACAGGTCCTCTGGCGAGGCAGCTGGTCAGCTGGAAGCCCATGAGGAATATTTAGACTCTGAGCCTGGCCCCGGTGAAGAACAGGTAAGTGCCCTGACACGGCAAAGACTATGGAAAGAGACAAAAGCAACCGCCTGGACATGAGCATGAAGCCCTGTCCTTCATAAAGAAACACTGGATGATCAAACGCGTGGCCCTAGGAAGGCCCCGTCCACCTCTGGGTTCTCCAAAGCCCCGTGGAACGGAGGTGTGGGCACGGGGCACCGGGGAAGGGCCATCTGGCCCCTGCGCCTGCTGTGAGTGACAAACTGTGCTTTTCCTCAGAGCCATAGTGCCGGGAGCCAGTCCATGCTTGCTGTTTCAAGGGACCTGGCATATATGGCATACGGTTCTTAATATGTTTGCTCACCTTCTTGGCGCTGTGTTTTAACCAAAGTCACCTCTCCGAGAAAGGTTGAATCCCCAGGTAGGGATTTTCCCCTGAAGTTAGGGAGGGAATAAAACCCCTCAACTAAGTGCCAGGCGGGTAATTAATCCCTTTAACTACGAACAATCATGCTTAAACTACATAATCTTTTCTCCCTGGAATGGAGATAAGAAACGCCCTAACCTTTGTAATAGAGATTGATAGGATTGAATCAACTGGTATAAATACAGTTGTAACAAGATAGAAACACGCAGAACTTAGAACAGAATCAAGAAGACAGAATCTACACGGAGCCTAGAGACAGAAGAACTTTGCTGGAGAGAACATGCCGGAGGATCCTGGAGAGGGACTGGCCTCAGAGCCTAGAGACAGAGCCTAGCGGGAGAACATGGCAAGGGATCCTGGACTGAACCTGACTACAGAGATTGGCAGGAGAACCTGACTGGAACCTGGACACTGAACCTGACTGGAGAGCCTGGACAGAACCTGGCTGGAGAACCTAGCGAGGGAACATGGCTACAGAACCTCGCTGGAAATCCGAAGCAGAACCTCTCTGGAGATCCGGGCTAGAGATCCTGGCTAGGCTGCTGATCAACTGAACACTGTCTCCGTGTCATTCCTTCTTCGCCTACTCCGTCCACACCTTTGGGGACCCCTGGACCCGCTGGGGCTGGACCCCGGCACCATAGTTTTGCGTCTCCTGCCAGTGTCCGTGAACACGAGGCCTGCTAATGCTTCAGCTGGCAATTACAGTCAAAATCAGCCCTTTCACTGTTTGTTTGTTTTTTTGTGTGTGATCACCAGTTACAAGTCAGAAAATGAAGCTCGGTGAGGTTAGAGGACATGCTCAAAGCCACCCGGCTGACAGAGAGCAGAGCCTGGATATGAACAATGGGATTCTAATGGCAAGAATAGATCTGCCGCCCTAGCTGGTTTGGCTCAGTGGATAGAGCGGCCTGCAGACTGAAGGGTCCCAGGTTGATTCCGGTCAAGGGCATGTACCTTGGTTGCGGGCACATCCCCAGTAGGAGGTGTACAGGAGGCGGCTGATCGATGTTTCTCTCTCATCGATGTTTCTCACTCTCTATCCCTCTCCCTTCCTCTCTGTAAAAAATCAATAAAATACATATAAAAAAAATAGATCTGCCATTGGAGTTCATGCTTTTGAGAAGGGAGCCTCCCAGGACTGAGGGCCTGGGATTGTCTGTGTGTCCTTTGTCGTGGGAGGTGCCTGGCTCACAGGGGGAAGCAATGAAGGATTGAAGGATGACCAGTAAGTCCTTCCAAAAGGAAAGCTGCCCCTTCCTTTCAAGCTGGTGGACCATTAAGAAGTCTCTTTGAAATCAGCATTGGACCTGGAACTGTCAACTTTTCCTAAGTACCATTACAATACACTCATTCTTTGGAGAGATTTCTGTGGCATTTAAAACAAGGAGGTATTGGGTGGGAAGAGATCAACCAAAGACCTGTATGCATATGCATGACCCCAGGGCAGGGACAATAGGTGGCAAGGGCCTGGGGCGGGGGGCGGGGACAGGCTAGAAGGGGACAATGGAGGGGAAGGGGACATCTGTAGTATTTTCAACAATAAAGGTTTTTTTTAAAAAGTAAAATAAAACAAGGAGGTATTTAAGCAATGTGCTATTAAGACAGGCCTTCACAAGTGTGGCAAGTGTTTAGGCCAAGCAGACAATAAAAATCAAACTGGAAGAAAAAAACAAAACCACAACATGGATTCCAGCATGTGAAGCTGCTGCCTGGACCAACATCTGCCTCCCCCTCTCCTGACCGCCATCCAGCACCGGAACCACAGGAATGGACTGCAGGCGGACAGGCCCGGCGTGGGATGGTACTCTCGGCCCGGAAATCAATGGGCTGCTCTGGGAAACCTCCCTTCAGCAGGAGGCTCACTGGCTGCTGCTGTATTGCCACCTTTTCCCAGGATGCCTGCTAAGGAGGACTCGGGGAGGTGGGAAGTGGGAGTAAAAGGGGAGAGAGAGGCTATACTTAAAACAATCTACAAAACACATTCATCTGAGTGACGTTGGTTTTTTTTGTTTTTAAACTCAGCGTCCTGCTATAAAAAAGATGTTTAGCTATCCAAAAAATGTTATTTAAAAATTCAAATGGGTCTTGAAACCCACAACTCCTCCCATCGCTCCTAGCTTCTCAGAGGGGCCCCCAGGCCCGGGAGCAGAGCGGGGTACCGTTACACGGGTCTGTCCTCCACCTTGGAGACTCCATTTTACAGACATGGAAACTGAGGCTCTAGGCCAGCGGTTCTCAACCTGTGGGTCGCGACCCCTTTGGGGGTGGAACGACCCTTTCACAGGGGTCGCCTAAGACCATTGGAAAACACATATATAATTACGTATTGTTTTTGTTATTAATGCTTTAATTATGTTCAATTTGTAACAGTGAAATTGGGGGTCACCACAACATGAGGAACTGTATGAAAGGGTTGCGGCATGAGGAAGGTTGAGAACCACTGCTCTAGACATTTGAATATCAAGATACACAGTAAGTGGCCGAGTTCAGGTTCAAGTCCCACCGGCCCTGACTGCAATGTTTCTACTCCTTTATGCTGGTCACCTACTAGAAGGGCCTGCGGGGGAGATGAGGACGAAGAGCACCGAACAGTCATAAACAACCCCAAACCCAACTGTGCCCGATTCTGGAGTTTCCCACAGTCGACCCCATACAGTCCCAGAGACTCAAAGGAATAATAAAAGAGAAACAGACATTACAGATTTTTTAAAAGAGCCAATTAGGGCCAAATCAAAACCTTCAGTGGGACATTTTTAGCTCAGGTCTTCTTCTATTATTTTTTTTGTTTTCTCACAGGAAACAAATTATGCAAACGAATGTAAGGAAATGGGTCAATAGCTGATTGAATTGTTTCAACTTAGAATGTACATGTAGTGGATTTAACTGACTTCAGTGTTACATTGAGAATAATCCTGATACTACGTAGCTGGATGTTCTTCTTTCACACAGGACACTTACTAGACAGACAGGAAAAGTTACACAAGTGTACAGGGAGAGGAATTCCGGTTTCCCATCGAAGGAGAGTGGCTGACAGCAGTCCAGGGAGAGCGCCTCCTCCCCAGCTTTTACTACAGCCTGGCTCCCAGATTCTTTCCTCTGATTGCTTAAATAAAAATTATATGGTTGTCTTTTGTTATGAGATTTTAGACATTTTTTCTAGGTTGTGTCCAATTGATACTAAAACAAAACGTGAATTACCTTCATTTTTTTTTTACAACAAATATTTGGGAACCATCTGGATACATGGCAGCATGGGTCACTGACGGCAAGCTTTCATTTGTTTTGTATGTTTAGAGTCATGTATACAGTCGTTGTGTGGCTAGAAGGCCATCAGGCTCAGAGTGTTCACTAGCCACAGAGAAGCAATGACAGCCCTGGCCGGTGGGGCTAAGAGGTGAGAAAGTTCTTTCACTCACACTTCATCTTCAGAAGGCCAGTCTGTGACCGCGCCCTCACCTCAGGGCTCCGATACCCCAGGCAGGTGATGCAGAGCCCGAAATGATTTATTCTGCACCCTCGAAACAAACCCTTGCAGCCTCACAATTGTGGTTTACCATGTGTGAATGCAGACTCTGATTGATGGGTGGCTACATAATTTAAGTGCCAAAGAATAACCATTATGCCATTTAGATTCTTATCATTATGCTGAATTTCCTGTGCTTCTTTGGCAGTAGCTGGGAGACCTACTCTTAGAGTAATTCTGCAGAATAAAACCTTCAAAGGTATCCATTCAAAGCCTCCGTGTTTGGTTCAGTATGTGCAGAGTTTAGAAGTTTATTATAAACTAGAGGCCTGGTGCACGAAATTTCGTGCACTGGAGGGGGCTGTTCCTTAGCTCAGCCTGCGCCCTCTCACAGTCCAGGAACCCCCAGGGGACATCCCTAGCACTGCCACGGAGGCAGGAGAGGCTCACGGCTTCTGGCTGAGCGGCGCTCCCCCTGTGGGAGCGCACTGACCACCAGGACACCAGGGGGCAGCTCCTGTGCTGAGCGTCTGCCCCCTGCTGGTTAGTGTCTGTCATAGCGACCGGTCATTCCACTGTTTGGTTGATTTGCATATAAGTCTTTTATTAGTGTAGATTCCTAGCTTTGTGTAAGTAGTATACCTAGACACTATGTCTTCAATGTTCTCATACTACACTGGCCATTCATTTCTCTCCTCCTGGCCCCATATTTCAGATGCAATCTTTTTGATTGTGTACCATGTAAAAATTTTACAATATTATTCATCCCCTTGTTCATTTTAAATTTTATATAAAAATGACTGGTTTAAGTCATGGTGAAGGATATGTTTTGCTATATATTATATAGTGTAAACTTTAGTGGGTTTTTAAAAATATTTTTATTGACTTTTTACAGAGAGAAAGGGAGAGGGATAGAGAATTAGAAACATCAATGAGAGAGAAACATCTATCAGCTGCCTCCTACACACCTCCTACTGGGGATGCGCCTGCAACCAAGGTACATGCCCTTGACTGGAATCAAACCTGGGACCTTTCAGTCCGCAGGCCGACGCTCTATCCACTGAGCAAAACCGGTTAGGGCAAACTTTAGTGTTTTAATCCTATTTTATTATACCCTCAGAGTAACATATGTAGCTCATTCAATTGATAGAAAATGTCACCATGGAATCCAACTGGCAAAGTCAGCCCTCATTATTCAACCAGTTAGCCAAATCACATTTGCTTCCTGTCTGAGAGTCAGACTATATTTTTAACATGATAAATTTATCTGTATGTTCGTGTGAAAACCTCCCCTCACTTTTGAATTCCAATCCTAAGATATACAGTTAAGGGGGAGAGTGACGAATGGCATAGAACCCTGCCCCGAGCGGGTCGCTGGGGTAAGACTAGACACAGACTCCAGGAACTCTGTGCCTGTTTTCACTGGGAATCACACTCCTTTGTTTGATCCCTAGGAGATTTGAATGCTTCTCAATGGGTAGGGACGTGGTAGAAGGGAAATTATGGGAAGAGGTCTGAGATAGAGAGCTGGAAGACTAGACGTGCTGTGCTCTCCTAGGAAGAACAATATTAAGAAGTTGAGGATTTGAATATCCTTTCCTTTAATGCTGCTGATGCTGTCCATAGTCACTGAAAAGTGTGCGCGTATCTTTGGCGGGTGCATACCCAAGTTTGAAGACCAATTAGAAGGTCAATGGTCTTTGATTTTTCTAATTCAAAAACATACACACACACACACACACACACACACACAGTGTATATTTCTTAATCTTGAGCAATAGTTAAATTTTAATAATATACATTCAACACAGAGGCAACACTGTTCTAGTTGCGTGGCTTATGCCCATGTGGTAGATTGTATTCTGATGTCCAATTATCACACCTCCTGGGTAAGAGACGTGCCCATGCTCAGACCCCTGAGGATCCCTGTACTTGTACGGTAATTCCTCCTTCCACTGTTGGTCTTGCCCATGTGACTTATTCCTGCAAAGGACAGTGCGTGAGCCCTGTGTGTCCCATTCAAGCAGAAGCTTTCACAGCTTTGTGACTGTACTGCCAGGTGCTCTGCTGTCTACGATACACCCATCCCAGAGAACGGCTACTCCTTCCCTGGACCTCTTCCTCCAGGGCTGAGAGATGCTGCCAGCTCCGCAGAACCAGCAGGCCCCGGCAGGGCCTTGGGGGACCCACAGCTCTCATGCACCCTGGATAAGAAAGAATTGTTTTTGGAGATGCCACAGAGATTTGCTAATGAGGGAGCATTTACTGTAACAAAATCAATACATTTGTAACTTTGCCAAAAAAAAAAAAAAAAAGCCATGTGGCATCTTCATAAATTCAGCAGCTGGAATTAGGCAAGATGAAGACCATGAAATGTTCTACATCGTGTCAATGCAAAGCTCATGCTGGCCCTGTAGGCCCGCTAGAGGTGCCCGGGGAGTATGGCTGGGGGAGACTTTGAGACAAAGAGGATGGCATACACAGATGCCAGCTTACAGTGCTATAAGGTTAAAGAAACTATTCAGAACAACATGACAATGCTGAGGTTATGAGAGATGTGTTACTATGGGAAAGAAAATCCCATGAGCCTGTCAAATCAACACTGTCCATTTGGAAATCAATTTATCATATGTACTCAGTAAAAATAACAAACGAGGTAATTATTTCACTTAAAGGAATATTACCGTTGTTAATAATAATATTTGCGATATAAAAAGGACACAGATAGCCTCCTTTATATGTTTTTATAGCTCACAAGGGGTTTATGAATCAATTGTATCTCATTAATCCTATCAACGTTTGCAAGAAGACGGGTGAAGAGTAAATTGGAGTTCACACATTCAGGGAATGGAAAAAATTATCACCCACATCTTCTGGCTCCAACGTCAGAATTTCCCTCCTGCTGCACAAGCCTGTCTCTTATAGAGAAGATACAGATTGTTTATCTAGTGACAGTGAATAAAATGTTACAATGTTATTCCTTTGTAATAAAGATAAACTTATTCGCAATGACTCCTTACAATGAATTATGTACAATTCCTTACAAGGAGTATTTCTATATTTACACACATGCTTCGGGTTTGATTTGTAAATTTAATTTTCAAAACTATAAGTGCATGAAAAGGCATAACCCTTAATGCAATGTGGGGTGAATTACTTTGTAACCAAAGAATGCTCACATTCGAGAGCCTGTAAAGCCATGTACATCTGCATTTGCAGTTCAGGATCCCAAAGTCACGGACTATAGAATAACATCTTATTTTATATAATAAGTAAAACCATATAAAACATAAAAGTGGGCAACTGATGTTATTCTACTTAAGTGAAAACATCGTGAAGGAGCCGCAGAGGCAGAGCTGGCCAGCCCTCCAAGGCAAATGCAAGGAGGCAGGGGGATACTGAGCGAGGCTTTGTCAATTCTGAAGTCATTCCCATCAGATCTTATACCAAATCGATTGTGGAGAATGAACTAGGCTATTACGTGAACTTCACACTGAAACACTAAAAGGTGAAATGAAATAAAGTGATAAAATGTGTTTTTACATAGAAAACAAACAAGTAGTGACCAAGAAAATTCTCCTCCTCTGATTCGGTCCTTCCTCTTGGTTATGCCATTTCAGATCTCACATGACATTTAACTCTTTAAAAATTTTTTTAAAAATATATTTTTATTGACTTCCGAGAGGGAGAGAGACAGAAACATCAATGATGAGAATCACTGACAGGCTGCCTCCTGCACGCCCCGCACTGGGGATCAAGCCAGCAACCCAGGCCTGTGCCCTGACTGGGAATTGAACCGTGACCTCCTGGCTTATAGGTCATAGGTCGATGCTCAACTACTCTGGCCGGGCTTGACTTTTTTTTTTTTTAATTTTGACACATTACAGTCTCAAGCCTGTGACCTGTCAGAGAGTTTAGCCGAGTTAGTATTTATTGCCACAGAGATAAGAGGATAATTCAGTTTTTCAAATATGATTTGGAAAAATGTCAGGGCAACCTATCCCCAATCTCAAATGGAGAGTGCCTTCAAAAAGTCCCACTCCCATGAGAAAAGGGGACGACCATCTGCGATTGACATTTAATGAATAAAAGAAGCTTTTGTCCCAAAATAATTCTATTTATAAATTCCACAGTGTAGATGTAAAAACCCAGTGACTCTTCACATTTCAAAATTCATTAAGCCTTGAGAATTGTGAATGCACCGCTTCACCGCTGGGTGAATTTTTGTTTGTTTACACCCTGGTCCTGTCTCCTGCTCTCAAAATGACTGGTTACTGGAAGCCAGCAAAAGAAAGGGCGTTTAGATTTTTCTCTGCAATAACAAGTAGCTGGCTAACAAACGAACCAAGAACTAAACTGGGTTCTAAAATTAAAAGACGAAATAATGAAGGAGGTTAGCAAGCCGAGCTAATACATTAAGATTCCTAGCTGGGGTTCAGGTCACGGGGTTAAGGTCACAGCCATCTATCTTTCAAGTTAAGGAGCAGGGCTGGCAGCTGCAGCACAGGGACTTTGGAGAAAGAAAGAGCTGGGTTTGAGTTTTGTCCTCTGCCCTCACTTGTGACGCCGGTGGAAATGCGTCCTACGCCTTTGAGTCTCACTTTCCTGAGTCATAAAGGGCTTAATAAAGAAGACCAATTTCACAGAGATGCTTTCAGGGTTAAGTGGATCACTGTGCTACAGTGTCTTATAAACTAGCATAAAACGATAAACTAGTCAATGATGTCAGCTGCCCTGGCCAGTGTGGCTCAGTTGGTTGGGTATCATCCCATGCGCCAAAAGGTTGCTGGTTGGATTCCTGGTCAGGGCACATGCCCGGGTTGCAGGCTCAACCCAATAGGGGGCATGCAGGAGGCAGCCAATCCATGTTTCATTCTCACTTCAATATTTCTCTTTCCTCCCTTCCTCTCTCTAAAAAAAAAAAAAAAAAAAAAAAAAAGAAAAAGAAAAAAAAATCAATACAAATATTCTTTTTTAAATGTTAGGTATTTTGAGTTCTGAATATTTCCCTGGAGGATGGAAAAATGTAAGATTTCCTAATGACAGTCCATTTCTATTGACACACACCTAAAGTAATTGAAAAAAAAACACACAAAAAAACCAAGACATTGATGAATTTTATGAAGAACTGAACCCATTCACATGCACACTTGAGGTAATTATTTTGAAAATGTTTGTTTAGTTATATAGCAGTGATATTAATGGTTTTTCTATAAGCTAGTTGGTAGGGAACCTGAACATAGTAAGGGGTGAATGTTGACTTTGGTAGACAATAACAATTATTATCGGCCTATCAAACTATGAAAATTAGTAAATACTTTTGGTAGAAAATTTGAGGTGCAGAAAGGAGAAAACTGGATTCATTTACTATAGCTTGAGAGGGTTTTTAAATTTATTTTTTCAAGAGCATTTTCCCATGTCATTAAATAAACAAAACCCTCATTTTAATGTACATATAATGAATCTAATAAATTTTGAAAACTATGTACAAGTTGCCTTCCCTCTTTGAATCTGTTTCCTTGTGCGCACCATGGTGATGGTAATAACCACCCAATGGCTTATTGTGAGGACCCCAAGAGGCGATGCTTGTGAGAAAGCTAGAATGGGAGCTAGAATGCAGTGTACAAATGTTAGCTATCATTCACTCTGTGAGGCCAGAAGCAGCAGGGAAAGGGCATGGGCTGGATTCTGGTGGGCAGGGGGGAAGCTTTGCCTGCTACTTTATAGCACTCTCTTACTTCAAGAGGAGGAATGGGTTTCCTAACTGTGTTTTGTTTAACTTATGAGTTAATATCGCTCCCACATAATTAGGATAAATCCTCCAAAAAAAGAAGTTAAAAGGCAAGTCAAGGTCTACAAATAGAGAAGAAAAGGGAAGAAGTGGGAAGATTTACATCAAATGGTCACCCCTTGTAAAGGATGAAGACATGTTAAATAGGATTCACTTGAAAATTTAAAATAGTCACAATTTAATTTCTTGAATGTTTTGAGATGTATTTTGCTTTAATATATTTTATTGATTTTTTACAGAGAGGAAGGGAGAGAGATAGAGAGTTAGAAACATCGATGAGAGAGAAACATCGATCAGCTGCCTCCAGCACATCTCCTACTGGGGATGTGCCCGCAACCCAGGTACATGCCCTTGACCGGAATCGAACCTGGGACCTTTCAGTCTGCAGGCCGACGCTCTATCCACTGAGCCAAACCGGTTTTGGCGAGATGTATTTTGCTTTAGACAGAATCAGAAAGCAGGGACCATCCTTCATACTACCCCTTCTCTTGCTATTTGTTTTTACTAAATTCAGTTGTCAAAAACTGACGGGGGTGGGGGTGGGGGGAATATTTTAATTTTGTAACTATGGGTGATTGTCTCAAAGAAAGTTTGATACTCTCAACAAATCTCTTGTTGGTATTCCTATCAGAGTAAAACATAGAAACACTTTAGGATGGTTTTTGTCTACTACCTGAGAGGTTATGCTTCAAAATGTTTAACTGTCAGAGAGCCACACACCCTGCATACCTATCTGCTTTATCTTGGCAAAGTTCAGGATGGCTGAAAACAATTCTCGTGTATCAAAAGTAAGCCATATGCATGCATTGGGTTGAATGACGGAAGAACTGAGTTCTAGGAACTAATTCTGCTGGTTTTGCTACCAATTTGGGCAATGACCAATAGCAAGCCACTTTAATCTTCTAAGCTTCAGTTTCCCTTTGGGTAAAATAAATTATATCATAGTTATTTAAATCTAACATTGTTTTTCTAAGTGTGAAATCCTTATTGCACATCTCAATTGCAATTATGTAAATCCTTCTTTTACATCATTTAAATTATTCATTAAGCAAATTTGAAAACTATGAATTTACTGATTTTATGAATGATTTAAACGATATAAAAGAATGATGTATGAATTTGTACAGATGAATTTGCTTACACTGCACGGTAAGTCCCATCCTGTCTTTATGAAGCTGCCTGCACTCATTTGTCATTTAAAACAGCATTTATCACAAGGTCCTGCCCCCCCACCTCGAGCATGCATCACATATAGTATTTCTGATTTATGTGGTCCTCGCTGACCTCTTCGAAATCTTGTCTGCATTTCTTTCATCACCACCATCCTTTCTTCTTTCAAATCTTCTTCTTTTAAGGAGACATAACCATGGGTTGCCAAGGTAAGCTGAAATTGGCTTCATTTCCTGAAATTACCACTTGGCTCCCATGAAGTCCCCTTATACTAATTCAATATCCTCTGCAGTTTGTGTAAAAAAAAAAAAAAGGTCATCCTGAAAGATAAAAACGATGACCGTTTTTTCTCCTTTTCTGAGTATTTCAGAAGAGAAAAGAAATTAAGGGATGCTAGTACATGAACAGGGAAAACCATGATGTTCTGAGCACCCGGGGTTTACATTCCCTCTGAGGAAATCTGACTTAGCCAGGACACTAGCAACTAGCAAACAATGGAGCCTCACACAGTTGGTGAGTCAACAGGCCTCTGCAGAGGCTAGTAAGCAGCCAACCACTGCTGGCGTGTGTGGTCCGGGGAGGAGGGCGGGGTTGAGAGCCGAGTCCTGTGTGACCCACTCCGCTGCCACAGCGTTTGGTCGTCAACGCGAGGAGCTCCTGTGAAGAATGCTTGGTATGTTGGCCAGGGATCAAATCAGTCAACGACTTGAAGACCGTTCGGCTTCCAACATGAACACTAATAAAAGCTAAGAACACGGGGTGGAGCAAAAACAGAGATAATGAGTCTCATTAAATGAGAACTCACTCACGGTCTGAATGGACGCTTGTGCCTGAAGAACTTTCCGAAGTAGATAGCAGGCAAAAAAATCCTCTGATGATTTCCTTATCTGCTACCATCACTTCACTACTTACCAAGTCACCTATATGACACATTCGGAACTCAACAACAGAGCTATCCTGATCTACGATGAAGAAAAGAAATGGCGAGCCCCAGTGTGGCTCAGTTGGTTGGGCATTGTCCCATACACCAAAAGGTCATCGGTTGGGTTCCTGGTCCTGGCAGATGCCCTGGTTTCTGGTTCAAATCCCCAGTAGAAGGCGAGCAGGAGGTGGTGGATGGATGTTTCTCTCTCTCCCTCCCGCTTCCTCTCCCTTTCTCCCTCTCTAAAAATCAATAAAAATGTATTTTTTAAAAAAAAAAAGAGAAGGAAAATGGTGAGATGAAACGTTTAGAAGGATCTTTAAAAAAAAGAAGAGTTAAAGGAGCTAAATGGAGGAGGTCCTGATATTTCTAAACAGCCAAAAGGGTTCTTCTGACTAGAAATTTGTTGCACTGGTTCAGACAAAAATGAGACTTCTTTGTGTATTTTTCATAGCATTGGATTTCACATAAGCCACTTCTGAGCAGTGGTGGCCAACACATACAGCAAGAAGCCCCAGACGAGGAGAGAAGAAAGCCACACTCCACCCTACACATGCACGTCCTCCTGGCTGGGCTCCTGGAGCCCTGCGGGTGTGCGGGTGTGCGGGTGTGCGCGAGGGAGGCTGCGGGCGGAGGGGAGGCTGCCAGCCCTGGTTTTACTGGTCCGGGAGCCACTGCGGACGGTCACCTCGGGAAGTCACCCGCGGTATTGCTGTCGGCAGGCTTTAGGTCGCTGCGTCTCCGGGTCCAGCTCCCATTCTTCATTATCCGAGACAGGCCTGGTCAGTTTCCTTTGGTTGAGATTCACTGGTCCTTATTCAAGGAAAACTCCCGGGTGTTTTCCCCAAGGAAGGTGGCAGTGGGATTCAAGTGCGTCCCTTTCATTGGATGCTAAGTGAACTGGCATGCTACGTCACAGGGAATTAGAGTCTTGCATTCCTCCACTTCCTGTTTCTTTTTCTTTCTTCAGACTATTTTACTTTAACCTTGCATGGTGTGGAATGAAATAGTGATGCCTTTTACAGTAATGCGTGTTCACATGGATGCTGCACAGACAGATCCCATGCTCCGTTATGCACCTTATAACTTGGCTCCTTCCACACTGTAAAAACGGTTTCTTGATATTTACTGTTTAAGAATATTTATAAGTTAAATTTGTTACTCTGAGTTTAAACTCACGGTTGAGTGAGTTTTAAAAATATTCATTGGAGATTTACTAATTTCTGTAAAATATGTATTAACGGTAGCTGGGAATTCAAGGTGCTGTGTTGTGTATTTTTTTTTTTTTAACAGATTCGGCTATTGTATTTCTAAGTTGTTATGCTCTGCCTCGTGTTTTCCTATGGTCTTTGTCAATACCCTAAGTGCATCACCTAATTTGAAACAGGCTTGCTGCTGTTTTCAACTATATTCATCTTGTGGGTTAAATATACGAGATAGAAATAACTGTACAAAATGTGAATTTCTAGGGCTAGACATTCCAAACCTGCCCATGGCAGCCAGGAATGTGAGTCAGTCTGGGCAGGAATGATAAACTTGGGCTCTTTAAAAGCACTAGTCAATGGCTGTGAATCCTGGACTTAGAAAACCGTCTGCTTCATTCATCTGAAAGCTGTGTGTGAGGACCAGTGATTTAAAGGCGCTGGGATGGAACGAACCCCAGCACAAATGCTTGCAGCGTGTGACAGGAGACCAGACCCCGAAAGTAAGTGATGCAGCAGGAAGTGGGGCTCACCTGGCCGGTCCTCGGCCAGCGGCCAGTCTTTGGTGTGGGCCCCTTTATTTTAGTTGGGAAGGAAACAGGAAGTGAGAGCGAGGGGACCACGTTTGGTCACATGGGAAGACAGTCCGATGGACCTGCAGAGGTGAAAACGGCGGAGCGCCCTGGGTCTGCTATGGCTGCCAGGCCAACCCACATTCCCTTTGGACAACCTCGCTGCCATGTGTCACACTGATACCCTGTGGGCAGCGTGATGGGGGGACAGGCTTTCAATACCTGAAGCTTCAGGTGACAGGCGGCTCCATGGCCGCCCTCACAATGAGGCTGGAGCACTGAAGGAGATACACTCTGCTCACACCGGCTGTCTTTTAGGGGAAAACAGTCACACCATAAAGCTGAAACGCTGTGGTCACAATACATCAATGAAGCACATTGCGCAGCATTTGTGCAACATCCCAAACCTTGGTTAAGGCAAGAATATATGATTGAAACAAACACATGAGCTACAGTCCGTGTTAGTCTTTTACCCAAAGGGGCTCTTAGTACTATTGCAAAGAACAGCTACTAGCTCTAGTTATATACTGTCTATCTTTTTTTTTTTTTAATATATTTTATTGATTTTTTACAGAGAGAAAGGGAGAGAGACAGAGAGTTAGAAACATCGATGAGAGAGAAACATCGATCAGCTGCCTCCTGCACATCTCCCACTGGGGATGCGCCCGCAACCCAGGCACACGCCCTTGACCGGAACCGAACCTGGGACCCTTCAGTCCGCAGGCCGATGCTCTATCCACTGAGCCAAACCGGCTTCGGCTATACTGTCTATCTTGCTATTGTTACATGCTGTTAAATAGAGGGACATGTAAATGCTCAAATGATGTTTCTCAAACCAAACACATGGTGGAACACCCGAGAGAGTAGTGCCTGGTGATACGCAGCAAATGCTAGCAGTGGGGCCAACGTTATTTCACGTGAGAGAAACAATATGGTTTCATGTAGCAAGTTTAGCCCATGATTCGTCTGCATTTCTAACTGTGCTGCCTCATTTCCTCACACAGAGGTGGTCTGGATAGAGTTAGATCCCTCAGGCAAGGACAAGTCGACCAGCTGAGGTTCATGATTCGGTGACGTGTCCAAGATGACCCAGTCAGCACTGTGAAGATCTAACCTGAGAATTCAGGGTTCTCACTCCAGACTCCATGGCCCCTCTCCCCTCACAGGTCCCCAAAGCTACGATTCAAACCCAGTCCAGCCACTGACCCTGCCCAAGGATTACACGTTGGTTGCAGCCTTCCCCACTGTCGCTGAGTTCTCCCTAGACCCTTGCTATTGTTACATGCTGTTTAATAGAGGGACACGTCAATTCCACAAAATACCACGGGCGGGCGCGCGGACAGTGCGATTGGAACTTCGTGGCCCATGCGCAGAAGTCGGTATTTTGTGGAAGAGCCACACTGAGGGGGCCAAAGAGCCGCATGTGGCTCGCGAGCCACGGTTTGCTGAGCCACAGTTTGCCGACCACTGCCCTAGACCAAGGAGGGGCCAGATGATTGATCTTACTGATGATTGATTGCAAAAGCCCGATGTCGGCATACCCGCAGGCTGAAGTCATTTTAAATTCTATCAGTTTACTCATCCCTGTAATGAAAGCCTGTGAAATCTACTACAGATCATAAAATCAAAGTGACCTGGCCATTCTGTCTTCCTTCAAAGAAATCATAGACTAGTGAAGAGACAAACAATAAAATGAATAATTATAATCAAGGACACTAATAATCTGTTTTTTGGTTTTTTTGTTTGGTTGGTTCTTTTGGTTTTTAGAAAAAGCAAAGATAAAACTCATACCATGATGGCTGGCGGTAAAAGAATAGCTAGTGCCGGCCACTGCTAAGCAGCACAGGAGAGCTCTGGCCCGCGGCTCAGCTGGGCGGGGCACCCTTCCCTTACCCCCCAAAGTTCCAGGATCGATTCCAGCTCAGGGCACATACCCAGGTTGTGTGTTGGATCCCTGGTCAGGGCACATGTGGGAGGCTGCTGGCTGATGTTTCTCTCTCACATCAATGTTTCCCTCTCTTCCTCTCTCTCTGAAATCAATAACTGTATCCTCATGGGAGGATATTTAAACAAACAAACAAACAAACAAACAAACACAGGAGAAAGTGTGGAGGGGCAGGCAGGGCCAGTCAGCATGCTGTGATGCACACCATCTTTTAATGACATTATTCTGATCATATAAAATAATGCCCATGTAGATTGTACAGTTGGGAAATTATCCTATATAATAAAAGCGTAGTTGCAAATTGTCTCCTTGACTGGGACTTATCCAGGAGTTCGACCAGGGGGAGGGGCTGGCCAGGGGAAGGGAGGGAGTACCTCGTTGGCAGCTGGCAGCCTCTGGGGACCCTACCAGTGCAAGAATTTTGTGCACTGGGCCTCTAGTATTTGGAATAATGCTTCGACACATGTCCTATTTTAACTGAATTCTATGTTAGCAAACAAAACACTCCACCTATCAATATGTTATTATAAAAATGGTATATGTGGCCCTAACCGGTTTGGCTCAGTGGATAGAGCATCAACCTACGGACTCAAGGGTCCCAGGTTCAATTCCGGTCAAGGGCATGTACCTTGGTTGCGGGCACATCCCCAGTAGGGAGTGTGCAGGAGGCAGCTGATCGATGTTTCTCTCACATTGATGTTTCTAACTCTCTATCCCTTTCCCTTCCTCTCTGTAAAAAGTCAATAAAATATATTAAAAAAAATGGTATATGTGATTCAGGCCCATCCAACGCTCAGTCAATGGGTAATAGCTGCAAGGGAGGCAGCTGGACAGCCTCAGTCTGAGGGATGAGGGGCTGTGGTCTTGCCACTGCAGCTGCTGGCAGTACGGCAGGGAGGTAAGATTAGTATGCAACAGCACAAACTATATATTACGTGTAATAAAAGCTACACGAGTCAAATGCCACGGGAGCTGGTCAGGGGGGCCATGACAGCCGCGGTGGCTACCAGGACAGGCATGTTCACGCAGGAAACAGGGACACTCCTCTACATCGCGAAACACATTCCCGAAACTCCCTTTGGTGAAAGAGTCTGAAGTAGGGCTCAGACAGCAGAATTCGGCTGTGATTTCCAACGGCAATGACTCTGACCTTGTGGGGATCGCCGTGAAAGGTCTCTTTTGTTCTTGGAGCTCTGAGGAACACCGAATGATGCTGTCAGGAGTCATTAGGCCCTGCAGGTCTCATATGCATTCAAATATGTCCTCTCCCGTGTACCTTGCTATTTCACATTCCCCAGCCTGTAATTTCTGACCTAAGTATATGGATTTTCAAATGACAGCTTGTAAAATAGCCCTTTCCTTATTTAAGGCGCAATTACGCTGCTCCAACTACCTAGGTCGCAGCCCAAACTCTCCTGCCGCTTTTGCCCCTCGAAGAGAAGGCAGCGGCCTCTGGGCTGAGAGAATCCCCTCTTTTAAGGCCCCGAGGCTCCGGTATTAATAGAATCCAAGCATTCCGCGGCGGAGGCTGAACTGGGAGTGGAGAAAGCCGTGTTGATTTCGGCTGTTTACTCTGATTTTTAGCAGGGGACGCGAACAAGGGCCCACAGTTCAGCCCCTGAAACTGTGGTCCAGGCTGCGAACCGCAGGGAAGTCCGCTGGCCGCCTGCAGAGCCAGGGAGCCGGCGCAGGGGTGTTCCTGACATTTTTCAAATGGCTTTCTACACAGAATCCTCTATTGCAGTCCTTGAAAGGGGTTCAGTAGTCGCAGAGGGAGCCTCGGAGGGGGGACGCGGCTGCTGCCAGGGCGGAGACAAGCAGCTGGTGGGAGGGATGGTGAAGGAGAAGAGAGGAGAGGGAGAGAAAGGACAGACTGGTGGAAAACATGACAAACGGCGTTTTTCATCCTCAGAATGACTCACGGGAGAGTTCACACAAAACCCAAATGCAGCAATTAATAAAGCGGGTTTTCTAAGATAAAAAAATAAAAGGGAAGATACGTAATCAACCCCAGTCCTGCGGTGTCCCTGTGAAAGGGTGCAGGTGAGTCTTCTGGCAGCATTCCGGCCCTAGAAGCACCAGCCCCCAGGACCCTTCCTCCGCACAGCCCAGCAAGTGTCTGGAGCTGCACATTTCGTAAGGGCTGAAGTGTGCTTTCAGGGGAGGCGTGGCCTGACATGACTTTCTGATGGCAATCATCGATTCTTGGAGAAGCAATGGGCACTCACATGCATAAAGAAGTTCCCTCTCCCATACAGATGTGATTTCTCCCTCTCGCCATGGCAGGGTTAGGGCTAGGGGTAGGGTCAGGGTTAGGTCTAGGGTTAGGGTCAGGGTTAGGGCTAGGGCTAAATTTAGGGTCAGGGTTAGGATTAGGGCTAGGGTTAGGGCTTAGGGTCAGGGTCAGGGTCAGGGTTATTTCAAGCCCCTTAAGTGAGTGGAACTTGATATACGGAATAGATAATACCCTATTCTGCAATGCTGGGAGTCTAGGTAGTGTAATGATGTTTCCTGAGAAGGCAGTCATTCATGGTTCCATTCCACAAATTCTTATGCATTGCCAGATACTCTTCTAGTTACTAGAGATGTGATAAGAAACAAACGAACAAGATTCCTATGCTCTAATGGGGGCCATTTAAAGCTATTTGACGGTTATCATAGAATAATTACAGAACTGCAATTGCATTGTCAGGGAGTAACAATGATGTAAGGCCAGCAGGGGAATTAGCCAAAACCCCTCAGTGACTCGCCCATAGGTCTTCCCAACGGCCTCTTGGCAGCGGAAAGGGGAGGAGCTGGGTTTTTAGCATTTGCCTATTTGGGTTCAATAAATGCCCCCACAATGGTCGATGCTTAGATGCCAAGTTTGGGGACCACAAAGTAAATCAGAGGTGAAGTCTCCCCCTCAGGGTGCTCGCAGGGCCCTTCATTCTAAGAATGTTAGAGTTTGGCCTCGTAGGAAAAGGAAAGCATTGAATTATTACCTGCCAGAAAGTATCAGTTTGTATTTTGAAAATATAACCGTTCTTTGGATAAATTCATTTTGAAGAGCATTTGAATGTGTGTGAAGAAACTAGTTCAGACAATGTTACTAATGTGCGTGTCAATTCCTTCTTTTATAAAATAAAGACAGTAACACTACCTCATCATAAGTGTTCTGAGATGAACTTATAAACATAAATTGTCCAGAAAGAGAGTCAGTACATAGTAAGTGCACAAGAAACTTTAAAAAACGTTTTCTCCTCTGTTTTCCCTCTTCCTCTTGTGATTTTCTTATTCTTGTTCAGCACAGGCGGAACCTGTGATGGAGGAGCCATTTGGGAGTGGCCACCCCACGCAGACGGTTTCAAGTCCCACCGTCTGGCCCTGGCCTGTCTGGCTCACTGGATAGAGCGTCGGGCTGAAGGGGCCCAGGCTCGATTTCGGACAAGGCCCACTGTCACTGCGCCAGAGTCCTTTAACATCCTCTTCGAAATCTCTTAACACTGGTCCCCATCGCTAAATAACCCCTCAGTTAAACTCCTGAGTTACCTCTTCTACGAATGCTATTTCTTTTCTGATGAGGCCTTAACTAATAAAATGGCAGGCAGGACGCTGATGGTAGAAAGCATTGCAGGTGACTCATCATCCTTGGGCGTCCACCTTTCGCTAGTGGACACGAAACCTCATCTCAGCTGGTTTGAAAGGCACATTATTTAAAAATAATTCCCCGAGTGTGCAAAAGTGGATCCCATGACCAACAGCAGCATGCGGGGTGGCCTTGCCTCCTGCTATTAGCTGGGAGCAGGGGCCCAGCTGCGGGCGGAGAGCGGGCGGACCACAATCCCGGGCCCAGCTGCGGACGGAGAGCGGGCGGACCACAATCCGGGGCCCAGCGCCCTCAGTGTGGGCTGGGCAGACAGGGAGGAGCTGAGCAGTGTGTTTGCTTACCTTGGCTGAGCGGAGGTGGGCACGGATGAAAACCCAGAAGCAAGCCCTCGGCTCTGCGGGGTCTTTGTCCCTGTGGACACCATGGAACTGGGCAGGACACTCCTGTAACCACAGAACTTAGCAGTCAGGGTCACAGGTCAACAGCAAAGCAAAGTCACAGGATTTAATGCTGTTCTTAGTAGGACCTTTATTTTGAGTTTACAATATCCACCTTAAACTCCCATCGATTAAAGCTATTTGGCATTACACAAAATGTTGTAATTATTTAAATAAACACTCAATGACCTAGCTGGGTTGGCTCAGTGGATAGAGCGTCGGACTCCAGACCGAAGGGTCCCAGGTTTGATTCCGGTCAGGGGTACATGCCTGTGTTGTGTGAGCTTGATCCCCAGTTGGGGGTGTGTGGGAGGCAGCAGAGCAATGATTCTCATTCATTATTGATGTTTCTATCTCTCCCTCTCCCTTCCTCTCTGAAATCAATTAAAAAGGGACATTAATAAATACTCAAAAAATGTTATTAAAGACTCCTCTCTAAATCATGTGGACCCTTAATTTTCAACATTTGATCTTTTTTTTTAAAATTATGATTCTTCAATGGCAAGCTCAGACTGCCGTTTTTTTAGACATTTTGGCAGACCTCCCAAAGTAAAAGCTATCGTTTTCCAGGACCATGGAGACATCAGCGTGATTTTATAAGGTGGTTTCATTCCACTAGAGCAGGTATGATGAGATAATGGCAGAGATATTAATGAAAGTGGAAATTTTCTTCAAATTTAATGTTACTGTATAATAAAAAGTTGTTTTATATATTTACTACAGGAAAATGTTAATTAATTCACAACCAATGCATTTTATATCAATGATGACAAATTTACAGATGACAAATTGACTATCAATGTTCTGAGAGTGTAGATTCATTTTTAATGGCTGCTTTTTACATTAATGGCAATTTTCAGTCAATTGACTAAATAGAAATGATTTATAAATATTTTTAAAAGCGAATTAGCTCATCGATGGTGATATTTAATTTAAGTAATATTGGACAAGTCAGCCAAAGTAGTTTTTAATAACATGATGTATTATTTCCCCCAACAATTTAAACATGTTCTTTTAGTCCATTACAAATCACAAAAGAAAATTAAAGTTTCACTTTCTCATATATTTTTCTCTGATTAATTTTTCACATGCCATAAAATTTACTATTTTAAAGGGTACAATTTAGTGGTTTTAGTATATTCGCAAGATTGTGCAACCATCACCATGATTTAATTCCAGAATATCTTCATCATTCCCAAAAGCAACCTCATACCCATTAACAGCCACTCTCCGCCCGCCTCCCCCAGCCTCTGACAACCACTGGTATACTTCCTGTCTCTGTGGATTTGCCTATTCAGGACATTTCCTATAAATGGAGTCATACTCGTATGTCTGGCTTCTTTCAGCTGATATAGCTTATGATTACTTCATCCCTTCTAATGGCTGAATGATAGTTCATTGCATGCACACACCACGTTTTGTTTATCCATCATCCATCACGTGATGGATGTTTGGGTTATTGCTACTGTTTGGCTACTATGAACCATGCTCCTATATATCTATGTGCAAGTTATTGTTTGGATATATGTTTCAGTTGTCTTGGGTAGCGATACCTAGGAGTCATTGTACCAGGTTATATGGAAAGTCTACATGTAACTTTTCAAGGAATCGCCAATCTTTTTTCCAAAGGGGCTGCACCTTGTTATATTCTGACCAATGATGGTGAGGGTTCCATTTCTCCATTCCCCTGTCAACACTTTCTATTTTCCATTGTTAGATTATAGCTATCTGATTAATTTGTAAAAATATATGTTTTTGTTTATTTCAGAGAGAGGAAGGAAGAGGGCGGCAGAGATAGGAAAAATCCCTGAGAGAGAAACATCAATCAACCGCCTCCTGCACAGTCCTTACTGGGGATGGATCCCAAAACCCCAGACAGGCCCAGACCGGACCGGAACCTAACAGGCAACCTCCTGGTGCATGGGGCTTGGGGCAACGCTCACCCACTGAGCAACACTGGCCGGGCCAGCTGATTAATTTTTTTACTTTCATGACTTCCAAAGAAGAATTGACAAAACGTGCAAGTGGGAGGATGAGAGAAGTAAAATATGACTCTTCTAAGAGGCCAGTCTGGTGCTTCAACCCAAAACGGAAACAAAACAATAAAAATCCAAGACGCACCAGAGCCCATACAGTTGATCCAAACTCTGCGTCACCAGATTCGGAAAGCCAGAGGTGTCTTCGGGGTGCGCGCCTGCCGAGCGTTCTCCTGCATTGCGCAGTCACACGCCACCTGCCATGCGGTGCAGCCACTGTGTCCCGCCCCAGGACTCTGCACGCCAGACACTGCACACACCTCTGCCTTCCGACTGCTCCCTCCTCAGAAACACTCATTCCTCCTCACAGATTCCATCGGAGCCCACATTCCTCCTCTAATCTCGCCTCTACTCATCTGACTTTGAAGTGGAGCGTTCTCATTTTTAGGCTTTGGCACTTTCAAGGAGATATTTTGGCCACATCCAACTATTTCTTTTCAATACAGCAATGCTTTTCGTAAATGAAAAAATAGGTTTAGAAGTTTTTTTAATCAATATCATTTATTATGGGGAGTGAAGACATTATATTTTAGTGGCGTTACTTGCATCCATATTTAGGCAAGGGGTGTCAGCGAAAGTTGGCAGGAGCCACATGGGGGACACACCCACAGGAATAAACCTCACTAGAGCAGCATGGGGGACTGCTCCTCTCTTCTACCCACACTGAACACCAGAAGTTCAAGTGTTTCTAATGCTCCTGTCTGTTAGGGCATCCAAAAGTATTCTTTATTAATATTCTCTGATTAAACATGCATTATGAAGCAAACTATCCATGTTGCAGAACAGTTCATTATAATTCTCAGATTCCTTGACTACAATTGAATGACATTTAAACAATAATCCTTATAAGATTCATTTTATATATTCAATGACTGTGAGATGGTAACTTTTTAGAAATGTAGGAAATCTCAAAATCAGAAGCGATTCCCTTCCTTCCTGTTTGCATTATCTGCAAATCGCTGACATAACTGCTCTCTGTTCTTGCTGTCCATACTTATTTTTACATTTCCTTGGCATATATCTTGCTCGCTTTCTCTCCCTCTCTGGAGCATTAAGAATTTAATGCTCTTGACCTTTTAGAGGAAAAAAACCAGCTACCATGTTAATACTCATTCAATAAACTCCCTGTTTGTGTGAAATAATTCATTGTAGTGTGTGTGTGTGATAAACTTCAGACATTATGGATGATGGTGCAACCCCATGTTTCATCTTTTTTCCTGTTTAGCCCCAATATTCCCACTATGTTGAAGCCACTTTGAACTTTTTCCAGCTATGGCGTCATAAGGCCATTAACTTTGAATTCATCATATAACTACAACTATATAAGTGAGAAAAAAAATGAGGGTAGTAATATCTGAAATAAAAACAAAGTAAAAATGTACATGAAATATTGGGATGAAATTGGGGAGAGAAAAAAACCATAAATACTTGATTGGAACTACAAGTGAAACAATAAAGAATCCAGGATTCCTGCAAGGTTTTTAACCTAAACAACAGGAAGTATGCAGATGCCAGTCACTGGTACACGGGTCCTAGAAGGGGAAGAACATTAGGGAAGAGAGGCGAGGGATTCTCCTACTTGAGGCAGAGGTGTTGACAGCATAATCAGCAGGATGTGGAAAACTTGACTCTAGGTTTAGGAGTGGGTAGACCTCCAGAGAAGTGTTCAAGTGTCATCATTATGGATCCAATTGATGTAAAAAGACAGAGTCGTAAGTAGAGACGGTTGGAGCAGATGTCTCCAAGTTATTTTGTTCCCTCGAGAATTTTGAATTTCTAGTGAAGACTGTGGACCCCACCTTAGAATTCTGATTTTACCTACATAAAAGAAAAGGTGTGGGATTAAAATGAAGACCACTTTGTTGGAAACAGAGCTATCAAAGTAACTTAGAGTGTGATATGCTAATGTAAGGGCTTGCTTATTAATGCAGTAGATAACAAGATGTAGTGGTGCATGTAATAACTGCGATGATTTCAATGTAATGACGACTCTAAACAATATCTAAGGCCAGAAGAACCGTAGTAATTGGATATAAACCAGCTGTGTTTCCCAGTGGCGCCAAAGCCAGCACATCTCTAACGATCATAGAGCCCAGCAAAACGCTCCTGTACCACCTTGAGCAAGTCACTTCCCGCCTCTGCGCGCCAGTCTCTTCCTTAGCCCTCACAGGGTTACTGTGAGGGGTTAACTGTGTGAGTGTTTGCAGGACGGCCTGGTGAATGCTAAGCACGATATTAGGAGTACTTATCACATAAGTGTGGCCAAGTAAACCCGCCTTGCAGACTGAGCCATGCCATTTGTTTCAGCCTGCCTGTATCTTAAAGGTCTTCTGAGCCAGTGAAAGAGACAGATGTTGAGTGGATAGAAAGATAGAAAAAAGAAGAGGAAAACTAGGAGAATGCAAGTCACCATGAGATGAGTTTCAAAGGGACACAGTTCAGAGGAAGAGGCTGCTTGGAGGTCAAGGATGGAGACTGAGAGCAGATATCTGGGCCGAGATTGGCAGTCAGTACATTATCGGTACCTCCTGGAGAGGGCCTGCTAGGTGGGTAGAAGCAGATGCCAGACATGAAGCTATTTGCCAAACAGACTGGTAGTGCACAAAGACAGTGAACTGGATGACTTTCTTCAATAGTTAGCCCATGAGAGAAAAAAGATTGAAAGTTTATCAGATTGAACGGAACTGACCTGAGCACCATGGGAGGTACAGTAGAGAGAGAGTCTGTGAGGAGAGAAAGGGTGGAAATTGTAAAAGAATTGTTTTGTAGAAGTTCTCTCTGTATTCTGGCTATTAATTTCTTAGCAGGCACATGGTTTGAAAATATTACTCCCATTCCATAGTTCATCTTTTCACTTTGCTGAGTGCATCTTTTGCTCTGCAGAATCCTTTTAGTTTGATGTCGTCCCATGTGTTTATTTTGTTGCTTGTGCTTTTGGTGTGATTTCCAAAAGATCATTACTAAGACCCATGTCCAGGAGCTTTTTTCCTGTTTCTTCTAGGATTCTGAATGTTTTAAGGGCTTCTTTTTGTTTATTTGCACACACATATTGAAGATCTGGCACATCAATGATATTGAGCAATTTTTTGTTTTTAATAAATGCCTTTTATTTTCTGGAAGTACCATGTGTTTGAGAAAAGTCCCCCCTGACCTTGGGCTTTGATTCAAGTTGAAGCATCCATCCCAATTCTGGCAAAGACAATTTTGTTACAAGCAAATCAATTCTGTCTTCCATTTCCTCACATGGTCTCCATCATTTATCCTTCTCTTTACATCTCATTTATTTCCTGTTGGTGGCCTACAATTATCCCTGTAACTTGGCCCTTGCTTTTCTTCTTCTTACTGAGCCCTTGCCATAATTGTCCTTGAGTGCAATTCTATTTTTGATGGGCATCGTGTTTTGCTTACTGTCCTGCCCCATGCAATTCCAAGTGTCCTCAGGAGCTCAGCCCAGGGTAAGGCAATCTACTTAATGAATGTTTCTAATGGATCAACACTGGGTCTGGCAACAAACATAAAAAATGAGCAGGGAGAAAAAAGATTATGTGTAGCTATTACGGGGAGGAATGACCCACTCTAGCGCAGAGAAAGCCTACAACGTGAAGGAGTCAAGAGGTACATAAAGTTGGGTAGAAGTTGAGATGTGTCAAAAGATGTGATCTTTTATAAGATTTCATGTAGGTGGACGACCTAATTGCGACTTCCTTTGAACAATTATTGAACAACCAGTATAATCCATGGCTGCCAGGAGGAGAAAAAAGAATAGGTTCAATAAGGAGATCAAATTTTAGATCAACACAGAAGCAACAGGCCTAGATTTTGACCTTTCAAAAGTAATTTTACAAAGGTAGTTCAGTTCATCATGCATGTATGTTTGTTGGGGATTCTGCATGATAGGAGACCTACTCTGTGTAGAGTATCGTGTTTGTGCCTTTCACTTATCATTCTTGACTATGTGCACGGGAATACATGCAGACTATTTCTTCAGGGATCTGTTTCATTTAACAAGCTCCCAGCTTGTCCTTGCTACGTGGCAGGCACTCCTTTAAGTGCCTTACCAACGCTAACTTATTAAATCATATGACTTAGAATTTAAATTTATTTTTCCTGGCAGTGTATGTGAGGATCCCAGACAGTAACTCTTCTGGAACATTTCTGTTAATTGATTTAAACCAAACATACTAAAAATAAATATACTTAAGTAACAATCAAATGCTGCCGTGGTGGACTATTGGTATTTATCCACATTAGCAAGCTCTTTGAATCTCTCTTGGCACACACAAAAAAGGACACACGTGAATAGATTCACTATTTATTCATGGCTGCAGGCATACCTTCATTTATTCAAGAAACTTTTACTGAGTGTGTGCTATGTACAGCTATGTGTTCAGTGATTTTTTTTCGAAGAAGAAGAAGAAGAAGAAGAAGAAGAAGAAGAAGAAGAAGAAGAAGAAGAAGAAGAAGAAGAAGAAGAAGAAGAAGAAGAAGAAGAAGAAGAAGAAGAAGAAGAAGAAGAAGAAGAAGAAGAAGAAGAAGAAGAAGAAGAAGAAGAAGAAGAAGAAGAAGAAGAAGAAGAAGAAGAAGAAGAAGAAGAAGAAGAAGAAGAAGAAGAAGAAGAAGAAGAAGAAGAAGAAGAAGAAGAAGAAGAAGAAGAAGAAGAAGAAGAAGAAGAAGAAGAAGAAGAAGAAGAAGAAGGGGAGGTGGAGGAGGAGGAGGAGGAGGAGGAGGAGGAGGAGGAGGAGGAGGAGGAGGAGGAGGAGGAGGAAGCAGCAGCAGCAGCAGGAGCAGCAGCAACAGAAGCAGCTCATATAGCCCTGGCCAGGTAACTCAGTTAGTTAGAGCATCATCCCAATACGCTAAGGTTGAGGGTTTGATCTCCAGTCAAGGCACATATAAGAATCAACCAAGCCCTAACTGGTTTGGCTCAGAGGATAGGGCATCGGCCTGTAGACTCCAGGGTCCCAGGTTCGATTCCGATCAAGGGCATGTACCCTGGTTGCGGGCACATCCCAGTAGGGGGCGTGCAAGAGGCAGCTGATCAATGTTTCTCTCTCATCGATGTTTCTAACTCTCTATCCCTCTCTCCTCCTCTCTGTCAAAAATCAATAAAAAATACATTAAAAAAAAAAAAGAATCAACCAATGAAGGCCTGGATGGATGGAACAACAAATCTCTTCTCAATCTCCTCTCCTCTCCTCTTCTCTCCTCTCCTCTCCTTTCCTCTCCTCTCCTCCCCTCCCCTCCCCTCTTCTCTCTCTCTCTCTCTCTCTCTCTCTCTCTCTCCTCCCCCCGCCTTCTTTCTCTCTCTCAAATAATTTTTTTAAATTATAAAGCAGATATAAGTAGGATAACTTCACATTCAAAAAGCTTATAAACTGGGGACGTATGTTGAGGCAAAAAATTCAGATAATAAACCAACTAATAACATGAACTACATGGAAGGGTGGAAACACACACCGCCCTGTAATAAACATGGAAGCAGTGCCCGGTGGACTGTGTACGACCACAGAGGAGAGCACTCGGGCTGAAGAGGCTCCATGTTGGCGATGGACGTCCGTACCATCTTCCAGGCCAAGAGGGTGTAGAACACGGACGGACTTCAGCTGGCCTCGTGTCCCTGGGCTAAAGGGACGTGCTAACAATTGTCAGGGGAAAACCGTTCGCTAAATATTGAGAAAACGCGACCTCTCCAGTTAAAGGAAACTTTGTCCACCAGTTTCCAGCTGCAAAATCGTCTACCAGTTCCACATTTTTTTGTTTGTTTTACTGTTTCTGAACTTTGATGGCTCTAAGGGCTAGAAATCTATTTCATCTCCAGCTGGCAATACAGCTCTGCCCGTTTTCCAAGTTGGACGCCATGCTCCTCCCTAACGAGTCTACCACAGCTCATTCTCCCGAGCTTCTCCCTGGACCAGAAATCCACTCTGAGCGGGAGGCCCAGCAGGCACCATGGCTCTCGGTCCTCGGGCAGAGCTTTCTCAGCAGTTACTACTTTCTTTCTGTTCCAAGAGAGAAGTGTCTTGAAAAAGTAAATAAAAGATGAGCTTTGAAAGCCAGCTAACCTTGTTTTCTCCTCTCTACTCTGTCACCATGGAAACACCGACTGTTCTCAGAGGGATGGGGGATACACAGGCAGGAGATCCCACACTTTAGCCCGGCAAAACCAGGAGCAGCACTTTGCTTTCAAATAGTGCCTCTCGCTGATAGCAATATTGGCTGATCTAAAATATTAAAACTACTAACAGCCCGACTGGTGGGGCTCGGGGGTTGAGCATAGACCCGTGCTCCAAGAGGTCACCACTTAGATTCCGGGTCAGAGCACATGCCTGGGTTTTGGGCTTGATCCCCAGTGGGGGGCGTGCAGAAGGCAGTTGATCCATGCTTTTCTCTCACTGATGTTTCTCTCTCTCTCTCTTCCTCTCTTTCAAATCAATAAAAGCATATTTTAAAAAACAAAACACTACTAATAAGTAAATTTTTGAATGGAGAAGTTGTAAGTGGTCAGCTGGGTTGCAAGTTCTGAAATTTTCTCACATACGCTGCTCTTACAACAACAACGTGTGAAGGAAAAGTTTCTCCGATGCTTCCATTCCATATGAGCAGCTCTGATAGGCACAACTTTCAAAAACAGGCTGAAAATGGCATCGAAATAAACGTGTCATGAAAAGCTAGTTAAAAATAGATAACCGTAGCTTCGTTTGAAGAAGTAAGATGGTGTTTGTATTTGCTTGTATTTACCATAACGGAGTACAGATCTCTAGTTGGTGAGAGTGGGAGAAGTGAATTCACACGCTCTCTGTGTACAGTTCTTTGCTTGCTCAGTGCCCAGTATAAATGGCCTTGGTCACATTATGCCATTTGCAGCCCACATGGCAGTTAAACGGATAGAGAGAGAGGAGGTCAGAAACACTGGCTGGCAGCCGGCCTGGGTCTGGACATGGAATGTCCTCTTGGAGGCCTGGGAGCCATACACTGTGGCTCCTGATTTTTCTAGGACTTTCTATGCACTTGTCTTCCTTATGGAGCCCAGAGAACGTTTCTCTACTTTTTTGCACATGAGACCAAAGGTAGAAGACGGAATATGCCATGCTCACCTTAGCCGTGTCAGGCTCCGGAGATCTGATTCTTTAAACCAGGCCTGGCAAAGAACCAGGTATTGATTAAAAAGCAAAACAAAAACAAACCGCCACCCCCCTCAAATCAACCTGAATTTCACAGATTCGTGCCAAGTGATGTTTTCATGATCACACAGCTACTAATCAATAGAACAAAATGTTAGGCTTCGTTGTCATACCCACTGGGGAGACGGCGAATGAGAAACATTTAAAAATACAGAGACAGAAATAGAAAGAGAGAGAAAGTGAGTCAGATGGGGGGGGGGGCACCAAGGTTCTAAGATTGCTCGGACAAGTGTCGAATGAAGCCAGGCACTGAAAGGGGCCTGGAGTGTTTGGTCGGGGCCCATGCATGTGGGAGAACAGTACACCCAGGCAGCACGGAGATTCAGGAGGATGTGCGTTTTTTATTAGACATTTGCAATATTTTGGCGATTCTTTACCTTATCCACGTCTTGGTAGGAGTCAAAAGCCATCTCTCTTCAGAAAAGCTGGCAGCCCTTTCCCAGCTAGGATACAGCATGGGACCGGCTCCATCCACCAGCCACCCAACTGAGACTCACATGTGGGCTCCTCATCGCCCTCTCTCTCAATCTCTCTCGCTCTCTCTCTCTCTCTCTCTCTCTCTCCCTCTCTCTCTCGTAGCTGCAGTAGCAATTTCTCCAAGGCCAAGTTCCTTGCGCAGAAGGTTTTGTGATTTGTTTTGTAGTCGGAGCTCACATTCCTTGGATCTTTGTGGGAATGGTTGGAGGCCTGGGGAAAGCATGTGCTCCTGCGAGAGGTTACAGCACAGACTGTTTTCACAGGCACAGCCTTGGCCATAACACTCCGGGAACTGCCCACAAACCCATTCGCCTGGTCTGTTCAATCAGGCCCTAACGAGGCTTGTATTTAAAGGGCCATTCACGTGTCTTTTGGGCCTGTGTGGTCTATGGTGCTGGTTGGCGATCCTTGTTAGAGGTCTAGGATTAGGCTTGTTTAATGATTTGCAAGGTGGGAATGAAAGGAATACTAGGCAAGGGGAAACTATGGCTGCCAAATAAGCACTTTCTGGTCCTTCATGGCATCAGATGCTTAGCTGCAGCCTTTTCTCCATTTGGTACATTGAATAGACATTTTTCCCCTTCAGCGTGACTTCAAATTGAGTCGAATGTAACTTCTGGAGTTATCTGCACATTCATTATGAATCAGAAACCACAAATTCATGTTTCAGCCTCTCCCGAGAAACTCCTTTGGTATTCATCTTTTGGAGAATGAATGTAAAACTGATTTCGGTTGAGTGTTGACCCATGAACCAGGAGGTCATGGTTCGATTCCTGGTCAGGGCACACACCCAGATTGCGGGCTCGATCCCCAGTGTGGGCATGCAGGAGGCATTCAATCAATGATTCTCTCTTATTGATGTTTCTATCTCTCCCTCTCCTTTCTTCTCTGAAATCAATTATATATATATATATATATATATATATATATATATATATATATATATATATATATGAATTGATTTGGGGTATGTGCTTATGAATGGAATTGCTGCATCCTATGGTGTCTTAATTGGGAAGCTTTCCAAAGTGGTTGCACCAATTCACACCCAAGTGGGTGGGTGCTAGCTCAGTCACACCACGCCTTTACAGACATTTAGCAGACACCCCGCTCCCTTTCCATCCTCCTAGCTCAGGCTCCATTAAACCCCTCCCAGGATGGGAAAAGCTTCAGGATTAGTGAACATGTGGAGATCCCAGGAGAGAGGTGCATGGGGGGGGGGGGGCATGGAAGCTCCGCCCCCTTGCTCCATCCCTGCCTGTGCATCTCTCCCATCCAGCTGTTCCAAACTTATACCTTTTATAATAAACAGATAACCTAGTAAGTAAAATATTCTGAGAGTTCTGTGAGCCAGTCTAGCAAAGTAATTGACTCCAAAGAGGGTGTCAATGGAACCCATAGCCTCGAGCCTGCTAAGGTCAGAAGCACAGGCAGCCTGGTGATGTGAGGGTGGTGGGAGCCGCCTGCGGGACTGAGCTCCAATCTCGATCTCAGGACTCCGACGCTGCCTGCAGGCAGGTGGTGGCAGGACTGAGCTGAATCTAGGACAGCTGGTGTCTGAGCATTGCTGGGTGGGGTGGGGAACTCTCCCCAGCACAGTGGCATCGGTGACCAGGACAATAGCAGGTAAGACTTTTGCCCGAGTTGGACCTTGTATCCTGTAGCATCCAATGATTCAGAATTGTTCCTCATTCAAATAAAAAATCGCAACTTCAAATCATCGATTCCATTAATTTAATAGATTAAAAAACAAAAAAACAAAAACAAGCCAGACAATGCAAATCCTCTCTTATAAAACCCCATGGATTTCAGAAGCTTTTCACTGATTTTTAACTTACCTTATCTAAATATTGTATGTGTCCCACAGGAATAGAACTTGATGGAAGCAAACTAACATTTTTTGAGCATTTATGGCCCACCATACATTATCATTAGCGGGGTGTCTGCTAAATGTAACTACTGTGTATGTCAAACTACTCTAGGGGCTCAGCTCTGTTACCTAGCTCACTCCTCTCCCCACCCTAAGACACCCGCAGGTTAACACATTCAGACAGGGGGAGACAGACCCAGGGACGCTAAGGCAGTCCCACTTAAAGATAAGTTACTGCGGAAAGGCAGGCTCTTCCTCTACAGAGCTCATTTTTCTGTCCCTGGAACCCAGAGCAGTGACAGGGAAATAGAGGACCCGCACTAAATAGTATTGAATAAATGAACGTGAGTAAGTGGCCTTGTCCAAAGTGATGCTTAAGATGGAATCACGATGAAATCCAAAGTTATTAACTTGTTGCCTCCAAGGCTTTCTCATGACCCCATCTCATAGCAGGTACACCCTGCGATGCTATGTCATACGTCAGATCGTATCATCACTTCCTATCCTATCAGATCATACATCATATTACAGTATATTTTAGAAACATTCACTTTGACTTGTATAATCCCCTCCCAACTCCAAATCGCTCTCCTTCACTGTCCTCTAGACACATTACTGAAGAACACGAACGCTTTCTGAACGGCGATCAGTGCCAGGTGGGGTGGCTTCTCCTAACCACAACATCGTCAGGAACAAAACTTGCACCGTAATTTTCCCTCAAATGACATCACGGGATTTTCTCCCCAAAGCATACATATCTTTGGACGAGGGAGGCAACCCGAAGAGAACATAAATGTAGGGAAATTACACAGTGCACTTGGGAAGGGTTGTATTCAGCACATTCTGAGCCCACATCTGCCTCTCAGATGTCCTCGCACAATATCTATGGCTCTTTAATGATTGGGTGTCCAAATATAAAATAACTTGAAAAAACTGACTTACCATTAAAACTCTTCGAAATTCCATGGAAATGAACAATATTTTACTTCGGATGTGATCAGATTAGTATAATTTTATTTTCAAAATGGAATGAAAATGTATTCTAGGTGATTTACACTGACCTTAAAAACTTCTCCGAAGTCAAACGTGAAAACCGTCTCTGTAACTAAGGCCTCCCATAAGCTAAGCTCTAGCTTTGGGCACACTTGGTGGAGAAGGCGCCCCTCTCTGAGTGTTAACCCTCATGGCAACACTCCGTGAGGAGTGAATAAATGGGGGGAGCAGGGCAAATAGCAGGCCTCCCCAGGCTGTCTCCTCAATTACTGTTTCCAGGATGGTCCTTAAACTAAAAGCATCAGCATCTCCTCATGACCAGCGCTTCTCACACTAGAACAGCGGTTCTCAACCTGTGGGTCGCGACCCCTTTGGCGGTGGAACGACCCTTTCACAGGGGTCGCCTAAGACCATCAAGCATATCAGATATTTACATGACGATCCATAACAGTAGCAACATGACAGTTATGAAGTAGCAACGAAAATAATTTTATGGTTGGGTCACAACATGAGGAACTGTATTTAAAGGGCCAGAAGGTTGAGAACCACTGCCCTAGAATGCGTTTATGACCCAACGTGATTCAGGAGGTGGGTCTGGCATGGAACTGAGATTCTGTCTTTGCAATAAGCTTCCAGGTGGAGCTGAACCTGCAGGCCCGTGGGTCACACCGAGCGGCCCGGGCTCTAGATGGTCAAGGGTAACTTCTGTGTATGTTGAACTTCAGCCTCCCCACAACGATGTATTTTATGATGCGTACTCTTCTGTATGTCTGGACAGTAATTTGGGAACAGCAAATATGTACTGAATATACATCTGTGAGGTAAAATTTAGAAGTAAAATCATGTGACAGAAAAGAACTGAATAACTGATAAAGTTTTTTGAAGCATGAAAATCAGAATTTCATCAGACTACCGAGAAGGGAAATGTATGTATGCAATGAAAAATGGCACATGTTTTGTTGATTTAATTCAACTTTTCACTTGATAGCCACATCTTGCTGATGAGGAAAGAAATGATGGTTTCATGGAGAGCTTGAAAGGAAACACTCACTTTCAACTGTGTATAAACCGCTTATTCTTTTTCACAAGGGAAAAATAGTCAAATCAGGATTTTTACAGTTATTAAGTTGTCAAAAATTTTGAAATCTCGATCTCAATGCATTAGGATTGTGCAACTGTTTTTGACAATTCCCCACTTTGAATGAAATGCTGTTTTTATGATCTGATTGATTTAATGCCTGGTAGGTGTGGCATATCCTGAATGGGCAGCATTTTGAAAATGGAATATTGCTATGTCAATAAAATATTTGCAACAGATGCATGTGCAAGAAGCTTTAGAGCTTTGAGAACTGCGAGAGTCCTTGGCAGTCATCTGGTACAACCCCTTTATTTTATAAAGGAAAAATCAAAGGTCAATGAAGCTGGGGAATTAGCCTGGGTCCCGCCCAGCTAGTTAGAAACAGGGCTAGGGCTAGAGCCCACAGCTCTTGATGCCTGAGTGTTCCTGTTTTTTCCATAATAGTTTGAATTTTCAGCTTGTTTATGTGAGTTTGTGTTTTCTAAAGCCCAGAGAATAATAATGGTGATGATGAAGATGTCTGTAGCTTATAAAGGTCCACCTAGAATGATTTATTTTCTGATTTTTTTTTCTGTTTAAACACAATTAAAATATTTACTGAAGGATACACATTGACTGTGATTAGAAACAAGAAACAGTTTTGATTGCAAGTTATCCAATAAGGACAGATGGATTCACTGGAAGAAATGTACCTTAAAAATGAGAAAGTAGGGGGCCTAAATTAAAAAGCAGAAATTCAATGCACTTATTTAAAATATGGATTTTCCTTTCTTTGTGTTTGTACTGTCATCATTAAAATAGTTTTGACAATATGATGACTCTGTGCTCCTCACTGGCCCCTCATAGCCGGGAAGCCAGCCCTTGCCCAGTATCCCACCCTATTCCTAAGGACTGGGCTTGCTCCTTCCCATTAGCCTGGCTAATGTGGCCAGAGACTGAGACTCAGGTGTACCTCATTAAGCAGAATTTATGCAAGAGCTGGCCTGCTCACAGCCTGGCTTTGTGGTTAAAAGTTCTCCAGCACCAAATTGCTCTCCTGGCTGAAGTTCAGGGCAGCTCAGCTCTGGGTGCAAGTCCAGAGCAGGGGGTTGCCATGGGCTGAGGCTCCGAGTTCGGCAGAAATGGAAGAAGCCCAGAAAATCCATTTGGCTCTGAGGTCAGGCCTTTTCAACAGCAGCTGCCCATTCCTGGGGCGATGCCTCGGGCAATTCCACCCAAGGTTAGGTTCATTAAGAGGTCCCACAGCAAAAAGAATTACCTTGAGCCTTAACTATAACAGCTTTTAAGTTTTTCTAAGGACTTTGTTTTTTAGGGAAGTTTAAGGTTTTCAGTAAAATTGCAGAGATTTATCAGATATCGCCCTGACCACCCAACATGCATAGTCCCTCCCATTATCAAGGTCATTCATGGGGGGGGGGGGAGGTTACATTGGTTATAACTGATGAACCTACACTGGCACCATTATCCCCCAAAGCCCATGGTTTGCCGTAGGGTCCATAACTGCTGTTGCACATTTGTGTAAATCTAGACTATCATGTACCCATCATCATGGTCTTATACACTGCCCTAACAAGCCTCTGTGTCCTGCCAGTTCCTCTCTCACCCCACCCTCTGGAAACCTGTGATCTTTTTACTACCTCCCTAGTTTCACCTTTTCCACAATATCATAGTTGAAATCCTGCAAGATAAGGCCTTCTCAGATTGGCTTCTTTCCATGGCTTGATAGCTTAGTTCTTTTTAGTGATGAATAATATTCCATTGTCTGGGTGGACCATGGTTTATGTATCCATTCACTCACTGAAGGACATCTTGATTGCTTCCAAGTTTTGGTAACAATAAAAAAGTTGCTATACACATCCATGTGCAGGGTTTTACTTTTGGGAACATAAATTTTCAACTTCTTTGGATAAATACCGAGGAGTGTGATTGCTGAATCACATGGTAAGAGTGTGTGTAGTTGTGTGAGAAATTGCCAAATGCTTTTCACCAGCAAAGAAAGAGAGCCCCGGTCGTGCCCCATCCTCACCAGCATTTGCTGTTGTCAGTGGGTTCTGGCCAATCTAATGGGTGCATAGTGGTATCTCATTGTTTTAATTTGCATTTCCCTGGTAGCAAATGGTGTGGAACACCTTTTTATAAGCTTATTTGCCATTGGTATAGCTTCTCGGGCAAAGCATTTGTAAAGATTGTGGCCCATTTTATAACGGAGTTGTTTCTTTTCTTAATGTTGAATTATAAGAGTTTTGTGTGTGTGTATATTTTTGATAACAGTCCTCTACTAGATGTATCTTTTGCAAATATTTTCTTGACACCTGTGGCTTGTATTCCCATACTCTGCACATTGTCTTATCACAGAGAAGACGCTCTTAATTTTAATGAAGTCCACCTTATAGTTTCTTTCATGGTTTATGCCTTTGATGTTTTATCTACAAAGTCATTATCATATCCAAGGATTTCTCCTAGGTTATCTTCCAGGAGTTTTATGGTTTTGCATTTTACATTTACGTCTGTGATCTTATTTTATTTCATTTTTGTGGAGGGTGTAAGGTCTGTGTCGAGAGACATTCCTTTGCATGTGGATGTCCAGTTGTTCCAGAAGCATTTGTGGAAGAGGCTGCCTTTGCTCCTTTGTCAAGGCCAGTTTACTGTGGCATGTGTTACAGTGTGGGGAAGCTCGGGACTTGGTTGGAAAGTCTGTAGGGAGGATTCTCCAAAAGGCCGGGGGCCCCTAGTGGGCCCTGCTGAAAGCAGCAGCTCCTGCCTTGACTTTTCCAAACAAGTCTGAGCCCCCGGGTGTTTTACTGGAATCTCTCTGTTTAGTCTTTAGACCCAACCTTGTAGAAGCATGTGCTTTCTCAAGGATGCTTGCCCTGCTGAAAGTATCTAATAGTTAATTTTAGTTCAAGCTGTTGCTACAATAAAAGCCTAAGGAGGCAGGCGAACAGGGCTGCTAGGTTGCTATAGTCGAGCAGTCCCTTAGCCTCTCTTTCACAGAAACGTGTGTCAGAGTCATCCATTCACCCATTGCCCAGGCCTGCTGGCCAGTCCCAGCATTAAAGAACAGATTTTTAAATTTGCCTTTAATTTTTTCAAGCATGTCTACAATTGTAGGTCTGAATAAATCCCAGCATAAACTATTCACTGCGCTCAAATCTAGCCTTTCCTAAGACAATGTCAAGGGGAAGACACCAGTCCAGAATCTGTCTTCCTACAGATTATCTTTTGCACATGGGGTGTGCCGCCTGACCATCCATTATAGCAAACCTCAATGGGCACCACCCTGGAATTTAAGATATTTTAATAATTCTCTAGCTCAAGAAGAAAGAGTCTGGTTCCAATTACCTTATAATTGGAAGTCTCTTTGGCTTTTAAGTAAAATTTTGGTTGCCAATAGTCTTGATAAAGGGATACTGCCTAAATCCACGGGTACGCATGAGAACCCTGGCTCATAATGTGCTCATGTATCTTGATCTACTCCTTTCAGAAAAGTGTGGTAATATATATATATTTTACTCACAGTTTTTTACATGACTAAAGGAAAGGGAATATCTGTGTTAAAGGTGATAATACATACATTTGAACAAAGTACACTATTACTAACTTCTGAGTATCCACTTCAAATTTGGAAAAAAATAATTTAATACCCCATACCTACTTTAGATAAATAAGGACAATGATACAGCTATAGCTTTTACTTTATAACGCTGAAAATAACTAAATTTTAACAATTGATACAGAAAGGAACCCCATATAGAGGAAAGATGAATATATGACTATTATAAAATAGGTGATATTTTTGGTTCCTTCTTTGATCACTGATTAGTCATACACTCAAAAAATGTTTATTGAGTACCTGTTCTGTAACTGAAAAGACATTTTTCTTTGCTTCAACTTCTCTGTGTATAAATTTAACTGTTTAGAACAATCTCTTTAAGGTTTTCTATATATTTTAAATTCTCATTATACTTATGCAGTTTAGGAAAACAATGTTTATTGAGTTTGTATAATAAATTAGAGGCAAATTACACCCTTGACTGAAAAAATCTGTTAAAAACCTCTAAATATTTCCATATTTTTTACAGCTATATATATGTAAATGTAGATAAAAATATGGTGTGGCAGACAGAATAGAAAATCTAGATTGAGGCCTACATGTACCTTCAATTTATTATTGACAAAATTACCAAGATATTTAAATGGGAATGAATATTTTCAACCAATGGTTCTGGGACAATTTGATAATTATATCCAAAATAAACCAAACAAGCCTCTGTTTTTACCTCATACAATACACAAAGATCAATTCAAAATATATCATAGACCTAAATCTAGAAAAATTTTAAAGGAAATCACGAGAGAAAAATCTCAGTTACCTTGTGTTTGATACATATTTCTTAAACACTACACAAAAAGGACAAACTACAAAAGAAATAAATCACTAAGTTGAGTTTTATCAAAATTGAAAATTTTGCTCTCCAAAAGACACTGGTATAAAAATGTAAAGGCTTAAGGTAGACTTTCTGTAAATTTTTGCCGAGAGCTTAGGTTGTGGCAAAGAAAGATGCCCACATTCACGAGGTCTCTCGAAATGACTTGAGTCTCTGAAGGGGTTGGGGGGACAGGGGCTGTCTAATAAGCCATGTATCATATTTGCAAATCTTAAACCGTGTGCTTTTATGTTAAAAGCCCTGTTTCAAAATCAGGATCCTCTTTACTCCACTTCATTCTCTTTCTCAGCACAATACAATACTGTTCTAACCACTAGATGTTATGCAATATCTTATGTAATCTCTACGAAACTCTTAAGAACAAGAAAAATGTTTATTCTTGGGGTGAGTTAAATGTTTGCGTGGTTTTTCTTTTAAGATGAGATAGGGCATGTATCAATCTTGAAAAACCATTAATAAACAAAACACAAATATAAAACAAAAAAAAGAAAAGGCAAGTCCTTTGGTGGAGAAAATACTTACAAAACATACCTGTCTGGTAAAGAATTAACTTTGTCCAAAAAAATGTTAGCCCCTGTATTGGGTTGAGTAGTGTCCCCCCCAAATTCACATCCATCCAAAACTTGTAACTGTGACCTCACTTGGTAACAGGGTCTTTGAAGATGTAATGCAGCGAAGAGGGCCCTAAAGCTAATAGGACTGGTGTTTTACAAGAAGAGGGAAATCTGGACACAGAAACACAAACACAGAGAAGAGAAGACCAATAAAAACAAAAGAGCCCTGGCCGGTGTGGCTCAGTTGGTTGAGTATCATCCCATGCGCCAAAGGTTGCTGGTTAGATTCCCAGTCAGGGCACATGCCCAAGTGGTGGGCTTGATCCCCAACCCCCAGAGGGCGTGCAGGAGGCAGCCGATCAATGCTTCTCCCTCAGATAAATGTCTCTCTCTCTCTCCCCCTCTCTCTAAAATCAATTAAAAACAAACAAACATACAAACAAATAAGCAAAACCAGAAGCAGAGAACGGAGTGATCCATCTACACGCCAAGGAACGCCAAGAAATGCCAGACTCTAAGAAACAGAGAAGGAGCCTTCCCCACAGCCTCTGCTAACACCTTGATGTTGGACGTCTGGACTCGGTGACTGTGGGAGAATCAGTCTGTTGTTGGAAGTCACCAGTTTGTGGTACTGTCCCAACATCCCTACAAACTAATACACACTCCTAAGTATTCACACAGGATAAATCAAAGCTTATTCTTCCACATAAGTGTGGGAGACTTGCACACAAGAGCATAGCGGCTGTGAAACCACACAAACGGCTATGAACAGCGGGATGGATAAAAAAATCTTGATATAACCATACAACGGGAGACTACTCAGAAATAAAAATGAGTTACCGATATAGGCTATGACATGGATTAGTCTTAAAATAATTAAAGAGTACATCTGGTATGATTCCATTTACATAAAATTCTCAATAATCCAAATGAATCTATCAGGATAGGAAGCAGATCAGCGCAGCCTGAGGAGTACAGGGCAGGCAGGGAGGGATGGGGGGTGGGGGGGCGGGATGCAAAGGGCTGTGAAGAAATGTTTGCGGATGATGGTGAGAGTTCATTATCTTGTTTTATGGTGATGGTTTCATGGCTGTATACACGTGAGGTTTATTGTGTAGCAATTAAATGTCAATAAAGCTAAGAAATGAATTCACTGAGATGAAAGCCCTGAGATACCTGGGATTTGTTGGGATGGTGCCTAACCCAGGCTAATACTTCGAGGCACAAAACTCCTACCCAGAGACGAGGGCATCCTGGTTTACCATGGGAGGAGGAGAGAACTTATCTAGGAGGTGGAACTCGGTGGGAGACCTTCCTATCACAAGGAAGCGCAGGTAACGCTGGAGGCCTCCCATCACCTGCAGGCTGAAGCATGGAAGGGGCCACATGGGCAGGACGAGGTTATAGCGGGGAGGAGAAAGAATGTGAGGCCTACACTTCATTTTCCGGGGTGTGGATTCTCTCTCCACAGTTATGGGGAGCTTCTTGAGGGCTTCTAAACGTGACATGACCCATCTATGCTACTTCTGTAAGGCAGGTTTGAGTTGAGAAAAGAGAAAAATAGCTTATTAGTCATCCGTAATATAGGCATTTCTGAGGAAGGAAAATTGAAAAATCTTGCCATCAACTGTAATTCAGTTTTCTTTACTCTTACCCCAGTTCTTTGAAATCACTGCGTTTGTTTACAGTAGATTTCACTGCGGCTGGGAGTCTTCTTCCCAGTAATATAAACGTTGACCGTATCATGTTCCAAAGAAGAGAAGTTTTAGTTAGACCGGCTTTCCCTGGTCTGGTTTTTAGATTAAAGACATTCTATTTCTTTTTAAATCTTAAATGCCTCTTTCAAAATGACAAACATTAACCCCAACCAGAAAAAAAAAAATAGTATAGAATAATTGTTCTTTTAAACCCTTTGTAGTCACCCTCCTGCTACTAGTCTCACCCTCTGGCAGTGAAAGCTAATATGTCCGGTATATCCTTCTCCACCCTCAAGTATGCAAACAAATGCACGTGCACCTGCAGGATTTGGGTACTGTTTCCATTTAGAAACATTGTTTGTGCATATATATGCAACCTGCTGTTCTCACTATGTCATGGACATCCTTCCGGGGTGTGCGTTTCTACTTGTGTAATTTAAAGACACAGCATGGATGCCCTGTTTCACATAAGAATTACATACAGTCCTGACATTAAGTGGCTTGAAAATTAAACTCTCTCCAGATTTGGCATTGATGTGTTACACGCAATCCCAATCAGTTCCGCCTGGAAAACTCCAAGGAAATCTCAGCCTTAGCTACTGTGAGAGCAATGCCATTCCCATCTTGCAATACCCATTCCAGGGAAAACAATGAGTTTTCATAACCCGAATGAAATTATGCTTATGTGCCTGAGCGCTTCCCGACCACCCTTTTCAATGCTCGAGGAGGAACATTCTTTAGGGTTAAGTGTAATACACTGTAGGACCTGCGTTTCCTGTGTATCAGCGTGAGTTCCCTATAAAGCGATGGAGAAATTACGTAGTGGGATTACTGGGGCCCTCTATCAGGATACACACAGGTAAGTAAGTAATGGTGGGGACTGGGCAGAGGGAGCAGCTGGGCTGACCTACAGCACAGATGCGTCTCAGACCCCAGCCAGTCCTGTGGGGAGCTCTGGAGCTAAGATGGACCTTTAAAGTAGGTCTGACTTGAGCCCAGAGAGCTGCGTTTTTGTATCCTTTCATCCGTCCACCGTGGCCGTGGGTGCCCAGCCACCCTTGGGAAGGCAGTTCCTTACAGCCGAGGACAATTCCTACTGAGGGATGGAGCTGTGTGTGCCAAAAGCTGGGGGATGGTCTTGAGTTGGGAGTCTAGGGGGAGTAGTGCCACAGTGTCCATAGTGTCTACTCCAATAACCAGTTTTAGAGCCATGAATCATAAATTTAGGGTTATTTTGGTCTTTAGCTGATGAAGTGAGATTGTGCTGGGGGCATGGAGGAAGCTGCTGTTTAGGCTTTGGCCACAGATCTAGACATGATGAGTAAGCACATGCATGTGTGTAAATGTGTGTTAGAATCCATCTACTAAACAACAAATCCTAAAGCCCTGGCACATACATGCAATGGAGTATTACTCAGCAATAAAAAGGAATGAAATTGTGCCGTTTGCGACAACGTGGATGGACCCAGAGGGTATTACGTTAACTGAAATAAGTCAAAGAGGGACAGATAAGTATGGTTTCACTCATATGTGAATCTATAAAAGCAAAACAGCCTGGCCAGTGTTGTTTAGTGGCTGAGCATGGACCCATGAACCAGGAGGTCAGGGTTTGATTCCCAGTCAGGGCACATGCCCAGGTTGTAGGCTCAATTCCCAGTAGGGGGTGCACAGGAGGCAGCTGATAGATTATTCTATCTCATCATAGATGTTTCTCTCTCTCTCCCTCTTCTTCTCCCTAAAATCAATAATTGATGTTTCTCTCTCTCCCTCTCCCTTCCTCTCTCTGAAATCAATAAAAACATATTAAAAAACTAAAAAAAATGCAAATGACAAAAGAAAACGACAGACCAACAGATACAGAGAATAAGCTGACAGTTGCTAAAGTGAGGGGCTCAGGAGGTGGATGGGAAAAAATGATTCATTACAACCTCCAGGAGCACAACCTTTTGAAATACCTTCAAAGAAGAACCAAAATAAACCTAATTCAGCCACTTTGGTAACACACTTCACTTCTCTCTCTCTCTCTCTCTCTCTCTCTCTCAAAATGTTTTTTCAAATCGACTTTTAGAGAGAGAGGAAGGGAAAGGGAGAAGGGAGAGAGAAATAGAAACATTGATGAGGGAGATACATCAATCGGCTGCCTACTGGGGATCGAGCCTACAACCTGGGCATGCGCCCTGACTGGGAATTGAGCCAGCGACCTCTTGGTGCATGGGTTAACACTCAACCACTGAGCCACACTGGCCTGGCACCTTTCTCCTTTTTAAAAATGTATGTTTCCATGCTGCTCTCAGTCTTCATTTGATGACTCTCCCAGACCATCCTCTGTTCCATTTTCAATCCCCAAGGTTAACTGCGTGAGTACCAAGGGTTTTGTTTGCGGACTGACTAGGAATCACATGTCCTCACGTACTAGTGCCCAGATTCGATTCTATTGCATCATGTGGCCGTGCTGCTCCAACAGCTCGCGTGAAGGTTAGGAGAGCAGGATGCAGAGCATGGCCACACAGGCCAGCGGGACAGTCCATCACCCATCAGCAGAGACCCAGTCTCACGTGGAGAACACAATTACATTCACACATTTGGAAATGAGATTCCTACACATCAGCTCTGTCTCTTTTCAACCCCTATATGGAATGGCTAAGGAGTATTCTGGGTATCAATGAATGGAAATTAGCAGGCGAGTTTAATGAGAATAAAGCAGGTATTAACAATGACATATTCTCAGAAGAGAGCTCAAGAGGTGGCCAAGATCCAAGACGCCAGTTTGGACTTTAGGGGAAGTTCGTTTTAAGTGCCCAATTGAGCAACGATGGGCAGCATGCAGACCGGTGACAGAGAGGGCTCTGACTACAGGAACATTCTAAAAGCTTAGACAGTAATGACCCCGCATTTCTTCATTATGTGGTCATCTCTAGAAGTCTGCAGAAACCATTTTCAAGAGACCCGCTGTGTGTGCTTAATGGATGCAATCACAGTAAATAGAAATAAAACGTGTGCTGATGTGGAACCAGCTCCCAGAGCGCCTCCAATGTATCTCCATGGAAACAATGAGAGGGCGTGGCAGAGCCAGGGGTCCTGGGTTCTCCTGTTTAAATTCTGTTCTTGGCAGTAAGAAAGCGCCCAACAAGTATGTGATAAACTGATAACAAGTAAAGAAGTCTGGAAAAAGGAGAAATCACTCAACAAAGTCGTGTGTGGTGAAGCCAGAAATGACGCTATGTTTCAAACGTGTGCTTCCTACTCTATACCCTTTTCCATATTTTGAAGGCTAATAATAATTATAATCTATAATTACTAACCATAGTGGATTTTAATGTGTGGTTTTAGGGCAGAGTTTAACCAGATCTTACAGTTTATGAAGTACTAGAAAATTAGAGATGGTTCCTATAAATCTCTTTGGGAATATCATGTTTAAATTTACATAAATGACATATTTTGATTGAAACTCTTTGTAAGTAGTGAAATACCACGTGGGAATAGAGTGACAGAGACAGATACCAGCAACATTTTTTAAATGGGCTAGAACCCCATTCCATTTCACAGGAGTCCCTAATTCTGGCAGTTGCTTTAGAGCAGAAAAAATGATTTCATTATAGGACAGCTTCAGGGTAGAAAGTATTGTTTCAAAAACGAACCTCCTTCAAGTCAAAGGAAAATGTTCTCCTATAAGTCAATGCTTCTGAAGGCAAACTCGCATTTTCAGTATAAATACTTGGTTGGAGTCTCCAGGTGAGAGGCCTGGCGCTGGGTAGCGATGAGCATGAAGGAAGAGAATGACAAGACGTGGCCAGTATTTGGATTGAGGATGAAGGAAACTGAGCAGTCAAAATCAGGTCTTTATTTCTGGCTTCAGACACTGAATAAAGGCTCAGGCTGCTTGCAGAGGTGGAGGACATACTAGTAGAAGACAGAGGCGTTTGGTGCGTGGAGGGGTGAGGGGAGGGTGTCAGCTTGGAACACCCTAAGCTGAGGTTCTTAGTCGAAACTCAACGGAAAAGGCCCAGAGGCATTTGGATATCCGTGTCCGGGTTCAGGGGGGATATGGGAGGCTCCACGACCACAGATGGAGACTGAACCCATGTGAATGGATTTGTCTTTGGGGGAGTGAAAAGAGATGGAGACCGGGCCCCAGGGTGTAACTCCAGACGCCCAGAACCAAGTCAAAGGAAACTTAAAGGAAAACGAGATAGCGACCACGGAGGTAGGAGGTCATTAGACAAGCCTGCAGAAGCGGAATAAACTGGGTTAAGAAACAAATAGTTAACTGTTAAATATTGCTATGAGGTGAATAAAAATAAGGAAGTAAGGAACCCACTGGTTTTAGCAACAAGTCATTGCTTCCCTCAGTGAGGAGAGTTTTACTCACACAAGAGAAAGGGGAGCTGACTGCCTGGATCAAGGACAGAGGTGGAAAGTAAGCAAGTGAAAAGAGAGTGGAAATTACACTTTTAGGATGTATGGCTGTGAAGAAGAGGGAGACATAGGAGTCAAAGTGTGTGTGTGTGAGTGTGTTTGCACGTCTGATTTTTCTTTTTTTAAGTAGGAGCTTCTTAAGGTGTTTGAATACCTAGGGACTGAACCTAAGCATAAAGGTAGAGTTTAAAATACAGAAAGGAGAAAGAATAGCTAAATTTGACATTTGCCTGTAATGCTGAAATACAATTATTGGAATTAAACTTAGGAAAAGTAATTGTTCTTACAAAATATATACCATGAGGCTAAATTCGGAGGGACTGTTTTGGTACATTCAAATGGGAAAGGGGGAAGCCTGGGGTCAGAATTAATCTATATGAAATTCTAGTGTGTCTATCAAGCATCCTAGAAAGTGGGGAAGGGGTAGTAGGTGATTTAGGGAATCAAAATCAACATAAAACACCACCTCCTCCTCCTCCCAAAACCTCACCCATCTCCCCAAAGGATCATAACACTTTATTCCAGACTGAAGCTTGATCTAAGGAAACAGGAAAGAGTATACTAATTTCCATAAGTTTTAAGATCCCCTTTCCCCACTTTTTTTTCTCTATTCATTGTATCTACATGTAATCTTAAAGCAAAATATATGTCCTTATGCTCACTTCATGCCTCTTCTCCTTAGAAAACCTCCTTGGCGAATGTCCCATAGAGTTTATCATATTTTCCTTTAGGCCTGTTTATATTGTGGTTTTGCTAATAAATAGCTCATTCACCAACCTATGACACAGCAGCCAATTCCAAATAATTTGGATTCTTCTTGAATGTAAAAAAATTGCATATAAAACTTTCAATATGAGACGAGCAATAAAGTAACTTGGCAAGCCAGTTAGTTATTTTTAAAACTGTAATTGTAAATATTAAAAAACAAATGACAAGCAACTATAATCCTTGGAATTTTTATTTGGTTTATTAATTAGTAGGCATACTTGGATAATTATACCTACTGCAGAGGTGTGTTTATTTGATTCCAAGGAGATAAAAACTTTAAACATTTTACCATTATATCTGTGAACCCAACATAATTAGAATATGATTAATCCATATACTTTTTTTTTCTAGGGTAACCTCAAACTCTCCAACCAGATCTGGAAAAATAAGAAAAATGAGGAAACACCATCTTAAATAAACTTCCCCAACCTGCTCAGAACACTAAAATAAATAGAAATAATTAATCGCTTCGGGGCTTGAAGTCATACTTTCCAGAAGTAACCTCTTTTGAAAGCAATGGACGTGCTAAAACTGCCAGAATGGAGTCAAGGAGGTAAATTCCTTCTATGGATTTTTGAAATTATATGATTCATTCAATCTTTTCCCATTCCTTCTTTAAAGAATTTTTCATAAAATGCACAAACGTGTTTTTTAGGTAAAGAAAGACATGGGAACTACAAAGGAGATCCTTCGCTGAGCCCTTCCCTCCTCTGTGATAATACTCTGTTAGGGAGGAAATAGAAGAGCTGTGATTCTACCTTTCGATATAAACAATCTTTATTCATATTAAATAAGCTTTTGGTGTGTGTTAAATTTTGGTGAAACGACTAGACTCTCAGCTTCATCACACTCAGGTGTCTTTTGGGTCCACTGTTTTATCCTGAATATAAATTAAGTGAATGAATTAGTTTCACTGATTAATCCTCATAAAAATAACTACAGCCTTAGCTTTGATTTTATGAATTAAAATAAGGAAAGGTCAGGGCAAATAAACTTGAAAAAACTCAAAGCTGTTAAGTGGCGTAGTTGACACTCAAACCCAGTTCTTCTGAAACTTAACCTGTAACCAGATAACGTAGGCATTTTAGCTACTATTGCATGTTCTACATACCATACATTATCTCATTTAAATTCTGTGCAGTAAGTTTTATTTTTACATTAATTTAATTTAATTGCATTTTTCCATCACCATTCATCCCTCCATACCCTGTTCCACCTCCACCCCCTCCCACCCTATAATCACCACACTGTTTTTGTATCCCTGAGTTCTTTCTCTTACTTATTTCTTTTTTGTTCAATTCCTCTCTCCCACCCACCCAGCCTGAACTGTCAGCCTGCTCTTTATGAATCGGTCTCAATTTTGCTTGTGGTTATCATTTTTAAGATGAGAAAATTAAAACCCAGAGCAGGCACAATTCAGGAAGTGATTACTTGGGAATCAAACCCAACTCCATCAAATTCCAAAACCACCGTTTGGGATGCTCCTGAATGACTTGGTTCCAAGGTGAAAACTCTTGTGACGGGGCCACTAGCCAGCTTCCTTCTTTTGTACATTGATAAATCATATCTTACTGCCCGATATTTATTTCTGAGCTGTCAGGTCAAGCCTATGACTGCCTTTATTTTGGGGTTGAAGACTCTTCAGTTCTAAAGATGTAATAAAGATAAATATTGATTTTTGTCATTTTAATTCTCTACCAAATTTTAACCTTTTTTTTAAATTTTGAAAATAGTATTGTGCTAAAAGAAACCTGAAAACGGATTTTTGCTCCCTGCTGTAAGATTTGTATGGCCGGCTGCACAGCTATTAGTTCCTGACCTCTTACATTTCGATGTTTTTTCAGCTTTATTTTCCCCCAGGAGAAGAAAATGTGAGGCAGAAGAGCCTTTGAAAAGAAAGCCTGTTTTAGAACAGTGACTGAATGACACCTACGGGTGAGCAGAAGCCCAAAAATTAGGTGAACGTGGCATGACTCATCTCCCACCCACCAGGGTTGAGCCCTTCCTAGCCCAGCCCTGGGAGGGTGGTCGGCGTGGGGGCGGCCTTGAAAAATGGCTCATTCTCTGCTGTCCCTTCCTCAAAGGAAGAGCTGAGCATGGACAGGGCATCCCTGTGTCCAGGGCAGTCACCGGGATCTGAAGGGGGCTGTTGGCCTCATCTCTTGCCACACTCCCTAGCCCACCTCCTCAAGGACTAGAGCATTTCACTAGAGAGAAAAGCTCTACCAAAAAAATGAAGAGAAAAAGCACCCAGATAATCAAGTCCACTGATCCTAATGCTGACTAATCCTCATGTAAATGTACAGGATCAATTACATAATTGAAGGAAGAAAACAACGTATTTCAGGCTGGGGAAGAAGAGATGGAACACACACCTCCCTCTGCTTGCTGGAAGGGCCTGCAGAGACATTCCTGGCCCTTTCCAGGGCGCTATAAAGAGCGTTGGGAGGTCTGTGTGCCCCTAAAGTGGGTGTGGGGTCTTCGGGGACAGGTGGAATTAGGAGGCTCTAGAAGGGGTGTGAGGACTACTTGCTTTCAGTTTTCTGGCTTGATGTTGACTTTTACTTTTTTAAAATATATTTTATTGATTTTTTTACAGAGAGGAAGGGAGAGAGAGAGAGTTAGAAGCATCGATGAGAGAGAAACATCCATCAACTGCCTCCTGCACATCTCCCACTGGGGATGTGCCCGCAACCAAGGTACATGCCCTTGACCAGAATCAAACCTGGGACCCTTCAGTCCGCAGGCCAATGCTCTATCCACTGAGCCAAACCGGTTAGGGCTGACTTTTACTTTTTAATAGAAATTGAAATTTCTTTTCAGAAGTTAACTTCAACTTTCCCTGCAGTCTGTGCCTTGGTAACCTAATACAGGAAGAATTTGGAAAGTGAATACAGGAAGTAGAGAAACCTCAATAATTCTATTAATTTAGTGCTCTGAAATAGTTTCCGAGTTTCCATAGGAGAAATTATGTACCAAGGTTGGCTCTTAAAAGTCTCCTGGTTTAGATCTTATTTCAAGACCAATGTGGTAGACTGCCGGTACTGACTTCCCCACCCCCCAAAGCCATTTAAAACACCCACAAATCTTCATTGAATCAAGGATTATCAGGGGATTGTCTGTTTGGTTGAATTATGATTTGTCAAAGCATTGTGGGAAGGCCCCATGCGGGCACCACCCAGGTGGAGGCCCAGGGGGGCGGCGCTAAGCTAGCTGGTGTAAATAAAAGGAAGGAGTGGTGGATCACTATTGAGGGTAATTAACTGAAGGCTCATTTGTTCAACTAATGGAACAGCCTTTCCCCTATTTCATGAGTGTCAGAGAGCTGGTCTCAGCATCCCCACCCAGCACAGCCTCGAGAACTGGTTTCTAAACACAGGAACTCTTCTGACTTGGGGGTAAAGGGCGGACTTAAGGAAATCGGTCATTCTGGACTATGAAGGAGCAGAAAGGAGGACACTGATAGGAGAGCTCTAACCATGAGCCAGGCCCTCCCCACGTTCACAATGAATGAGAACCCAGCCTGCTCTCTCCCCAGCCGCGCAGCGAGGCCAGGCAGGAGCGCTGGCCTCTTGATGAGACCCCTGTACTTACCAGTGTAGAGCCCAGGACGGAGCTTTCTCATCTGTGTGTGCGGTGTGTGTGACGAATCGGCACCTTATTCATAAATAAATATTTGCTAAGTGCCTAGTATGTATCAGACAGTGTCCCAGACACGGGCAGAAAAATACAGAGTCCCTGCCCTCGGGGGCCTTACAGTTCACACCCCATTAGGGAAACACGCATGAAATAAATACACCCAGTGGACACACTCCAAGGACATCTTGCTAAGAGAGAAAGCAACACAAAGAAACAAAGCAGGAGAGGGAGCCCACGCATGAGCTGGTGCCGTGGCGACAGGCAATTGGTCAGGAGGGCTCCTGAGGGGGTGACATTGAAGGGAACCTAAGAGAACCAAAGGGGAGAGCCCTGCGCAGGAAGAACATTCTAGTCAAAGGCCAACTGTTATTGCCAGGGTTCTGACGCGAGAGAGGGTGGTGTGTCGCAGGAACAGCGAGGAGACCAGCATGCATGCGGCGAGGGACACGCTCTGCACACACACACAGCTTCCTATTCTGCCCCACAGCGTCGTTTACCTATAGATTTGAAGAACTCAACCAAGGACCAAGAAGTCCTTGACAAAACGAAAATGTGACACGGAAAGGCTAGGGTGACCCTGATGGCTACAGGGGTGTGAATCGAGGGGAATATGAATTCTCACCATTTTAAAATTTGAATAGAGATGCTAAGATAATCATAAAATACTAATAGCCACCAAGGGCCAAGATGGATACCCTAGAAATGAAACTGTCAAAAGCTCATCAGAGTGGATTGATCTGTGCCCCAAAGGGAAGGGGGTGGGTTTCACAGGAGCTCAGAGCGTCAGGCGCTCATTGGTCTCTCTTCCCGCTGAGCTGGCAGATTCTCAGGCACACGCCAAGCACACCAGGACCGCGATCAGAAATTAGTTTTCCATATGTAAAAACCCAGTCAAGTTCTCGGTTTTATTCCAATGAAATCAAATACTGTATTTGGAAACCAAAAAAAGGGGACAGTGTTCAAGTGTAAGTATTCGGAATCATTTTGAGCAGTGAGTAGATTTGAACACAGTTCCCAGAAACAAACATTCTCCTTTTCATCTGGAAACGAATGAACATTAGGACTATGGGGACAAGCACCTAGAGAAAATAAAAGGTATTGCTAACATTACTATTTGTTATTAAAATTATTCTTAAAGACTATCCCGACTTGTCTTGCTCATTCCTTCTTGCTCATGCCTTCCTTTATTTACTTTTGATTAGCCAAATATTACCCCACCTTAAAAAATTGGGGCAAGTTGTATGTCTTGCATGAAGCCCTAGACCACTTGGATTTTTTTCCCTTTAATCATGTCAAAGTTTGTGATTAAGATCATGAATCTGCCCGTTTTGTAATATGCCATCCAGTTAGCACTTGCACGTATGGGGGGTAGGCAGGAGCTATTTGTGGGCCACAGTCATTGGCCACAGTGCTGACATTCTGCCGGTTTCTATCCCACTGGAGTGAACATTACTTCCCCCAGTCAGTTCACTTCAAATCCAAATACCCCCTGATGGTAGAATATGTTCAATCTTTCATAACCTCCCACCACTGTCTAACTAGGCTGCTTCCCCAGTAACAGTAAGAGCAATGAAAGAACCCACACAATTTTAAGGTATTTGTTAGCCTGGGACTACTCAGCCACGAAGAATAAAAAGGAAAAACTGAACGAGTGGCTAAAAACACAGAAAGATATATTCATGTATATCTAGGGCAGACCACCTACGTCAAGATTTTCCAAGGGCTAATTTTAGTTTCTTATACTGGTCTGTAATTTTATCTTCTGCCTGGTGGTTTATTTTTTTTTTTTTCATTCCTAAGAAAACTACAACTTTTTTAAGGGAATACCTCTTGTGAGCCAATATTGTTTCTACTATATAGCACTGAGGCACTAAGGAATTTGGGAATTCGTGCTTGCTATTTTAACTCTTTTTTGGCTCACTTTTACTTTTCTGCAATATGACTAATAAGATATTGTACATAATAGGGTACATAATTCCTTATAATCAATCTCGCTATGAATGTTATAATAAATTGTCACAACCATGTGCCTTACTCCACTTGGGCCACCATAATAAAACACTGTAGGCTTGAGTGCCATATACAACAGAAATTCATTTCCCACAGTTGTAGGAGCTGGTCCTGGTGAGCACTCTTCCTGGCTTACTGACAGCTGCCTTCCTCACGTGGGCCCTCCGCCCTGCTCCAGGAGGTTGCACTCAAGACAGAGGGAGACATGGAACACACATGAAAAAGGGCTCTCTGGTGTCTTCTCTTCAAAGGACACTAATCTTAATGGATCAGGGCCCCACCCTGAAGACTTCACTTAACCTTACTTACTAGTAACTCCATAAAGGCCCGATCTGCAAATACAGTCCCATTTTAGGTTATGGATTCAACATATGAGTTTGGGGTGGACAAAACATTCAACCTATAGCACTGTGAGTGTTGGACAAGAGTCAGGAATATCCTAATGTTTATTGAATATTAAGTACTAAACACTCCATCCTAATGTTCAATTAATAAAAGAGATAGCTAAATTTGACATTTCCTATTTAAATCATTAACATTTAACAGATGTTTAATGTTGCCACGCCTCTTAGTGTTCTCGCAGTCATGGAGAAAAGTGAGAATATTTTATTGCTACATTTCTCTGAATTTTATTGGTGTTTTAAGTGATGTTTTGGAGAATACAATGACTACTTCTAAAGTAAGGAATCCCTAAAGGGATGCTCCCCTAAATGTAGATTCGATAAGTTAAGTATAGTGATTTTTCATCTTAATCTATTTTGACTAGATATCCAGTCAATTTTAATTATTTTTAAAGGGGTGTTTCCAATGGAAAAATAGAAATTTCTCATAGGGTTGAGAAAGGAGGCTTTCCCAGCCCTAGTTCCCCAGCGATGGTGCATGGCCCAGGAGCAATCCCGCACTCCCCAGGGACCACGCTGCAAAGCAGAGATAGCTGAGGTTCGATGGGAAGCTGGCCCACCATACAACCTCCATGGTGAGGGATGAGGCGACTGTGCCATAGAAACTGTTGAGAACCAAGCTGAGACTGCAGCTGGTTTGCTGGTTTCGAGTATCCCCAAGGTAGGCCCTAGTTACTTGGGAAGAGAGAGTGTTCTATGGGGCTCTACCAATGGAAAGAGCACAGACCATAAATTCCACCCACCTCAGATCAGATCTGTTTCCTGCTCAAGATAAGGAATTAACTCAATGAATCATCTTAAGAACCCTAGGGAGTAATTATAATCATCTTTCCCAAACCAAGATAAGAAAATAGAAATTCAGACAGATGAACTTGGCGACAGTCCTATAGCAAAAAAGCATTAAAAGATTGTAGCTTGTTCAAAAATACTAGTGAGTTTTCTTATTTTATTTCCACCTTTGTTCCTCTTTCCAGATGAAACTGTTACTATATATACCTAGCTTATGACATTGTAGGCCCAATTTAAATCTGGAAATTAAGACTGTGTTTAATTATTCTTGAGGAAGTCACAAGAGCATGTTCAGAGGCAGTATGTTCAAGGTAATGCTTAGAGAATAAGTGTATGCTTTATTCTTAAATAGAGACTATTCTTTATTTAAGAATAAAGCATACACAACAAGAAAAGATGTTCTAGAAAGCAGGAAAGAGTTGTGCTATTTAAAAATCCTCAGTGGACAACTGTACTTTATTTTTTTAAATGATATATATATATATATATATATATATATATATATATATATATTTTTTTTTTAGAATGGGCATATAACAATATTCCAGATTAAAAAAACTAAAAAAATAACTTTATTATACTTAACATTTTCACAGTTGTTTCATCTTTGTTCTTTTTTTAAAAAATATATTTTTATTGATTTCAGAGAGGGAGAGGGAGAGGGAGAGAGAAACATCAATGATGAGAGAGAATCATGGGTCGACTGCCTCCTGCACACCCATACTGGGGACCAACCCTGCAACCCAGGCATTGTGCCCTTGACAGGAATCGAACCCGGGACCCTTCAGTCCGCAGGCCCAACTGTCCACTGAGCCCAACTGGCTAGGGCTCATTTTTGTTCTTTAAAGAAAGAGAAGATGTGTGTGTGTGTGTGTGTGTGTGTGTGTTTTGCAATATAGTTCATTTGAGATTGTTTATATTCTAACTTTTATTTTTTAAATTAAATTGTAGCCATTAGTAATGTTATCAACATATCTTGGCAAAATTGCTTTACATGCATTCCTCTTATAGGAAGGGCAATACAAAGTCATCAGTTTCCTAGACTGCTGAAATCTCAAAGGGATTTTAAAGTTTAAATAAACTATCCAGTTTTGTTGCTGAAGAAAAAGAAAATTAAGCTTGTTTTTCGTGAATTTTATTCAACAACCACTGAGTTATGAATTTCCTCAAGTGATATATAAATCTAAATGCTTCCATTTACTATCAATGCTTTAATTAAGCTTTGCCAACTGCTGTGGCATTTCACACATGCCCAAATGGGCTGGCATCTTAAATAGCTCAATGTTCTTGGGCAAATATAGTTGCTTTTGGCTGCATTTGATTTCTTTACCATTCAGACTTGCAGGACATAAGGTCAAGTCCTGAAGAGGAGTTTTCAGAAATATCTAGAATAATGCATCAGGCCAAGCAAAAACCCCTAAAGACAAGCTCTTGTCGCTACACAAAGGTCTTTGAGGAACAGGGAAAGATTTATTTGGAATCAAGGAAGGAAAGTAGAATTCTGAGAACAATCCCCACATTCACATTTTCCAAGTAGTAAGTAATGTCATTAGATATCTGTTCAAAGAAGACTAGATGATGTGGGCTAATTAATGCTGGTAAATGGAAATATCTGATCATATTTGCATACAGAGTAAGACATTTGGGTAGAAAAATGACAAAATCCTAAAGTAAAGCTCAAGCAATTCTTTACAATAGATTCAACTTTACAAAATATAATTCATTTATGCTCCTATTTAAAACATAAAACGGTAAAGGTTTAGCAGAGATTAACTGAGAGCATGAGTTCTGCTATTTCAGATTAATGGTTGACTTGTATTGACCAACAATCCATCATATACGCATGAGATATTAGAGTTGAAAGGTACTTTTTTTTTTAAACACATGAGCAAACTGAAGTCTAGACTGGTTAATATATCAATGCATCTTCAAAATATCAGATTGTAGGCTTGCGAATGGCATGTTTTCATCCAGTGACCTTCTGTTGACCTCGTTCTTGCAGAACCTACGTTCTCGCTAGGGCACCAGGCACTCAATAATTATGACAAAATGACGTAAATGTTTTGATAAAGGTGCCTTTCAGCACAAGGATTTTTCCAAAGATGGGTTACTTAGCTGAGTCTTCAAAGATTAAAAGATTTTATCAACCTTGGAAAGGTGGGGGAGGTGAAAACCTGGCCTCTTCAGAGAATCAATCACTGGGGAAGGTGTGTTGGGAAGGTCATTTTGTTCTTTACATTTTGTGCTAGCCTCCTGGACAACAGAAAAGGAGGGTTTCCGTATTGTAAAGCAAAGGCATGCCCGAACCGTTTTCATGGCACCACTGACACATACCCACTCAATAAGTTAACGTTTTCCGTTTGATTGACTTATGTGACAAGAAGAAAAGACTGACATCCCGCAGAAGGACTGAAGGATTAACAGCACCACACAGTATTCCCTGGTGCACATGTTCCCTTCCACCCTGGGACGTGAACCACCTCCAAGCATCACCTAACTGGGTCCAAAAACGAGTCTACAGGAAATCTAGCCCCTAAGTACACTGCCAGGCGGCGTGACCCAATTTTGGGGAGTGACCCTCCAAATTCTCTTTCAGGTCAATGTTCTCTGTTCACCTATCATCCCTTTAACTGATAATTAACTTTCACGTCAGCCTAAATCCTTATCAGGAACTGCAGTCCCTTTAACAGCAGCATGAAAGACACTGGGGAGAGAGAACGCCCCCTGTGCGAAGGTAGCAGCCTTCCAGGGGAACGGGCAGGACTCTGGAATCGTCATGCATTCGGATGACCTGCTGTTCTGGGGAATTCTGAAGAGAGCTGTGAGTAGATCCTATGTAACTTCTTAAACGGGGGGGGGGGGGGGGGGGGGGGAGTCTGCTTAGATGACACTTTTACTCACTTTATGTTACTTTACTCAGGTAAGGACATTTGCAATATTGTTGTATCTAAGTCATCCCAGCACAGGCGCTCTAGGCAATGCTAAGAGAGATAGATCCAAGTCCAACGCCCAGAAGTTGAGTGTCTGAATGGCTTATTGGAACAGGGACTGATTTTTTCCTTAAAGGGTTAATGTGCATGTTTATTGGGCACCTTTGTACAAGGAATTGTTTAAGGTTCTTGTTCTGAGGGAGCTAATAGATATTTTTAAAATATATTTTTATCAATTTCAGAGAGAAAGAGAGATAGAAACATCAATCAGGAGAGAGAATCATTGACCAGCTGCCTCCTGCACACCCCACACTGGGATTGAGCCCGCAATCTGGGCATGTGCCCTGATCAGGAGTAGAACCACAGATTCATAGGTTGATGCTAAACCACAGATCCCTGCTGGCCGGGAAGAGCTGATATTCTACCATCAGATGTCAGATACAGGAGAGTACATGAGCCTTTTCCTATTCTACAATGACTTAGCTTATTCTCGTACAATAGGAAAAGTGGGGTTTGACACCCCGGTAACACCTGTCCTGTAACAGGTGGACTCCAAGGTGTGAACCTCAGTCCGGGTGCAAACTTCTCAAAGAAGGTAACTCCAGTGGCTCTCAGGGTCTGAGCTGCCCACGTCATTAGTGTCCTATCAGTCTCCCACCATCTCAGATGAACCATGTGCTTGTCTGCTGTCTTCTCCATTGTGTTATACTCTTCCTGATATAGGAGCTGTGTCTTAACAGCTCTGTGCTTAGCACAAAATAGCTGTTCAATACGTATTTCACTAGTTCGAGGGAGCTATAAATCATATGCCACTATTAGAAAACATCACTAATAATACTTAGGATGGTGAAAGAGTATGATCAGTCTGTGTTCATGAAGCAGACTATTACACAGCCAAGAAAAGGAGGTGTATGTTATATATACTTCCATATAATTTTTACAGAAATAATATAACACAAACTACATATAAAGTACTATACCAAACATGTTCATTTTGAACGTCTATTTATACAGTGAAAGTTTGAAAAGTATGTATTACTATTAATCTTTAAGTAATGAGATGATGGAAGATATTGTTTTATTTTTTATTATCTTATTCAGAATTTTGCATTTTTTCAGTACCTATAACTTTTATAAAATGGAAAAATAATTTTAAAATGTTACAACAATTTTTAAATGTGTCACGCGAGCTTTTATTCATTTATTTATTTTGCAGCCTGGTGTCACTGACTTAGTAATGACAATTTATTTCACATTCTAGTAACTTAGGTTATAAAAATAGAAGTATAAGGGGAAGACAAAAAGAGAAGTAGTAGGAAAAGCATTTGCAATGTATAATTACTAGGGCCTTACAGAGAAATCAAATACTTTTCAACTATTCAGTTAATTAGCAAATTTAAATATTGTTCTCAGAAACATGAAAATACAGAAAACATTTATTTCTTATAAAATATACTCTATATTGTCTTCGGATATAACTTCCTTACACTCAAAATGTTCAAAATGTTTTCACTTTCTCTCGTTGCCTTTGTACAGTGGGTGTCATGCCAAGAGGAACATCTTCCAGCTGAACAAATAGAATTCGTCTCCGTCCACCAGAGCACTGAAATGGACACTGAAAATAGCTTGAAAAATTGTACAGTTTGGCCCAAACACTAAATAAGGCATTTTCTGAGCACTCGCCAGTTCTTTTTTACCTGGTTAATCACTTTTTGAAAGATGTATGACTTCTTGAATGGTTTCCCATTGCTTTCAGAACACACAAATCAAGGGATGATTAATTTATTCTTGGTATTTTCTGGCATGTGTGAGAAGAAATTAAATGGCGGGTGGAGTCATTATTATTCTTGTACGCCATATCATTTCAGAATGGGAACTCTCTTATATATGTAATCCTGAGTCTCTCTGATTTCAACCTTCAGCCTCAAAAATGGTTCTATTCTGTAATACATCATCCTTCTCCTGGTGTAAGAAACAAGTCTAGCTAAATAAAAAAATAAACCGTTAGCCAAAAGTACATCTGGGAATAACGTTAAAGGCATGAGTTTCGTGCAGAATCTTATAGGGGAGGTAGATTTCTAAACGAAAAAGCATATCTTCACCCCATTGTTCCATTGAAGAATTAATCCTCATTTTCAATGCTCAGTAACAGTTCCATGTCAACCATAACTTCGGGGACAGCAAGCACTGCACTGTGGACTCAAGTTCATTACAGCAACGGGTCTTGGGTTTAATCCCTCGGTACCATCCAGTCGAGAAAGAGCTCAGCGCATGGAAACTGTAGGTAACGGACGGTGGCTTCTCAGTATTTCCCACTGCAGCCAGGGAAATGTTTCCATCCCTCGCTCGAGTGTAATGAGAGAACACGTTTGGGCTTTGAGGCTGCAAATGCAAACCTCTTCTGTTGTGTCTTTCAAAAGAACTATCAAATAACTTTTGGGTATGCTCCGTGTTCTTCCTTCTGCTCAGAATTTGTCCTTTTCTGATATCTTCGTATTTCATGTGGCCTAAGACCCACTTTCTGTCTCCTCAGCTGGTACCAATGGACTCCCGGGTTCCCCAGAAGAGTGTGTCTCAACACACCAGCTGGTCACAAGAGATCGGATTCTGACAATGTACTGACCCAGCCAGCTGCTGCCAGTCTCATTCCAGCTGCGGGCACGCCCCCACCTGGGCATCTGCACATTGGTGACCCTCTGCCTTTCTCTGGAGGGCATTCTCTTCTGCTGATTGAAAGAGAGAGATTCCTGGTCATCTAGACCATGATAATATAGAACTACTCTGGCCGCTGAGAAAAATAAAAGCAATACACGGAGTTGGGAAGGAAACGGAATGCAAGCGGTAAGATGTACCTGCAGCGACACGCACTCTCCCCGCCTGCCCCCTGCCCCCCGCTGTCAGAGAGGAAGGCTCTCCCTCCTCCAGTCTCTTCCCACTCAATCAGCTTCCCACTCCAGCCAATTACTCTCTTGCCTTCGATTTCTGTCTCCACTGTAATCTGTCTGTATTGTTAGTATTTAGATCTTTTTTAAAAAATTAGTATTTATTGCTGAAAGTATTACAGATGTCCCTTCGTTAGTTTTCTCCCCATTGACCCTCTCCACCCTGCACCCGCCACTCCCAGGCCTTCACCACTGTACTGCCTGTGCAGGAGCCATGCATATATACATACAAGTTCCCCGTTAATCACTCCACCCACACCCACGCCCGCCTTCTCTCTGAAATCCATCAGTCTGCTCCATGCTTCTATGTCTCTGGATCTATTTTGTTCATCAGATTCTGTTGTTCTTTAGGTTCCACACGGGAGTGAAATCCTGTGATACTTGTCTTTCCCTGCCTGGCTTATTTCACTTAGCATCATACTCTCCAGGTCCCTCCGTGCTGTGGTAAATGGTTAGAATTCCTTCTTTTTTACGGCTGCGTAGTATTCCATGGTGTCAATGTGCCACAGCTTTTTATCGCTCATCTGCTGATGGGCACTTGGGCTGTTTCCAAATTAGATATTCTTAAGTCTCCCCCTTATAAAAGAAAACGCCCTTGATGCCACATCTAAATACCGGCATCTCTTCCCTTTTCATCACAATTCAGCTTTGTAAAGAGGTACCCATACTCCGCTGAATTATCCTCAAATCACATCTCAATCTTCAAGTTAAAATGCTCTCTCAGCTGCAGATGATGAAAACAGGAAGATTGTTCACATAGTGCTTATATGATCTCATCGTTTGAAAGGTCCATAGTTGGGCGGTGGAGATTTGGGGAGTCCAGCAGCTTAATAATATCAGGGACCGGTTCCCCTTGGTGCTGTTCCTTGCTTTCCCGTCATGGCTGAAAGCATCTGCCTGCTGTCCAAGCATCAGGTCCCGGGTCATCCATGTTCAGACAAAGAAGGGACAGGCTGCCCCTTAGGAATTCCCTCCTTCTCATGAAGGAAAGGGACCCTTCAGAAGGCCCAGAACTTCCCATTACATTTCACTGGTAAGAACTTGGGTGCACATTCTACCCTAAACCAATCACCCAAAAGGAGAATGAGAGAACTTCAGTTTTTCCAGTAAAATTGATTGCTCACCTGAGCTTTTTGCTTAAGTGTCCCCCCAAAAACCTTTAGATTTAACATCTGCAAAAGTTGAAATCATCTTACATTTTGGGTATGTGCTGCTGAAGTGAGCACACGTCTTACACTCTCACCTCTGTTGATACCTCATCTCAATGAGTAGCACCTGCACAGATTCACTTCCTGAGATAAAAATGTGTACCTCACCACTGACATTCAGCTAGACACAAATGTGGAGATTCTGTGTTCTTTATACTTCGGTTCATCACTTCTCTCCATCTTAACACCGCCGATTTGGATGAATTACTACTCCTTGCTAAACTGACCTCCTGCTCTTTCTCTTGCCCTGCTTCTACACCCTTCTCATGCCCAGAGGAGTTCTTTTAAAAAGAAAAATGGAGCCCTGGCTGGGGAGCTCAGTTGGTTACAGCGTCGTCCTGCTAAGTCAAGGTTGCGGCTTCCATCACCGGTCAGGCAGCATACAAGAATCAACCAATGAAAGCATAAATAAATGAAACAACAAATGGATGTTTCTCTCTCCCTCTCTAAAGTCAATAAAATTTTTTAAACAAATAACTAAAAAGGAATGTGGATCATGTCATAGCCACCTGCATCCAGTCAGTCAATGGATACGGCAGCCTTAAAATGAAGTTCAGACCTTAGCAGGTATATGAGGCTCTTAGTGACCTGGCCCCCTCCAGGGTCTCCAGTCCTGCTCGATTATCTGCACTTCTCGGATGCCGATGCTCAAAACTCCTCTCAGCCATACCCTTCAGACTCTGCAGCTTCTTTGTAGAGAATCATTTCCCAGATCCAAGCTCCAACCCCACTGGACGTGGCTGCCTTCTCTTTCAAGATGCAATTCACAGACTTGCTAAGCTTGCCCAGCGTTTTTACAGTCTGGTTGAGGTGCCCGTTCTCTCTGCCTTCACATCACAACACTCCACATTGTGCACTGTTATTATCTACTTACTTAGCATTTTCACTCATTGACTGTAAGGTTCTTGAGGCAAAGGCTATGTATTCTCTGAGCCAAGACAATGCCTAGGGCATTTAAAACTTTTCAAATACATGTGTTCATATACCAAATTTTAAAAACAAAATTGATATAGTTCACAAAGAAAAATGTTTATATTAATTTTATAAGACATCTCACAAAAACAGGATAATTAAATTACATTTAATTATATACCACACTGAAAATAATAAAATACTTTTAAGGAAGTCTGGAATATGTAAATAACATAGCTATACTCTAATAAATTTTATTATTGCAATTACTTCTACCATATGCCTAACTCTCTCATTCAGAAATGAAATACAACCCACTAAATTCAATGAATATTTTTTAGCCTTAAAATTTTTATTCCTTTTACTGTTACTTCCACTTCTTGATTCTACGGTTTTTCCCTGCTTTTATTTATTTATTAAGTGCCTTCACCCAAAATGTGTAATTTTGCTTAGCAAAGTCAGTGAGACCTTGGCCCAAGGCTAGGGGTCACTTTAATTCAACAGCCCGGAAAAATAACACGAGGGGAGTCAGTACTAAAAAGCCTAGACAGACAGGTAACTAACACTCTAGGTGCTGGTAAAATCCTACCAGCATAAATCGAGGAATAAGGGCATCCTTTATACACCAAAGTATTGCGGATTTAAGTGGGCATTTACACTGAACAAAGCAAGTTCAAGTCCAAGAAAGGTGAAGCAAATAGGACTGTAGTTAACTGAAAAATGTGGTGGGCTAGAAGTCAGAATTCTAGTGTTTAAAACTTCCATATGGCCTGGCCAGCATGGCTCAGTGGTTGAGCATTGACCTATGAACCAGGAGGTGATGGTTGGATTCCAGATTAGGGCACATCCAGGTTGCGGGCTCGATCCCCAGGAGGGGAAGTGCAGGAGGCAGGCAATCAATGATTCTCTCTCATCACTGATGTTTCTATCTCTCTATTCCTCTCCCTTTCTCTGAAATCAATAAAAATGTATTAATAGTAATAAACTTCCAGATTGCTTTCGTTAACCTTGCCCAATCACTTCACTACGGTTTTACATTGACTCGTAATGTGTTATGTTTACTTGCTCATTGTATTTATATAACACCCTACTATTAGATAGAAACTAACCTCTTACAACACAAAATAGAAATAAGAGCAATGATTTTTAAGCACCAAAAAGATGATGGAAAGGAATAAAAATTGAGCAAGTCGCCTCTTTTAAGTTACTGTGCAACACATTTTTTTAGTGGATACAGTCTGCTCCAGAGACTGAAGAAGAAGGAAAAAAAGAGACACTTCTTTCTCTGTGCTTCCCTCTCAGATATTTTGCTCATATTCTCAGGGAGGAGACAAGCCCGACATTGAGAAGTCAAATTCTTGAAACCCAATGTCCTAATCCAATTTCTTTTCTCCTAGGGGTGTTGTGGGCTGTGGGGGGAAGACTAACTATCTGGAACTGTCTACACATAGGCTGTGTATTCATTCATTCCACAAACATTTGGTGAGCATCTTTTATATGCCCACAGTCTCACCAGGGAATGCAAAGATGAATAAGTCACCGTTCCTGCCATCAAGGGGCTCACAGTTTAAAAGAAAAATGGAAGTTTATAAAACTACTATTTTGGGTGCTTTTTTAATTAACGAGGATAATATTCTTTTGAGTAGAGTACTACTCTGGGAACTTTCAGGACAGAGAGGCAAATCTACTAGAACTAGGGGAATAAGAATGAATAATACACACACACCACTCCTGAGTCTACATTCAGTATAAAGTAAACTCAGGAAACAGGAAACACACATTCATGAAACTTCTTATTCCAGACATCTGAATAGCTTAGATCTATTGTGTAAAATATGCCACTTACGGAAAGTAAAATATACAAGTATAATGAAATAGTGATGAATATACTTCTCTTTCTGATAAATTTTGAAAATGTGTTAGGAAATTTGGGGATGAGGGCTTTGGAATAATTTTGAAAACAAACTGGATCACCGAAGCCTCAAGAATTGAACCGAAGGCTACTTCCCTTAACTCCCTGTTGCTGGTTAAGACCTCAGACTTCTGGTAATTTTTACATCAGTAAATTATCCGCATGTTTACTCTTTATTCATACAAATAAGACTCCAGCCAACAGACAGCTTGAGTTGGTCTTGGCTGGAGAATGTAGAAAGGTTTTTGTCTGTGTTTTTGCTTTGGGGAGAGGAGGCTGAACCCTTCTCAGAGAATCAACAGATCAGCTGCCTGGTCGTGCTCATCCTGAGCTTTTGGAAAGCATCATCACTTTCTTCTAATGGTTTCAGTAAAGATTTCTTCCTAAGAATCTGGCCAACAATACTCTTCAGTCAGGTATGCTGGACATGGCTGTGAATACTGGGACGTAGACCAAGGAGAATAAATTATAACCTCACACTGAAAGCCAAAGCACACACCAGTGTAAAATACTGCTCTGTGATGTTTGGCTCGAGTGAGGAAGGTGCACTCTTTTAATTCACTGGAAATGTAGCTGTACCACATTTCAGGTCGTTTTCTGATTAATTCTCATTTCCAGGTAAGGAATAACACAATTACAGAGGTTTATCTTAGTGCCTGCATTCTCTTCCATCTACCTTTGATTTCTCACACCTAGATTCTTAACCTGAGGCCTCTCATTCTTAATCCTTGAGCTTCTGTGTTGTCCTCTTAGTTTAGAATAAGATAGATAGTCCTTGGGTATATGTTGGGTTCCCTAGAATCACACCCCGAGACGATTCCACGTGGGGTGGAAAGAACCTGCTAGGAGAATGAGAAGGGAGGGAGGGCATGGAAAGGTGTGATATCAACCAAGTCCTACGAAAGGTATCTTTGACCCAGTATTTCAAGGAAACTCTGGAAACAGCTCAGATCCATCACACTTCAGAGCTATTCTTACCAGAGATAAAGAATTGTGACCTACCTCCCACCTGCCAATCTTCTTAAAGGGTCGGGAATTCCCAGGCATCATAAGCTGAACTGGTTCTAATGGTCTCGGGAGAGCCCACACACACAAAAACAGACCATCAACCCACTGAGAGCCCATACACAAGAAAGTAGCAAAGAGGACATGGTAGAGTGTTCAACAGCATTCCAGTCTTCCTGAAGATTTGCTAGGACCTGGCTACTGTTCTTATTCAAGCAGAGAGAGAGACAGATGGGCCTCCCTCATGGTGAAACTGAGAGGTTTCAATCTGCCTTCCTTTTTCCAAAATATGTTTTTATTGATCAAGAGAGAGAGAGAGAGAGAGAGAGAGAGAGAGAGGAATAGAAACATCATTGATGAGAGAGAAAATCATTGACTAGCTGCCTCCTGCATGCCCTCTACTGGGGATCCAGTCTGCAACCTGAGTATATGTCCTGACCAAGAATCAAATTAGGTGACCTGGTTCATGGGTAGAAGTTCAACCACTAGCTGGGCATCAATCTGCCTTCCTTTGTATTCCCAGTCCCCACTCCATTTTTGTTTATACCTTATCACATCACGCTTGTATTATGCTAGTGGCCTTCCAACTGGTCCTTATGCCTCTAGTATTTCCTTCAACTAACACCCAGCCAGGTTGTTCTTCTTAAGCAAAAACACATACATACATACATACATACATACATATTATGTTCCTCTAACATTTTAATCAGGTAACATTTATTTACTGATGAAATTTTAAAGCTGTGAGGAAGTTCAGAGCATTTGAACTGAATTCAACTCAATTTTAGATGACTTTTACTAACAATTCCTTGCAAAACTAGGCCAACAATTCCTAAGCAAAAACAGTTAAAAAATAAAATTCCTGGACACCAGGTAGAAATTGCAGGGAGGTCTATGGTCTTTCTGGAATAGCACTGAGGAACAAAATAAAATGTGAGAGAAATCATAGAAACACGAGTAAGAAACAAAATGAAATACAATTTGGTATAAATACGTAAAAACTTGTGAAACTGAAGGCTGGAAGATCAATTAGGAGGAAAAAGCAACCGTCTGGGCAAGAATTAATGATCGTCCAAATCTGAATGGTGGCAGTGAGAATGGAAAGAAAAGTGCAGATGCAAAAGACATCCTGAAAGATAAATCCACAGAACTCGAGCACTGGGCCAAGGGAGGAGGAGATGTGAAAACTATTTTGAGGTTTGGGCTCTGGGAGAGCTGTGATACATACTACAACCAGAATAAGAAAACCAAGAGGAGGAGTCAATTGGTTGAAGTTTCTTGAGGAGGAATTACGTGATCCATTTTCAACTCACTAACTGTTCCTGAGCTGGGCGTCTGTGGTTCTGACACCATTCACCCTGTACCTGGTGACAATATATACACTTTTCTCCTTCATCCTCCTCCACTGACTTCTCCGCCAGCTTCAGGATGGGCCGCTGGTCTTGCAGTGAAAGCACTGCATGTTCCTGGACTCAGTGATTCATTTGGGGGCACACCCGACCCCACTGGAGATAATTTATTACAAGATGAGGTTTTTGCTGTAACCAATGGGAGAGAAACAAGTGTTCCCCCCGCCCCCAGGCTTCCCAGCAGGTAGCCTGATGTGGCTGGTGAGAATGCCGGCAAGCCAGCCAAGGCCAAGGCCTGGCCCCTGATGACATCCTTCCAACCCTTAATTCCAGTGCCCCACGTTTTCAGTACATGACACAACAGATCCCCCTTGGCTTTAAACAGGTTGTGTAGAGACCCTTGTCTGACCATCGGAAATGCCACAGCATATGCTCTATACAAACAATAGGCCAAAATGGAACTACTTACCTTAACAACAAATGAGGAAGAAGAGAGAGGAGAAAGGGAGGAAGACAGAATGAGCTTCCTGGAAATCCTAAATTGTATCTTTCGTGGGAAGTAAGACTACATGCTTGCCCCCATTTTAAGGTGAACTCAGAGATTTTTTTCAATCCTTTCTCAGGTTACTAAGTCTATGTCATCGCTCTGAATCCATAAGCAAGCTCTTCTTTGACATGTGTGCTTTCATAAACCCACTAATTGCTACTGGAAGGGTAACAGTATATTCCCTCTTTGGAGTTTTGGCATTTCCAAAGAATGCCCTGTCTTCATGTGAGCCCAGCCTTTTTCCATTAGAATTCCAGGGAATGAAACCCCAGAATCAAGAGCAGGAAGACGAGTGCTTGAGTAACCGGCACCATCAGCACATATGGGGATGATTCATCTGATACTTTCTTTAAAAAGTAAAACCAAAGTCTACATTTTTTTCTAAAATAACTGGTTCTTGTCCTTCCTAGGGGTTGATGTGTTCTTTTTATAAGCTGAAGTACTGGTATTTTTAAAATTAATTAATGTATTTTTCTTGCTTAAATAAAGCTTTCGCTTGCAATCATATGACCTCTAAGCAAATTCAGCAAGATCACCTCCTTGATAGGTGATACACTCAGAATTTGAACTCATGTTCCTCGAAGCCAGATGGGAGATCTTTAACACCCTGTTAAGCTGCCTTTACTGAGTGCCTTTGGGCAAGTCATTTACACTGTGAGCCTCTTGTCTCTCACCATTAAAATCCTCCCACACGTTATTATGGTCAGAAGCAGAGTCAATGGTTGTATTGTTTGCCTGACAAATAATTGGAACATTGCAAATACTTGTAATATTTTCCTGAAAAATAATAGGGAGCCATTAAATGACAATAATCTTAAGTCCTTCCCATGTGACATTAAAGTAAGAGACATCTCAAGTTCAATTCTGACAGGATACATCGCTGCCCTTAAGTAAGCCAGCAGGAGGAAGATAGGCATCACACAATCTCACTCATATGCGGAATCTAAAGAGCAAAACAAACTGACAAACAAAATAGATGCAGACAGAGCATGGACGCAGGAACAGACTGGATTCTCCAAGGGAAGGGCTGGGGGGCGGGAAGAGGTAGCCAGAGAACTTGTATGCACATGTGCAAAACCCATGGACACAGACAATAGTGTGGTGAAGGCCTGGACGGGGAGGGGGCCAGTGGGGAAAAGTGGGACGTCGGTAATACTTTCAACAATAAAGATAAAAGATTTTTTAAAAAGACATGTGGGGATGAAGTTTAAGATTCAGTGTGAAAGACCAAGTAACTTGCTTATCCAACCCAAATTGAGAACTTAGACCAGAAAGTCAAAACTGTTTCTCCAAGAGCTGAACTGAGCTAGCAGATAATAAATGGTCCATTTTCCAGAGCGCGTTTTATGGCTATTTCCTTTGCCAGGCAGCCGGGTCACCGGGACCTGGGGACAGGTTCAGTGATTTAGAGATCTGGAAATGGAGAGCTCTGAGTGATTTAAAGAGCTCTGAACTCTGCCTCGCGATGGAGAGCCAGAGGCCTGGTCTCCGTCCCACCTTCCCACGGACGCCCCGTCCCCAGGAGCACATGGCCTCTCTGTGCAGCACAGGCCAGCCGCGAGCCGCATGGAGCCAGTGCTCCGCGAGTGCTGACTCTGAGCCAGACCTGGACTATCAGCTCCTTCCATCCCCCAAACAGCTTCCCCGGCAGGAAGAGAGACCTCCCTGGGTGGGGGGTGGGGGGGGGGGCACAGACTGGAAAGAATGACTGCGAGGAGCTGATCTCAGGACAGAACATTCCGGGAAGCAGAGAGGCGAGAGGAAAGCACCCCCAAGGGAACGAGCGCGTGGGCTCTGCAAATTCGTAGACACCTGCATCCCTTCGGGGTGGCGGGACCTGCTAGGCTGCATCTATCAAGTGCACGAGGAAGGCGAGGGGCTTCGTGGAAAGGCGTCCGGGGAAGACAGACAGGACGCATGTAACCCCCTCACAGGGCTACCTGGGACAACTATCGCCAACGGAGCTCAGCGCAAGGCTGGAGAGCAAAGGAGATTCCGTTCTCCCTGGAGCAGGAGCGAACCCTGTGCCAAGCGGATGCTACGGGAATGGGAGACCACGGGATTCGGATGGATAGGGACGCGGAGGGCCGACCGCGTGTGGGAACGGTTCTGTGAAGCAGCAAAGGGCTCGGCAGCAGAAAGCCTTGCCGACTATGGGGGCCGAGAGGAGGAGTGTGTACAGAACACAGGGCCTCACAGCCTTTTTGTAAGTCCAGTTTTTCTACTGAGGAATCTCAGTTTAATGTGGAAAATGAATGATGGGGCGGGGGGTGGGGATGTCCTCCTAGTAATAGTTCAGGTAATTTCGAATTCTACTTTACAAAGGCTGTGTGTGTGTGTGTGTGTGTGAGAGAGAGAGAGAGAGACAGAGACAGAGACAGAGAGAGAGAGAGACAGAGACACACACACCCAGGAGTCCTGGTACACATGGCAGCATCCCTCAGGGAACCCAAGAGCTTGCTGCCATCCTCTCTCTCTAAACTGCCACATCATAAGCACTTCATTTTCCAAGGAAACGCAGCGAGACACATTGATCCCACAGTCAAGCTAGTTTCTTCTTAAAGGACCAAAGTAAAGACCAGGCTTTAATCAGCTCAAAGAAGACACCCCCCTTAACTCCCCCCCCCGCCCCCCTGCATTCGAGGCAGGGCAAGGTCTAGGTCTGAGCAGATAGGTTTCAGTGGAAGTAATTACAAGCTGCAACATAATTTCCTTCGAACGACACCCATACTAGACAAATACTTATTTGTGGTTAGAGAGTGGGTAAGGTTACCATAAAAATAGCAGCGCACCTTGTAATAGTGCCGAATGCCATCATTTACCTTTGCTATATCTGAAGTGTCATGCCTTGTTCCAGACTTAATATTTAGTAACTAACAATTTAATGTACAAATCTCCAGCAAAGAAGCAGAATAATTAGGAGAGGCAAGCCCCCTTTTTACAGGAAAAAATTATAGTGGACCGGTCAAAATGCCTAAGAATTATACAGAACGGAGAAGTGATTTTAAGCTATGAAAAACGCAAGGCAATTTTCAAATCAGTCTTATAAACCAAGCAGTGAGCTCAGGGCAGATATGCAGAAGGGACATAAGGGATCATCGATGAAAACGCGCTTCCCTTATGAAAGTAAATGCCCTTGAGCACATCCCTAAGCTGACATCCGCATGTCCTCCGGAAACAGAATTAAAACGCAATGTATTGTAGAAGATGCAGTCACATCCATCACGGTTTCCTGCACCACAAGGGAATGAAGATGGCAGAGTATCTCCTTCATGGCGTATGTATTAGAGAGAAATGAGCATGGGCAATGGCCCTTCCGTTTTCTCACCATCCAAAGTAAGTCTCTCAACAACGATAACAACCATGTCAGCAACAACCAAAGCCTTTCCTAGGCTGTCGGAACTGTGGGGCTCTTGGGGTTCATTAAATGATAGGAATGGAGCCAGAGTCCCCCAAGAATGCAGCAATTTTTTGTAACTTATTGGAAACATTCCATCTCATTTGAGTAGTTTATTTAAACTCTGACGGCAGCTTACCAGAGTGAAAGGCAACGGTCCAGAATGCACCTCACCTCCAAAGGTCAGAGGTCATCAGACTGTCCCAACGCAAAAGCTATTTCGGTCCATTTATATGAGATCTATCAGCTAAGTTATCAAAGTGATATTTTATGCACTTTTTCAAGTTATGACATGACCTATGAATGTGTTGGGGACACCCCTACACATATTATCAGACTCATAACCTAAATGATAGAAATCAAGCCCACACACATCTATTCCCAACATTCCCTATTTTCCAGGGTTTCAACTTTTATCATTCTGGTCAAGAATTGGAGATGGGAAATGTAGGAACCTCACTCTTATCATAAGGCCTAGCTGGCTGAATTCAGGAGGAGGGAAAGGAAGAAGGAGTGAGGGGAGGGACAAAAGACAAAATAACATTTTCTACAAGCGGAGAAGGACGTAGTGGGTTCGAACCCATAGAGATGAGTTTGAGACATCCCTCCAGGAATTACAAAATCGGGGACATAAGGATGCCCTGTGAAAGGTCAATGTTAAATCATCCTCTGACCCCTAAGAGCAGAGGTAAGCTAACTGGCTTTAAACAGACAGACTGTTCACCCACATAAAGGAAGTCTATGAACAGATCTGAAGTTTTGTGAACATATTTGAAGGAAGAACTAATGAGTCAGGAGAGTATTAAAGTCAAAGAATCAATTAAAAAAAGAGAGCCTGGAAAGAAAACTTTCCATGGCTCAAAATCTACCTGCCCCAGCAATGTGGCTCAGTGGTTGAGCATCGACCCAAGATCCACCAGGTCCCCAGTTCAATTATTGGTCAGGGCACATGCCCAGGTTGCGGACTCAATCCCCACTAGGGGGTGTGCAGGAGGCAGCCAATCAATCATTGATGTTTCTCTCTCTCTCTCTCTCTCTCTCTCTCTCTCTCTCTCTCTCTCTCTCCCTCTCCCTCTCCTTCTCCCTCTTCTTCTCCCTTCCTCTCTCTGAAATCAGTGGAGATATATTAAAAAAAAATCTATGTCAAAATATTTTTTAAAAAATGAGGGCTGAAGGAGAATGAGACAAAACAACGAGAGAAATAAAAACAAAACATGAAAAACAACAACAAGTACCTGGAGATTATGGTGCTCAGTGAAATAAGCCGGTCAGAGAAAGACAAATACCACATGATCTCACTTATGTGTGGAATCTAATGAACAAAATAAACTGATGAACAAAACAGAATCAGAGCCATGGACACATGGAACAGCCTGACAGCTGTCAGAGGAGGGGAAGGGGGGCCTGGATAAAAGAAGGTGAAGGGATTAGACAACATATATGCATAACCCATTGGCGCAGACAACCGTGTGGTGATGGCCAGCAGGAAGGGGGCAGCACTGGGTGGAGGTGGGCAAAGTGGGGGGATGGGGATATCTGTAATATTAATGTAAAATAAATAAATACCGCCTGGAAGGGATTTTGCCATGAACTTTGAGGGTGCCAGTAACAGGTGCCCTTGTTACTATAATTATTCTCACTGTGTAGATGGGCAACCTGAGGCTTAGTGAGGGTACATCGGTGCTGGAACCAGAATTTGAACTCACGCCTGTTCTACTGCCTAAGCTTTATGTCACAGACCTAACGTTAAAGGAAAACATTATTATTTAAGACACTGAATTGGAAAAGTCTGCCAAACATAGGGTCCTGTTCTTTTTCTAAAATCGATGATTACATCTGACAATAGTTTGTATGGTCCCCTCCATGTTCACACATTTCTGTACCCATTTCCCAAAAGATTTGAGGACTTAAATCCCTGGAACCTTTTGTAGGTCATTTATGTAAATTAGGGGCACCCTATTCCCAAACACTGGCTTGCTTATTCTTCAACGAATATTTTTGTATTTGGATAAAGTATACTATGATAAAAATACCCACAATTCCCTTTTAAAGTATCCTGTGATTTCTTAACTGAATTTTAGTTACTATTCTGCTCTGTGCTACCAGTTCTGCTGCCCAGGCAGGCGGCTGCCATGTGCAACTTCAGTGGATTCTTTCTGATGTCCCAAAATAAATCAAATTATACGGCAAGCAGGGATATCACTGAAGTCTATGTAAATAAAGATATATAAAACATTAAATAGAGCCTGTCATTTGCCTGTGACTATTGAAAGTAAAGCCATTCATGTTGCTCCAAATTAAACTCCCGAGCGTCACCGTTTCTCTAGGAGGGCGGCAACCAAGAATGAACACTTTCTAACCGGCAGAGAAAAGGTCCTTTGAAGACCTGGTCAGGCTCCGGCCCCAGGATTCCTCTGCGCTTTCCCAGGTCCCGGCCGCTCGCTCGGGGCCATCACAGGACGGTCTTTCATCCCGCCCTGCACCACGGAGAGGACTTCAAAGTGGACGGTCACTGCCGTGGCCGCTGTAAATATCTACAGCATGGTATGGAGGCCACTCAGGGCGGGCTTCACACAGGGTTCAGACGGGGAAGGTCAAAGGCACCGCATCTCAAAGCCCCTTTGTTCTGTATGTTTTACTGATCGGAGCATGATTTCTCAAGGAACCCTTTCTGGAATTTCAGGGTCTTTCTTCTGCAACTTTATGCTCTTCTGCCCAACTTCCCATCAACTACCCTTCCCCCCCACCCTGCCCCCAGGCCTGGAAAACTGCTTCTTTCATATTCCTGGTCCAAGGTTTTCCTCTCTTCAGCACAGTCTATGCAACACTAACAAATTAACCCTCTGAAATCTGCAACGTATACAGACAGAGCATAAAACCGATTGTCCCCCAATATCCAGAGAAGAAATCCAGGTTCCGTATCCATGGAGGAGGATTTGCCTACTCACCAAACTGGTCAATATACCCTCTCTCCTCTCCCCTCCAAACCCCACAAGCCATATCCACGGATTTAAATCCCACAACCGCTTCAAAGGTGGGCTCTTCCTGAAGTTTTCTGCATCGATGAGTTCATTTTTTTAAATCGTTTTTGTGTTTCTCTGTCTGATTTATTTCACTTAACACATGCCCTCAAGATCCATCCATGCTGTCTCAAATGGCAAGATGTCTTTTCTTTCCCTTTGCTGACTGAATAATATTCCATGTTCTCTATATAATATATAGAGTGTCCCACAATATGAATATACACTTTGAATAATTATAAAGGCAGTGGTTATTAAAATACATTTCATTTTCAAAGTTGAGCTATCAGCTATTAAAGTGTGTATACATTTTTTGGGACACCCTGTATATAATGTATGTACATTTTCTTCACTCACTGGTTGCCAGAGGGAGTGGGGGTGTGTAGAATAGGTATAGATGGCTAATTTACAAAGGAAAAGCCGAATTCCAGCCCTAGAAGTGCCTCCCTGAAGACTACCATCTTTATAAATAACTGTTTAACTAGAGCTTCAGGGATCTGAAGCTCTTTTTTTAAAAAAAATATATTTTTATTGATTTCAGAAAGGAAGGGAGAGGGAGAGAGAGAGAAACATCAATGATGAGAGAGAATCACTGATTGGCTGCCTCCTGCAAGCCCCCTATTGGGGGTGGAGCCTGCAACCTGGGCATGTGCCTTTGACTGGAATCGAACCCAGGACCCTTCAGTCCGTAGGCCGACGCTCTATCCACTGAACCAAAATGGCTAGGGCAGGGACCTGACTCTCAGTCCTCTCCATTTAAGCTTCAACATTCTGATAGTTAATTTTAAAAATCTTCCTTATAGATTTGAATTTTTAATATTATTGTCATATTAACCTAATAAAATAACACCATTTTAACTAGCTAAAATATTTTACTATACCCCATAAATCATCTAATCCATTTTTCTGCTCCTCTTCATACAGTTTGCTCTTTTTTATACAATCATAAAATTAAAAAGTAATTTCATAGCTTAATACGATAACTGATACATCATGATGTAAGGAAGAAACAAATCAGGTGGCTTAAACATGAGCTGTAATCTTAGGATAGAATATCCGACCCTAGAAATATCTGGTTTATTTACTCATTTCCTGACAGCCCTTGTTTTTCTGAAGTATTCAAATGAGATGCTTTTTATTTTTCAATAAAATAAGAATATAACATTAACTTTAACCGCTCTATCAATGGCCATTTTATATTTTACTTTGAATAGAATTCCTATCATGATTAACTTGCTCTTTTTTCCCCCTATTCCTGTTTTCACACATTTGGCTGAATTATTTCATTAGAAAGGTACTGAATGGAATTATACACATTTAGACATCTCCAAACATTTGCTACATGCAGCTGGGCTCAGCTAGGACAGCGAGCTTTCCAAAACACACACACACACACACACACACACACACACACACACACACAGGGCCGGCTGAAATGAATGGCCCTATTCACGGGAGTAGAGAGAGGACCTGTGCGGACTCTGAAAGAACTGTTGTTCCCTATATACATATCCGACCACCTTTACCGTCTTTGTTTGTGGAGACAGTGTTCCTGTCCGAAGGTGCACTGTGTTCAGACTCTTATTCATTATTCACATCTTCATATTCATTTTTTTCTGGGAAATGATAGTAGTTTGAATATTTAGTTTTCCCTGCATGTGAAAATAAACAGCACACTCGCAGGCGAGCTAAAAGCAGCCATGGAGGGCGTTGAACTGAAGGTTGAATTTGTAACTCAGTTGCTGGAATACACGGGTTTGAGACTACTAAAACTGGCCAGGTTTTCTTTTTGTGAAAATTCATTTGTTGTCAATATTTTGGAATTTTTGTAGAATGGGGAGAAAGGTCATATGCCATAGCACAGTAATTCCACAACATTCCAAACAATTTTTTTTTCTAAAAGACTGAATAAATTCAGTATGTCTTATCAAGTGATTTAAAGACTTGAAGTAATATTTTTAAAGGGGTTTGTACTTACATATATGTATGTGATTCTTGAGTAGGTTTACATTTTTAAAAAAAGGAAATGAAAGCTTTAGGCTGGAGCATTTTCTCTAAATTTAACTTTGTTGTTTATCATTTGCTGTTTTTCTTTCCACATTCTGACCGAGTGCGTAATGAGCCTTAGTAAAGCAATACTTCAGGTATGATGGATTTGAAAATGTAGAGCTCATTACTCCAATGGCCTCATGGCGTTCCTGCCCACTGCAAGTACTTTCTCTTTACTTTTTCAAAGACCCTGTTTTAGTGAGCATTTGTAATCATTTCACCTACAAACATGCCAGTTATTTATCTTTATGGACAATCATGATTATATTTTTAACAAATTTCATCCCAATGATGCCACTGATCAAAACATGTCGATTTGCCAAAACACATGACCATGGGATGCACTGATTCTGATACATTGTACCACCAGGTGCCAGCAAGTAGTGCTGAATAGCTGTGGGTCAATACCCGTGACACCTTGAAGATGGAGTCACTAGCTCAGTAAACCAGATCTTAAAGTGGTCCCTTCAGCATTCACTACAGTCTTTTTTTTTTAGATTTTTTTTATTGTTTAAAGTATTACATATGTCTCCTTTTTCCTCCATTGACCTCTCCCTGACCACCCCAACCCCAGCACATGCCCTCACCCCCCTAGTGTCTGTGTCCACTGGTTATGCTTATATGCATGCACATACAAGTCCTTTTTCTCCATATAATTTTAGCTCCATTTACCCTCCTTTATAAAGGGGAGCAAATATTACAATCTTCCCATCCCAAACTCCTCAGTGTCTTTCAAGAGTATGGAAGATAGATAAGTTGTCTCTTTCATTCACAAGTCTTCAGAGTGAGAGAAGCTATGCCAGGGCCTTTTTTATTCACATAAGGACCTGTTTTAGATGACAAGACCTTGGACTCCAAGACTGAGTCTGATGCAATAATTGGTTGAGTCTCTGGGCATCCTGGGAGAGTACATTTCAGTTGTATGTTGACTGTGAATTATTAGGGGCAAAGGGTGAACTATGGAAGACTATTCCTTTGATTACCTTCCAAAAAAAAATCATATCTCCTAGAACTCATACCCTACCTTTGAATCTGGGCCCTACGACTTTCTGGTGCTCTAACCAACAGAATGCAGGAAAAGTGATGCTGTTTCATGTCTAAATCTTACACGTTGTAGCTCTTCCTTTGCACTCACCCTGAGTTTCCATGAGAGAAGTTCAGCTCTTCCGGAGAAATAAGGGGGACTATAGAGAGGCCTTGAGACTGTATGGAGGTGAACCACGAAACCCAGCTGACAGCCAGAACAGAGATCTTGGCCCTTGATCCCGAAGCTACTGCAGCCAGCCCACGCTTGTCAAGCTTTCCTAGATGAAGTTCAGACTTGAGACTGGAGAGCCGTCTTGGATCTTCGCATCTACCAGATATCACATGAGGCAGACACATGCTTTCCCTGCTGTGCCCTGTCTGGATTCCTGATCCCCCCCAACCCCTGCCGCCCCAGAATTCCAAGCAAATAAAAGTTATTGGGTTAAGCCATTACATTTTGGGCTAGTTTGTTACACAGCAATGGGTAACCAAAAAGAACTAGGAATTTCCCCCGCTTATAATGAGAAGAAGGAAGATAGTATAATGTATCTCAAGTGCAATATAATTAAACAGCTCAATCTCGAGAGCCAACACTACATTATGATGTCATGATACTATTGCTTTTCACACTGAACTTCAGGTACTGCATTATAACTTCTGTGCGCATATTCTTTTCCTCTAATGTATTTTTAATAGGAAATGTGATCAAATGCATAAAATGTATTTTATTTTTAACAGAATCATCTTAGCTATAGAGAACAGAAAGCTTATTTTTTAGAAATCTGGTTCCACTCAAGGATTCCAACTTTCATTTTGCAAAGCCTTCTGGAAATACTTTTTCCTGGTATGCATTCCAGTAGTCTTTTTATTTCCTGTAGCTGTGTCAAAAGCAGTAACAGCAACACGAAAGAATGGAACAGGTTACCTTATGATATACATACCATATGGTTGCATAGTCTTCTCCCTCCATTGGTTTGGAAATTACTGTATGTGGTCAGGGTACAGCGGCCTTCTAATGACTATTCCTTGTGTATGACTATGTATGTTAATGTCCAGTAAATAATAAAGATGAGGCCTTTCTTCTCCAGTCTTGTCGTTCAGATGCCTCTGCGTCTATGATATCTTAACTACACTTTAAAAAATCTTCTTTTGTGGCAAGACAGGAGCATTCCATCCCCAAGGATCTAAGAAGTAGCCTAAGCCAGGTCAAGCTATGGAGAGGCCAAGGCAGTTCTGGCAGGATGACTAAAGGGAAAAGGAGATTGCGTGTGAGGCACAAGGAAGAATCTATGAGAACTCCCAGATGGTTGGCTTAGGAACCTGCCGTCTACCCAAGTGGAAGGGCTAGGGGGAAACGTATTAGTTTCAGGAAATCTATTTTATTGGTGTGGTGTTCTTTATATTGACATTTATATGAAGAACTGATATTTCATCTGAAGCTATAAGGAACTAATTTCACCTTAAGTACTGGTAGAAGCACCACCCAGAAAAATCCATGATAGAAACTAGTCATTGAAAAGAGAGATATTCCTGTACTATAGCCACAGTTCTAGAAGAAAAGAAAAAGATTGAAACAAAAGTAAAAATACTTCTAGCACGATACAAGTATGCCGATTTTGGGGGCATACCTTAGTCTATAAAAGCCTGAATGAAAAAAAAAAAGTGACATCTTGAACCTGGAGGCTACTGTGCTATGTGAAATAAGCAGAAAGAGAAATACAATGCTGTATAGCACCACTTATATGTGGAATCTGAAAAAAGAGTCAAGTTCATAGAAGCAGAGAGGAGGAGAAAATGGAAACTGGGATATATTCGTCAAAGTGCACAAACTTTCCGTTAAAAGATGAGCAAGATCTGAGGACCTGACAGACAGCAAGGTGATACAGTGAATAATTCTTTATTAACCTGGATTCTGGTAAGAGTAGATCTTAAGAGTTCTCCAAAAAAAAAGTAAATAAAGAAGCCTTTTCTGAGCTGAAATATTATTTAAGTCTAAATCAAAAGGACTAACTTCATGAACCCAAGAAAAGCAATGAAAAAAAAGTGATTCAAAATGAAGCATCAGCACTCGGGCGGGCAGGGAAAAGTTGCCTGTGAAAGAACAAAAGTTGGGCTGTCCTCACATTTCTCTTCTACATAAGGGAATGCCAGAGGACAACACAGAATTTTAATAAGAAAAGTGTGTGAACTGAAAATTCCACATCAATCAATGTATTGTTCTAGCATGAAAGCAACGAAAGACACTCCCAGGTTATAAGGACTAGGAAAATTTTGCAGCCAAGCACTCCTCTTGGAAAGGAAAGAGGATCAATGATAAAATTCAAGTGATAAAAACATCCATCAAAATATAAAGACTAGTGGTGAGTCCTGAGACTACTTAAAGACATTGGATTAACACAACTCAGTGCGGACCCAAATCATCTCAATAAAGATAGGCAGAGGACCTACTGTGTGGGGAGCCCTTCTAAGTGCAGGGGGCTAGGAGACATGGCTGCACTGTTAGGCAGGGGGGCTCAGGAAAGCGTCCCTAAGGAGCAGGTCCTGACCAAGTGAGAGAATGAGGCTATGAAGTCTCAGAGAAGAGTTTTTGGAAAGTTCCATGGGCCAGACCTGGGGGAGAGCTCACCCTGTTCCAGAAGGAGCGGGAGGAAGTGAAGTGGGAGGGAGAGTGACAGAAGTCTGCGATGGAGAGATCACACTCGGGGCCACACAGCATTGGCCGATTTAGTCTCGTAAGGACTTTGGATCTATCTGATGGCAACTGAAACACCAATGCAGAGATTTAGGCAGGGGAGGGACATGGTCTAATTTAGCGTTGAAAAGAATAGCGAGAAATCAGAAGAGATCGGGCGCGTTCAGGTGGTATGGCCATAAATTGGAGAAAAATCATATGGTTCTTAACTTTTTTTTGTCTGATGTATTTCATTTAGCATGATAGTCTCAAGATCCATCCATGTTGGTGCAAATAGCAGTATTTCATCTTTTCTGAAGGCCGAGTAGTATTTCATTATTTTTACAGGTGTGGCAAAAGTAGGTTTACAGTTGTTTGTGTGGAAAATGCAACAATTAATAAATAATAATACAAGAATAAACTCACATTCTCACAACTGTAAACTTACTTTTGCCTCACCCTATATGTACGTCTTCTTCATCCAATCATCTATCTGATTTCACTCATATATGGGATACAGAACTGAAAGCAACAAATGCACAAACAAACAAAAACTCAGACACAGACAACAGTATGGTGGTTACCAGGGGGAGGGAGGGGGAGGGTTAGTAAAGGGTCACGGGGTCAAATATATGGTGATGGAAGAAGATTTGACCTTGGGTGGTGGGCCACGCTGCAATACACATATACTGTATCATAGAGTTACACACTTGAAACCTGTATAATTTTATTAACCAATGTCACCCCAATAAATTTAATTTAGAGAAAGAGGAAAGAATGGACAGTAGAGTGGTGTTTGCCAGGCACTGTGGGGGGGAAATGAGGAGATGTTGGTCAAAGGGTACAAAGTGCGCATTATAAGATGAGTAAGTCTGGGATGTAATGGACAGCATGGTGACTATAGTTACCGATACTGTGTTACAGGAAAGTTGCTAAGAGAGTACACATTAAATGTTCTCATCACAAAAAAGAAATGGTAATTATAGGAGATGAGGTATTCACTAACCTGCTGTGGCAATTATTCCACAATGTATGAGTACTATATAATACATATGACTTATCCATTGCCTTCCTGTTACCCCTAGTCTGACTAAGGTACACCTATAAGAAGTTTCCTCAATAAGAAATTTTGGGACCAATATCCCTGAACGCTTTTGTGTTCAAAACAAGCTGTCTGTTGAATTTGTACTCGAAGCACAAGTTGGCTGGATATAGAATCCTTGGCTTGTACATATTCCCTTGCCTGTCATATAAATACTAGAGGCCCAGTGCATGAAATTCGTGCACAGGCAGGTTCCCTAGTGGCTGCCAGCTGCCGGCCAGGGCCTCCCTTGCCCCGGCTGCCTGCTGCCTACCACCACCACCAACTGGGGCCTCCCTTCACACCTGCCTTAGCCTGGCACTGCCCGCTCACCTGCTCCACCATCCCACCACGAACCCGCTCTCATCGGGGCCCAATTGGGGCCAGCAGCACCTCCACTGTTGCCCATTGCCAGCGCCATGTTGCTGACACCCGCCATGTTCTGCACCGCCCCCTGGTGGTCAGCACAGGTTGAACTCGCGGTTGCTGAACTGATTGTAGGGACAATTTGCATATTACCCTTTAATTATATAGGATTGCTGTCTTGTCTTCTGATGCTGAATTCTGCTGAGGAAAACTTGAAATCTGGTTAGTTTGCTTTTTATTTTTATTCTAAGTGATTTGGTAATTTGGCTTAACTTTGCAAAGGATTCTTTCTTAACTTTAAGGACCAATACTTTATCAAAATGTATCTCATTATTGATCCTTCTGGTTCAAGTTGCCCTGGCATATGACACGTCTTTTAAAAAATGTAGACCCAACCCTTCTTTCATTTCAGGGATGTTTTCTTGAATTATATGTTTCTATATTCTGTTCCATTATTTTGGCTTTCTTCTTAGGGAACTCAAATTATGTGCATTTGATCTCCTTTGCTTTTCTTGTGTATCTAACTATTCCCTTTAATCTTTTGTAACTCCTCTGTATTTCTATTTTATTTTGATCACTTTTGTCATTCTATATCCCTTTCTGTATTATCTTCCATGCTTATGGTGCCTTGTGCTCCTTCCAATTTCGTCTTCGTTCCTGTGCTTCTTTGTTTGTTCTTTCTACTATTTTTCCCTTAGTTTGTCAATGCACATTTCATTGTCTCCTGTTTTCTCACCATATTTTCCCTAAAATCTTGTGTTTTTCCCTTTGGGGTCTTCCTCCATAAAAGTGATTACTTCATTTCTCTTTCTCTACTTTTACTTCATGATCAAGTATTTGGTCAGAACTTTCGTCTGTTCCTTCTCATTTTGTGAGGTGTCCTTTGGGAAAATCTTTCCCACTTTATTTCTAGCAGTTTTGTGTCCATTCTGGCCCAGCCCCAACTGTCCTTCTTACTAGGGAAGGAACTAGCCTTTTCCTGTCCAGCTATCACAGACATTTCCTTTAGAGAGTGTAGTTTTACTGGATTTTCTAAGACATATGGCCACTTCTCCATTTTCCTCTTCCATTCATGTCTTTCACGCACTTTGAGCTCTTTGGTTTTTTCACTTTCTGCCTCACCCCTCCCCGCCCCGACAGCCCCTGTTTCATGCTGGTCTTTGCTGAGACCTGTTGTTCCTGGGCCACTTGTTACTTCCTTTCTCCTGGGTGTTTCATGCTGCCCTACAATCCTTTCCATTTCAGGCCACTCTGAATTGCTTTTATCTGCCTTTACACTTAAAAAACCCATAAAACTATGGCCCAGCTGGTGTTGCTCAGTGGTTGAGCATCAATCTATGAACCAGGAGGTCAGGGTTTGATTCCTGGTCAGGGCACATGCCCCATATGACTGTGAGATACAACAAAATGGTTATGTTTTCTAAAGTCACTAAGTCTTTTTTTGTTATGTGGCAACAGATAACTCAAACCACACTCCACAACAGATATCTCATAATCTCCAATTCAGAGCATGTACCCTGAGAAAATGTAAAACAATGGATATGAGGAGTGATCTTAAGAAGCAGACCCTAGTATGGGTGTGTTGGCAATGAGGACACCATCACGGGTGGTGAGTGGACAACCAGTGGCTCCTGGGATGGCATATCGGTGTCACTGTTAACATTTGGACAGTGATAACTGGGATGGGATGCAGATGAAGGGGAGGCACCAGCAGTTTCTGTGTCACAGAGCCTGGGAGGTGCAGTGGAAGTAGTAAGTACAAGGACTGAAGATCAGATGAATATTGCTGGGCGGTACTGATCACTAGTGAAAGGCAATAAAAAGCTCAGGGTTACGAATCTCCTGTTGAAGACAAAGTGTGAATTTAGAGCCTTGCTGGCATCATATGAAGAGTCTCTTATTTACTGTCATGAAATGCAAAACAAAAGCCATGGAGGAGGCCGAGACGTTAATTATAAGGGTAGCAGAGTTCAAGGGAAGTTTGCATTGTCAAATCCGGCTAGTATGCTATGCCAAGGCCAGGTCCATAATTAGAGGGACGCAGGACACTGAGATGTGGGCTGAACTCTGGGCTGATGTAGCTTAACACACCGAGTCTCCAGATTCCCCTGACATATCCCCCAGAGTGGCCCACTCCTCCCAGTTGAAGGCTAGCATCTTCCACGTTAAAGATGATACAGAAACCTTTGTTTTACAAAATGACATGTACCTACAGGACAACTGTCTCCACTTCTCCTTTCTCTCCTCAGATCAATCACTTGGGTCAAGCCACCAGCTGGGGAAGTCCTTACTAGGCCTGCAAAGGGAGGAAGGAGAACCATGAGCCAATGTGTGTCATGGTTCAAGGACAGAATATAAAGTTGGATAAAGCATAGCTTTTTGAACTTGAAGCAATTTCCTGAGATGCAAGAGAAATCAGCTGGGCAAGAACCACAGGATGCTATGCTAACACACTGCTCAGGGAGCTCTTAGAAGCTTGGGAAAAGGCAGGCCCACACTCAGTGATGCAGAAATGCTAGAGCTGCCATAGCAGATGGTAGAAGAAGAGACTGAAAGGCTCAGAAGCGGGCGTGCTGGAGGGGTGAAATGCATGAGCCCAGAAACGCACTAACCATCTGTGCTCCGGGAGAGAGCTCCGTGTATTGAAGTGATAAAGGTGAGGAGGCATCAGCATTAGTGAGAAGCACGGAGGTAGCTGCCATCAATGGCCAGGTGTGCTGTAGATCTGGAATCCTGACATAAACAGAGATGACAGGGTCCTGAATAAGAGGAGCAAGATGAGGGTATTCATCATAAATGGAAAGGAGGTCTCAGTGGAAACCAGATGTCCCTAGAGATGAGGTAGAGGAGTGGCCAAAATAGGGTACTGCTTAGTTCACACAACAACGACAACAAAATCAAGACATGAGCACGAGCCTATGAAACTTCTCAGTTAAAATGGCCATCCCTTGCCCCATTTCATATATGAATCACTTCTCAGACCAAGAATCCAATGTCTGTAGTGGAGGTAAACTACCCATGAGGAAGGGGCCTTAAATACCGAGCAAGAGTATTCTAATAATCCCCTAGCGCAACCCCAGAGAGAATCTATGCCATTGATTCAAGCAACAAAACAGTGTGAAAGGTAAAGATTAATGCAAAAGAAGCAAGAAAGGAAAGTAAAAGAAACTGGGGAAAAATAAAAAGGACAAAATAAAAGTTTAGAAATAAACTCAAAAGTATGAGTGATCATAGCAAATGAAAAATGGACAAAGTGTTACAATTAAGTCAAAATTTATCACGAGTTACAAAACAAAATCCAGATGTGGGCTACTTGTGAAAGCTCCATCTCAAAGGTCACAGGAGCCTTGAAAGTGAAGAGCTGGTGGAAAGGGCCAGGTTCACACTAATACAAGCGAAGTTGGACGGCTGTGTTAGTATCAGAAACGTAAGCTTCAAAGCAGGAGGCACTGCTGTGAGTGGAGAGGGGAACTCCACCAGGACACAAACTCCAATCTCCCCGACTGATGCGAAACTACCAACGTGAACACACCGGATAATAAATCCATACAATATGTGAGGACAAACTAGACAGAAACGCAAGGAGGCCTGGTTTAATGCAGTGCCACAGTGGGAGATTTTAACATATCTCTTCTCATAACTTCTATAGTCAACAGGAAAAAAAATAGAAAAAAATCACAATAAACAAGTTTGATATAGTGGGAATGTGGTGCACTTTTTCAACACTCAAGAAACAGTTATAAAACTTGACAACAATTTGGAAAGGAAGACAGTTTCAATGCATTTTTAAAAATTTAATTTAATTTCTTCCATCACCTTTTATCCCCTCTATGCCCTCTTCCACCTCCATATGTAAATACAGGAGTTGGGCTATTCGTGGATTTTCCACTTTTTAAAAACAATATTTTTATTGATTTCAGAGAAGAAGGGAGAGAGGGATAGAAACATCAATGATGAGAGAGAATCACTGATCCGCTGCCTCCTGCACACCCCACACTGGGCATCGAGCCCGCAACCTGGGCCTGTGCCCTGACCAGGAATTGAACCGTGACCTCCTGGTTCATAGGTCGACACTCAACCACTGAGCCATGCCGCCGGTCCTCCCCTTTATTTGTAAATCCCATAATTCAAGACATAAAAAAATTGCTACATAGTATTTCCTAGTTTCATGTTCTTCAACCTTAAGTACTTCCCATATTTGCCCTGCCTCATTTTACACCTGCCAAAATGAAAATGAAAATGCATGTCTGTGTCTGAAGAATTAGCTTTCCCCAAAAAGAGGTCTAACCTTTGCCCTCAACTACTGCAAGTTGATCTCTAGGCTCCTGGCATGACCTGCTCTTTATGTGTCTGGGAGCGTGGGCCACAGGACATTCTGGTGTGATTTATGACGGGGACTAGGGGTCATGCACTATCAGTTCCAGCCTCTGGAAGAAATGGAGACCAAAGATTCTAGCCTGACCTCCTAGAGGTGCTAAGAACTGAAGGTCAGCCATGCAGGCATATGCGTTCAAACCCCACAGAGACTCTGGATGCCAGAGGCTCAGGTGGCCTTGTCCTGACTTCTGACATTATTCTGTGCATATTTTTGCACTTGGCCAGGAGGAGAGCAAGCCACTGGCAACTCCACAGAGAGAGGGAAGCTCCGCGTTTGAAAACCTCCCAAACTCTATCATGGCATCTCTTCCTTTGGTTGATTTTCTACATCCTTTCATTGCAATAAATATAACCTGGAGTAAAATAGGGTTCAGTGAGTTCCGTGAGTCTTTTCAGCACAATATCAAGCCTGAGGGTGGTTTTGGAAAACTCCTGAACTTGCAGTTGGTGTCAGAAGTGGGGTCCGTCTTGTGTCCCTGTGGGTGGCTAACTCTGGATACTGTGACGACATAGTGCTCTGCTTTCTATCTCTATCCTTGTCCAATTAACTTATTAATGAATAAAAAGAAGTGAGAGAAAGGTATAGTAGTTTCTTGTATCAAGATTAGAAAACAGGTATTTCTAAAGGATTGTGTTTTATGTTATAACAAATTCCTTCCCTATTACGTATTTCTGTAAATGTACAGAAGACACTGTAGGAACTTCATGACTGAACAATCAGGGGTCTTCTCTCCCTTTTTTTATTTTTTTGAAATTAATGTATTGGTTAGAGAGCTGCTTTCAGAGGGGAGGTAGAGAAGCATAAAGGGGGGGTAAATGGTGATGGGAGACTTGGCGTGGGTGGTGAACACACAATGCAATATACAGACGATGTGCTGTGGACTTGTGCACCTGAAGCCTGTATCATTTTGTTAACCAGTGTCACCTCAATACAGTCAATAAAAAGGAAGAGAAGAAAGCTGCTTTCTGTATGATACAATAACATGTTTTGAAACAGAAGTGAAAACAAGGTGGCATATTGGGAAATGAATACTGCCACTCACCAGTTTCTGGATAACTGTGGCTTTTTAAACTCGGTTTGCTTTCATATAGAAAACCATAAAAAAGTTGTGCTCAGGTGGATAAATCATGATTTGACCTCACTAATTGATGTAACAATAAAAGACTCTAATCTATGAATTTAAAAAAATCCTCAGCTACTCCATGTGCCAGGCAAATACTCAGCGCTCCCACGAACAGCGACAAACCTGACAGCGGCCCTTCCCGGGCTGGGGTTTCTAACAGGACATGGAATAAGCGTGTGTTCAGTCCGAAGCAACGGGCTGCACTGGAAGCTTTTACGAATAACAACACCGGACGTTCTTCTCGCAGAATGGAAAGAAGAATGCGAGCGGTGCCGCTGGCGGTTAACATCTGCTCACCCCGGGTCCTGCAGTGAGAGGGGGGCAGTGTCATAGCAAAGCGCTCTGCAGAAGCAAAGCCGGCCCCGCCCTCTCTAGCCCTTTCCCCGGGAACAGTGCACCAAGGGGATCACTTCCCACCAACCAACAGTCATCGCTGCCCACGCTGCCAGCTGTGCAGTGGCTTTCTTCTCTATTTTTTTTTTTTTTTGCTTTTGACCCATGTTCTATTTTTCCCCACTCTATATTTTATTTAGAAAATTTAATGTGGACACGAAGCTACAAGATTCTTTAAAAGCACCATTTTAATGTCTAAAAAGATTAAATGAGAAGGGTGAGCCTTTCAGTAGAACCCAAGGACCACAGCAGGTGAGAGCGCATTGGGAGGTCTGGCCATTGGGCACTGATGGATGCACAGGACATCACAGGACTGTAGAAATCCTCAGTCACTATGCCAGAGGCTACGGGCCAGCAAAGAGCAGTTCTTCTACTGCTTTTGTTTGTTTGTTTGTGTTTTTATTAATCCTCACTTGAGGATTTTTTAAAATATATTTTATTGATTTTTCACAGAGAGGAAGGGAGAGAGATAGAGAGCCAGAAACATCGATGAGAGAGAAACATCGATCAGCTGCCTCCTGCACATCTCCCACTGGGGATGTGCCCGCAACCCAGGTACATGCCCTTGACCGGAATCGAACCTGGGACCTTTCAGTCCACAGGCAGACACTCTATCCACTGAGCCAAACCGGTTTCGGCAGATATTTTTTTTTTGTCATTGATTCTCAGAGAGAGAGTGGAAGGGAGGGGGGAGAGGGAGAGAAGAGGGAAGGAAGGGAGGGGGGGAGAGAGAGGTAGGCAGAGAGAGAGAGAGAGAGAGAGAGAGAGAGAGAGAGAGAGAGACACACATCGTGAGAGAGACACATTGGTTGCATCCAGCACGCACCTGGAGCCAGGCAGGGGATCAAACCTGCACCCCAGGTAAGTGCCCTTGACCAGAATCGAGCCACTAAGACCCTCAGGTGGAGGTGGGCCGAGGCTCTAACCACTTAGCATGCCAGTCAGGGCTCATCTTCAGTTTTCAACAAAATCTATCCTGTGACGATCTAATAAGCAAACAAAAGATGTCCTCAGATGGCTCTGAATGCTAAAAAATGGAAATGACTGAGGATATTACCGTCAACTGGCTGGACAGGCGCCTGAGCTACTGCAAGACCAGGTCAGATAAGGTGAGGTTTCCTTTGAGGAGCGGTGCTACTATGCACCCCACTGCTGTCATTTAAACAGTCTGCAGCCAGTGACGCTCCCTGGAGGACGCTGCTGTGGGTTCAAAAGGGGCTGCAGGCTTCGTGTGGTCCCCTCCCAGAGACCCAGTTGTTTGTGTAAAATAACGGACTTGCCAAAGGCCTCCTTCCCAAAGACTCTGATTTCCATTTATAAACAGCCTTTCAATTTTTTTCAAGAATAAAATATTCATAATATTAGAAAAAATATTTTTAATCAAAGCAGCAGATAGTTCAAGTAAAAATAAGCACTTAAAATTATACCTAGTGCCGTGCAATAGAGTCATTTTCTGGCATTAATAGTATGTCTTATCTCACGGCCGTAAAAATATTCCAAAGGGTAGAAGATTAAAGTGTTATTAGGAAAAAAAAATTACGGAGGCACAGAAATGTTACACGAAGATATTCATTCAGAACTTAATCTCTGCATGTGTAATTAATCCCTGATTACAGCATCAATGGAAGTCTGGCATGACTTGAATGCTCATTGACCTGAGGTTAGATGGAAGTTACAAGAGATATAGAGAAAGGAGCACAGGTCTTACAGGCCACACTCATCATTATCAAAGAACACAGATGCTGATAAAAAGAGTGTGGACACTTGTATCTTTAAATCACATACTGTAGCCATCTAAATAATTTAACCATAAATGAAGTAGAAGTCTTATTTAAGTGTTCTGTAATTTTTGCAACTGCATTTAATTATTCACTCTCACACTGCTAGTTCTTATAGAAGAAATAACTCACAAAGTAAAACAAAGAGACATAATCAAGTAGCTAATTTAACTATCAGAACTAACCATCAGATATTAAAAGAATATAGCTTTACCAAGGCTGTAATTGATCCCAATACATTAACCCTTTATTTGATTAGCAAACTTTCATCTTCATGGTGGTCCTTACTATTCAGATTCAACTAAACCAACATTTACTTGCTATACAGAGACTACAAAAAAAGCAGAAACCTTTAACTTTGTTCTCAAAGAGTTTTTAGAGCAGCTAGGAAAACCCACATATACTGAAGATTATGGGGGTAACTCAACTGATGCTAATTTGAATTATATAAACAAGAGTCATGATATTTAATAATGATTTGGCTTATCATTGACCTCAGGGTAAAGCAATCACCGTATCCCTAGACCAGTGGTCGGCAAACTCGTTAGTCAACAGAGCCAAATATCAACAGTACAACGACTGAAATTTCTTTTGAGAGCCAAATTTTTTAAACTTAAACTATAGAGGTAGGTACACTGTTATTAACTTAATTAGGGTACTCCTAAGGCTTAGGAAGAGCCACACTCAAGGGGCCAAAGAGCCGCATGTGGTTCGAGAGCCGCAGTTTGCCGACCACGGCCCTAGACATTAGCAGAGTACTTCACACATGTAGTAAATGGTTAGGAAACATTATTGCCTATTCATTCATTCACCAATATATTTATTGAACATCTATTTTGAGTCAGGTACTATACCAAGAACTGACTATACAACAGTAAATAAAACTTCACCACATGGAAATTACATTCTAGACTAGATAAAAGTGTTCTCCTTTTTTTTCATATTTAAGTCTTCATCCTCTTCTCCATCATCTCTCTGCTACATTTGGCCAAGAGCCCAGTCTGGGCTCATCATAGTACCACACACTTCTGGCTAAAACACTGGTTCGGCATTACCCACGTGTCCCAAGAAACAATAAGACTCCTGCTCTGGAATTAATATTTCTGCTTAATTTAGTTTAAGTACATGTCAATTCAATTCAATCCTGACTTATAAAGTAAGTATGCCATAAATTACCATTATATGGATACATTCACAGTGCTAAGGAAATTTACAATATAGTTGCATGCTGCCTACTGGCGTTTGGGCCAATGTCAAACCGCATACCTGATGGTGGCCCTAAGTTTACAAAGGAGCTGAAAAATTCCTGTCGCCTGGTGACCGTCATATTGCAGAGCGTGACTCAGGTGTTGGGGGTGGGGGTGGTGTAAACAAAGCTACTTCACTGCCAGTCGTAAAAAAGTACAGCACCTACAATCATTGTAGAGGAAAGAATACTTGATAGTGACAGTAAACGGCTATGTGGCTGGCTTGTGTATTTATTATACTGTATTTTTTATTTTATTTTATAGTGTACTCTTTTTTTTTTTTTTTTTTTTTTTTTTTTTTATTATTGCTTAAAGTATTACAAAGGGTATTACATATGTATCCATTTTATCCCCCCGCCCTAGACAGTCCCCTAGCCTCCCCTATCACCCAGTGTCTTATGTCCATTGGTTATGCTTATATGCGTGCATACAAGTCCTTTAGTTGATCTCTTACCCCCCTACCTCCTGCCCCCCAACCCTCCCCGGCCTTCCCGCTGCAGCTCGACAATCTGTTTGAGGCAGCTCTGCCTCTGTATCTATTATTGTTCAAAAGTTTATAATGGTCTCTATTGTCCACGAATGAGTGAGATCATGTGGTATTTTTCCTTTATTGACTGGCTTATTTCACTTTTTCTCATAAAAAAAGGTTTGCAGTAAAACAGTTTGCCATGTTCTGCCACCAGCAGCCTCTCAATATCTGTTGACTGCCTCTCTTGATTGTACCATTTCCTCTTGTGCTTGATGGACTCTGGGGTTGTTCTGTACAATAACATGCTGCCCCTGGGAGCAGCAGGCTGTATCAGCCAGGTGTGTAAGTGCACTCGGTGATGTCCATACAATGACGAAATCACTTAATGACACAAATCTTAGAATGTGTCCCTGCATTCGAGGATGCACAACTGTAAAGATAAATCACTGTCGTTTGTATCTCAGGAAAGGGCTTAGAAAAAAATAAGTTAAAAAAACCCAAAAACGTATTAGTATATATAAGATTTAATTTGGTCAATGAGTCCTTTCCTGCAGAGGAACAACAAAGCTCGATCATTTTGCTCCTGAGGACTATTCCTCAAGGTAAATGGGAATGGAGGGGCTATGACGATGTTCAGGAAATCTGGGTGAGTGAACAGGAGTGAATGTGAGGGCCTGTACTTGGCTTCCACGGTCTGTGCTTCCCCCTGTAACTCTTGGACCAGTCAAAACACCCTCTGTGTTGTTCCATACACTGCGCTGTTCCATAAACTGCTCCTTTTTCTTTTTTTTTCTTCTTTTTTTTTTTAAAATATATTTTATTGATTTTTTACAGAGAGGAAGGGAGAGGGATAGAGAGTTAGAAACATCGATGAGAGAGAAACATCGATCAGCTGCCTCCTGCACATCTCCTACTGGGGATGTGCCTGCAACCCAGGTACATACCCTTGACCAGAATCGAACCTGGGACCTTTCAGTCCACAGGCTGACGCTCTATCCACTGAGCCAAACCGGTTTCGGCTGCTCCTTTTTCATTTAATGGACATTGTAAGTTCCATAAGGACATAGACCTCAAAATAATTTTTTCATAGCTTCCATGTAGGTATTAAATGTATACAAATAGTATGTTCTCAGAGACGATCAAATATTTTTACACTTGATCTTAGCCAAAAGGCCGAGAAGCGATGACGATCAAATATTTTTAAAAAATACCAAATTCACCAATAGAACTAATTAAGATGTAAATGGTAGGTAGACCTCAGTTAATCTGTGCAATAGACTAAATCTTTCACAGTCAAGGTAACTGAAATTCATGCTAAGTTCTTTATATATATTACTAGAGGCCCAGTGCACGAATTCGTGCATGGGTGGGGTCCAGCCGGCCCGCCCCTATGGAGGCTGATTGGGGCCGAGCCGGTGGGGGGGGAGGGGACACAGGAGGTTGGCCACCTGGTCTCACCTCTGATGGGGTGGGTTGGGCCGACTGGGGGGGGGGGGATGGCCAAGGGGAGGGGCCGAGGAGGTTGGCCAGCTGCAGTGGGCATCATAGCAACCGGTCCTTCAGATCGTTCCAGCATTCCAGTTGTTGGCTTTTTACGTATATAGATTTCACATACTTTAAAAAAAGGTTGATATTTCAAAGGTTTAGGTATTATTATCCCCAGTGAAAATTATTCCATATTGTGTATTTTGTGTCTTCATCTGGAGTCAGTGTCAGGTGCTAACTGCAGACTCCAAAGGTCTATTGTCAAGTGAACTAAATTTAGCGTCTACCTCAAACACCCTAAACAATAACCAGAACAAACAGACGTAAGCTGGGCACACTTTTGAAAAAACATATATTTTTTATTGATAGAGGAAGGAGAGAGAAACATCAATTGGCTGCCTTCCACATGCCCCCCACTTGGGACCAAGCCCAACACCTGGACATGTGCGCTGACCAGGAATTGAACAGGCAACCTCTTGGTGCATGAGAAGATGCTCAACCAACTGAGCCACACCAGCCAGGGCTGGCACACTCTCACGAATCCCCTATTGCATATGCCAAAGTTAAGGGATGACATCTCCCAATCAAACATGACTATTTTTCCAGCAGGCATATGAGTTATCACATTCCCTTGCTAGAACCACTACTTATCAAATTTTTATATATTAACAGTGGTACACTGGGTTGAATGTTTGAGGATTAAAATAAACATTCAGCCAGAATCAATGTTTCAAAGTCAAATATTATCATCATAGAATAAATGTATAGACCATAAGAATAAATGTGAAATTTTATCAAGTAATTAAATTTTTATTAAAATTTATTATTCAAATATCATAGTCAAATTTGTAAATTCTGACTCCATTGCTCCTGTGGTCACTGCCTTGGACACGTGCCATACTAAACAGAAACTTGTTTCAACTGAATTAGCTAAAAGGCAGGACTTTGCTGGCTGGCTCCACCTAAAGGTATGCATGGACAGGCACGCCTAGCTTTGCTGCGCTTTGCTTTACCATGCTTCACAGATGTTGCATTTTTTTATAAATTGAAGGCAAGACCCCCCGCCAGCAAAAAGATGATGACTCATTTTATTGCGGTGATCTGACACCAAACCTACAGTATCTCTCAGGTCTGCCTGGATGGGGTGGTCAAAAGGAGATTTACATTGTAATACAAACAAATAACACAATCATTAATAAATAATAATACAAGAATGAACTCTTGTGTTTTGAATACTCACACATGTAAACCTCCTTCTGCCCACTCTTGCATGTGCACTAGGTTTGTAGGATGATGCATTATTGCCACTTCATTTTCATCCTAACAGTAACAGATGAAAATAATTACAAACTCTTTAATGAGTCTGAATATATTTGAAATGAGAACTAAGTGCCTTAAAAAATAAACTTATATGGCCCTGGCCGGGTGTCTTAGTTGTTTGGAGCACCCCCCGGTACAACAAAAGATTAAGGGTTTGAATCTCAGTCAGGGCACATACCTAGGTTGTGGGTTCAATGCCAGGTTAGGAGGCAACAGATTGATGTTTCTCTCTCTCCCATCCTCTCTCTCTAAAGTCAATAAAAACATATCCTCAGGTGAGCATTCAAATAATAACAAAATAAATAAATGTAGATGTTACTTATATATGTATTTGTCCATGTGTGACCTCGCACCACAACACTAGGGCTTACGAACTTTCATGTTCTATTAGTGGTTTAAATCCAATTTAATCTGCTCTGTGCCTCTACCCACCTGGCTGGTAAGAAACTCGGTGTCAGTCATTTGGGGGTGTCCTCACCACAATACATCGGATCAAACAGAATTTCTTGGCTTCTGTGGAGACAGAAAACCCGGGAATGTGCCCCCTCCATATGCAGGGCTGTCCCCCTCGTTGCTAAGGCTCCCTTGGCCACACTGACTTCAGCCTGGAATTCTGAAAACTACCATCCAGCTTTTGGGCCCTGAGGCTTCCGAGTTCACGTTGGCTCTTACGCTCCTCTCCACTGGTCTCAGGCTCAGCCCCGGGAGCTCTTCCGACGGCTCTTGAGTTTTGAGCATTCATGACCGCCAAGATCCATCTGCTTAACATGTCCAACTGCCCTACCAGCAACGTCAACGCCCCTGTGTTCCCTTGAAACCCTGGGCCACCTCTCTGAAATGCTCCTCTTTACTGTGGCGGAGCCTTCACAGTCTTGTCTCAGGGTCAGGATGCTCTTCAGATTGTCCGGGTCTGTGCTGACGCTCACGCAGCCCTAGAACGGCCCACAAGTGGGGTGCCTAGGTGCCAAAGTATTGGGGTCTAGAAGCATACCCGCACCTGGTTTCATGGAAGACAAAGCCAGTCAATTGTTTTTTGTTGTTGCTTTTGTTAATCCTTACCCGAGGATATTTTTTCCATTCAGTTTTTTTTTTTTTGGGGGGGGGGGTGGGGGGGGGAGTGGGAGGGGAAGAGAGAGAGAGAAACATCAATGTGAGAGAGACACGTGATTGGTTGCCTCCTGCATGCATCCAGACCAGGGTTGGGGATCAAACCTGCAACCAAGTTATATGCCCTTGGCCAGAATCGAACCCAGGACCTTTTAGTCCTCGGGCCCATGCTCTATCCACTGAGCCAAACCAGCTAGGGCTCATAGTCAAGTCTTGAGTTGCTGCGTTGAGTTCCCATCTGTCCTCACTGGTGGAGCATAAAGTTGGGTCACTAAAACCATCTCTCATGCCTAAGTACCTCCCTCCTGGAGTGACCACCACTTTCCCCTCCTTCCTGCTTTAATGAGCTTCTAAAGTTCAAAAGAGGTGGAGGGAGGGTGGAGTTTCCACTAGGTGGAGCTCACAGAGGCCTTTACCCAGAGCAGCCCGCCCTGGGCCCCTTCTGCTGGGCCTGAGCCATGCTCTCCAGGGCTGGGCCTCCCCTGGCCAAGGGCACGTCTCCCAGCCTCTGGCCTTGGAGTTGCTGTAGAAACCTTTTCACCAGCCCTCAGGGTGGTATTTAAAAAGCTGACCTGATTAGGAGATGGTTCGAAAGGACTCGGACATCCAGCCCAAGCTCTGAACACTTCCTTTTTAAATGAACTTTATTGGGGTGACACCGGCTAATAAAAGTATCTGGGGACCAAGTGTACACTTCTGTGATACCTCTCTGTACATGGCGCTGTGTGTTGACACCTCTGAGCCTTGCACAGCCTCAGACTCTGAGACCTTGAACCTGTCTCTCCGTGGCTCGTGTTCCATGACCTCATGTAATTTCCATTCCTCTCACAGTGAATTCTTTCCAAAGGTCTTCTCAACCTGCCCAGGAGCTTCAGCCTCTTTGGTAGGCCTCAGTGTAGGCGATTTTACCTTTTTCTTCATTGGAGGAGCAGTCGCCCTTACTTCTAGTCATAACACTGCAGCCCATGCATAAAAATGACATCGAAGTTTAGAGAATCCAGAAGTTTCCATAGACGATGCCAGAGGTCTCCAACTCATTGGATTTGAAGTACCGTCAGAAATACAATTTCAGTGTGATTCATTACACAAATATATGTGTTCACAGGTATAGAATACATATAAAACTATAGACTCTTATTATATGTGATATAATCACATATGCCCATTTCATTCTGTTGTACTTCCCTTGATGTTTTTTAAAAAATGCTGTTGTACTAATTTGAAAGAATATATGCACTCCCATGTCCACTGCAGAGAGGGAGAAACAGAGAGGGAGAAACAGAGAGGGAGCGGGGGAACGAGGCATGAGGGAAAGAAATCTCATTCGCATTCACTGTAAGCACTCACACCTGTGCTCTCTGGAATACCAGGGAAACAGAGGGAAAAAGGTGCATAAACTCCTTAAAGGGGCTTTACACTCCCTTTGTCTCACTGGAACAAATATGAGATGAGATTATTATTGATTACCTTAACTTCTAAAATGTTTGCACACCCCACTGAATAAATACAAGATTAAAAATAATAAAACAGACCGTAGACATTAATACCAAGAAAATTATAAAATTACACTATATTATCCAGAAAGTAAAGTCTTTCTATATTTTGAAGAAGTCTGACATTAGGGATTTTATCAACTCTGCATCTGTGAGACCTCACAAGTGCACCTAGACTAGATTAGAACCACAACCGGAAACAGAATGGCGATCAGTCCCGTCTTCTCCACATAGTCAGGAAGAGCCCACTTATTCTAGCAACCTAAAGAATTAATAAGGAAATATGGGACTAGATAAGCAAAGGAATAGGACTCCTTCACTACGAAGAAATATATCAGATATAATGGAGAATATACCACAAAATCATTGTCAGGAATAAGAATTGATTTCTTCCTCATGGATGGCCCAGAAATATAGACTAGTGGTTCTACTTTGATTAGTCACATTACTACGGTTACTACCATGAGTATAATAGTGATGAGAATGAAAACTAATGATGACATAAAGTTTTTCTCATTTTACTGACTGGAAGGGAGAGGGAGAAAGGGAGAGAATTTAAAAAATTGAACACTCAGCAAGCTAAGTATATTAAAACTGCTTTTTCTGCTTGCCATTGCAATTCCAGAGATTTAATTGACTCCATTTACATTTTTTCAGTTGGTTTCTTTCATTTCTCGAGGTTAACTTTGTAGTGGTTTTTCCAAGGTTCTGTTTCAGCTTAAGAGTGTTCAGTGTTTTTAAATAATCAGTTCCACAGTGATTAAAAACATATTTCATTTTCCTAAAGATAACTAATTTTTATGAACATGAGTAGGTACAGACATACAGCATGAGGAAAGAAGGGAGGAAAGAAAAGGAGGAAGGAAGGAAAGAAAAAGGGTTTCCTGGAGTTAGAATGGATGTTGAGAACCCAGTTGCTCCTACTGGTGCCAAGTTCACTTGGAATACAAGCAGAACGTGAGGGAATGTGCTGCCTGGAGATTCGTGTTGCAAGAATGATTAAATGTGCTTTAGTGAGAAGGACAATGACAAACACGAGAAACTCACAGCGCCAGGAAGGAAGAGCACCGAAGAGACAGGAAGTGAAGGGGGAAGATTGTGTCTTATAGTTTTCATTTCTATTCCTTTGAATACTATTGAATGTAAATGTTTATTTCTCCAAATTAATTTAAAAAAAAGATAGTCCCTAGTAGCTTCTTTCCCCTTTTAAATGTTATAAGCAAATATCATTCTCTTAATTATTAACCAATCAATATTCCAACACTGAAATGGTTATTTTTCAATAAATGATGCTTTGCCATTGAGTCATACTGGCCAAAATAAACAAACAAATAATAAACAGATAAACAAACAATCCTCAATATAAAATCTCACAACTTATATAAAAATTAACTCAAAATGGATCATAGACTTAATTGGAAATTGTAAAATTATGAAATTTTAAAAGAAAATGAAGAAAAATATCTGAGAATGCTAAGAGTAGGCAAAGAGTTTTTACACGTGACAGCAAAAATAGAATCGAAAAGAATGTCATCAGTGCATTGGACTTTGTTAAAATAAAAGTGTTTCCTCTGCAGAAGACTATGAAGTGTCTGAGGCAAGTTACCACCTGGAAGAAAATATTTGCAAACCACATGTAAATATATAAAGTAGCTTTTAAAAAAAAGCAGCAAAAAGATGAAAAGGATTCAGTTAGAAAATGGGCTAAGGACATAAACAGAGCTTTCACCAAAGATAATATGCAGATGACAAAAAGCACATAAAAAGATGTTCAAATCATGAGCCATTAGGGAAATAAAAACAAAGCCATAGGGGACATCACTGTGCACCTTCTAAACAGGTTACAATCTTAAAAACAGTGAAGATACCAAGTGCTGATAAGGATGCAAGAAACCAGACCGCTAAGTCATTGCTGATGTAATGTGACGATGTAAAATGCTAGGACAGCCACTCCAGAAAACAGTTTGGTATTTTCTGAGAAAACTATATGTACTTATCATACCACCCAACAATTGACTCATGTATATTTACCCCAGAGAAACGAAAACTTACTTTCTCATAAAGTCCTGTACATAAATCTTCATAGAAGCTTTATGGTTAATAATCAAAAACTGAAAAAAAAATCCCTCAATGGGTGAAGGTTAAACAAACTGTGGTACATCCATTCAACAGAATACTATTCAGAAATAAAAAGAAACAAACTAGTTATACATGCAACAACTTGAATGAATGTCAAGGGCACTAAAAAAGAAGCTAGTATACCAAAAGGTTGCGTACTGCATTATCCCATCTATATTACATTCTTGAAATGACAAAATGCAATATATTGAAAATATATCTGGGACCCCTCGGGGGATGTCAGAGAGCCAGTTTTGGCCCAACAGCAGAACGAATGATGGCTATGATGTGCACTGACCACCAGGGGGCAGACGCTCAATGCAGGAGCTGCCCCTGGTGGTCAGAGTGCTCTCACAGGGGGAGCGCTGCTCAGCCAGAAGCCAGGCTCAGCCATCAGTCGGACATCCCCTGAGGGCTCTCAGACTGCGAGAGGGTGCAGGCCAGGCTGAGGGACTCCCCCTCCATGAGTGCAAGAATTTTGTGCACCGGGCCTCTAGTATGTAATAACTGGTAAAATCTGAATAATGTCTGTAATCTAGTTAAGAGTATTGTATCAAATTCAATTTACTGGTTTTGAGATTATATCACAGTTAGGTGAAATGTAGTCACTGCAGAAGCCAGGAAAGAAGTATATATTGTAAATGCTGCGAAAACCACTACATTTTTGTTGAAAAGATCTAAACAATAAGCCAATAGAAGAGGAAATGTGGGATTGTGTTTTTCACTGAATAAAAAGAAAACATTTCAAGTTTGGATATGCAGCTATATGAGTCCTTAAATTTTCAAAAGCTGTAGCCCTATAGGCTTATAGTAGAAAAAAGAATAGGTCTTCAAATTAATGATTCAAGCTTCCAAATTAAGAATCTAGAAAAGGTAAATCAACGTAAATACGAAGTAGGCAAAAGGGATGAAAAGAATTAAGGTGAAATTGAAAACAGTGAAACAATAAAGTCAATTAAATCAAATGGTACTTTTTTATAAAGACCAATAAAACTGGTAAACTAGCCAGACTGACCAAGAAAAAATAAAGAAGACACAAACAGTGGCTATGCCCAGACTTTCAAAACGGTGCCCTAGAGCCAAATGTTGCAGAATGGAGGGTTTGAGGGTTAGCATCATTAACATCTGTGTTCTCTCTCTCTCTCTCTCTCTCTCTCTCTCTCTCTCTCTCTCTCTCTCTCTCTCTCTCTCACACACACACACACACACACACACACACACAATAGGCCCGGATCCCTTTTCTAAGTACCTGGGATAAAGCCAGCTTAATCCAAGGGAAGAGGCTTGTCCATATAGACCATGCTAGTCATGGACACAACATCCACCTCAGACATCAGTCTGTGACGGGTAGGAACACAGGTTGTCGTGGGATGCAGTGGAAATGAAAATCAATAGATAATTAGAGCCAATGTCCTAATGGGCAGAGTTTGAATTTGTTGCAGGGCCATGGCTCCCAGCTGTTCTGCTAAGAGTCCCTAAGAGCAGAAAGGAACCTAGACCTACGGGCCTCAGGGCTCTGGAGTAGAGCTGAAAGGACCTGGTGCTCGCTAGAATTACATTGAAGTCTCATTTGTTATCTCTAAAATTAAAGAGAGACCTGTATGCTAATGCTTAATACATGACATGCTGTGACTCATGAGATGAGGCCGTCATCTCTCCGCACACGCACGCTGCCTGCTGAAGCATGGGCGGGGCCCCAGCGGGCTTCTCTACGTTCTTAGAGGCGAAGGTGCACGTTTAGACAGATTTACATGGAAAGCAATGCCTCGGACTTCAGTTCTGGCAAGGAACGCTCATATCTGACCCTCACGGTAACCTATGGCGGTGCGCAGAAAAGGTATATTCATGCCCACGTATACACAGATGAGGAAATTGAGACGTAGGGAATTTAAAGTGCACAATTCCCTAGCAGCAGAGCCAAGAAGAGAACATACTTGGGGCTCTGGAGCCAATGCCAGTTCTATAATTCCTCGTCACCTGAGAGGAGAATGTGCTATAAAACCAATTTATCTTGGATCGCAGTAAAGAGACCTGAGCTGCACCCGCACCAGGGGGCAGAGCTAGCGGCACAGGTCACCCTAACGTGTGCCCCGAGGACAGTCTCACATACGTTTTCTCGTTTTCACATGTCAAGTTGGCCGGGTGACATTGGCTACTGACACAGGTGTGTTTTTTCTTGATGCTGAAATGGGGCTGGTTGCACTTGGTTGTACTTCAAAGAATGAAACTGACCTGCCCTGATTTACATGGGAGGGGTGGGGAGCGGGGGGTGGGGGGGTTCGGGGGGGGGAGAAGGGAGAAAAAATGCACCCTTTCCCCAAACCTCTGAAAATAGTTGGTATGTCAGGGAGACATTTTTGTAACCGTCTGGGAGTTCCCACTGCTATTCTCTTACTTTGCAGGACTCGGTGGCCAAGGATGCTGAAGATCTCGCCAGAAACGGCAAGGACTCCATTGCGCTCTCGCCGAGGAAGGCGCTCTGTTTGCAGGATACGAACCTGCTCTGGTTCCACTCGCAGATTTCTATCCTCTGTGCTCCCAACGTCTGGCTCCTTCAGAGGGTCCACCTGCCCAGAGCCACTAAGAAGGTCTTTATTTTTATGATTTTTTAAACACACTCAACCCTTTGACTAGAGCCCAAAGCTTTGAAGTCAGTGGATGATAACAGGCCTGTACCTGATGGGCACCCCGGACTCGGGACTGAACTTTCCACTTGGACCACCTCAAGAGCATTATCGTCTGAGTCTCTGGTTCCAGTGTGGACAGACTCCGGGAGTGTCCGGAATTGGATTCTCTTGGCCTACTGGGCACCAAAACCCTGCCAAAGGGGCCCGGATGCCTGGACTCCTGCTGCTCGGAAAGTATAGAGTGGCATGCTTGAATCCGTGACCTGCTTTCACATCCACTGATAGCAGAAGCTGCTTGTTTCCCTCTGATCTTCTCAGCTAAATTTCCTTTGAATAGTCAGAAAAGGAGGAGACATGATAGTAAGAGAATGAGATAAGTGGCTAACTCTGGAGGCAGCTCCCCAAAGAAATAAACAGGAGTGTTGGCTGAGAAAGGAAAAAGCTTTTTCAGGAATCGCTTTTTTTTTGTTTTCCTCAATAACTCGGTTGAACAACACTGAGAAGCTGAGAATGTAATCACTGGTCTCATAGAGCTTATTAATGCCAATTTATTTTTCATATATTTTTTAGTATATGTGATTTTATGGCTAAAAACCTACTAATTACAATTAATGTTATGTTTTTATGTTTAGGAATAATATTCGCCTCTTCTGTGAATACAATTCATGGTAAGAAACCAGTAAGACTATGTGTTACTGGTGCCTTAGAAACACATTTGGAAAAGAAAGAATTGTCAGGCTAAACCAGTCGTGGGCAAACTACGGCCCGCGGGCCGGATCCGGTCCGTTTGAAATGAATAAAACTAAAAAAAAAAAAAGACCGTACCCTTTTATGTAATGATGTTTACTTTGAATTTATATTAGTTCACACAAACACTCCATCCATGCTTTTGTTCCGGCCTCCGGTCCAGTTTAAGAACCCATTGTGGCCCTCGAGTCAAAAAGTTTGCCCACCCCTGGGCTAAACCGTGATTGAAAGAACTAGTAATTTCAGACTCTGCTCAACACTGGAAGCACCTGGTATCTTTAGAAAGTTCTCGTGCCTGACCCCCGCCGTCACATGCTTTTCTGATGCATATGAAATGGGGCCTGAGCATCAGGGTTAGTTAAGGCTCCCAGTGAAAACACTGGTCTAGTGGAATCAAAACTACACGGGATGTCTGAAGTCCTGAGTTCAAATCGAGTCTCCTTTGTCCACTGACTGTAGAGTTTTGAGCAATTCAGATAACCTCTCTAACCCTTCCTTTTTTTCTTATCTATAAAAACAGAACATTTAGAATGCATTTTCCATCTCTCATCGAAGATTTGTGGAGATTAAGTGAGATACTATACAGGAAGTCACTTCATAAATCATCAAGTTAAATGTGAAATAACACATAAATATGAATTATATATATTTATATAATTATATGTAATATATAGATACGTTCTGGGTCAAGTCTGAACGCCACCTGCTCCAGAATCATTTCTTGCTCAAAGGGAGAGCAGTCTACTTGGTCTCTTCAGGCCTTCAACTGATTGAATGAGACCCACCCACAATTTGTAGGGCAATCTGCTTTGTTCAAAGTCCACCAATTTAAAATGTCAATCTCATCCAATAACAGCCTCATAAAAACACCCAGAGCAACACTGGATGAAATCTTTGTGCCTCCATAGTCCGGCCAAGCTGATAAACACAATCAATCATGGCAGTATTATTATTACCATTTTAAACGAGCCACACTGAAAAGGATTATAACCATTGAGGTGTGTCCGTGGGCCTCAACTTTCCCCTAAATACGTTTACATGCACAGATGCTTCTTGACTTAGGGCAGGGTTACATCCTGATAAACCATCGTAACTTGGGATATTCTGCAATTGGAAGGACAACAAGAATCAGGGACAATTCATCTTAAGAGAGCAGACTTCAATTCTCGGTGACTTTTCCTCTCGTTACTCCAGAGTTACACAGAGGAAAGCAGAGCTCAGGGAGGGTCAGCGACACACAAGGCAGGCCCTACGAGTAGGTGGGATGATCTGAGAAATACCAAGAGGCCCCACCTGACAAGCATATCTTCCCCTAGGGACATTCCTGGAATTCTCATCCTCAGAGACAAAACTGAAAGACCCTTTTAAAATGCACAGAAGTGTTAGAGTATCATGGGTTCATTTATAAGTTGACCAGAACAGGAATAAAATAGCTTTTCAGGAGGAAAAAAGTAATTACGCTCTCATCTTTGCTCTGGCAAAATGGTTTTTCTTCACCAGACAAAACCACCAGTCTGGCTAAATTAGCCCGCACAGCTGGTCCGTGGTGCATCTAGGACTCAAATCCTGGTCTCTGACTCCAAAGTGTGCGTTCTGAACTACCAGTGTTCTATCAGACTTCCTCACAGACATCTGGAAAGGGACAGATACACATATGCAAAGGAAAAGAAAGAAACTATCAAAGATGTGTACTTTGGGGATAATTTATTCTTTGATGAAAAATATGCACAAAATTTTATATGTCATAGAGTAATCGCATCTATTATGCTAATTGTGCCACATGTGGCATAGGTCTTGTGAAGTCCAATATCTGTCACTTAACCTTTCTCAAAATTCAGGAATAAATTAAGTACGTAGTTCTCCTTTTTTAAGAAACAACTTCTGTTTCTCACATTTGAATTGCTTTAATAACTTTATAAGACTTTTTCACTGTTTTGTGTATATCTTGTTGTAGTGTATGCATTAGTGGATAGGAGACATGAAGTATTTCTCTAAAATCTTGTAATTTATTTTTGCGCTTTAAAATAACAGGTATTTTGTAAAAGCACAAGAGAATAATCTGTCAGTATTATTTTGCTGACTTGAATATATAAAGGGCTATTTAGCTTTTAGCTAATATTTGGAATACATATGGCTAGATAGTTAAGGTTCCCCCCCTTCCCTGAACTATATGGCATACAGTGAACCTTGTATTTTATGTTTCCTAAATTTCTGCATTTATTTAAATAAAAATGCTACCAAGCCAAGTAAAACACTAGTTTGGTAATGCTGAGTTCCAGCAAAAGAACTCATACAAATGACAGGGGCCAGGGAACTTGAAGCCTTATTTTTCCCTTTACATAACTATTCATTACGAGTTGTGGCTGTAAAACAAAACCTAAAACTATGAAAAGGAGAAGCTTAATTAAGATTTCCACTCTATCCCTCTAGTGGTAAATATGCTCGAAAAGCCTTATTTGGTTTTTAACAAGGATGACAAGTCTGATCTCCACACTGACCACACTGACACATGCCCAGGTTGCGAGCTCCAGCTCCAGCAGGGGGCATGCAGGAGGCAGCTGACCAATGATTCTCATCATTGATGTTTCTATCTCTTTCTCCCTCTCTTCCTCTCTGGAATAAATAAAATACAATAAAATAAAATAAAATAAGTCTCCACGTTAGGCCTGCATTAAGCGCTGGGTGCATCAGGCATCTTGGGCTAGTTATCAGCATTGTGAAAAGGAATAAAGGAGGAAGGACTCCATCTCTTGCAGAGAGATAAGCCCAGTAAGATCTGTCTATCAATGATAAATATCACAATCTGAACTCTCATTAGTCTCCTCAGCCCTAGAACTGAATCACTGAGCCCTGGATGGTGTGGCTAAGTGGATAGAGCATCAGCCTGTGGACTGAAGGGTCCCAGGTTTGATTCTGGTCAAGGGCACATGCCTGGGTTGCGGGCTTGATCCCCAGTGGGGGACGTGAAGGAGGCAGCCAATCAATGATCCTCTCTCATCACTGATGTTTCTATTCTATCTCTCTTTCCATTTCCCTTCCTCTGTAAAATCAATAAAGATATATTTAAAAAACAAAAACTGAATCACTGAAAGATATGATCCAATAAAAGTTTGCATAAAGTCTATGAAAGGCACCTGATTTTAACTGTGCACGTACATATGTACGGCGAGCATTATGCCCAAAGTCTTTCGAAAGGGTAAGGTTTATACTTTCGTGAAAGACTCCTAAAACTACCGAACACGTAAACATGTTTAGCCTTGCAGGTGTGGCTCAGTGGTTGAGCTTCAACCTATGAACCAGAAAGTCATGGTTCAATTCCCATCAGGTTGTGGGCTCAATCCCCAGTAGGAGGCGTGCAGGAGGCCATGATTCACTCATCATTGCTGTTTCTATCTTTCTCTCCCTCTCCCTTCTTCTTTGAAATCAATAAAAACATTTTTAAAGGAATTTTTAAATACGTAACTGTAACATAATGAGATCAATTGCCACTTATTCTGGAAAGGATGCGAGGTAAAATTATTACACATACATGGAATTGGATATGTACATGTTTACCTAGCTATGGAATGTTTTCTTTGCATCTCTTCCAAAATGATACACACACATCAGCAATGGAATCCTTCATTTTATTCTTTAAAAATATGTTTTTATTGATTGTATTCCTTTTTTTAAAGATTTGGGTTTTTTTCTAAATATATTTTTATTTATTTCAGAGTGGAAGAGAGATATAGAAACATCAATGATGAGACAGAATCATTGATCAGTTGCCTCCTTCACGTCCCCCACTGAGTACCGAGCCTACCATGCAGGCATGTGCCCTTGACCGGAATCCAACCCAGGACCCTTCAGTCTGCAGAGAGGAAGGAGAAGGAGAGAGAGAGAAACATCAATGATGAGAGAGAATCATTGATCAGCTGCCTCCTGCACACTCCACCCTAGGGGTTGAGCCCACAACCAGGGCATGTGCCCTGACCGGGACTCGAACCGGGACCTCCTGGTTCATAGGTCAATGCTCAGCCACTGAGCCACTCGGCTGGGCTGGAATCCTTCCTTTTATAGATTCTAGTGTCAATTCCTCATTAAAGAGGAACCTGAATGCTGACAAACCATGACACAAAATAAAACATGATGCAAAATACAACCCTGCTTGGGTGGCTCTGCAGTCCGCTCTAGGGAGACCGAGGGAGAGAGCTGCAGGTGAGCCAGGGAGGAACACTGACAGTGACTCGCATTTCACAGATCTGCGGGCCCAGGGCTAGACTGCAGCTCCAGCCACGGGCCAGCGCTGCCTGCATTTCCACGATAGGCCCTGTCTTCACTTTTTAAAATACGAACAGGCTTCTCGTGGGTGGGATCAGATGACTGCCCCTCTCCCTTCACCTGTGAAATTTCAGAGCCTATTTGAAAAGGGCCATTGTTTCCCAGGAATGCCAGGCCCAGTCCAGGAAAGAAAGTCTTCGTTTCAACAGGAATTTGGAGCCTGCCTGGGAAGGCCCGCCAGTTACTTGGTGAAAACTGGCAATTCATTCAAGTTCTGAGCAGTTACTCCCCGGGCCTCACTCTCTTTAACTTTCAACTCCTGGGCTTTATGACTAATGTGTTTTTTCCCCTCGGTCCCCGGGATGTGCCTGCGTGTGTGTCTGTGTGTGCGTCACGGCAGAAGGCAGTGTGCGCGGTGCAGCCGACGAAGGGACTCTCCTGGAACAGGGGGCTCAGTCCCGAGCGAGCGGGAGACACAGGCCCTCTGTTCCCACGCGGCCCTGCGCTGCCGGTGCTTGAGCGCATTCATGTGCACGAGCTCCCGTGTTTAACAAGCATTTGGAAATGGGTTCCAATAAAATATGTTTGTCCAAGAAGACAAAACAAAGACACAGGACTTGCATTCAAGATCTGGACAGGAGGCCCCCGTCTGCAGCGCATGGAAAATCACTCCTAAAGTAAAATGTGGACTAGAAGCCAAAAGAATACATTGCTCTAAAAAGAAAAAAAATAATTTTTTAAAAAACAACAAAAACTGGACACAGAGGTGTGGGGACAACCTTTGTCCTTAGAGGAGCAGGGACTGGCTGAGTTTCACCACCGACAGTCCCGACTGGCCCACTGTTCGGAGCAACCAGACATTTTCTACAAAATGAGCTGGACATTTTCCAAGACGGTCATCCTACCAGTGAGACATTTAAGGACACTGGGTCCTTACTAAGAAAAGCTACCTCTGCCCCCAAAGGTTTCAACGCATCAGCCAACATCCAAATGGACTAAGATGTAGAAACTAAATAATAGTAGTAATTAATAATAATATCACGTGTTTATTAGCCCACCCACTGGGGAGAGGATGGTGGAAATATCCTTTCAAGGCAAGGCAAGCAGTTTTGAATATGAACTGGCATGACTTGCTTTTGTATTCAACATCTAAAGATTTAGGCAATCTTTTTTTATGATTCTTGATACATCACCGATTTAATCCCTCATTTAACAGGAACGCACCATTAACTTGTGGCGGATTAGCACGTAATAATTTTCCAAAGAGAATCTTCTAAAATGAGCGAATGGTGAGAACAGGCTACTCCAGTCAAAAGATGACATTTGTTTTTTTTCCTCCCCTTTCGTCCAATGTTTCCTGCGATCTTGCTGAAAACCTGAAGTCGTAACATTTCTAGTCGTTGGACGTCAGGGAAGATGGGCACAAAAGCCAGCTTGTCCTTTGGAGACCTGGTTTTGAATCGGTTACAGACGACAGAAAAATACTCTTTTGTGGCTGCTAAAGTTCAGGAATGAGTCCTGGCAGTCTTACCAATTCCCCAAAGCAGAGCCCGCATTACCAACATCTCATTGGCAGGCTGCGCTGGGAACTCCCACTCGGGCCGGGCAATGAATGGACCTAGTGAAGGTGTCCTGACTCATCTGCGGGTGGCTGGTCTGGCGCTGGGGCTCTTCCTTATTATCCCAGACATGTCGCCCATGGAAAAGCCAGGCCCATGTGCTCGCACGACGATGACAGACTCCAAGTTTTATTAAACTGTAGTCCCGGAGAAAGGGGTTTTTTTGTTTGTTTTGTTTTTTCCATGAGTTGATACAGAAATGCAAAAGACTCTTAGGAAAGAAAACGGATGGTCAGTGGACCACTTGGTTCTTCGACTTCCGTCTCCAAGTCTTTCCTATTGGCTGGGACAGCCAGTTCACTTGGTGGAATGGGACTTCCTCCAGGCCTACGCCAGGCTCCTCTTTACGTAGACATTTGGCCCATTTGTGCCTGGAGAGCAAATGACCAGGGCCGACCCGAAAGCCAGATTCCTAGTGGGACAGAGCGAGGTGCTGAGAATGACATATGGCATCTCTTTCCTAGTCTCGAGGCTGCTGTGTGAGGATTTACAGCTGATGCCTGAACAACGCATATAGCATCCAGCAGATGGGGGGAAATCTTAAATCACATGATTTGGCTGACTTATCCCAGTGGTAATGCCTACTTTTATCACTTAATTATCTGAAACTATTCTGGTTTCAAGTTTGTGTTACAGTGTTATAATGTTGTTATAGGAAGTAGCGCCATGGTCTTTCTAGTGATTTGGGGCAGACAGAATTTAAGATTGAACTGTATTAACCTGTAATGCCAAAAGGCTTTTCATTTGTCTGTCAATACTGACCTCTAGTGGTCAGCTAGAGCAATAGCATAGGTGGCTCAGCAGGCAAAGGTTTATTCCATGAGGAAAAGGGGTATAATTATTATATCAAGTTTAAACTATATTAGACCCTCGATGCCAATTTATGGTTTGAATCTTTAAAATTCCACAATAATCTACTGGTCTCATAAATATCTGTGTACTCTTATTTAAAAACTAAGTGATAGCTGGCAAGTTCTTAGCTGATTTTTTTTTTTAAAGAATTAAGGAACTTTAATGGCTTAGAAGCAGAACAAACTAAAATGCATGTTACTGTCAATCTTTGTGTACAGGAAGATGAGGAAGAAAGCATTATAAAAGCTTCTTTTCCTGAAAAGTGTGTAAACATGAAAGCAGATATAAAAGAATGACTCTCTCTTACCTCCAAGCACTGACAGCATTTTCCCTCATTCACCAAGAACTTCCGTTTAAGCCAAGGATGCAAATGAGGAGTTGTGAAAAGTCTTTATGCAGTGGTTCTCAACCTTCTGGCTCTTTAAATACAGTTCCTCATGTTGTGACCCAACCATAAAATTATTTTCATTGCTACTTCATAACTGTCATGTTGCTACTGTTATGAATCGTCATGTAAATATCTGATGTGCAGGATGGTCTTAGGCGACCCCTGTGAAAGGGTCGTTCGACCGCCAAAGGGGTCGTGACCCACAGGTTGAGAACCGCTGCTTTTAGGAATAGGTTAGGTACTTTCATTAACCTGTTATTAATTCATTGTTTTTTTTTAAAGACGATATACTCTGGTAAGGCCATCAAAGAGAAAATGCCTCTCTTTGCAGCATTAAATTGGAGAATTCTATACAAATAAACTGGGAAATGTTTTCATGTTGCTTAAGCTATATTTACCATTTTGGATTTTCAAGGTAAAACTCTCTCTGACTCAAGTCAGTCAAAAATAATCAATCCAATAACTAGACTTCCTAGTTTTAGTTACTTTCTTCCAGTTACACTAGATGTCCCAATGAGCACCTGAAAACTAGAAGTGAATATACTGCAACTTTCTGATGTTAATCTCTCATCCTTCCATCCCCTTCCGTTATCTTTTACCTCACGGGGCCTGAAGTTCACAGCCATCTCTCTCTTTTTTAAAAAATATTTTTTATTGATTTTTTACAGAGAGGAAGTGAGAGGAATAGAGAGTTAGAAACATTGAGTGAGAAACATCAATCAGCTGCCTCCTGCACACCCCCCACTGGGGATGTGCCCACAACCAAGGTACATGCCCTTGACCGGAATTGAACCTGGGACCCTTCAGTCCGCAGGCCAAACCGGTTAGGGCCACAGCCATCTCTTTATGTTCCCTGTCCAAGGCCCAGTACTTGACCCGCTCTCTTGTCACTACTCTCTATTCCTTGACTCTATCCCAGTTCATGCCAGAACCCTAACAGAACCCTAACCCTGAATGCCACCTTCTGTCTGCCCTCTGTACGCCTACGCTTAAGGAGAACTTGGCAACTTAAGAATATGTTTAAGATCTATAAATATTTCCTAATAAACTAAACAGCATCTCTGGAAAATAATAAGATATAGTTTGTTGGTAAAAAACTATTACTTTGAACGATAAACTCCTACAATGTGGGATAAAAAAGGAGTTATTAAAAAAGTCAATTCAGTCCTAGCCAGAGCAATCAGGCATGAGAAGGGCTGAGCGCAGACGCAGGCTCTCACTGTAGAAGGAAGATGCCTCAAGGAGCTGAGGGCACCCCCAGCAAGGAAACGAGGGCCTCCGTCCTACACCCCTGAGGAACTAGCCCCTGCCAACCCCGCCTGAATGAGCTTCCAGGTGCCTTTTTCCTGGAGCCTCCCCATAAAGCCAGCACATCGATGTCCACCTCGTGGAAGGTCGAGGAGAGAAACTAGCGTAGCCCACCCAGGCTTCTGACCTCCGAGATGGTGAGATAACAGATGTGTGTTGTTCGAAGCCAGTTTCTTACAGCGGCCTTAGATGGTCCGCCCTCAGCGAGTGCTGAGATGACTCTCAGCCACAGGAGGCCCCGCTGAGCCTCGCCAACTGCCAACCCAGACACTTTGATGACGTAAGCCGCCAAGCGTTCGGCAGCTGGCTGGGCAGTCATAAATGAAGGGTAGAGACATGAGGGCTGAGAGCTGGAGTGCGCTGTGTTAAAAACCTCAAGCAAATGGCCCTGGTGAAGGATGGGGCCTTGAAGAGAGAGGACACGGTTAGTGAAGGCTGATGGAGGCACACGGAACTAAGGGAGGGCGTTTTCAAGGCAGAAGTCATGCCTACACATTTATGTTCTGAAGACAAGGAGATGGTGAAGAGGGTTAAAGTGAACTCCGAGGACAGAAACGATGACTGGTTTGTGAAACGATACCCTGAAGGCATGGGAGTGGATCGGCTCTAATGCACGTGAGAGGCATCTCCCCGGAGGCAGAAGGTCAGATGGGTATCAACATGGAGGGCCCAAGCCTTTGGAAAAGATTCTCTTGGTCTGTCCCACCTCCAGCGGACTTCCATCTGAAGCTTGAAGAACGTTCTATTTTTTTTTTTTTAATCCTCGTCTAAGGATATTTTCCCATTGATTTTTAGAGAGAGTGGGAGAGAGAGGGAAAGACAGAGAGAAACGTCGATGTGAGAGAAACACATCGATTGGTTGCCTTCTGCACGCACCTTGACCAGACCCTGGGCCAGGGAAGAGCCTGCAACTGAGGTACGTGCCCTTGACCAGAATCGAATCTGGGACCCTTGGTCTGCAGGCCAATGCTCTATCCACTGAGCCAAACCGGCCAAGGTAAGAATGTTTATTTTTGAGCCACAAGTTTGAAAGCAGCTATCATCATCATCATCATCATCATCATCATCATCATCTCTTGTTTTCCCTCGTGTATTATAAAAGCATCCCCTCCCCCACAAAAAACGGTAAACTTAGAGAGGTTATTTTATTGAATTAAAACACACACACACACACACAACACCATGAAAGACATTTCCTTACTTGAGTGGTGCTTTATCTAAACACCTTGCCCCCAAATCATGGCTAGGTCCCGCTCCTCTCATACAATTCAGCCTCAGTGATGTGCGTTCCCACTTCATATAAACACGGGTTAGCACAAGGTCTGCGCTTGTTCCCTCGGCACTTGGAATTCACATTTTTTGAACACTTTTAACTTTCTGGGTTCTGTGAAAGGAACGTTTTGAAGGCATTTTGGCAGGTGCGCTGGCGAGCTTCACTGAACCCATTCATGAGTACAAGGGCGCCTTCTGCACTGGTTGCAGACCAAACCTAAGGGGAGGCTCACTGGGTAAACACTCCTGTTTGCTTGTCATGGTAAATCATCCGACTGACGGTTCAACTAGTTCACTGTACACAATCGTTTTGTGTGATAAATAAATTAATGAGTAACATATAGGGGCCAAGACAGACGGTCGCTTCAGGACAATGGAACACTGTGAGGCTTTAAATAATGTGAATTATAATTTGTGTCGCTATACATTGCAATTAGCATCATCATCATCATCATCATCATCACCATTTTCCTTCATGTGGAACAGAAGTGCTCCTAGAAAATGAACGTGAACATACACCGCATGGAGCAGCGATGCTCGCTCTGCCCTTGTATTTGCCAGGGTTCTCTAGGGAACCAGAACCAATGGGTTGTGTGTGTACACAGATTTATTTTCAGAAATTTGCTTACCTGGTGGAGGAGGCTGGCAAGTCCAAAACCTGCAGGGTGGGCCGGCCGGCGGAGAACAGGGGGGCCGGTGAGGCCTCTGCTTCAGAATTCCCCGTCTTTTCTTCTCCTCGGCCTGCAACTGGTTAGAGGAGGCCCGCCTACAACAGGAAGGGCAAGCAGCTTGACTCAAATTTAAATGGTAATTTCACCCCAAAACACCCTCACAGACACATCTAGAATGATATTTGGTCACAGAGCTGGGCACCACAGCCCAGCCAAATTGCCACATAAAATCAATCATCAGACTTTTCCTTAATTGTAATCAACTGTAATGCGACTTTTAACATTGGGCGGGAAGGATACACCCGTGAGGAACGGCACTGGGCGCAACAAGTCACTACCCAGGAGAGGCCTGTCAGGTGCCCATCCCTGCCTCCATCACGTCTGCTCTGCTGGGCAGAGCATGTGCAAGGCATTCATCTCCACCCCCGCCCACCCCTCATCTCCACCCCTGCTCTAGTCTACATGACCTGGTGTCTGGTCCCATAAGAAGGAGGAGAGGGATGGATGATGGGCATGAGTAACCAGCAGAGTTGACCATGTATCTAAATGTGAGTTAACAATTAGATATGAACGTGTGTGATTGTGTGCACTTGTGGACATGAAGAACATATTTAGAGGAAATCGTAGGTAGTGTAATTCACAGCTTAAAACCCATTAGTACTGCAGCCATCCATCAGCTCTTGTGGTCACACATTACAGCTCTGCCAGCAAGGATTTTCTTTACGTCACAAAGCAACTGGTACGTTTGGATTAACTCTGAAAAAAGGAGACGCTGTTCAGACTCTCCTTGATTTTAACTTAGCAGAAGTAAAGACTCTCAATAATTCGCTCTCTCACTCTTCCATTATTACAATGTTCTTGAGCCTCATGACTGATACTGCTAATTCTAATTCTTCTCCAACGTACCTAATCTGCTATAAAGAATTAATAGTTGGATAAGCCAGTGAGGATTTTTCAGCTTCCTCGCTGTCAACATCCTATGAAAGTGTCTGCCAGTGATATTCTTAAATTGAAACATGATATGAAAATCTGATAAGTGATTACTTAATGAAATATGTAAATCTGAACTTGACTGGATTATTGTCAAATTTAACTACAAGACTGAGCTTGCAACAAAATTTAAAAGTTACAACAACATGATAATAATCAAACATTATTTAATTATGACAAAGTTGATCACTCATTACAATAATAGCAGCTAGCAGTCATTGAGCTCTTACAGGCACTTTACATATATTATGTCATTAAATCCTCACAGAAATTCTTGAGCTTGATATTTTAATTATTTTACAGGTGAGTTTCAGAGAAGTGAAGCAATTTCTCAAGATCACAGAACTAATAATGAGTTTTTCTTCAACCATTTATGCCTATCTGTGTATAGATATAGATATAGATATAGATATAGATATACACAAATAGGCATAAATGGGGAGAAGAGGAGGGAGAGAGGGAGGGAGGGAGAGAGAAACATCATTGGTTGTCTCCCCCACGCACCCAGCCCAGGGACTGAACCCGCCACCTGGGCATGTGCCCTGACCAGGAATGGAACTGGCAACCTTCAGGGTGCACGGGACGGCACTCAACCAACTGAGCCACACTGGCTGTGGCTGTAACTTATTATCTTAAAAATAAATATGCTTTTCTTCATTTATCCATTTTTTCTAAGAAACAATAATCCAGGTTGTTCGCCTATAAGTTACAATGCCCTTACTAACAGGGGTTACAATGCACAAGAAATCACCCTAGAAACTAGGGACAAAGACACAAAAAGGAAGCTGTGGTCCACTATCCCCACGGTCTTCATTCTGACAGGTTAAGAACATGCACCCACCAACTGAATGGCGGCGGGCTGCCCATCTTTACCCTTCAACTTTCCATTTCTCTGCTGTTCGCTGCAAAACTACACAATGGAGGTTCTTAGAATTGTTCATAAATCAAAAATAGGTACCTGCATAAAGAACCAAAGAGATCATCTAAGAATAAACTAGATCCATGAGTTGGGATTCTTTTGGTAGCTACTGGCGGGAAATGCAAAGAAGGTGGGTGTCGGAAGGGAGGGAGCCTGGCCGACTACAGGAGCCGGTGGGGGAGCTGGGTGTCAGGAGAGAAACCAGCCTGCCCCAGGGCCAACGTTCAGGCTCCGCTCCTTGTGGCGGCCCTGTGCTGGGGCCACGCTCCCCCCTTAACGACACGTCTCTCTGTTTCCAAGCCACACAGCGCCTTATCACCAAGCCCAGCCTTGACGAGCCCAGCGGATCACAGCGGGCTTTCGTTGGACTGTCTGCTCCCATGAATCCAGGTCGATGGCTGGACCGTGATGGCTTCCAGCCAATGAGTCTAGCCCTGAAGTAAACAGAGGTAGCTCACTGCAAACCCCATGGCTGGGAAACGGGACGGGAGCAAGTTACCCGTCTGAATGTTCAGAGATTTTTGCATATTTCTTTGATGGGGGGTAGACTTTATTTTACATGAGCTAGGTTGCCAGTTTGCTTAATCCTAGATAATCGAGGTATCACTGGATAATTGTACTGACCAAAATCATTAATTTGGAAAACAAATATTGACTAAATGTCAGACTTCTGTTGTTTAGTTGTACCATGCAGATTACCTAGAAGACAACAATAATTTGTTTTTGATCTTATGAAACAGGTATTTTCTCTGACTTAATACACTGTAATACACAATCTGGCTAAAACTATCTAAAAATAGGTAAAAGCTTTTGAAAACTTCACAGATAGAAGGAATCTTATGCTACTCCCTCCTTTTTGCTAAAAGTAGAGAAAAAAAAATACTTTCACATGCCTTTTGATTAAGAAGCATATACAGACATTTAATCAATTTCAATGGATTGGTATTTATAAAATTAACTAGGGGCCCGGTGCACGAAATTCGTGCACTGGGTGTGTGTGGGGAGGGGAGTGTCCCTCAGCCCAGCCTGCCCCCTCTCACATACTGGGAGCTCTCAGGCGTTGACCCCCATCACCCTCCAATCGCAGGATCAGCCCCTTGCCCAGGCCTGACGCCTCTGACAGAGGTGTCAGGCTTGGACAGGGGACCCCCATCTCCCCCGATCACTGGCTCTGGCCCCCGCCCAGGCCTGAGGCCTCTGGCCCAGGAATCATGCCTGGGCAGGGGACCCCCATCTCCCTCTGATCGCTGGCTCCACCCCCCGCCCAAGCCTGACGCCTCTGACCCACGCTTCAGGCCTGAGCAAGGGGACCATCATATCCCCCCAATCCCCGGCCCCGCCCCCCGCCCAGGCCTGATGCCTCGGCCAGAGGAGTTGACCCTCATCACCCTCCGATCACCAATCACCGGATCGGCCCCTTGAGCAGGCCTGAGGCCTCTGGCAGAGGTGTCAGGCCTGGGCAGGGGACCCCCAGCTCCCCGCGGTTGCAGGCTCCGCCCCTGCCCAGGCCTAATGCCTCTGGCCTAGGCGTCCGGCTGAGGCAGCGGGGACCCACAGCTGCAGCGACCCCGCGATCGTGGGCTCCGCTTTAGGCCCAGGCAAGGGACTGCCAGCTTCGACTGTGCCCAGCTCCCATCGCTGGCTCCACCCCTACTTCCTGCTATCACTGGCCAGGGCGGAAAAGGCACCTGATTCTCCGATCATGGCTGGGGGGCAGGGCAAAGGCAGCCCCAGGGCCGCCTTTGCCCTGCCCCCCAGCTCTTAGCTCCCCGCTGGGTTTCCGATCACTGTCAGTGGCAGGGGGCTTCTTCCTGCTTTCCCTTTCGCCTCCCTGCATTGTGCCTACATATGCAAATTAACCACCATCTTGTTGGCAGTTAACTGCCAATCTTAGTTGGCAGTTAACTGCCAATCATAGTTGGCAGTTAATTTGCATATAGCCCTGATTAGCCAATGAAAAGGGTATCATCGTACGCCAATTACCATTTTTCTCTTTTATTAGATAGGATTTTCAAAAGCCTCAAACTTCGATCATTTAGAGGTTATCTCATTTGTAGACTCTTCAACACTTTGATTTCTTTCTTTTATACCAGGTGCCTGTTGGTAATGTTGCTAAAAAAGGTGCAATTAAACAGGCACAATAGCAGTTTCTTTTCCCAAAATGGCACACATTGCGAGCTAGAAGAGAACGAAAATGGCACGTGCCTCACACCCATATAAGTGAGCAATAATTAGAAGAAGAAGAAAAAAAAAAAGACAAAGTTCTTGCTCAAGAATAAAGGACAGAGGGCATAAGATAGAATGTAGCTCATGTTCCAGCCATAATCATGGTAGATTTTGGAGCCAGCAGGTAAAGGTCTGTGGTTGAAAGGAGTAAGAAAACTCTGATTAATAATAATCCTATAGGAGACCTTTCTGACCACTGTGTTTCAATGGGAAATTATGAACATTGTAACAAGGCATCAGTGGAATGAGAGAAATGCTAGATGTATCATATGTAGAGGATGCCCACTGACCTCCATCCAGTCTCCTGTGTGCTCTGGGCTCTGCCTGAGACTGTGCTCAGGGGCAGCTGCAGCCCCTGACCAGGGCCTGTACCAGGGCCTGGGGCCTCTGACCGGGTCGAGGAGCCAGCAAACGTTTTCTCTGGAAGCCCTGAGTGGTGGTTCCTGCCCACAGGACCGCATGGAGCCTCAGGCTCCGGAATTTTGAAATCAAACGCTGACAAGCGCGGCTGGTTTGAGTTTGGTTGCAGTTTGGATGCTGAAGGGATCTTAAGAGCTCAGCAAATATGGATGTGTGTGGCTTTCTTTGGCTTTTTCCATTTGGAAAGAATGTCCAGAGAAGGGGAAAATCGCATCAATTGGTCCTTAAGTAAACAGAAGTAAAGGAGAAATTTCTAGAAATGGTAGAGTTGAAACTTCAGCATGTCCAGTTATGTACGCCTCTTGCCGGCTTTGGGGTTAGTGTCCAGGACTTGATCTCTATTGAACAGAACGCCAAGGACAGAAGTGTCCATAGGTGCCCTGAGCCAGGTCTTGGGCCTGCCCTGCTGGGGGTGAGCGGGACACCTGGGGAGCAGCCTCGAGAAGGGACACATTGCTCTTTCCCCACAGACATGCAGGCAACGGATTCACCTGTGACTCAGAATCCTAACGGGCCTCACCCGGCTGTCACAGCAGCCGGGCCACGTTCAGCCAGTGTCTGTGTGTGCCGGGTAAAACCTTAAAAAACGAAATAAAAATAAAATGAAAGATGAGCTAGTCAGAAGGGCAGAGCACATGATGGAATGAAGTATAAAAATAGGCAATTCTTATTTCTGATTAAACTTTCATCTTCCTATCAGCCTAAAAACCATGCACTGTCTAGTATATGACACTTCCCCATCTTCAGTTCCTGGGGGCTTAAAGCATTTGCCTTGCCTGGGACAAGCTTGCCATCTAGTGACCGTGACTGATAACTGAGAATATGCAGCTGACTTCAGTGCACACACAGGCCTGCATTGTTACCTCGACTTAAACCATTCTTTTTTAACAATGTATTTTCAACAACAATTTATAGAGTGCCTGTTATGCGCTGGGGTCTGGAGCTACAATGGTGGGAGAAAATAACATGGTTCCTTAAAATCTAGTGGGGAAGACAAACATCACCTATATCATCAGCAATTAAAAGTAAAAATAACAAAGAAAACAACTCTAGGGCAGATTCATTAATTTAATACTTAATAACAAGCTATAAGGAAGACGGTGTCTTGGTTTTACAGATCAGAGAACTTGGCAGGGCAGTTAAGGAACTCCCCCTAAGTCACACAGCAGAACAGGAATATAGTAAACTGAGGCAGTTTCACTCCCAAAGCTGTGCTTTTAACTACCTCTGTATGAAAAACGGAAACCCTGATACATGCAAGCAAGATAAAGGTAAGATTGGACGTCTGGCCTGTGTGGCTCAGTGGTTGCGCATGGACCTGTGGACCAGGAGGTCACGGTTAGATTCCCAATCAGGGCACATGCCAGGGATTTGGGCTCCATTCCCAGTAGGGGGCTTGCAGGAGGCAGCTGATCAATGATTCTTTCTCATCAATGATGTTTCTAGCTCGCTCTCTCCCTTCCTCTCTGAAATCAATAAAAGTATTTTTTAAAATCGCACTAGGTACAGTGAGGGAGAGCAGACTGCAGGGTGTGTGCAGTGGGAGTAAGGAGACCCATTGGAGGGGTACGGCAACATTCCAGGTGGATAATGATTAAGTGCACGAATCAAATCAAACTTACAAATAACCGGAATACACAGGAAACCGTGTGGTACCAGAGGAAGAGGTATACGGGAACTTAAAGGCAAGGACCCCAAGGACCCCTTTGGATGCAGATCAATATCATTAGGGGGGTGCATTTGCCGCATGTCCAAGTGAACAGAAACAAGAACACCCCAGTGTCTTCAAGCAGAGTAGAGAGTACTGCTTCACTGCTGCACACGGTGAATGCAGGAGTGAAGCGTGAATTAGCCAAGAAATGAGCCGGGCCTGAGCGCCCACCGTGCTACTGTGTGCACAGCGGCCCAGAAGACAAAACACGTGTGTTTCGACCCTTTGTTCCTTACACCGAGTTCTCCTGCCTGCGTGGACCTCGCTGAGTTGCAAAAAGAACTTGCTGTCTCCGAGGTATCCTATCCGCACAGTAAACCCACACCCACAAGCGCACCCTGCAGCCTCCTCTCCAGGCAGGAGCGGGAAGCCCGACGGCGAGACCGACTGCGCAGGCGCCACGCCCCTGCCGGCGCCCCGGTCCCCGCCCCGCCCGCACATGCGCATCAGACTCCTCCTGTCGGGTTTCCCTCCTCCTTCCTCAGCTCGATTGAGGTATTGCCTCTCTGTTCCTTCTTTGACAACTTTTTAAATCCTCACACTCTGTCGGGCACATTTTCGTTTTTAATACCTTCCGCAGCCGCCTGGAATCCTAATCACGTTCCTTTCCAATCACGGCAGAACCACGCCCTCCAGTCCCAGGAACCGCCCTCCAAAGTGTCACTCTCGCGAGCGTCTCGCGAGAAGGCGACCACCTCTCGCGGTATTTCCGTGCTACCAGAATCCTTCGCGCGAGGCGGAAAACTTGCCATTGATCTCAGCTTGCGTTTCGCTGCTGTGGGCCACTCCGCGTGCCGGTCGGTCCTTCTCCGGGGCCCATGGCGGCCCCCGAGCAGCCGCTGCCCGCGGCCAGAGGATGCCCGAGCTCCGCTTCGCTGTCCCCGCCGCGGGGCGACCGAACCCTCCTCGTGAGGCACCTGCCGGCCGAGCTGACCGCGGAGGAGAAAGAGGACTTGCTTAAGTATTTCGGGGCGCAGTCCGTGCGCGTCCTGTCCGATAAGGGGCGACTGGTAAGGCGCTCGCGTGGGGACAGGCGCTCGCGGCGCGGGGCTCCCCTCTCTCCCATCCCCATCTCCCGCGGGTCCCGCGGCGCTTTGATGGGCGGAAGCCTGGATCGGTGACAGCGCCGCGGGACAGGGAGCTGGGGACGGCGAGGCTGAAGGAGGGGTCGCGGCTTAGTTAGGTACCCATCCCGGGGTCCCCAAACGCCTCGGAAGATGGGGGTGTTCCTCCCAGGCTCCGTGCTCTCGGAAACAGGGAAGAAGGACTTAAAAAAATGTTGGTTCATTTACAAGCCACTCATAAGACAGTCCATGAACAGAGAGGAGAAACTGACATAGGAAATCGGAGAGAACGAGTTACAGAATTCCCATTTCGTTGCTTTTATACCTGACGACGTTTTAGCTGGACTTGTCTGCATTAGAAGAGGAAGGCGCTAAGTTTCCGCAAGGTGGTCTTTGGGGCAAGTCACCCGTGGAGCTACAGGGCCGCTAGGATTCTGATACGCAGCCAGGGTTGAGGATTAGTGAAAAAAGACCAGTTTGGCCCAAGTGTCAGGTACCGTAAGTCCTCAATGTCATCGATAGGTTCTGCAACGTTAAGCAAAAGGACATACAAGGAACCTGGTTTTACCACAGGCTGACTGATGGAAACGAGAGGTAATCAAGTTCCCGAGGCAGCTCATCAACTTAGGAAGGAGCGGACTTTGAACAAAATGACATGCATTGTTCCAGGACCTGCTGTGAACCAGCAGATACGAATATTCTAAGTGGTTCAGTTTAAGTGCATTTAATCAAGTCATCTGGGATCAGATGAGACAAAATAACAATTTACTCAAGCAACTTTAAATGCTGTAGGCAAGAACTCTTTCTTAGCATAATAGTTTATTTTCTTTCGACTTCATGTAATTTATATTTTAACATAGAGTTCTTCCTTTGAACCCTTATTACAAAGATAAAGCCCACAGGAAACATGCACTCAAGGAATTTTCTTCCTTATGAACATTTTTAAACTCTGCATTTGGGTGTATAAAGTTTAAGATCTTTATATGTATTATAAAATAGCAGATATTTTATATTTTTGGATAATTTAAGGATAGTCCTTCGGGTATAGAAGTTTTTAAACTTTTGATCTGTTGAACTATTTGACGGATGTGTGTGTGTGTGTGTGTGTGTGTGTGTGTGAGAAATTAGCAGTAATCAGTTAAAGTGATATTGATTTTTCATTCTTTTCCAAGATTTTATTAATGTGTCAAATCACTACTAACTGGTAAAATGTCAGACTTCCTTATGAACACCTGAAATTATATTCAAAATAATTTTTGTGCCTTAATTCTTTTTCAGAAACATACAGCGTTTGCTACTTTCCCTAATGAAAAAGCAGCTGTAAAGGTGGGACTTTTTCTTTACTATCAAAGTTAACAATTATCCAGTCTTGGTTCAAAAATAACACATAAACTATAGTTTTAAAAAGCAAAAGGGTTTGCATTTCAAGATTTGGCTCCCCAGGCTACCTTGGACTGTCAGTTGGCAGATCTCACCCAGAGGTTAGGTATTGGGATCTAAGAACAGTAGATTAACTATGTGCTGGATTTAATGAGATTTTAATTTTGCTAAATGATAGGAAGCCAGTCAGAAAGGCTAGGCAGCGTGAAATGAGAAATGGGTAAGAAATAGCCAAAGAAGTGGTAACAGCATTAACAAAGAACATGTGTGGATGCAGATGGTCTCTAACAAATCACTGTTGGTGCAGTTATCCGATTTCTTATTCTTCTCTTCCAACTGAAGGCACTGACAAGACTCCACCAGCTGAAACTTCTAGGTCACACTTTAGTTGTTGAATTTGCAAAAGAGCAAGATGAAGTTCATTCCCCATGTCCCTCTTCAGGCACAGACAAAAAGAAAAGGTGCGTAGACAGTTGGGTTTTCCTCACATTGATACGTTTCTCTAATTGAATGTAATACATTAAAACAACGTATTTTTGTTTCTAGTCATGCATTAGGGGTTGATTTAATATTAGGAATTAATGTGAAGTGGGAAGAGAGTACCGTTAACAACATTCACCTTTAAGTGGAGGGAAGGTAATTAGCATAAAGTCTGTTGTATTACAGACCGTGGGTGTCATGCATAGGTATGGCTTTTGCAATCGAAGACTAGTATTTGCTTTCTAGTTATAGCTCTTTGTAAGTTATATAACCTTTACAAATAAGCTTTACACCAGTGGTTCTCAAAGACTAGTAGTCCCTGGACCAGCTGCTTCCTCTAGGATCTTGACTGGCATACAGGTTTTGGGGCCTTAACCCGGTCTGCTAAGTTAGAAATTGGGGGAGGAGAGCAATGCAATTAGAGAAATTGGAGCATCACTGTTGTACAGCATGTAAATGTCAGGGGTTTTCAGTCTTCAGTGAGATTTACCACACCGTCTTCCTAGGGTTTCAGTGAAGAGTAAATGAAATGTCGCATGTCGTGGACAGTATCTGAACATTTTATTTATTATGGAACAGTTTTCATCGTGCTATGTGTGAAAAGATAATTTTTTTTCTGTATGTACTTTTTCATTCTGTTTCTAAAGTTAAGATCAGCTTTGATTCTGTGTGTCCTAGGTCTGAGGAGCCTGTGGAAGATGATAAGGAAAAGAAAGAACTTGGTTGTTTGACGATAGAAAATGGGATTGCACCAAACCACGGGTTAGCGCTTTTTCTTTGTATTTTGTTGTTCTTTTAATTTTGTTGTTCTGTGTGTGTGTGTGTGTGTGTGTGTGTGTGTGTGTGTGTGTGTATACTATAATCAGATAATTTATTCAAAAGGGATATTTGGTCATGTCTATTTTTAGTCTGTCGATTAAATATTTTGAGCTGTAAGAACTGGTCACTGAATTTGGTTCCATTAGAATGTTCAGAGCTACGAGATAAGGTCTGATAAGGAAAGTCTTATTTTCTGTAATGCGGCCAGAAGGCAGCTTTCTTCCTAAATGGGCTTGTTTGGGTCTATTAGGCCCCAGCAACCCTAGACTCCTGAATTACTGGGTCGGTTCTTTCTGTTACCAGATTATCTAAAACGAGTTATTGCCATGAAGCTCAGTGGAACACAGTGAGCATTTTAAATACTTTTCTAGGCTGACGTTTCCTCTGGACTCCTGCCTCAAGTACATGTACCCCCCGCCGTCCAGCACCATCCTCGCCAACATAGTGAACGCCCTGGCAAGCGTGCCCAAGTTCTACGTCCAGGTGCGTAGAGTAAAACCCGCTTTCCCCACGGGAATGCATGAGGAAGCTGGCGTTCTATTTGCCATGCCAGTTCTCAGAGTTTTCCACACAGTACAACTAGACTAATTCCGACAGGCAGTGACAGTACAGTAGCTTACAGATGTCATCCTCAGTGCAGTCTTCTGGAACTGCCACCGAGTAGACGGCTTAAAAACAGAAAATGATTTCTCACGTCTGGGAGTTCGAGGTCAGGGTGCCAGCGAGGCGGGGTTCTGGTGGCCCTCTTCAGGTGGCAGATGGCCTGGCATACGACCTAATTACTTCCCAAAGCCCCATCCCTTCCCCCCACCTCCTAATACCTGCACATTGGGGGTCAGGATTCAGCATGTGAATTGGGGGGTGGGGTGCATCACAGACATTCCGTCCATTTCAAACGGTAATGAAATATTACTGCCTCCAGGTACAGGCTTTTATAGACTATGGCATAAGCAGCCCATTATATTTGGTATTAATACTAATAAACACAAAGTAATTTGGGAAATGCAGTTTCTGGTAATTCTTGGCTACGTTAGCATACACCTTTAAGTAGAGATTCTTTCTTAAAGAAAAGGACATAGTTGACCCCTTGGCAAAGGTTTGAAAGTATTGATGATAATAGGAAACGTTTTGAAGTACAGAATGTAGATAATGTTGATTTTGTTATTTTACTTGTTTCCTAATTTTACAATAATCAAGGGAGAAATAGTGTGTCAGAAGGTTTTGTATTGTAATAATGAGATTAACGTTTGCAGAACTGACAAAAATTTAGGAAGGCTAACCTGAGATACGCCAAGGCTTGTTCCAGCCTGTCCTGGGGTCATGAAGGTGAGAGGTCTGCCGGCCTCTGCACCACATCCATCAGTAGTGTCATCGCAGAGTTTTTAAGTACATAAAACGTGAGCTGATCACCATTTTACTAAGCGGTTCTAAATGCTTTACCATTTAAGGTGCTTCATCTTATGAATAAAATGAATTTGCCCACACCTTTTGGACCAATCACTGCACGACCTCCCATGGTAAGAAAGCTCTTAGAATTTTCAAGATTCAAAAATGCTCCTGCAGGGGTGGGATCGTTGAGACTAAATGCTACAGATGCCCTTGGCCTCCTGTGCCCTGAAACTGAGGAGCAGGTAGAGTCACTGTGATGGAGATGAGGGTCATGTGGAGAATGCAAAGCTGTTAGCCCTTCCATCCAGAGCAGCCTGCCCCCCCACCCCCCCTCCAGGATAATTACCTGGAGCCGACTTCCTTATCTCACCCCCTGCTGCGGTTTTGTGGCACATAGAGCTTTCTTTGCAGAAGAAAGGTTGCTAATACTTTCATTAGAGTTTGCTATGCACATTTATCAGGAATTCAGGTAAAAGGCTTTGTGTGCTGTGGAATAATTCTGGCTGTTATTTTGCCACAGTCCTTTTTCAGATAACCTCAATGAGAAATTATTCAGGGCTGACATTTAAGTAGAAAATTTTCCCGCCACCGCAGTGCCTGGCTCAGTGCAAGGATGTTAAGCTTATGCCAACTGCAGTTAACAAACTCAAGTCTTAGTCACTTGATGCAATATAAGCTACTTCTTGCTCATGTCAAGTTCATTCCAAAAATGGTGCAGCATGATGCTCTGCCCTACTGAGTCATTCAACCGACCTCGGCCCCACTGTGCCGTGCAGCCTGCCAAGCAAGAAGGAAGAGAATTTCACGTGTGGAGGGTTTTCATGCCAACCCTTCATTGGCCAAAACATTTTCCTGGTGAACTCTAACTGCCAGGGGAGTTTGGAAATACTTGGTTACTTTAGCATACACCTTTAGGTAGAGATTCTTGAAGGTGTATGCCAGGTGCCCAGGAAGAAGCACGTGTTTGCTCAGCTAGCCGTCTGCCACACAGGTGTCCCTCCGTGTGTGTGGAGTGTGTCAGAATAGCATGAGCTACAGAGATGAGAGTCATGCATCGAATGGAGTGGTTTATGTGTTCTGGAAACATCACTGGTTTTGTTATTGTTTAGTATGAAGACTATGTGCCGTTACACGCCCCTCTACCACCTGTGTCTCCTCGGCGCCCGGAGGAACCGCCGTTGCCGGACGAGGACGAGGACTTATCTAGTAAAGAGTCCGAATATGAAAGCAGCGATGAGGAAGACCGACAGAGGTCCGTGACGTCATATCATGCTTGTTTAGATTCGAAGAGACACATTCCATGAGAGGAGATTCTCTTGCTCTTCTGAATTTCACTGTAATTCTTGGTAACTTGGGGACATTAGAATTTGTTTATCCCCAGCACCAACCCCTCGAGCATATAGTAGTTATACACTATTTTTTTAGTTTCACCCAAAGACATGTTCATTGATTTTTTAAAAAAATTTTTTTAGAGAGAAGAAGGGGTGGGAGGAGGGAGGAAGGGAGGGAGGGAGGGAGGGGGAGAGAGAGAGAGAGAGAGAGAGAGAGAGAGAGAGAGAGAGAGAGAGAGAAACATTGATGTGAGAGAGAAACATCGATCAGTTAGTTGCCTCCTGTACTCGCCCCAACCAGGAATCGAACTGGCAACCTTTTGGTTTATGGAAATAATTTTTGCCTTTCCCTTCTCCACGGCAGAATGGCCAAACTAATGGAATTGGCAAATCTTCAGCCCAAAAGACCAAAAGCAACAAGACAGCGCCATGTGAGAAAAAGGCGGAAGATAAAGGACATGCTGACCACACCTGCTCCCGTCTCTCACAGGTAGTTCTGTTTTGGATTATGGAACAAGGGCTCTGTAGGTGCTAGTCTGCTTGTGGAACTCACATTTTTAAAAAATTGTTGTGGCAGAGATGTCTGTTTGCCATGGAGTTCTATGTATTTCAGTATCTTAATCAGATTCATTTACTCTTAATTGCAATTTTAATTTCATGGAACTTTTCTACTATGTCAACTTCCCTTGAGCTCATAACTTCATAAATTGAGAAAGGCATTTGTTAAAATCTTTTTTTCCCTTTTTTTATTAGTAGTCCTCACGTACTGTCCCCGTTACTTGCTGTGGGACTCTATGCAATCTGTCTAAACAAGGACCTTAATAGGACTTACAGGAGAACATGTGTCAGGCTTTACCGAAGTAGTTAATGGAAGTTGTACTTTGTGAAATGCCTGGAGTGGTGCATGCTTTATCAGTGTTAGCTTTTTAAAAGTACAACAAACACAAAATAGTGTTTTCCCGGGAGCATTCTTTATGGTTGCAAAGTAACGCTGTGATTGTGACCTGCAGTGTACACCCGGTGCTGTCCCCGTCGGATGTATTCGATCAACCACAGCCGGTCGGGAATAAAAAGATTGAGTTCCATATATCCACCAACATGCCGGCTGCATTTAAGAAAGAGTTAGAAAAGGAAGATGATTTTGAAGAACAAAATCCTGGTAAGCACGTTCTAGTTCTATTTCTTTTTTTCTATTCCGTATAAAGGAATGCTCTTTATTTTTTTATTGCATTTACTGGGGAGCCATTGGTTAATACAATTATATAGGTTTCAGGGGCACAGTTCTATAATATATCATCTGTTTATGGTTCAACATCCCAGGTCAGGTCTCTTTTATTTGTTTTATTTATTGATTAAGGTATTACATATGTGTCCTTATCCCCCCCATTACACCCCCACCCCCCTATACACACACACTCATGCCCTCACCCCCCTGGTGTCTCTGTTCATTGGTTAGGCTTATATGCATGCATATACAAGTCCTTTGGTTGATCTCTCTCCCTAACCCCCACCCTCCCCTACCTTCTCTCTGAGGTTTGACGGTCTGATCAATGCTTCTCTGTCTCTGGATCTGTTTTTGTTCATCAGTTTATGTTGTTCATTATATTCCACAAATGAGTGAGATCATGTGATAATTTATCTTTCTCTGACTGGCTTATTCGCTTAGCATAGTTTTTAAATGCGATGTAAACATGTTTCTCAGTCAGCGTTTGTGTTAGAGTCATATTCTATACGCAACGTTTCTCTCTGAGTATTTGTGAACTATACGTAAACTGTGCCATCAGGGCATCCTCGGTACCATGGGATACTGTCCAGTGTCACCTTTCTTACACAATCAGCACTGGTGCTGCCGACGGGAATGTCACATTGCCTGTTGCAAGTAATGGACTGCAGGGTGCACCGGAGTCTGGCTTGTACTGATGTCTGCACTGGAAATGCGCTAGAAGGGTTCTTACGCTGATTTATTTTTTCGTGGTTCATGAAGTGTGATGTGCGGTGGTTCTGTTGGTACAATCGCAGTGCTGGTTAGGAAACAGCGGTGTGACCATCTTGTGCGTAGATGCCTGCAGGCGCCAGTTCTCTTAGTACAGGTTTTGTACCTTATGAAGACCTGCGTACTCCGGCAAGCCCCGAAATACTTGCTGTTTGAACCTTGACAGACTTTGCCTGCCTGTTCTAAAGTCCGAGAAAAACACCAGAGGGCTTAGTGCCAAAGCCGTCCTGACAATTCAAAGTGGAAAACAGAACGTCTTGAAAGGAGGGATTCTCAATGGCTCCTGTTGACCTTAACCCTTAGATTTACCTGCTGCCCAAGGTGATGCGTCCACTGTGGGATTTGGAAAGATCTTCCCCAAACCTAACCCGAGCGTCGCCGAGGAGAGTAAGGAAGACTCTGACGAGACGCCGTCCGAGTGCATCTCCAGGCGGGAGCTGGAGAAGGGCCGGGTCTCTAGAGAAGGTAATTCCAGGACATGGACCGGCCTTGCTCCCTCTGAGGCTTTAAAATGGATGTAAAATATCTTAACTTTACTTCCTTGTTTTGTTTTTAAATAAGAAATGGAAACGCTTTCGGTTTTCAGAAGTTATGAACCCGGTGAACCAAACTGTAGGATTTATGTAAAGAATTTAGCTAAACATGTTCAAGAAAAGGTAAGTCAAAGTTTGTAAATACAGTTTATTATTTTACTATTTATTTTTTTGGCTGGACTTCCTTACTTGTTTTTTTTTTCCTTATTGAAATTCTAGGACCTTAAATTTATTTTTGGAAGATATGTTGACTTCTCATCAGAAACACAGCGGATAATGTAAGTGGCCGTCCTATCCGCAGAGTTTTCTTCTCACCTGTAGGGAGTAACCCTGGTTCATCCCAGCACTTGTCCTTTAGTGAGAAGCGGAGTCTGCAGGCTTCTTTGCAGGTGGGCAGGTCGTAAACATCCATGGTTTCACCTCAGTGCAGGCCACATGGTCCCGGTTGCAGCAGCTCAGGGCCGCGTTCGGAGCATGAAAGCGGCCACAAACAATACATAAAACTGTTGGTGGCCAAGTTCTGGTAAAATGTACTTAGAGAAGCAGCCTCATCAGAAACGTGGATCCCAAAGCAGAGGTTCCCCGGCACAGGAATCACCTGAGAGTCTGGGTCCCTCCCCAGAGTCTGGGTTTCCAGACGGAGGCGGCGCCTGTGGGTTTGCATTCCTAAGAGCTCAGGAATGGTGCCGAGCTGCTGGTGCCCAGTCCCCCTGGAAACTGTCGGTGCCTCGCCCGGTGGCCCACAGCGTCAGGCAGTTTCTCACTCTCCCCCTGGCAGTCACTTCTCTGAATTGGGCTGAGTCAGGCAAGGCTCCTATGAGAGCGTCTCGGGGGGATAGGCTTAGTAAATGACATAAAAGCTAATGCTTGCAGTTAGAATTTTATTCTTTGAAATTCCATAATAGTTGGCTCCTAAGTACGTAAGGCTGTTGTGTTGGCCATGTAAACTAGAAGCAGAAGAGGTGAGGAGAGAGACTTCTCAACTGGTTAATTTTGTTTTAAACTTCTTGAGCAACCAGCACTTTTCAAGTCTGGTCTGGCCTTGTATACCTTTTTAGATAGGTATGCACAGATCTTAACATTCTCCATTATATGCATTAGTCCCCGATGCCTTTTCTTATTAGAATATCAGAAGGTTTTCTTGCCGGTCCTTTTTCTTGTTGCTGCCTTTAAATCATGATGGTAAGAAACATAAATAAGTAAATACTTTATGTACATCGATATGTACAGATGTGTGTATACATTCTTTCCTTCTATTTCCAGGATTGCCTGCAATTAGAGTTTCATGGGGAAAATAATTCTATATGGAGAAAGTTGTACCCGACAAAATGGCAGATTAATAATTGTTCTTCATGGGACTTAGTCATGTGAATTTTAAAATCTCACTGCATTTTTTATGCTTTATATGATTTTCCTAGTCCTATAGACTCTCTAAATGGCAAGCAGTACTTTAGTTACAAGTTATAATCTGCTTTTTCTAAGGAGTCTCCAATATAGCTTTGTGTCCAAAATGTTAAAAAAAATACACTATTGAAGAGTGGAACTCTACACTAGGAATAACACATCTGTTTCATATTCCAAGCTCTGGCTTGAGCTCAGTATAACAACAGTGAAGAAGCCACAGTCTCTGTGGACATCCGTGGTTTTGACTCGGTGATTAGTAACATCTCTTCCTGCTCTGAAATCCTGTTCTTTTTCTGGGGTCATGATCAGCCCTTCTGTTCTTGGTCATATAGTTGTTTTTTGTCTCTTGAGTAATAGTATTGAATTGGTTGCATGGAATTTTTAAAAAATAGAGATATGACGTAACAACTTAAGAAATGTGCTTCATAATTGCTAGTAAGATAATTTTAAAATCACATAAATACATTTAAGATAGCTAAAAAATATATGTAAGCACATCCTCAAACTTCTATTGTCTACTCACAGAATCAATTTTAGAACTGACTACAAAACACAGTGTTAGGAAGCCTGAGGAATCGATGTGCTAACGAGGTTGTATAGCTGTTTTCACACTGAAATAGCAACATTTCCATTCATTTGGTCACCATGGTTCTTCCCACCTTCAGGTTTGACATCCGCCTGATGAAGGAGGGCCGCATGAAAGGACAGGCCTTCATTGGGCTCCCGAACGAGAAAGCAGCAGCAAAGGCCTTGAAGGAAGCTAACGGATATGTTCTTTTTGGAAAACCTATGGTGGTCGTATCCTTTTAACCTGTCTGTTCCAAACACTAGTTTTTAGAAGAGTATAGTTGAAACTGATTTTTATCAACCTTTAGAAGACTTAACAACTGACATTCTAACTGGAGGTACTCAGTCACAGACGTACTTAGCTGAGAGAGATGAGTGTTTAGATGAAGTGTTTATTATTGGAGATGAAGGAACCTCAGCAGCAGCATGAGGTTATTAAAATGTAGCCAAGTCTAAACCTATCTCTTACACAGCCCAACAGTGTGTGCACGCTGAGCCTCAGCCTGCAGTCCCCCGAAATTCCTTTAGGGTCATGAACGAGATACAGTTCATTGTAATTTTATCTTATATTTTATTGTACTGTAATTCATATTTGCATTTAAGAATTTTAATAAACAGAATATACCATTGATTAATCACCCTGCTTTTAGTAGTGAATATAGTTGCAAGTTATTAATCAGCGGGATAGATGAAGGTCTAGGTGTGGAAGATACTGACTGGAGACAAAAGGTACATTTTTTACTTCTCCCCCAAATCGTGGACAGCAGGTAGATAAAACATATTTAACAGATGTCTGAGAGTATAAAAATAAATATAAAAGATAAATTCAAAAACTCTGCTTCTGCCCTGAATTAGAAAGTTCTTGATAATTAGAAAAGATTGCTTCCATGTTTGTAAAGGAAACCTTAATTTTTAAATATTAGCAGTTTGCTCGATCTGCTAGACCAAAACAAGATTCTAAAGAAGGAAAAAGAAAGTGATACAAATTGGTAAAGGTAAGTGTGGCTATGAATAGGTGGAAGGAGAAGACTTTCTGAGATTCTGCCACAAACGCTTCTGGAGGAGGGTCCTGTGGTTTCCCCGCCCGTCACCCCTGCCTACCACTCGGAGCTGGTAGAGCAGTAACTCCAGTGAGAGCCCTTAGCTCCACGCATCCACCTGTCCATCCCTGTCTCTGTCTAACTGTGCTGTTAATTCTCATTCAACTTCGAAGTGGTAACTGCAGAATAAAGCCTATTTGTATATGAAAGTCATACTGGGAAATGGGTTTTATAAGGGGAGGGTGTCAGATTGCCAGAGTTCCTGTTCAGGAGTCTGGGGTGGGGACCTTGGAAACCAGGAAGCCAGCTCTCCTCCCCCTCCTGACCCCCAGTTTTTCTGTGAAGGGGTGTGTGGGCCAAGCCAGGACAAACCAGTCATCCTTGGTGGGCCTGCGCATTTGCATTATAATTACTAATTGAACGCTTCAGAGAATATATACATGTCTTTTGTGGAGTGAAATCTTTGTTTTTCAAATATGTAATTCTAATGCACACTCAAGTAATTTTATTAAAAATGGTAGAATTACATTTCCAACTTTAAAGTTGTGTTACATTGATGAAAGAAAAATGAATGGAAATAGATCCTTTTTTATTTTATTTAGAATATTTCTGCCTTTGTACACTGGAAGAAGATGAAGTAAATGAGTCAAAATTACTGTTGTTAAGCTGAAAGACTTATTTAACGTAGAGAAAATTTTGCTTCATGTTTATTCCTTTTATGGGATACCTTAAATATTTGAATTTTGTCTTAAAACATCTATAGTGATGTAGTCAGAAGTCCTACAAATGCCTTAGTGGAACAGTTAACAAGAAACAATATGTAGTGTGGGTTTTTAAAAAATCATTTAAATGTAAACTTCATGTGGAAATGAGAAGAAATTAAACTGCATCCCGCTGTTCTTCTTTAGAAGCACTCCTGCGTAAATACCGCTGTAATACTGTCATGCAAAGCGTATCCTTTCTCGTATCCTTTTGGGGGCAGTACTTTTGTTTTTTATTTTTCTTAGAAATATTTTGTCCCTCCCACCCATTGGTCCAGAATAAGCAATACTTTTTGCGACTTAAAAGAAATATTTCTAAATATCAGTGTTGATTGAATAAATCTTATATGGGTTTGTTTAGATGTGCTGCTAAATTTTCTAGACTTTCCTTTAGGTTACGTAATTTTTTCAGGGAAAGTTAGTGAATCAGGTCAAATTATTTACTTGTAGAATGTATGCATTTACTTTATTACAGAATTTAGCCCTTTTTCTTCATTTATGTAATTTCTAGACCAAATTCAGTAACGTGTTCTGTTTTATGACATACTAGAGGCCTGGTGCACGGATTCGTGCACCAGTGGGGGGGGTCCCTCTGCCTGGCCTGCGGGGATCAGGCCAAAACTGGCTCTCCAACATCCCCCGAGGGGTCTCAGATTGCAAGAGGGCGGTTCTTGGATGACTCACCCCAGAACCGGGCTCCCTCCTCTCTGGTTCTGGGTCCATCACCGGAGAACCACTGCTGCCAAGTGACTGCAGCTTAGCAGCTCCTGCATTGAGCATCTGCCCCTCGTCAGTGCGCATCATAGTTACTGGCCAGTCGGCCGGTCGCTTCGGACTTTATATATATAGATTTAGTCAGGTTTTCTATATGACGTGTTGTAACATTTGGGGAAAGGTTTTTTCTTTTAATATTTTAAGAATTCAAATATTAAAAAATATTAGCAAGTTAAAAAATAGCATAACTAGATTCCTATGTAAATTCCAAATAAGAGTAGCAGACCTCACCTTTAAAGTGTTATTGAAATTTCCTTTGAGACAGACAGCAAGTAGGAATATCTTTTTCCTCTTAAAGCAAGAAGAAATAGGAAAAGTGTATCAGCTGGAAGACAGAATGTTGACTCAGGGTAGCACATTAAATGGAAAGAAACAGTCCGGTGGATATGTCAGAACAGTGGTTTCCAGACTAGTTCATGACCAGGATTACTCAGAACTGGGTCTCAGACTTAATTGCACATTGAAATAACCTGGGAGACTTTTAATGTATTGATTTTTAAAAAAGACACACTAAAAAAATCTGATGCCTTGGTTCCTCCCCCAGAGTTTTGACTTGTCGATCAGGTGTGCACCATAGATTCTGGGATTTTTCAGAACTCCCAAAGTTCAGACTCTAACATGCAACCAAGGTTGAGAACCACCTAGGAAGGATTTTTAGACTGAGATTTCTGAACTGGGTCCCAGAACTAATAAGTCATATCTCGGAATCAACGAAGAATCTCATTGAAAAGATCCCTTCCCTTAGTATAGTTATAAGGACTGCAGTTTGGGTCCAACTTTGTGAGATTAAAATGGTTAGGTACCTAATGTCACCTACCCATCTACCTTTCTAGGTAGGAAAATAAAGTTTGGTTGGTGCCTGTACATTTCCTTCTTGCAAATCCTGCTACTCTTAGTCCTGTGAAAACAGTTCAAAAATCTGTTGATAATCACTATCATCCTAAGAGTGCAAAGAATTATAGATACTGAAATTACTTTTTTTTCCCTATAGGGAGTTAAATGCTATATTTTTTAATGTTATAAATCACTTTCTTTATAAGTTGTTTTTAGACAAAATGTACTGACATGATTCACTAATTTTCTAAATATAAGTATTTTAGCTTTTATTTATTTTTAAACTAATGAACTGTTTTATACTCATTACTGCTTTCAATTAATTTTTATGGTATTTTAGGTTCCTTTTGAATTCCATGTCTTTCCCGTGTTTTGCACCTCTGAGAAGAAATTGACCACCTGGGCTATGGAACTGTGCGTAACAGCTTTTAAAGTGTATTTAAAAATTAAGTGTATATGCACTTAAATTAGTTTATTGGACATATATTATGTGTATTTTAATCAGCTTTCTATATAATAAATTATTTTTTCACTAAAATAGTATTCTTAATTTTAATATTTTACATAGCTAGGAAAGTATGATTTTATTAAGGTGGTTTTACAATATTAAATTAAATTGTATTTTAATATTATAAATAATGCCCCTTTTTAACTCCTACCTGCATACCAGTGCTCTTACTTGCAAAATTTTCTTTAATAGTGATCTTATTTCTTGTAATTCTTTTAGGAGTTTTGTTTGTCTGGCTATGAGTTTTTTGTTTGTTTATTTGTGTGTGTGTGTATGTTTGTGTGTGTGTGTGTGTGTGTGTGTTTCCAGTTTAGGGAATTTGTTTAGTCTTTGATTTTTGTGCCCCTATAATCTAATTAGAATATTATTCAAAAGGTAAAAATGTTTCCCATATAAAATTCCCTTCCCTTGGTGAAATTAGTTTCAGCTGTAGGTAAGTAGGAACACTTTCATATACAGGCGTATCTCACAGATATTACAGTTTGGTTCGAGATCAGCACAATAAAGCGAGTCACATTTTTTTGATTGCCCAGTGCCTATAAAAGTTATGTTTATACTGTAGCCTATTAAATATGAGATAGCATTATGTCTAAAAACCACAATGCACACACCTTAATTTACAAATCCTTTATTGTTTAAAAAAAATGCTACCATAGTCTGAGCCTACAGTGAGTCATTTTTTTGGGGGGGGGGGGTCTTACATTGATTATTAATAAACGGTAATATTTTGAAAGTAATCTTTTCTACTGAGCAGTAGGCCTCAACAATAGGCTTAAAATGTTTAGTCAGCCATGTAGAGAGATGTGCTGTGCCATTTTTAGAGCCCGGCAGAGTAGATTGAGCATAGTCCTTAAGTGCCCAGGGACTTTCAGAATGGTGAATGTGCACAGGCTTCACCTGAAAGTCACAGCTGCATCAGCCCCTAAGGAGAGAGTCAGCCTGTCCTTTGACGCTTTGAGCCAGGCATTGACCTCTCCTGTCCAGCCCTGAAAGTCCCAGTGGCATCTGCTTCCAATGTCACTCTTCTCTCACTGAAGCCTGCTGTCGCGTGTGGCCACCTCCACCATGATCTTGGCTGGCTTCCTGGCTGACTTGCAGCTTCTGCATCAGCACCGCTGCTTCACCTGCCCTTCTGTGTTGTGGAGACGGCGTCTTTCCTTAAACCGCATGACCAGTCTCCACCAGCTTCAGACTTGCTCCTGCCGCTTCCTCACCTTAGCACTGACGGGCGTTGGGGCCTGGCTCTGGATTAGGCTTTGCCTTAATTAGGTTGTGGCTGGTTTATCCTATCCAGACCATTACAGTTTCCTCCCTATCAGCAATAAGGCAGTTCTGCTTTCTTATTATCATTTGTGTGTTTGCTGGAGTAACACTTCTAATTTCCTGCAAGAACTTGTCCTTTGCTTTCACAACTCAGCTGTCTGTCTGGGGCCGGAGGCCTAGCCTGTGGCTGTCTTGGCTTTGGATATGCCTTCCTCACTGAGCTGACTCATCCTTGGCTTTTGACTCGGCGTGAGAGACGTGTGCCTCTCCCTTGCACGTGGACACTTAGAGGCTACTGTAGAGTTATTAATTGGTCTCGTTTCAATACTGTGCTTCAGGGAGGAGGGAGGCATGAGGAGAGGGAGGCAGGGAACGGCTGGCGGTGGGGCAGTCAGAACACACACAGTAATATCTGACATGTAAACTCTGATTGCCATGCGGTGGTTTTCCATTATGCCTTCTACAAGGGCTCGGAGGAGTGTGAAGCAGTGAGACACCTTGAGTGTTTGTTCCCTTTAAGGAGTCTGGCTGTTAGCAACATGAACAGAGTCAGCGTCATCCTGGTAAGTCAGTCATCAGACAGAAGGCAGAGCATTCAGGTTGCTGTTTTAGGTGAATCAGAAAGTATTTACTATGCAAATAAGACTCCTTCAAAATCAATATCAAGAGATATTAAGGGCCCTAGCCAGTGTGGCTCAGTGGCGTCGACCGTGGGACCAAAGGGTCCCAGGTTCGATTCCAGTCAAGGGCACACGCCCGGGTTGTGGGTTCAATCCCCAGTGAGGAGCGTTTAGGAGGCAGCCGATCAATGATTCTCTTTCATCATTGCCGTTTCTCTCTCTCCCTCCTCCTTCCATCCCCTCTGAAATGAATAAAGAAAATTAAAAAAAAATATATTAAGGCTTTCAGCGGAAGTAAGGGAACAGAATCAATAGCTGATGCGCACCTAATGTTCACCAGGCACTGCTGAGTGCTGAGATGTAGTAATTTGATGTTCACCACCCCATAAGAAGATAGGTCCTTCTGTGAGTAATGGAGTTTGTAAGTAAACTCCAACTGTGAGTTAAGACATTTTGTCTGGTCCATTTAATTCCCTTAACTCATGCACATACAACAGAAACAGTGACTCAGGAGGATCATCCAGTGACATGAGAGCAGACCAGTGTGTTAGGCACGTAGAGAGAGAGCTGATGCTTCTTAGGAGGAACAGAGTTCCCATCCCAAGAACTTGAGCAACTGCCGTTTGTGGGAGCGAGCTGTGTAGCGGCAGAGCAGTCACAGAGCAGGGGGGTGGGGGGGTGTCTCAGATACACAACTGAGACTCACCAGCATGGAAGAAGTGCCAGGAGCAGAGGCCCTGCACCAAGCAAGCTGAGCTCTAACGCCATGGGGAAGTTAGGTCACACAAGACTTGAGAACATCTAGGACTAACATACATCGAAATGGGGATTGCATCTATTAAAAATGCACATCAGTTAGAAATGAGAAGGGTGTGTGACAACATAAGGTATTTTATTTGAAAAATTATGACAGCACCAGTATACCACTTACCGGTAGTTAATATACCAGGGTCCTTGAAAATCCCAGAATACAGAAGAAAATCTGAGCCCCGGATTATTTTATTACTTGAAACTTTTCAGAGCTTAGACAGAACTATGTACTTATGGAGGCACTGACTGCCTCACTGTGGAAGAAAAAGATGAAAGGAGAATGAAGTTGGAGTGCGCAGTGCTGCATGCATTGTATTTTTCTTTAAAAAGGGTGTTTTAAGAATATTTTGGCAAAATGTTAACATGTCTTAAATCTGGGTCTTGGGACATGGAGTCTTTTTTTAAAATTACATCTTTCTGTATGACAAATATATCACAACTAAAACGAAAATAACGCAAGAGTGGCATACCTCTAAACCAGTTTTTCAGCTGTTTTTTAAAATTACTCTCCCTCCCAAAGATAATTTTTAGACTTTTTTAATCAACCTACACGAAATTTTAAAATCACAACACACTGTCTGTCTGCTTGTACACTGTGTGCGTATCTGTCCTGTGATCAAAGGAAGACTTTTCTTCCTCCCTCACTGGAGAGCAAAATAATCGCTAATCGTTTGGAAGACAGGTGGTTCTGTACCATTAAACAGTAACATAATACAAAGTGTTCTTTGACCTCAGCCAAATTAAACCAGATATCAAGTAACAGGAAAACTTCAAATTCCTGGATATTAAATAACACATCACTAAATAACATATAGAGCAAAGCAGCATTCTTAAGGGAAGTTAGAAAATAACTGAATTTGAATGAATGAAAATACAACAAAAATTTGTGAGGTACAGCTAAAGAAGTGTTTTAAGGGAATTTGCTTATATTAGAAAAGAATAAAAACGACAGATTGATGGTGTATGTTCTACTTTACGGAACTAAAAAGTGAATAAATTAAACCCAGAGCAAGCAGGAAAAAGAAATAACAGTAATAAGCACAAACCAATACCTTGTAAACAGGAAATATCATTGTAAACAAAACTAGTTCTAGCCAGATTGCAAAGAAAAATAAGAGGAAACCCCCACCCCTCCTCCAAATGGTAAGAATATAATACTGGATTTGAACAAATTTGTTTTTATAAACTTGACAACTTCAATGATATGGACCAATTTCTTGAAAGTGAAAACTACCAACGCTTATTCAAGAAGTAGGTAGCTTGAACAATCCTTTTTCTATTTAATAAATTTACTTCGTAATTCAAACTCTTCCTGCAAAGAAAGCTCATGGTCTAGGTATTTTCACTAGTAAATTCTGCTAAACAGCAAATGAAAACCAACAATTCTATAGAAGCGAACACTTCCAAATTAATTTTCTGCGTCCTGCATTATCTTGATACTAAAACCAGGCAAAGTACAAGAAAACTACAATATCCCTATTTCTAATGAGTACAGATGCGTAAATCCTCAATAAAGTGTTAATAAGTTGATCAACAATATGTAAATAGAATTATACATCATGGTCAAGTGAAGTTTATCTTAGGAAGTTCAGACTAGTTCAAATTCTGAAAGTCATGTAATTCATCATGTCAACAGAGTAAAGAAAAAGCATAAAGGAAGGGAAAGCATTTGACAAAATTAAACATCCATTCATAGAAACTCAGAATACCAGGAGTAGGAAAGAGCTTCCTTAATTTGGTAAAGAGTGTCTACAAAACCTATGGCTATGCTAATACTGGTTAAAGGCTGAATGTTTTCCTCCTAAGATGAGAGAAAGGCAAGGAAGTGCACACTCCCCACCCCTATTCAACATCTCCTTGACAGCCAGTGCATAAGCAGGGGAAAGCCATACAAATCAGACGTAAAGAATTAAGTTGTCCCTATTCAGAAATGGCATGTAGAAAATCCCAAGGAATTAAAAGGTTCCTACAACTAATAAGTGAGTTAAGGCTGCAAAATTAAAAGGTGTAGAAATCAAATGTACATCTATATACTAACAATAAGCAACTACATTTTGAAAATTTTCTAAAAGTACCATTTGCAATAGTACCAAAGCGGAAATAATTAGTTAAAATCTAAAATACATACTAAACCTGTATGGTGAAAACCCTCCACCAATTATTATCTATATATATAAAAGCCTAATATGCAAAGTGTCTCCTAGGGAGTTTGATCGCTTGCTATGACCTGTGCTGACTACCAGGGAGTGGCGCAGAACGAAGGAAGGCCCCGGCCGGCAGCTGACAGCCACTAGGGACCCTGCCCTGCATGAATTTTGTGCACTGGGCCTCTAGTTGATAATAAAAAATGAAAACTAAGTCCTAGCTGGGTAGCACAGGTGGTTAGAGCATTGTCCTGATTCGCCAAGGTCATGGGTTTGATCCCCAGTCAGGGCACATATAAGAATCAACCAATGAATGTATAAATAAGTGGAACAATAAGTTGATATTTCTTTCCCCTGTCCCATCCTATCTCTAAACTCTATAAAAAAATTTTTAAATGAAAACTTAAATAAGTGGAGAGAGATAATGTGTACATATGTCAAAAGACTCATGATTATTGTCCAGCCAGTGTGTTAACCTATGTATGAAGCAGGTTCAATTGCAGGTCAGGGCACATGCCACAATTGTGGGCTCAATCCCCATTGTGGGGTGTGCAGAAGGCAGCCAATCAATGATTCTCTCTCATCATTGATGTTTCTATGTCTCCCTTTCCCTTCCTCTCTGAAATCAATTATAAATACACACACACACACACACACAGCCAAAGCGACCATTACAACCTAATGTTTGGTCGACCAGTTGCTATGACGTGCACTGACCACCAGAGGGCAGACGCTCAACGCAGGAGCTGCCCCTGGCAGTCAGTGTGCTCCCACAGGGGGAGTTCTTCTCAGCCAGAAGCCGGGCTCATGGCTGGTGAGTGCAGCTGCTGTGGCCAGAGCTGCTCCTGACTCCACAGCAGCGCTACTGAGCAGCAGCGGCAGGTGCAGCGGCCGGGATGAGTGCCAGTGGCGCGGTGCCGGGCCCCGGCTCAGACTCCTCCCTGCCTGGCCGCCTGCTGCTGGGCGCACTGCTACATCCCCCGAGGGGTCCTGGATTGCGAGAGGGTGCAGGCCAGGCTGAGGGATCCTGAATCCGTGCACTGGGCCTCTAGTATGTATGTGTGTATATATGTAGAGTCATGATTATTAAAATGTTGACTAAAAAATTATTCTTTCCCATTCAAAAATTCTATATTGTTGATGTTGCTAAACTGATTGAGATTTATTTGGAAAATGAACGAACTGGAATAACTAGCACATTTTGAGAAAAACAAAACTGAATGACTTAGATTACCTAATTTTAAGACTCATTTTAAAGCTATGCACTATAGGAGTCCCTGAAGGAGAGAGAAAGGGACAGAGTACTTGAAGAAATAATGGCTGAAAACTTCTCAAATCTGATGAAAGTCATAAATAGAACATCAAGGAGCTCAACAAATTTCAAGTAGATGAATTCAGAGACCCACACTGAGAAACAATATAATTAAATTTTATAAAAGACAGAATCTTGAAAGCAGCAAGCAAGAGAAAGGAATTGTCACATACAAGGGATTCTCAATAAAATTATCAGATTTCTCATCTGAAACCTTGATCAGAAGCCAGTAGACTAATTAATATATTCAAAGTGCTAAAAGAAAACCAACAAGGAACCCTATACATAGCAAAACTGTTCTTCAAAACTCAGAGAGAAATAAGACATTCCCAAGTAAACCTGCACTGGAAGAAATGCTTAAGGGACTCTGGCAGCGTGAAATGAATGGACACTAGACAGCAACTCCAAGCCATCTGGGGAAATTCAGATCCCAATAAAGGAAATAATGGGCAATTACAAGAGCTAGGATTACTGTAACAGTGGTTTTAACGAGAGTTGTTTTCCACATTATTTAAGAGGCACACATTAAAAAAATTAGTCCATAAGTCAGTATTGTAACTGGTTTGTAACTCCACACATTTTCCACATAGTTTAAGAGACTGAGGCATTTCAAAGATGTGGGGGCACATCATGTATGAAGGTGTACTTGGGGACTTCGACAATGAAAAGACGTGGGCTGAGAGCTGCAGTGCAGTTCTGGTGTGTTATTGAAGTGAAGCTGCATAGACTCCAAATACAGTGTTACAGTTTAAGGATGTGAACTCCATGGTACCTACAAAGAAAGCAGCTACCGGATATACACAAAAGGAAATGAGAAAGTAATGAGAAAGTAATTTAAATACTTCACTACAAAAAAACAAAACCATAACACAACTCCACACACACACAACTAAACGTAAGACACTAAATTGGGAAATGAGAGACCAAAAAGCTCTCATGCATATAGAAAACAAGCAAAATGACAAAAATTAAGTCTCCTTTTCAATAATTTTTAAGTGTAAATTAACTGCTCTTCTATTAAAACACAGATATTAGGAAACTCAGTAAAAACACCTGGTCAAACTATATGCTGTCTACAAGACTCTTAGATCCAAGGACAAAGATAGATTTAAAGTGAAAGGATAGAAAAAAAAATGTTACATGCAGTTAGTAAGCAAAGAAAGCAGGGTGGTTTTACAGACAAAATAGACTAAATAAAAAAGGTTGCAACAGAAAATAAAGAATAGGTATTAATAAAAGTTTCAATAGAGCAAATGGAACAGACCATCAAAATGTATGAAGCCAAAATGGATAAAATTGAAGGGAGAAATAGATATTTCTATAATAATAGTTGGAAACATCAGTACCCCACTCACATAAGGGATAAAATGAGAAAATAAGGAAGGAAATGGAGGACTTCACATAATAAATCAACGGACATGCGCAGAACACCCTACCGAACAACACCATACACATTCTTGTCAAGTACACATGGGACATTTTCCAGGACAGGCTATATATCAAGCTACTAATTATTCAAAGTATTTTTAATGTATTCAAAGAATTTTCAGTGGGATTAAGCTAGAATTCAATAACTAGGGAAGCTGGAAAATTCACATTCCCATTGAAATGAATGCATTCTTGAACAATCAATGCATCAAAGAGGAAATCACGTGGGAAATTAGAAAATATTTAACTGAAAACAAAAAAATGTACCAAACAATGGGATGAATTGACAGTGGTACTAAGGGGAGACTTGACAGTTATAATTACTTACAAATAATGAAGATCTCGAGTCAATAACCTAATTTGCAATTTAAGGAACTAGAAAATGAAGAAGTAAGGAGACAACCTTGGAAGAAGAAAGGAAATGATAAAGATCAGGGTAGAGATCAATGAAACAAAGAAAATAATAGAGATCAATCAAACCAAAAGTTGACTGAAAGAAACAACAAAATTAACAAACCTTTAGCTAGATGGACAAAGAGAAAAAGACCCAAATTACTAAAATCAGAAATGAAAGTGGGGACATTGCTGCATAGTCTACAGAAATGAAAAAATTATAAGGAGTACTATGAAGTGTTCTACACCAACAAATTAGATACCTAGATGAAACGGACATATTCCTAGAAATGCATACCCTTGATTTCCTATATCCCAAGAGAAAGCAAATGTCATATAGAATGTCTTCTGAATCAAAGAGCATAAGGGAACTTAATGGTTGTATCAGAAAGGAATAGGTTAGTAACAAAAACGACAAATCCTCCGTGGCTTATAGTAACCACGCGTATGTGTTAAGTTCATCGTCGGTCAACAAGGGCACTGACCCTACATCTTAGCCACTTCACAGTTGGCCACAGAACTCCATTTTGACACAAGATTTAACAAAGAGGACAAAGAGGCCTCTAAGTCCAACATATTCCTCCTGCTTGCACTTCACTGCCAGAGCAAGTCACATGGACACTCCCCAGCTCAACAGGACAGGAGTGTATAATTCCCCCGAGGGAAGGAGCACCGAGTATGAACAAGAAAACGTTCTGTGGGTGCATATGGATCAAGTCCTAAGAGGGGAGTTAATTTTGTTCAGAGTGAAAATTTGAAGAAATAAAAAATAAGAGGCTAACCCTCATTCTGCGATCTTCTAAACATAGTATTCCTGAAAGGTGAAAGTCGGGCAGGCTAAATAGCCACCTCAGGCTGTGAATAAAGAAAAATGAATTTATTTAAGGAAAAAGGGATGGGGGATGGGACCATTGAGAGGGAAGGGCTCCACAGCACTGAGCCAAAGGGTACTGGGTCCACGAGGGCAGCAAGAACATACTTAGGACAGTGCAACAAGGAAGGGCTCAGAAGCAACAGAGCGCCGAGGCGGGCTGCTGTGGCTCACTGGGCAGTCAGAGAAAAGGGACCTTGGACACGGGCTTGGGGTGAGCCCAGGACAAGCTGCCGCTGCCCATTGCTCCCCTGGTTGCAAGTCTCATGGGGTCCCCTGAGGTTAGGAGATACATGCCTGTGGGGGAAGGAGAGGAGGGAGTGGCACAGGCTTGCTCCTTTGTCCTCAGAGTCTCTCCCTCTTGCGGGTGGAAACCTTAGGGGAGGTTCAGAGGAGGGTCGAATAGAATATTCATCAGCTTTCCAGGTGTGCTCTTTCAGGGCATGGTCTCCCCTGATTGGTCGGCACCAGGGCAGGGTCATTAGCCATGTAGCTGTTCCTGGGGCAGCCACTGCATCGCTTCCCTGGTGCTGCTGCTGTTCTGAGCCTGGAGCTGAAATACAATGAGGACTAGCCGCTGTCTCTAGGGAGGAAAGGTCAGGGTCTAAACCGCATGACCAGTGCCATGAAGTCAGGGTGTGCTAACCACGTGGGCAGCCACACTCTAGGGTAGCGGTCGCCAACTGGTGGCCCGCGGACCACTGGTGTCTGCGAGGTCCGAAAGGTTAGTGACCGCTGCTCTAGGGGAGGATCGGTCACCCTGGGGCGGTGGGGGGGGGGGGTTCTCGCGTGCCCAGTTTTGCCCCTTGCTAGGCACCCAGGGCTTTCTGCCCGGTGAGTTTCTGTACTGGCCCATCGTCCCGGCTCTGCTCACGTCTGTCTAACAGCTACTGCTAGCCAAGCAAATTCCGATTCCAAAATACCTTCACATACAATACTCGCGACACACAGTGACAGGCTGATAGGACTGGTTACAAGCTCACTATGGGGTCACACTGTGGTCTCAGTAATTAAAACCGGGTACGAGCATAGCTCTCTCTTGCATTTACACACGTGAGAAAGCAAAGCGATAATACACAGAAATGGCACCAGCAGCACTGGATGCGTGTTGCTAGCTGTAGTTATTTTTGAATATTTAACATATACCATGATTCCCATTTGCTAAATGAGGATCGACATGTCATGTACAGACTTCATGGTTTTCCTCCGGGCTCAGAGCCGATGGCAAAGCTTGCATTCAAAATTGGATTTCTGGTTTAGAGACTTCATTTACATTCTAGTCACACTTATGTTACTTAACTCATGTAACACAGCGATATTCTAATCTGTCTTTAAGGGTGTTGTTTGTTTGAGCATTTTCCCCCCAATGGATTAATATAAACCATTCAGAAAAGAAAGGGTTGTTGAGATTGGGAGAGGCTCAGAGAAAGAAACGAAGGACAAAAGGAAAGCAACCTGGCAGAGGAGTGAGGAGAGGCTGCGGGCGGAGGGGGTGGGGACAGGGAGGGAAGCTCAGGAGACTGGCCTGGCCTGATGCCAGTGGGGCTGAGGCTAGACCGGGTACCACGTGGGTTTGGAGAACTCAGCAGGGTCCTCAGAGCCACGACTGGAAGGAGGAGGATTACGGGCAGTTTATAAAGTCTAAAATGCAACATTTTTTCCTTAACTGAAGAGAAAAAGAGAACTGTTTGTTTTCTTAATTTTTACCGTTGATAAGAGACTGAACGGAGGATTTGTGGGATTGCTGGCTTACAGAAGTTGATGTGGTAAGTTATTTTAGTTTGCTCTTTTTAGTATCCTGTAATCCCTTCCCCCCTTTTTGTCTTGAAATAAGTGGCTCCTGGCATATGACTCGATAGAGGTCAAAGTGTCACAGTCTATTTTAGGTTTGTTGGCATCTGAAGTCTCAGTGTCCACCAGCACAAAACGTCCACTTTAGATTTGAAATGCGTCCAAACCTTCACTCAAAAGGCAGCGCTCCCTGCAGAGAACTGTAGGCAAACTCGACTGTCTGCCTTCTCTTCTCTAACCTTCCCGCGTGACTTACTATCCTGATCTCAGGTGCATTTTTCTTGCTTTCATTTCTCCTTTCTTTCGGTAGAGGGAGGGCTCCTAGGTGACAGGGTATTGTTTTAAGAAAATTGTACATGAGATCCCATGGAAAACTTAGAGGGGTTGTGACTATTTTCAGAAGAGAAACCATTACCTCAACCAAGTGCTGCAGTATTACTACCTAACATTCTAGAATATTGAAAACTGGGAAAACAGAAAAAATATAAAAACACCCGGAGAGAAATACAAGTGATGAAATAACAGACACAGATGTGAGGAGGTATTTCTACTAAAATTTTTAATACTTTTATTTTATTTTTTTAAAATATATTATTTTTTACAGAGAGGAAGGGAGAGGGCTAGAGTTAGAAACATCGATCAGCTGCCTCCTGCACACTCCCCACTGGGGATGTGCCCGCAACCAAGGTACATGCCCTTGACCGGAATCGAACCTGGGACCCTTGAGTCTGCAGGCTGATGCTCTATACACTGAGCCAAACCGGTTAGGGCAATTTTTAATACTTTTATTAAGTTACTTGCTATAAAGATATTTATAGAGCATCTACCAGTGGTTTTCAACCTTCTGGCCCTTTAAATACAGTTCCTCATGTTATGACCCAACCATAAAATTATTTTCGTTGCTACTTCATAACTGTAATGTTGCTGTTATGAATCGTAATGCAAATATCTGATATGCAGGATGGTCTTACGCAACCCCTGTGAAAGGGTGGTTCGACTGCCAAAGGGGTCGCGACCCACAGGTTGAGAACCGCTGATAGACTAATGACTACAAATGACAATAGTAGATAACTTTCTGTTCTTGGTTAATGTTAATTTATGTACATGTCAAAATATGTATTTGTGTCTGAGACGTGCGATTGCTGGGGACAGGGGTAAAGAAAAAGCATATATACTCACACATTACCTCTCTAGACATGTGTTAAGCACATGATTTGATGGAGAGACGAAATGTTCTGTTTCCTTAATTCATAGACATTCAATTTCCAAACTGTTTCTTAAATCTAGGTGCAGAAATTTAAGTAACTGAAAAATTGGGGCTAGGGGTAACAATTTTTAAAAAATATATTTTTTTTTTTTCAGAGAGGAAGGGAGATGGAGATAAACAGAAACATCGATGAGGGAGAATAATTGATTGGCTGCCTCCTGCACGCCCCACAATGGGGATCGAGCCTGCAACCCAGGCATGTGCCCTGACCTGGAATCCAACCATGACCTTTTGATTCATAGGTTGATGCTCAACTACTGAGCCACACTGGCCAGGCCTAAGGCAACATTCTGACTATGAATTTAGTTGGCTCTGTTTGTTCTTTTCCTTCTATCTTTGAAGGGCTTTGGAAATAAAATCGAATGATAAGTAAATAATACATGATTGGGGATTGCTTTTTATGTATATAAAGTGCCAGATGTTAAAAAAGGCTGATATTCCCTAATAAAGAAAACATTAAGGTTCTCAGAGGTCAGTTGGACTCATTTCCTGGACAATCTTATGCTTTACTGATAATTCCTTTCAGATTATGAGTCAACATTTTGTGCCCCGAGTATTTGCTCATGTGAACATTTACTTTGTAAACCATGCTTCTTGCAGGAATATAAATAGTGGCTGGAAAGAACCCTGACAACTTCAGAGCAAAATGAAGTTCCTGCTGTTGCTCTCAGCCCTCGGGTTCTGCTGGGCCCAGTACGCCCCCAACACCAAGCCTGGGCGCACCTCCATCGTCCACCTGTTTGAGTGGCGCTGGGCTGACATCGCCCTGGAATGTGAGCGGTACTTGGGTCCCAAAGGATTCGGAGGGGTGCAGGTGGGTCTGGCTCACAGTGTACGCCGCGGGCTGCTGCGCCTTATAGCATATGGTCTCCTCCGTGTTGGTGAAGCCCAGAAATTGTATTTCATATGCCCTCAAAGGAGTTTTGTAAGGAACATACAAAATTCAGTATCGTTAGCAACTTTAGGTTCTGGTTCTGGTATATTCTTTCTTCAGCAGGATAGCAGCAATAGGCCGGTTCATCGTTTCCAGCGCTTATAGAAAAATGGAGCAGTTTAGACAAAGATTGAGAAAGAATTTAAGGCCACGGATTGTTTTCTAGACTATCCAGTGATACCAAGTAAGCCACCATTTGATACCTAAGATTGTTTTCTTTGTAGATCTCTCCACCCAATGAAAATGTTATCATTAATAACCCTTCAAGACCTTGGTGGGAAAGATACCAACCGATTAGCTACAAGTTATGTACAAGATCAGGAAACGAAGATGAATTCAGAGACATGGTGACCAGATGTAACAACGTTGGCGTAAGTGAATTCGTTTTCTTTAAAATATCTATGTCAGACAATAGTCTGGTGAAGGCCTGGGGGGAGGTGGGGCGCAGGTGTGGGGTGGAGGGGGTTAATGAGGGAATATAGGGGGACATCTGTAATACTTTCAACAACAAAGGTACATTTAAAAAAATAAAAAATAAATTACGTAAAAATATAATTTCTCTCTGCCCACCCCCATCTCTTGCTCCTTTTGAGACCATTTCCCATATTTTTTATTTTACTTTATACTTCACCTGTAACTAAAATTTAATTGTAGCTTATATTTCATTCTTTGTTATTCTTTGTATGTATGCCATTTATCTACTAAAGATTAAGTCGGGGTTTAAAGGCATCTTGCTTATAAAGCAAATATCAACCTTTAACCCTTGTAACTGTACAGATTTCCAGAGATACTTTCTCGTTAGGAATTGGAAATTCCAGTGACAATGTCTGGGTCCCTTCCCCGTGGCTTGCGTCTCCATCCGTAATTCCTGAGTCTTCTCCCCCTCGGGCTGTTTGATGATAAACCATCCCTCTGATGAGGAACACAATAAGGGACAGTGTTTACCGCCCTGTCTTCAGAGGCTGAGTTGGTAGCAGAGGGTGACCCATGGACATTTCCAAGATCTGCAATCTCTCCTCCACTTACTCCTGCCTCCCACAGCAAAGGCTCGTTGCCTTCGTTCATAGTCACGGGAGTTTCTGGTTCTGTTCATTTACCATGTATGTAAACATTTGGCCTTGTGGCTGGCATGCACATAGGTCTTTGGTTCACCTGATTTACTTGTACACTTGGTCTTCTAGGCAGGTACGTTATAACATAACTAAGAAAAAGAACTAGTCTGGAGTGTGATGAACATGCTGTCAGCTTCAGTCGATAATGTTCTAGATGGTTCCCTTGCCATCGATCGAACTGAAGCAGAAGCGCTGCCTTTCAGGTCCACATTTACGTGGATGCGGTGATCAACCACATGTGCGGCAACGGCGTGAGCCCGGGGACCAGCAGCACCTGTGGGAGTTTCTTCAACCCTGGAAGCCGGGACTTCCCCTCCGTCCCGTTCTCCGCCTGGGATTTCAATGATGGTAAATGTAGAACCGCAAGTGGGGACATCGAGAACTACAATGACGCTTACCAGGTAATTAGGAACTCCACCGTGATCTGAATAAAGAGCTCTCTGTCTGCCTTTCTCTGTGTACAGCTCTTTCATCTCCACTGAAGTGTTACCTTAACTTCCTTAAGAAAATAGGGCTCCAAGTCTGTTTGGACAAAAATAAAACAACTCAAAGCAATAGGTACCACACTTTCTCCAAGTTACTGATTCCCACTTAAAAAGCTCAGCCACTTCATTTCCTTCATGCTCCATTTTTACACCAGGAAGTACCTCAAAGGTATGTTCCGACCAGAGTGTCTATGTCCCCAGTGCCCAAGGCGAAGACGATGCTATAGAGATACTTATTAATGAACAAATGAGTGACTGGCCACATGGATTCTCAGGTGGACACCATGTCTTATGCATCAGTCACGAACTTTCTGCCTCCATAGGTCAGAGACTGTCGCCTGGTCGGTCTTCTTGACCTCGCCCTGGAGAAAGACTACGTGCGCTCCAAGGTCGCCGAGTACATGAACCACCTCATTGACATTGGGGTGGCCGGCTTCAGAATTGACGCCTCCAAGCACATGTGGCCCGGAGACATGAAGGCGGTTCTGGATAAACTGCAGCCTCTGAACACAACCTGGTTCCCTGAAGGAAGTAAACCTTTCATTTACCAGGAGGTGCGTTGAGACATGTGTGTGCACATACAATGTAGCTTAATTCATCAGAAAATGAGTGACATATTTCATTAAAATATAATTTCTGTAGGTCAGTAACTGAATCATCCACACAGAACAGGAATCAGTTGTAGAGGACAATGTTCTTTTTTTAAATATATATTTTTTATTGATTTCAAAGAGGAAGGGAGAGGGAGAGATAGCAACATCAATGATGAGAATCATCAGTCAGCTGCCTCCTGCATGCCCCCTGCTGGGGAGCAAGCCCACAATCTGGGCATGTGCCCTGAGTGGGACTTGAACTGTGACCTCCAGGTTCATAGGTCAACGCTCAACCACTGAGCCACACCAGGCAGGCGAGGACAGTGTCTTTAACCTCCTTTTGTTCAGAGGCCCTTCTTCGTCGAACTCTCTAAGTCTTGATCACAAGGGGTTTTAAGGAAGAGCAGAGATTCCGTTTAGGCTGCAAGCACCTCTTTGTAATTGACCGTCTCCCATCAGAGAAGACGGGTCATAGTCTGGTTGTCCTGAGCCAGGCTGCGAGAGGTTAAGTCTTGTCTGTAGCACTAGGAGCTGTGTTCTTTCAGGCACACTGACTAACCTCCCCGCCGCAGTTTCTTCACGTGAGGGAAAGGTCACAGTGACGTCTTTGTTGTCAGGAAGTCAGGGGAGTGAGTACTTACCAAGCACTTCGAGATGCTGACGACCAGGGAGTGATTGCTCTGTGAGGTCACCTGTTTACATGGAAGACTCCAGTAGATGCGGGCTTTCACAGGACAGCAGGCCACCTTGTCTAGTCACTTTTAATATTGTAGTAAATACCGTAACAACAAAAATGAGAATCTTGGTATAAGGAGCATCATCTGGGGCATGTCAAGTAACATTGTTTAAAACCACTTTAAAAAATATTTTTATTGATTTCAAAGAGGAAGGGAGAGGGAGAGATAGAAACATCAATGATGAGAGAGAATCACTGATGGGCTACCTCCAGCATGCCCTACACTGGGGATCAAGCCCACAACCTGGGTATGTGCCCTGACCAGGAATCCAACTGTAACCTCCTGGTTCATAGGTCGACGCCCAACCACTGAGACATGCCAGGTGGGCTAAAGCTATTTTCTATATGACATTCACTTGTTGGTGAAAAGTATAACCTAAAATGGCATTTCCCCCTACATTTCTTCTACTTGAATAATTCTTCCAGGTAATCGATCTGGGTGGTGAGTCCATTAAGAGCAGTGACTACTTCGACAATGGCCGCGTGACAGAGTTCAAGTATGGTGCCAAACTGGGCACAGTGCTGCGCAAGTGGCATGGGGAGAAGATGGCCTATCTGAGGTGAGTGGCACACGCCTGGTTCTTGGATTCACTTTACAGACTGATTACATATCACTTTATGCCGACAGGAGTTATCTTCTGAGGACCTTATGTAGACCCTTGCGAGGATCAGTTACCAACAGCAAGTGTGCTCGCTCCCCAGACTCGAATCAGTCATCTTTATCGTATAGAATGTCAGTCCCAGGAAGTATATCTAGAAAGCCGTCCCCTGGGATTTCTCATCTGTGGCTTACATGACTCTCCCAAGCTGACTGCCGCACTGACCTGGGAAGTCCAGGTTGTTACTAGAATGGTCTGTCGTTGAGAAAGTCCCTACAATGTGGCCATGCTGTGGCATTCACGAGCCTCCTAGCAAATGGTTTCACATTTTAAAATGTCTGTATTGTACATGCAAGCATGGAAACCTTTTAAGCCCGTTTGCCATTCTGTATGCGACGGACTCTGATCCTTCTGAAGTCCATCTCAATCATCATCCCTAAGACTTCCAAAGGGATTTTATAAATTGCAGAAATACCAGTAACGCGAATGCAGTACAAGTAATTTGTGCGCATATACACACATGGAATGTATTCATAGATAACAGAGCTATATCTACATAGACTGTATACAGGGGCAGGCAAAAGTAGGTTTATGGTTGTGAGTTTATTCCCCTATTACTGATATATTAGTTGTTGTATTATTTATTTGTATGATTTCTATATGAACAGCTGAAGCCCTACTCTTGCCTACCCCTATATATATAAACCTTACACAAAAATCCTTTCAGTGAGAGAATTTCATTATATACTGAAAGAAACACACATGTAAGTTACTCTATGGTGTGTGTGTGTGTGTGTACCCACAGGAACTGGGGAGAAGGCTGGGGCTTCATGCCTTCCGACAGAGCCCTCGTCTTTGTGGACAACCACGACAACCAGCGGGGACACGGCGCCGGAGGCTCATCCATCCTTACCTTCTGGGACGCCAGGTGGGAACAGAGTTCTCCATTTGGTGTCCCCTTACCTTTTAACAACACTGAAAACATTACTTTCTTTCACGATGGTATCGTTTTGTAACTTCCAGACTCTACAAAATGGGAGTGGCATTTATGCTCGCCCATCCATATGGGTTCACACGCGTCATGTCAAGCTTCCGTTGGCCAAGGTATTTTGTGAATGGAAAAGTAAGTGCTGGTGTCGTGCAACACACCTTTTTCTCAAGAAAAGGAGGGCAGCTTTGTTCTAAGTTTACCTGATGCTGTTACATTTATTATTTGTTTATCAACTCTTTATGTGTAAGCTGACCCAGGCCTCTTTTAGCAATGGAGTGGATATTAAAACATTAAAATTCATGGTCTCTGTTGTTAAACGGTATGCAAGCTATTTCTGAAACGTGAGAAACATACCTCCTTACTTCCCCCAAACACTTGAACAAAAGGATACAGTGAATATAATTGGTACCTCTTATGAGTACCTGCTACTACCTGGCTGGTATGTGGATTACAAATGAACATGTGTAAAGCACTTAAAACAGCACCTGTTCATAATTTAAGCAATATAAATACTGGTTAAATGTTTTAAAAAAATTGTATGGGAGGCAAAAAGAATATATATATCTGAATTGAGGTTAAATATTAGGCAAAGTATTTTATAAGAAGAAGGATCATATATGTATTAAAGAACAGAAATGTGCAGAGTATACCGGGAAAGATGCAGATGAGAAAAAAATTGGTAAATTCACTCATCTGAGTAAATTTTTTTTAAATATATTTTTATTTATTTCAGAGAGGAAGGGAGAGGGAGAGAGAGAAACATCAAGAAGAAGGAGAATCCTTCCTGCATGCCCCTATTGGGGATCAGGCTTGCAACCCTGGCATGTGCCCTGATTGGAATCAAACTGTGACCTCCTGGTTCATAGGTTGAATGCTCAATCATTAAGCCACACCGGCCAGGCTTTAAGAAATTTTACCTTTGAAACATGGCACTAGCAAATGAGAATTCAGAGGGAAGGTGATGAGAACTTGGTGAAGGGCTGACAGTTACTGAAGGAGTTGGCTTCTACATGAAGACACTCTAGAGACAAACAGGAGAGATTGGGTTTGGCATACTGGAGAAGGGAGAGGCAACACTGACATTTAAAATCTGAGCATTTTTTAATTCTTTTTGCTAATGAAGGATATCAATGATTGGGTTGGGCCACCAAATACTAATGGAGTAATTAAAGAAGTCACTATTAACCCAGACACCACCTGCGGCAACGACTGGGTCTGTGAGCATCGCTGGCGTCAAATCAGGTGGGGCCTTGTTCAGAGAGATCCTAAGAGAATGAACTTGCTCAGCATTTTACGTGAAACTGTTGAAGAATGCATAGCGATCCTACTGTGTTTTGATTTCAGGAACATGGTCATGTTCCGTAATGTGGTTGACGGTGAACTTTTTACCAACTGGTGGGATAATGGTAGCAACCAAGTAGCTTTTGGAAGAGGAAACAAAGGATTCATTATCTTTAACAATGATGACTGGTAAGTAGATATCAGTCAGAAATTATATTTTATACTAACGTGTTCTGGGTTCATTCTTTCCTCTTGCTGCTCATTTAATTTTTTCTTTAATATCAGAAAAATTCTTTAGTCAGTGGATTAAATGAACCAGAAAAAAAGGATGGTTCCTATTCTTTTGATCTCTTTGATCTCCTCTTGATGAGGGCTCTCTGTACTCAGAAGAGTGGTGTTTGTGCATCTTGTATATCATGTGCAGGTACGAGGCACATTCTATGCGCCCACATCCACCCATGTTAGTGTACAGGTTGTGAAATCACTAGATGAACATGTCGCTTGACCCCCTTTTATGTCAATGATGGGAGATGACTGCCTGGTACTGAAATACCTTTTTCTAGTTCTTTTTCTCAACTAGTCTTATATCTGGTTCTCTGGTCCTTTTCTTCACTTCTGGCTCTCCATGGCAATCGTTTTCAAAGCATACATGTAACGAATATGTACCTTAGGGTCAGCGATTCACCTGAGGAGAGTTGAATTTTACACCTGAGACAAGAGCATGCCTTAGCCCTTTTTGCAAGCTGCTGAAATGTCTCCGTCCAAGGGCAACTTCTATTTATGCTCAGCTCATTCCAGCCTAAATTATATTCCACGGACAAAACAAAGAATCCAGTATATCTCTTCTTGTGTCTAGTCCTTTAATTTCTGTCTTTTGTGGATGGGAGAAGCAAAATAAATGTATGTGACAGCTTCTATTTAAAACCATATACTCCTTTAAAGGAATGCTAGATTATTTTTATTTCCAGCCCAAATTCATTTTGGCCTCTTGAAAAAAAGAGATTTTTTGGAAAACATAATCAAATTAAAATTTTTGAAAGTAATTTGTATTTCTTTAAGTTCAGATGAAGGACACATTTTAAATATTTGTGTACCACAGGAAGTACTTTTTCAAAATATATATTTCGGTTGATTTCAGAGAGGAAGGGAGAGGGAGAGAGAGAGAGAGAGAAATATCAATGGTGAGAGAGAATTATTGATCTGCCTCCTCACACACCCCTTACTGGAGATTGAGCCCAAAACGGGGCATGTACCCTGACCAGGAATCAAATCTTGACCTCCTGGTTCATAGGCCGATACTCAACCACTGAGCCACGCCGGCCGGGCACCTCAGGAAGTACTCTTACCTGAGGGGGCCTGTACAACTCAAATCCTCACCGACAGTCCTCACCCGTCATGTGTGGTGGTATTCCCTGTTGACCAGGAAGTTGCTCCGTCTCCTAGAGGATTCCTCTGTCCCTGAGAAAACGCATCCCACGGAGAGGTCTCTGTGTTGGAGTCTCTTCTCCCTGAGACCTGACTGTGTGGTCTCCGTGGCATGAAGGGCAGCCGCTCATTTCAGAGGTCATCTGCATCCTTGCTTTTCATTGTGTTGAACTCAACTGAAATCTTCACGTTTCTGTCACAGGCCATTGTCTTCCTATTTGCAAACGGGTCTTCCTGCTGGCACCTACTGCGATGTCATTTCTGGAGACAAAATTGGTGACAAGTGTACAGGAATCAAAATCTACGTCTCTGCTGACGGCAAAGCTCACTTCTCTATCAGTAACACTGCCGAAGATCCATTTATTGCAATCCATGTGGAATCTAAATTATAAGATTTGAATTAAATACATATGACCCCAGAGAAATAACCACGTGTATTTCTTTTTTTGTACATATATAAATTCTTGTCACTCATTAATTTTTTTGTAAAAGCTATAATAAGTAACCAACTTGAAATCTAAGAAGAGGATAAACACTCACATAATTATACAAGTATAAGATAATTACAATCCACAGTTTTATTTTAGAAGCCTCACATTAGCCTATTTATCAGGGTTGGGGGTCTAGGTGAAAATGGTAAAGGGATTACCCTCCCACCCCCCCAAAAAAACAACAACAACAACAAACCCAAAAACTCATAGACTCAGACAACAGTATGTGATTACCAGAGAGAAAGGAGAAAGGGCGGTATAGCAGAGGGTAAAGGGGTAGAAATAGTGATGGAAGGAGACTTGACTTTGGGTGATGAACACACAATTCAATATACAGATGGTGTATTATAGAAGTGTACACCTAAAACCTATATAATTTTATTAACCAACTAGAGGCCCGGTGCACGGGATTCATGCAGTGGGGTGGGGGGGTCCCTCAGCCCGGCCAGGACCTCTCGGGGGATATCCACTGGCAGTCAGACATACCTCTCGCAGTCTGGGACCCCTTGCTCCTTACTGCCCACCTGCAGCGGAGGTGGGAGAGGCTCCCGCCACTGCTGCTGCACTTGCCAGCTGTGAGCCCAGCTTCTGGCTGAGCGGGTCTCCCCCGTGGGAGCACAATGACCACCAGGGGGCAGCTCCTGCATTGAGCTTCTGCCCCCTGGTTGCCAGTGCACATCATAGTGACCGGTGTTTCGCTGTTCAGTCAATTTGCATGTTAGGCTTTTATTCTATAGGATGTCACCCCCATAAATTCAATAAACATTTAAAAAAAGAAATTTCTAAAAACCCAGATAGGCATCTTAATGAACACCTTTGTTGATAGTAATGCCTGTTGTCCAGCTATGATTCATTGATGTATGCTTGTATTTATTTCTCCCCTACAGTGTTTCTAGCAGTTAGTTAGGGATAGCTGATTTAAAGATGAAGCCTGTAAAAGTTCATAACATTTGGGTGCTTTTAACAATATGAAAGCCCCTTTGCAGTTAAAAAGTTAAAAAATAAACTTAAATTGTGCAGTTTGTAATTCTTAGTTATATAGAGCTCACAGGAATCTTTGCCTCTACATTCTTTCCCCCTTTTCGTTCTCTTTCCAATGGCTTTAGCCTGATATTGTCGGGCTTTCTGTTCTGCCTCTTAGCGCCCAATGTGGATGGATGTTTATTCAGTGCTTTCTTGACACCAGATACTCCAGGTTTTCCTCCCGATTGTCTAGCTATTCATTCTCCTCCACCTTGACTTGAAATGGACTTTAAATGTGGGACTTGTTAAGGCTCTCATCAAGGTCTTTTTATAGCTCTCAGTTATTTTTCTTATGAAAACATATGAGGAAACAGAAGCCCCAACTCCGAAACCCTCTTCTTTTACCTACAAATATATCTATTCCTTGCCCCGATCACGTTCCTCTTACCGTCTGTCATAATGAGGAAAAAGTGCCTCCTTCTACCATTCTACCACTTGGGTTAATAACACCATGCCATTCCAGTTTTATCCTTCTGAGGACTTTGTTTCATAGATGGTTTTCCTCTTCTGCTCTAACAGTCTTGTCCATTTTGCTAGATTTAGTCCCTTCATACGACACGTAGTAGAGTCTGCCAGACAGAAAATTCACAACTCCCGTTTACCTGCTCCCTTTCCTAGTCATTTTTTGGAGTTTGTTTTCATCACAAAGTGACAATGTTTCAGTGGTTTTAACCGGTCATTTTTCATCTGTTGACTGTCCAGTTTCTAGTACCATCACTTTATTGAATCTTCTCTCAAGATCATCATCAAAAACATTTATGTGACGAATCCAATGTATGTCTCTACCATTGTCTTGTATCACTTCGGACCAGCTTTCAAAATGCTGAGCCACACTGTTTCCTCGGCTCCTTTGGCATCTGCGCTTCTTTTGTCTCCCACTTTTCCTTTTCTCTCACTGCTCTTTTTTCACACATTTTTACGGGCTCATCTTCCGTTTGACCTAAGGCTCACACAGATGTATATTTGTACTGTTTTACTCCCTCAGTGTATTGGACCTTAGCCTCAGGCAGTGTTTGGCACATATTATATAAGAGCTCAATGCTTATTTGTAAAATAAATTGAGATCATGAGAGGAAGAAAAGAAAAAGATATCATTTTTGAAGACAGATTTATTAGTAAAGATAAGGTCTTAGAGTAGAGATATTCTTTTTATTCTTTCTCCCATTCTTCCCAAGTTTAACTGATTCCTGGTTAACCCTGATTTCTCAGGTCATAAATGTCATGGGATCTCAATAGAAATGAAAAAGGTATTTGATGAAATTTAACAACCTTTCATGGTAAAAACGCTCAACAAATTTGATATAGAAGGAATGTGTCTCAGAATAGTACAGGTCATTTATGACAAGCCCACAGCTAACACTATATTTAATGGTGAAAAGCTAAAAGTTCTTCCTCTAAGATTAGGAGCAAGACAAGTGTCCCTTAATTCACCACTTCTACTTACCACAATACTGGAAATTCTAGCAAGATCAATTAGGCAAGACAACGCAATAAAAGGCACCCAAATCAGAATGGGAGAAGTAAAATTGTCTCTGGTTCCAGATGACATGATCTCATAATGGAAATTCCTAAAGTCTCCACCATAAGAGTGTTAGAGCTACTAATAAAATTCAGGTTAAGCAGCAATATACAAAATCAACATGCAAAAGTCAGTTGTGTTTCTGTACACTAACAATGAACTATCCGAATAAGAAATTCAGAAAGCAATCCCATTCACTATAGCATAATAAATTAAAAATACTGAGGAATAAATTTAACCAAAGAGGTGAACGATTTATACACTGAAACTGTAAGACACACATCACAGAAATTGAAGAAGACACAAGTAAATGGAAAGGTATCATGTGTTCTTGCATTGGAAGAATTAATATTATTAAAAAGTATCCACACTATCCAAAATGATCCAGGATTCAATATGGTCCCTATTAAAATCCAGTGGCATTTTTCACAGAAAAAGAAAAAAAAATCCTAAAATACTATGGAACCAAAAAAGATCCAGAATAGTCAAAGCAAACTTGAGAAAGACAGACAAAACTAGAGACATCATACTGCCTTGTTTCAAACTATATAACAAAGCTTTTGTCTTCAATAAAAAACTAGATATAAAGGGGGAAATCTAGATATCTTAAATGTAGCATACAATTTGTTGCAGAAAAATCACAAGGTTTTAGAAGAAGTCATGTAAGAACTCTAATTAAACAAACACACAATACTTTGAAAAAACAGAAGAAAAGTGATATACTAAAATACCTTTAAAGGTCTTTCACAAGAAATTGAACAGATGGGCAAATACAGCCTGTTTGCTCTTTTTGTCCTTGAACATAAATTCTGGGAAAAGAAAAAAAGAGAGAAGTGTGGCTCAGGGCCACTTACATAATCTGTTTTTAGGTAGAACTGGGTGTGCTGAAAGGATTTGGGTACAAAGAGCACCACTTACGCTAGAGTAAAAGGTGATATTTATTATTTCCCTATAATTGCATATCTGCCAAGACCAGCTCACTATTTTGCTATACTTTTAAAGACATTTTCTAGTCAAGAAACAATGATATTTTCATGATCAATTCAATCCATGGCCTTTTTTGGAGCACCTCTCCGCACCTCAGTTTCCTCAGGTGTAAAATGAAAATGACAATTCCTTTTTTCAGTTTGGTGTATTAAGTGAGAAACTGTGTATATCACATACTAACTGCTGTTGCTGGTTACATGCATATTTCATGTCCTCAGTCAAGATGTGTCTCTTACCCTAATGCTGAGGGCTAGCAATTCAATATTTCTCCCAAGAACCACAAAGTCTTGGGCCTGGAGCAGAAGGCAACAGTCTACTGTAATTTGAAATCTTGCCAGGTTCAACCTGTGTGCCATTAGCTGAAAGTTAACAGAAAACCCCACTTGGCCATGGCCAGTGTGTTCAGTGGTTAGAGCATCTGCCTGTGCAAAGAAGGGTCACAGGTTCACTTCCTGGTCAAGGGCATGTACCTGGTTGCAGGTTTGATCCCCGCCCCCAGTCTGGGCGGTTCCTTGAGTCTCTCTCACATTGATGTTTCTCTGTTTCTCTCTCTCTCTGTCTTCCTCAAATCAATAAAAACATATCCTTGGCTCAGGATTAAAAAAAAGGAAAAAGAAAATTCCTCTTGGCTTTAGTGTTTCCAATTCAGTTCTAGCTCATAGGACCTAATTCAGTTCTGGGTCTAGGGATCCCACAATCAGAAATTTCAGTCTCAGCTTTGTATGTTTCGATCTTATCCGTGTTCTGTGGCCACAAGTAAAAAGATTAAGTGTATTCCAATAAAAATGAGCATTGATCAAGCCAACGTGTACTTACTATGTGCCCAAGCACTCTCTGAGGTACTTCGGAACATGTTACCCATGCTTAAGTACCAAGTAGAGTGGGGAAAACAAGACAGAGCTGTAGACACATTAACTAGAACACAGAGGGAAGTAACATGATGCAAAGTAGGATGGATAGTCAGTGGTTTGATTTCAAAGGAGGCAGGTCTGAGAGGCTCTGAGAAAGATGGGGATGAGGAGGATTTGTGAGGAAGGGGAGGGGGGGGGGAGTAGCCCAGAAGAAGAAATGTGATGATGACAAGGGACCAAGGACGAAAGAGGCTGTGGAGTGGAGCACCGATGGCTGGATCGGTGAGGCTGCAGAGGGCGTATGGAATACTACCGGAAAGGAGGCTGCAGAGGTAGAATGAAACTCACCAGTGAGGTTGGATGTATGGACTCCAGCGAGGGCACTCCTGAAGAAAAAGGATATTACTATCTATGCAAGATAAGCATGTGTAACCACGGGGAGAAGCCAGCGACTATCGTTCCTGATGCTGCTATTAAGACAGAGTTAGCCGAACCGATTTGGCTCAGTGGATAGAGCGTCCCGGGTTAGATTCCGGTCAAGGGCATGTACCTTGGTTGCGGGCACGTCCCCACTGGGGGGCGTGCAGGAGGCAGCTGATCGATCTCTCTCATCGATGTTTCTGACTTTCTATCCCTCTCCCTTCTTCTCTGTAAAAAAGCAATAAAATATATTAAAAAAAAAAGACAGAGTTAGTTAATGACGCTTCCGTGCAATTACCTTTATGGTTTTCTCTCTTCCGCTCCCCGCCCCCTGCTGTGTAGCTGCAATGGCACTGGTTCTACTGGGGTCCGCTCAGCACACAGGTCTGCCAATCTTCCCGCCAGTTCCGAGGGCGGGCCTGTCCTGCCAGTCCCCGCGCCAGGCTCCTATTGTCATGTTGAAATAACTGACTGGGAATGACAACTTGCTTCCTGCTCACTATTTTTCTATAATTGGGGATGGAAATAATGGCACTACCCCCTGATTTAACTGTCAGTCAAGTGACAACACAAGCACAGGATGAGATTAAACCAAGTGCCTCAATCTGCCAGGTGCTGATGGTTTTAGTAGGAGGAAGTTCAGATATAAAATGTTTTGCTATATCACAATGAGTATTCATGCATTTTAAAATTAAACTATAGAATTATGTCCTGCAAAATTCTCTTTCAATGAAGATAGACTTTTAACATTTTCATGGAGAGAAAAAAGCATCATTTGGTACAAAGTATTTTGTGCCTTTTTTTCCAAAAGGTACCAAACCAATGAAGACATGTGTATCCATGCCACACAACAACTAAAAGAAAGAAAGAAAGAAAGAAAGAAAGAAAGAAAGAAAGAAAGAAAGAAAGAAAGAAAGGAAATTATATCTCAGTAAAACGTTTTCTGAGAAAGAAAGTGTTTTTGGAAAAACACAGTTTTAGAGATATTTCATTTTAGAGGTACTATATGAAAACATTTTTAGTGTGCAGGCTAGAGATCTCCCAATATACATAATAGATTTTTTTCTGGGTCCTGGGGTCAAACTAATTGAAAAAGCACACAAAAGAATAATGAAGATAGAAACCAAAATATCGCCTTTACTAAAAAGCCTATCTAGGAAAATACAGTTTGTACCAATGGGCAGGTGGCATTCCTAATGGTGAATCTAAGAATTCCACATTCCCACTCAGCAGCCTAAACTGGGGCAGGGCTCCCCTGAACAGGGGCAGAAACTCTGTAGAAAAAAAAGAAAAAGCTTGATATCGTTCTCAAGAAGAAGCCAGGGCCAGCAGGAAGAGGAGGAGCTGGGCTGCATGTCTCCAATCTTTCCTTCAAAACTCATCACAAAGAGCGTTCCCCCTTCCACGGACCCACACTCACCAGCAGAAGTGAGAGCTGTCAGAACCCTTTCAGCCGGCAGACCGAGTCTTGGCTTCCTTGTTGGCTTTGTGGGATGGCTGACACTGGCCTCACTGTAGCACCTAGCCCTGCTCTGAGACCCCACGCTACCTGCGTATAAATAATTCTACCGGGAATTGACTTATCTTACTTAGTCAGCTCAAGGTACTTGGTAGGTTAGCAATACAATTATGAGAGTATTTAAATGCATGGATGCGTATATTTTGAAATATACTTTAATTCAATACTGTGTTCATTACTGGCACTGGAAAACTTCTCTGAACCCGAAGCCTTCCACAATGACGCTGCTTTCTATGGTAAAACCTTTCATTTCTGAAATTTGTTCTTATGAGATCCCATGGGAAAGGAAACCACGTCAGGAAAGATGTCACTGGGAAACTGTCACTCAGGGTCTCCCTCTGATGCCCTATGGCACAAGAGTGCACTGAATGAGGTAAAGGGTACAAATCTTACACCTGGTCAGATCTGGGTCCTAATGGAATAGAGGCTATGGAATTGCCTTCTTTCTGTTTAGTGTCTTATTGTAGCTGATATCCTTTGGTTGTCTGTATTATGAATACCTGTTAACCTCGAAATAAATGTCAGATTGGAATTGAGAGGGATGTGGGGACTTCGCTAGAGAAGAATCCTTTTCGAGATACAAAGAGAGGTAATATGGAACCTGTTTCCTAGCGGTCCATTCGCTAAGCATTGGTGTTACTGTAGGAATTCTAGGCAAGTTCCATCTTGGGCTCCTGCCTTCTTTCAGTGCCAATCCCCTCTGTAATTTAATTTGCCTGAGATGTTTCTTTTTCTCTCTTCTCTTTTCTGACAAATGTTGCACTGCTCGAGATTTCCTCTGCCCATCCAAAAGAGAATAGTCATACCTCATTTCACTGCACTTTGTTTCATTGCGCTGCACAGGCCAAGGTAGGGGACTTGGTCTAGTCTCCCTGTTGGCTGGACTTCTGGGGCAAGGGAATCCTGGTGTGTGGGAGGAGGAAACAACCTTATGTCTGAAATGCCCTTTTACAATTCCATAGCCTCTATTCCATCAGGACCCAAGTATATATATTGTTGTTGATTTCAGAGAGGAAGGAGAGGGAGAGAGAGATAGAAACATCAATGATAAGAGAGAATCACTGATCAGCTGCCTCCTGCACACCCCCCACTGGGGATTGAGCCTACAACCTGGGCATGAGCCCTGACATGGGAATTGAAGGGTGACCTCTAGGTGTTCACAGGTTAACGCTCAATCACTGAGCCACACCGGCTGGGCTGAAATGCCTTTTGTAGCGTGTCCCTGGCTAAGGGTTACCTATAACAAATAGACCCTAGCCTATTTCCGTAATGTAGTGGTTATCACGTTTGCCTAACAAATAGACCCTAGACTCTATGAGGCATGGCAGCCATCTTCTAAGTTCTTCAGCTCTTTGATTTTTGAAATGGATATGTTTTATGTTTTATATCTTGTGTTCCTATTGTGTGAGGCAACCCACAGACCTTATTTAGAGACCCCAGCCATTATTGGGGGGCAGATACTCCTGCTCATACAGGAACGTGGGCCCTCTGGGGCTGTTGTTGACATCACAGGCCTTTTCCTACTTTCTCTGAACCTCTTGATTGACAGTATCCTTCAAATCGTGAGCGAAAGGTTGATGCGGGGATGAGTCTCTGCTTCACTGTGTCTGAGCTGATAGTCTCACGCTGTGTGTTCCCAGGAGGGAATAAAATGTACCCTCTGACACCATGGAGGGAACTTATAATCCCAAAAGCTTTATTAATGAGTCATCTGATTTTCAGCTCATTCTGAAAAGATGTGAGAGATAGGCAAAGGTACTACGACGAAAATAAATGATCTGAGAGCAGACACGGAAGTTTAGAAGAAAAAAGTCTACTGAGGCAATATACACCAAACACAGCTGTCCCAGCTCACAGGCCTCCTCACACTCAGCACACACACAAAGTGTTAGGGGGAGTAGGAGACCTACTCAAAATTAAAATGAGTAAGAATCAGAAAGGAAAGTACCTATGGCCCATGTGAAGTAATTATTCAACAAGGAAAGGAAAGTAAACAAGAGAGGAACATAAAATTCCAGCAACACAAAATCAATTGTGTTCTCTTGTGCACTGCTGGTGGGAATGCAGACTGGTGCAGCCACTATGGAAGACAGTATGGAGTTTCCTTAAAAAACTGAAAATGGAACTCCCATTTGACCCTGTGATCCCACTTCTAGGAATATATCCCAAGAAACCAGAAACACCAATCAGAAAGGATATATGCACCCCTATGTTCATAGCAGCACAATTCACCATAGCTAAGATCTGGAAACAGCCTAAGCGCCCATCAGTAGATGAATGGATTAGAAAACTGGTACATCTACACGATGGAATACTATGCTGCTGTAAAAAGGAAGGAACTCTTACCATTTGCAACTTCATGGATGGAACTGGAGAGCATTATGCTAAGTGAAATAAGCCAGTCAATAAAGGAAAAATACCACATGATCTCACTCATTCATGGACAATAGAGACCATTATAAACTTTTGAACAATAATAGATACAGAGGCAGAGCTGCCTCAAACAGATTGTCAAACTGCAGCGGGAAGGCCGGGGAGGGTTGGGGGGCAGGAGGTAGTGGGGTAAGAGATCAACTAAAGGACTTGTATGCATGCATATAAGCATAACCAATGGACATAAGACACTGGGTGATAGGGGAGGCTAGGGGACTGTCTAGGGCGGGGGGATAAAATGGATACATATGTAATACCCTTTGTAATACTTTAAGCTATAAAAAAAAAATCAATTGTGTTCTTTAAAACCACCCCAAATCATTGGAAAAAGTAATTCAAAAAATATAATTTACAATAAACAACAAAACTGTAAGATACCTAAGAATAAACCTAGCAGAATTATACATTGGTACTATAAAAACAATCCGAATTTTTTTAGAACACTTAATGAAAATGGAAATATATTTATACATGAATGGGTTTCTTGAAATTAAAAGTGTGATAACTGAAATAAGAATTCTGTAGGAATGCTGGAATGTAAAATTGAGGAAATCTTCCAGAAAATAGAGGAAAAGGCAAGAGGGAGAAAATAGGTAGATAAGAATATTATTCCAGGAATTCCGACATCTAATTTTGATGATTTTTGAAGAGGCTCTAGGGAAGACAGAAAAGAGGCAGGTATTAGCTCAAGGATGAGGACAGAGGCCTGAAATTGATATGTTGGAAGTAATGAATATCACTAATATTTCAGAAAACGGAAAGGAAAAGAGGCATGATAAACACTTCCATAGAAAGAGAATGACTTGTTCTCATCTCCTGGATCAAAATACTATTAGCACCAGAGGGGAAAAATGTTTTAAATGAAAAGTTTAGCACCAGAGAGCCAATGGCAGGCAGTCGATGGAGCACGGATGGATCTAGATTCTGGCTATACAACTGATTGGCTACGTAACCCGAGACAAATGTCTTGATTTCTTTGGACCGCAGTGTCCTCTGTCATCAAGGATAGTATTACCTATTCATAAGCTTGCTAGGAGTGACCAGGAGGCCAATGCAGGACTTGGAACGTAGGAAGCACTAAGTTCATGTCAGCTGTTATTAGAAAACCAATGAGCAGTATCACTGGGAGCTCCAGCGCAATGGAGCAATATTGGAAACATCCCCAGGGCAACGATTTCCAACTTGGAATTTTCTGGGCAGCCACACTCGCAGCCATAATTTGTGGGGAAGAATCAATGTTTATCCCGTGCAGAAACCTAAAAATATGTAACTCCCGTGTGTCTTTCTTTCCTTTTTTTTCAGCCCAAATGAGTAAGTAACTCCAGGTGGAGGAAAGTAAGGTTTCAGAGACGAGAGAATCCCATCCAGAAGAGATGGGAACGCGACTCGGAATATAATGACCAGTCCAAGGACAGCAGGATCCCGGAATATAATGACCAGTCCCAGGACAGCAGGATCCCGGAATATAATGACCAGTCCCAGGACAGCAGGACCCCATAGGCTGGGGAGAAACCAGGAAATGTCCGATGAAGACATGAGTGGGATCTGTGAGAAAGGTCATTTTAGAAAAATAAAGCTGATGTATTGTCTGAGGGGCTTGACCACGGGAAGATTTGATTAAAAAGCATTCTAGAAAAAGGATGTAGGTTTGGGGAATGGATTGTTTTTAAATGCCAAGCAAATAAAAAAAATTATAATGTAACTTTCAGAAGAGGGAAGACGATCGTCTATGTGATGTTATAATGCGTGGCTCAGGATGAGAAATGCTTGTGAAGACTTATGCTGAAAGCAGTAAATTTAGATTTAACTAAGAAAGCCTTATTGGGAGCACGGGGAACAGAACATGCACAGAGTGAAGGATGAGTTATGGTGCTCACTGCTGCCTTCTATATTTGGAAATCAATGCATAATATCTACAGTGGGTGGGGGTGGTTCAGAATAGATTTCGCTTATAAAAAACCCCAGGAGAATCCTTATTTTTCAGTTTACGTTTATTTTTAAATATTGAAGGTCTTAAAGGTGCCTCCTTTAAGACTTAAAGTCTGCCTTAAAGGCAGACTCCTGTGGGCTTTGATGCAGAAGGAAGTGCGCAGGCCGATATGGAGGCCCTGGTGTGGGTCCTGGTCCATCCCCAAATCAAGACATTTTCTGAAATCTTTTAGAACTTGAGGCACAAATTGAAGGAGGTGCCAGGAAGTGTCTGTTGTTTCTGACCTGCTGCCTGCCATCAAGTTAGTTGAAGTCAGGTTAGGTTTTGGAAGAGGTTGATATCCTTGAGCTCATCCTTGGTAGATGATTAAAGTCCAAGCTGCATTTTAATACATGAACTTTGAACTTTAAAAATAGCACCTAACCCAGCTGGTGTGGCTCAGTGGTTGAGCATCAACCTATGAACCAGGAGGTTACAGTTCAATTCCTGGTCAGGGCACATGCCTGGGTTGCGGCTCAACTCCAGTACGGGGTGTGCAGGAGGCAGCCGATCAATGATTCTCTCTCATCATTGATATCTCTCTCTCTCTCCCTCTCCCTTCCTCTCTGAAATCAAGAAAAATATATTTAGAAAATAAATTAAAATGGCACCTTTAAGAAAAAGAGATTTACTCTGGGGATGCCAGCTGTTCATAGAGTTAAACCATCACTGGTCCGTGGATGCTCTGGGTGCCGCGAGGTCAGGTGTGCCCAGGCTCGCATTGCTGCCAAGTTTGTCACTGCATGTCACTCAGAGAAATGCTGACAGATTGCCAATTAGGGTGAGCTTTCCTGTCACCCCTGTCCTCAATTTTTATTGTTCAAAGATGAACACTGTGCCGTGTGAACCCATATGTTAGGGACAGCCCAAGAGGCTAGGAAAACACATTCAATATAATTGGGTGAGGTGAGCCCAGGCACGGGGCAGGGAAGGCTGCATCTCATCATTCCAGAGATTTTGGAGGAAAAACTTTACATGAGGAACTGGCAAGGTTTCTAAGGGGGAAAATAGCTCAGACAGCTTAGAAAAATATTTTCAAAAGTTATTATTGCATTCATAGAATTTTATGTTATCTATTGAAAGAAATAGGTAATTTTAGAAAAGCTCATAAAAGAAAAAAAATGCCATTCAGAGGACAAATCTTCATGATTAGTCCAATACCTATGTATCTTTCTTTAATCTTCCACCTCCCACGCTACCTGAGCTCTCGCTGTGGTTTAGATTCGCCTCTTCCTAATGCTTCGTGATGTGGAGCACTTTTTCATGAACCTGGTGGCCATGTGGATGTCTTCTTTGGATGTTTATTCAGGTCCTTTGCCCATTTTTCAATGAATTGATTATTTCTTATGACACTGAGTTTTAAGAGTCCCTTTTATATTTGTGAGATTCGCCCCTTATCAGATATATGGCTTGCAAAAACCATCTCCCATCCTGCAGGTTGACTTTTCCTTTTAGTGACTGCTTCCTTGCTGAGCAGAAGCTATTTTTGACTTTGCCGCATCTGTTTCTGGTGTTACAGCCCAAATAACCCATCGCTGAGGCTGAGGGCAAGGAGCCTCTTCCTGTTTTCCTCCCTATTATGTGGTTTCGGGTCTTGCATTTAAGCCTTTGATCTGCTTCGAATTAATTGCTGTGGATTCTGAAACATAGGGGCCCAGTTTCATTCTTTTGCATGTGGATATCAGGTGTTTGGACACCATTATTGACTATCCTCTTCCCATTGTGTGTTCCTGGCAACCGTGTCAAAGATTAATTGACTGTATATGTGTGTGCTCATTTCTGGGTTTTCTCCTCTATCTCGGTGCTCTATGTGCCTATTTTTATGCGAGTGCCATTCGGTTTTAATTAGTATAGCTTTGTAATGTCGTGTGAAATCAGGAAATGTGATGACTCCAGCTTTGCTCTTCTTTCTCAAGATTGATTTGGATATTTGAGATCTTTTTGGTTCCATATTCCAATGGGTCAGAGGAGAAATCAAAGAATATATCAAAAAAATACCCTGAAACAAGTGAAAATGGAAACACAAACATACCAAAACTTATATGGTGCAGCAAAAGCAATTTTGAGGGAAAGTATAGCAATAAACATGTACATTAAAACAAGAAATATCTCAAATAAACAATATAACTTTACACCTGAGGAACTAGAAAAAGATTAAACTAAGCCCAAAGTACGGAGAAAGAAAATAATAAAGATCTGGGCAAAAAATAACTAAAATAAAGACTAGGAAAACAATACAAATAAATCAATGAAACTATGAGCTGGTTTTCTGAAACAAAACAAAATTGACAAACTTTGAGCTAAGAGAAGATGAGAGAAAACGTAAACAAATAAAAGCATAAATGAAAGAGAAGGCATTACAATTGATACTACAAAATACAGAGTCATTAAAGACTACAGTGAACAATTATATGACCACAAGTTGGGTAACTCAGAATAAATTAATAAACTTCTAGAAACATAACCAACCTAGGCTGAATCATGAAGAAATAGGAAATCTGAAGGTAATGAAATTCAATGGGCAGGCAGTGATGGCGAACCTATGACATGCGTGTCAGAGGTGACACGCGAACTCATTTTTTTGGTTGATTTTTCTTTGTTAAATGGCATTTAAATATATAAAATAAATATCAAAAATATAAATCTTTGTTTTACTATGGTTGCAAATATCAAAAAATTTCTATATGTGACACGGCACCAGAGTTAAGTTAGGGTTTTTCAAAATGCTGACATGCCGAGCTCAAAAGGTTCGCCATCACTGATATAGATTCAGGCTTAATAAGAAAAATCTTTGCCGTATCCATGTATTCGGCTTCAATACATGTATTAGCTATTTGAGTTTTCACTATATAAGTGGTAGCTGAGCCATAGTGGAGTTTCCCTTATATTTGTAGAGTGAAAAGAGAGGAGAGAAGAAAGAGAGGAAAATGATATGAAAAAGTGGGAGTGAAAACATGGGAAAAGGGGCTAATACTAGGGGTAAGAAATGGCTATGGAGTTCAGAACTAGGAAGTAGTGTAACAGAAACAATGGAGCTAAAATAAGGAAAAGACTCATGTGACACATAGGGGCGGAAAGACTGCATAGACAACTGGCAACCTTGCCATGGTGACCTGGGCAGTACCAGTGGAGTGGTGGGCATACAGGGAGACCACCTATCTGAGAATTGGAGGGGGAGATAAACAACTTCAAATCACTGTGTTTAGAAATCTAAAGCTTACATTCCATTAGAATATCAGCATAGTTTGAAGACAATATACATAGTATGGGCCTTGTAGAGCTTAAGAAGGTTTTGTAAAAGAAATGTATGATTACAAGGAGATTAATAGATGTTTGAAAACAATGGGCTTTTTATTGATTTTAATTTAAGTGTATGAATTTTTGGTAGTTTGTGTTTTCACAGTACTGTGGCATTTAGATGTTAAAGCTTTGCAGAATTGCTAGCTGAATTGAAATAGATAGCTTAGGCTCTCTGATTTCCATTTAAATGTTCAACAAGCCATCACCAGGAAGTAGTTTTGCATGGTCTATAACAACTTTAAGAGATCTGCAGCTGTGCTAGGAATACATTCAATTATAGTAAATATGACTTTTAAAATTACTTTTTGCTATACCTTCAAGTTAGTGTAGAAGGAAGTGGTTTGTCTAGATAAAGGATGCGAATATAGGTTTGAACATTTGATATTTAAATAAAAAGAAACTTCTGGCCCAGCTGGTGTGACTCAGGGTTTGAGCAATGACCTATGAACCAGGAGGTCACAGTTCACTTCCTGGTCAGGGCCTATGGTTGCGGGCTTGATCCCCAGTAGGGACCATAAAGGGTGTGCAGGAGGCAGCTGATCAATGATTCTCTCTCATCATTGATGCTTTTCTCTCTCTCTCTCTCTCCCCCTCTCAGAAATCAATTAAAAATTAATTAATTAAAAAACCTGCACACATAAAAAGGAAAAATTGCAGCAACTATTTTTTACAGATAAAACTTAATGAAAAAGAAAAAGTTGAGTTTTCTGGGTGGACTTTTTTTTTTTATTACAGAGCGATATTTTTATTAAGTGTCTGAAAGTTTAATTAGAGTTCTCAATATTATCTGTTGAATTTTAGATGATTTCATGTTTAATGTTGGTAACAGTATGATTGCAGTAGGAGGGCCGAATCTAAAATCATGGCATATTAGAGCAGGAAGACAGGCTGGCTGTCATTTTGTTGGTCCCAAACCCCTGTTTTTCAATTAAGAAATAACTTGAGAAAGTTAAGAGACTAGAAGGTACATCTACAAGCAATGCCCTGGAGGTGCTGCCATTTTCTGGCAGAAAAACGTAGGAAGTTTATGAATGACTACTTTAATTTTTTTTTTATTGATTTCAGAGAGGAAGAGAGAAGGAGAGATAGAAACATCAATGATGAGAGAGAATCATGGATCGGCTGCCTCCTGCACGCTCCACATTGGGGATTGAGCCCACAACCTGGGCATGTGCCCTGACAGGGAATCAAACTATGACCATAGGTGGATGCTCAACCACTGAGCCATGCTGGCCAGGCTTGAATGACTGCTTTTAATTATAAAAGGTTTTCAATATGCTGCCATGAATAAAAATATTATGTCAAGCCCATAACCTAGAGAGTGGCTGGAGGCGAATCTTTAACTACTTAGCTTTTTTTAGCTGGTAAAAGTTATGCTGACATCAGAAAGCACAAAGAGCAGACGAGGGGACACCTTTTCATTACATTTCATAACAGGATCTCCTTAGGTGCCAGAGTGATAGGCAGCAGGTGTGGACAGAGCACGGAATTAACAGACAGATTGCAGCAGGCATGTAAAGTAAGCATGTGACTCAAACATACGTGTGACTCTTCTCATCACTGAACTCTGCCAACTTCAACATACCCCTTTTTGTATTGCACAATAACATTTTTTTCAGAGAAAAATGGCTCTGTGTCTGAAAAATAACTATTTGCTGTGGAAAAAAACACCCAACAAAAATACTTAGAGGAAGAGACCTGATTATTTTAGGACTAATTATAGTTATGTTTTTTTCAGTAGTGTAACAAAAGGGCTCCAAGAATTTTGAGACACACTGGGGCTAAGAGCGTGGCTGAAGGAATGAAAAATCTTAATCCAATGGTAAGTATTGTTAAGCCTGCCCAAGATCACAGAGAAATGGATGCTCCGTGTTCAAGGAGCTAAAAGGTAAAGGAAGGAAAGCAAACAATAAAATAATAAAATATAATAAATAAGGTTTAAAATATTATAAAAATGTAAAGAAAGGAATAATTTTTGGCCTATTTTTCTATCCTTTTACTCTGGTGGACTGCTTCATAATGGTGATTTGGTTGTCAAAACAGCCATTGTAGAAAGGATGAAATGACAGTACTGCCGGCTGCGGTGGGCAAGAACTGGCAGTTTTCATCGGTGCCGCTTCCTTTCCCTCTCCCCTTAGTGTTCCCAAATCAGGGCCCTGGAGCCCAGCTACTTGCCCGGCCCCACAGATAGCAGAGTGATAGAGCTTTAGGACAGGGAACGGGCAATCTCTCTTGCGATCAGCTAGAGTTTTGGCAAAGTAACGTGCACAGCAGGAAGATAGATGTCCTTATTCCTCTTACTGTCTAATGGGCATTCGATACTAATTGTGATTTGAGTTGTTCATGTGCACTAACACGCGGAGTTTCCAGATCGATACAGATCATATCAGAGAGTAATTTGATTATTCAGCAGATGAGACGACGGCCTTCTAAATGCAGCACCTGCCTGCATGCTGCGAGGAAAGCAACACACTGACACACACATTCAAGTGTTTAAAGTCTCCTTTAATGCAGGCCTCCAGCACGAAATGGATCCCACTGTATTGGTCCTGTTCACGTTATTTTACAGAAATAAAAATTTTCTAACAAAAAACTGCATCTTTTAAAAATTGATTTGAGAGAGAGAGGAGAGAGAGAGGGACCAATTTTTGTTCCACTGATCTATGTGCTCATTGGTTGATTCCTGGATGTGCCCTGACCAGGGAGCAAACCTGCAACCTGGTGATCAGGACCACGGTCTCACCCACTGCCCTACACGCCAGAGCAAACACTGCATCTCCCCTCTCTGGAAAAAGGGAGTAGGAACATAGATGGAAAGAAAAGCATGAGATAATACAAAAGGAATATCCTTCCCAACTAACCTTTGTTAAAATATTTGTGCGGTTCTGAGCACGGAATTGGGACAGAATAGAGGTCCTCTCTCTTCGCCAGGACGCCTTCCTGGGTTAAAGTGCCATTCTCTGTGATTTCGTGTATTTTCCAATTGTTTGTTTCTTGGACCTGGTATTTGATGGTCTTTCTATTTGTTTATGGGTTTGTTGAGAGATGCAGTCACAACCAATGGCCATTTCTTTCACAGATGTTTCTGCAGCCTAAGAAAGTGTGTTAAATATGGTGGCTACTTGATGATTGTTAGTCTAATGGTTAATTAATACTAAGTGAAGATTAACATTCCCTTTAATATGTTAATTTAAAACGTCCTAAAGAAATCAAAGCCCATTATTTCTCTCATTATATTTTTATACTGCAGAGGTCAACACAGTTGGCTAAGAATAATGAAATACAGACAGAATGATAGTGAAATATCTTGTCACAAGGGGGCACTGCTATTTCAGATATGAGGCTAAATAGAGCATTTCTCTTCAGGGGTGAATTTTCTTTTGTAATGATAAAAGTGTTTTGAAAATACTTCATGCTATCTTCAGAATTTTTAGATCTCAGATCAACTTTTAAATAGAAAACTTCACAATTAGTGTTGCCTTTGGCTACATTTCTATTTTTCTCCCCATCAAGGTCTGTGAATTCCCTGCCTCAAACATCCAGCTTTGATTGAATTTAGATATGCAAATCGAATCCAGAGCCCGTGGGGGAGGGGAGAATATGCAGACAAACATATTCCAGGCCATACTAGTTCTATTTCTGACTTCTATTTCTTTGTCGACTTGTGAAAAAAATAATGGATTCCATTTTACTAAATGTCATGATTAGGGGTGACAATCAACTTTTGTCCGTTGGGTTAGTCATTAGCATTTTTCATTTTTAGAAAGAGGAAAGTGTGATGGTTCTGAATTGGCATGGTGGAAAGGCGGCAGTGCCATACAACTCACTCCAACGTACAGACATCTTGAAGCTGAAATCAAGACCAAGGGAAAGCCCTGGCCGGGAGGCTCAGTTGGTTAGACCATCACCTGGATATGCCAAGGTTGGGAGTTCAATTACAAGAATCAACTAATGAATGCATAACTGAGTGAACAACAAATTGATATTTTTTCCCCACTCTCTTCCCCCCCTTCCTCTCTCTCGCTCTGAAAAATCAATAAATAAATTAAAAAAAAGAAAAGTGAAAATTAAAAAAATTAAAATAACATCACAGGCTCTTATATTCTCTGTGAGAAATATTCATTTAGGCTCCTTTTTCATACAGTCGTGGCTTGTAGAGCTATCATGATAATTACAGAGGATCACTTTTTACATGAAAACAGGACTCTCAGAATAAAGTAGCTGAGCTGCAAACACCGTAAGGTGAGAGGTGAGGCTCCTTAAGGATCTGGAAAGACTAATAGGGATAAAGGTTTGCTAACCGCAAACAGTCACCTTCTCAAATATAAGGAGAAAAGCATCAGACCCACAACACCTTCCTGCCCGAAGTCATCGGGAGAGACAGCATTCGTTCAAAAATGGAGTTTGAGAAAGGACACAACGTCAGCCTTTAAACATCGCAACTGCAACTGCGCGTGGTTCAGGGCTAGTGGTGCTGAGGCTCAGACCTGAACTGCCTGTATGAGTAGCCTGGGCATTTGTCTTTGGCGCTAACGCATGATCTGGCCTTGCAGGCATGTGGACAGCATGTCAGTCTTGTAGGCCTTCCTTTGGCAACTAACCTAACCTGCAATGAGTCAGTCCTCTGCATATTCTCTTAAACAAAACCCTCCACCAACGTCACCTTCTCAGAGTCCCCCGTCCTTGACCACTCCTCACTCTGCCTGGTGCCAGACGTGGCAGGTGTGGCCATGTGTGTGCTCTCTCTGCCTCACTGGAGTAGAAACTCACTGGTTTCTTGATTTCAGAGCGGAATGGATTCGGGGTGGGGGGTGGGGCGGAGGGAGAATGAATTACTACTGATTGGTTGCCTCCTGCATGCCCCACTCTAGGGATTGAGCCTGCAACCCAGGCATGTGCCCTGAACTGCGAACTCCTGGTTCACAGGTTGACGCTCAACCACTGAGCCATGACAGCAGGCAGGTTTCCTGTTCTGTTCGCTGTGGCATCCTCAGTGTCTCAGCCACCCAACCCATAACCGGTGCCTCAGTACATGTTTGTTCAATAACGAAATGAATTTTCAAACATCATGGATCTAGAGATTCGATTTATTTTCATCATAGTAAGCAACCAGCAGCAGATAGTTAGTGAAAATGAATTTGGGGAGCTATTATTAGAGAATTCCTAAAATTGGCTTTACCTGACTAAAACTTTTGCATGTCCAATGTGGTTTTTCTCTAACCACTCTACACTATGGAACATAGAAAAATACGTACAAGTTTGAGGAATCAGAATATTTGAGCTGTGGCCACCAAGGGGACTCCCCCAGGGGCATTCACCGGATACAATCAGAATATTTAGGTCTGACTTCAGCCTTAGACATACACACATTCAATCTTCCTATATGGTCTTCTCACTGGGGATGCTATTATTTTCAGAACAACAATTTGGCCAACTCCTACTTCTCCAGCAGGGCACACTCACCCCCTGGGGGCAGCTGGCTGAGCTCCACTGCCAAAGCAATCCCATGGGGTGAGGACTGAGGACGGAAAGGTCTAGTGTGAGCCTCTACAGACTTCTATGCACAGAGATTGGGGCGGGGGAGGGGGGAAGCTCAAAATAGCTTGCCTTGAATTCTAAGGATGTAACTCAAAGATGTTTACACATTTTATAGTTCACTTCATTATCTATTCATGTCTCTTTTAAAATAAAAATAATGCTCTCACTTTCTTACTGTCTAAATATAAGGCTCTGGGATTCTGTTCTTTATATACCACTGATACACAGCCTCCAATACATACGTTGGCTTATGCCATCACGGAACCATTATGGACTCAGACACCGTTATGTGCCCAGTACTGTGTCATGTGCTTGGAGAACAAACATAAACAAATGCAGGAGCCACACTAATAAACAGCTGAGTGCAATGTGGTAACTGCAGTGACAGAGGTGAGCACAGGTGGGCATGGGAATATCGGGGGAGGGGTCCGCAGTTGAGCCTGAGTGTTAGGGAACATTTTATTAGAAAAGCTTCCTCACCCTGCCGGCAGCGTGGCTCAGTGGTTGAGCATCAACATGTGAACCAGGAGCACAGGCCCGGGTTGCGGGCTCGATCCCAGAGTGGGGCGTGCAGGAGGCAGCCCATCTAGGATTTTGTCTCATCATGGATGTTCCTATTTCTCTCCCTTTCCCTGCTCTCTCTGAAATCAAGACATATATATATTTTAAAAAGAAAAGCTTCCTAGACATCACCTTCTGGAACAATCTACCCTGGCCAGAGGTACAATGAAATAATTGAGGAATGTGGAAGCAGAAACCGTGAAAGGGAGCGCCTAGGAAAGCTAGGGGAGAGGATGGTACTTTCCTCATCTGCACAGTGTGTCCTGGAATTCCGTGATTGCCATGGGCCCGTCTAGCTCCTGATGCAGACCTCTTCTCAGGTCCCCGAAAACGCCTGGAGGAAGTTTGTTATGGTGCAAGGCCAGGAGGCACTATAAATGAGTTAATAAGATGTCCTGTAATATGAGTTTATCCGGAGTTCAAGGCGACAATGTGTCATTTTTAAGCATACATTTTTAGGTGACAGGTCATTAATATAAAACTTTAATACGACAAGGAACCCAAACCAGGCGACTTCACTTTATGTTAAATACGTTTTAACTGTGTTGTCATACTGACAGTCCCCACCCACAGACATCATGGTAAAGTAAATCACACTAAAGAACAAGAGAATTTTTATGTAAAAATGAAGAATCTGCTTCTCATGGCTGGCATTTCATATGTTGAAGTTACAGGCTTATCATTTTTAAGTTTATTCACTAAACCATCTTTATAGTCTTCATGTTTCCAACACAGCCTAAACATTTATGAAGCTTTCACCTCAAAATCTCAATATGAATATTTTTTTCTCGATATGAATTTTTTTTTGGTGTAGACATTTTATTTTGTTATTTTATTTTACTATTTTTTAAATCCTCACCTAAGGACATTTTTTTTTCTATTGATTTGATTTTTATTTTTTTGCATACTTGGTTTTATGCTTGTTTGTTTTCTAACCGTCAAAACATTCCCAATAGTTAGGAACAAATGATTACTTCCCATTTCACATGTAAAGCAGCTGACGAAAGAAGAGGTTAAAAAGACTTGCCTAGGGCTACAGTTTGTGGTAGGCTGGATTTGAACCTAGGTCATCTGACCCAATAGATCATACTCTAAATCAGTGCTTTCAGATCGCTCGTATAGTTGGTGAGCAGATCCATAAAGATACTGCTTGGTAGACTCCGTAGTACATCAGCAGGATCAAGGAGGCTCTGTCTCAGGGAAGACAGGCTTAGGGACTGAGGCACAGAGGACTAACAAGAGTTGACAAAAAAGGAGTGATCAGCGATGTGTTAGGTGGAAAGGACATATACTACAAAGGAACAGAAGAGAAAAGAGAGAGCTTTGCTGAGACAGTGTGGGGTTATTATGGATGAGGTCTAGTGAGGAGGGATAAAAAAATAGATGGAGAGACCTCAGCCAGCGTGGCTCAGTGGTTGGGTGTTGACCTATGAACCAGGAGGTCACAGTTTGATTTCCAGTCAGGGCACATGTTCAGGTTGCGGGTTCAATCCCATTGTGAGGCATGCAGGAGGCAGCTGATCCATGATTCTCTCTCATCATTGATGTTTCTACCTCTCTCTCCCTCTCCTTCCTCTCTGAAATCAATAAAAATATGTTTAAAAGAATAGATGAAGAGAGGCAAAGAGGGGCTTGCCATAAAGTGCCCATTACACATCCTATATAATAAAAGGGTAATATGCAAATTGACCCTAACAGCAGAAAGACTGGGAATGACTGGCACTATGACACACACTGACCACCAGGGGGCAGACGCTCAATGCAGGAGCTGCCCCTGGTGGTCAGGGCGCTCCCACAGGGAGAGCTCTGCTCAGTCACAAGCCAGGCTGATGGCTGCCAGCACAGCGGTGGTGGCAGGAGCCTCTCCCGCCTCCTCAGCAGCATTAAGGATGTCCTACTACAGCTTAGACCTGCTCCCTGCTGGCAAGTGGACATCCCATGAGGGCTGCCAGGCTGCCAGAGGGATGTCTGACTGCCAGCTTAAGCCCAATCCCCTAGGGAGTGGGCCTAAACCAGCAGGTGGACATCCCCCAAGGGGTCCTAGACTGCGAGAGGGCACAGGCTGGGCTGAGGGACCCCCCTGAGTGCACAAATTTTTGTGCACCGGGCCTCTAGTATCTCGATAAAGATGTGGGTTGTTTTTTTTATTAGGGCCGCAGGGCATTTGAAAACCATCGAGAATATTTCCATTACAAAGAGATTGTTTTGGAGGGGTGTGGACAACCTGGGAATTGTCAAGTGGAGTGAGACTGGAATCAGGAGTTGCAGTAACTCAAGTAGAAGTAATTCTCCTCTTCGGGCTCCCAGATTAAACACAGGCCCGGCACCTCAGATGAGAGCTACTCGCAGTCACCAAGTTGGGTTGAGCCTAAGTCACCTGATGGTCAGAGAGGTTTAATCACTTGTCAAAATGTACAGAGCTCTCTGGTGGCAGACCTGGGACTAGAATCTAACCCAATGCTTTCTTTGATCTCAAACACAGTCTGGGGAACATTGATTGCATATACACCATTAGAAATACAAAAACTTTGCTATGTGTGTTTAGAATAACACACACAGGTATAGACTTCTGGTTAAATTTCACTTCTTGTCTTTCCTTCCTGTGTGCTTAGTTTTCTCAGTCTGTGGCCTCAGATATTCCAGTTGCTACTTTCCCAGTGAGGGTCCTCCCATTGCCAGGTGTCTGTCTTGGAATGTCTAAGGGAAAAGCAGTGAAATAGAGACAGAAATCTGGGCTGGGGGGCAAATTACCACCACAGCCGTTAGCTATGAAGAGATGCCATTGGAGACCTCAGGAACAAATATCTGGATGGTTTTCCTCTTAGGCTACAAGGCAGCCCTTTGTTACTGTGCTCCCGGTATTCCTCGTTTCTTTTTCCAATGACTGTGCTGGCCTGAAAGACAGTGTTCTCTCCTGAGACCCAGAGACTGACATTTATGTGGACTTAATCTATATGTCCTAGGACACTGCAAAGGTTAAGTAAATTCTATTTCTAATACCACGATCACAAAATTGTAAATGCTAGGGGCTCTAGGTTTTGACAACTTGGGGCCCTTAATTTTGAATAAAAATTGTACCACCACCTTGAAATATCAGATGCTACAGGTTAGCAGTGGGTTATACAGTCTGTAATGCAGGATTTGTCAAAACAGGTTTTATGAGGATTTGGCTGGATTCAGAAATAGAATTGGTCTAAATATACTCTGGCATGTGAAATATATGTCCATATACATCTATACATGTTTTTTGTTTAAAAATAAAAACAATACATTGTATGCCAATTGCCTTGTTCTAAAGACAAATGTAGGGCAATTTATTTGCAAAGGAAATTTTATACTTTACCTAAAAATATCCAGGCGTATCATCTAATCATGTTGGTCTTCAGGAGGTCAAGGGGTTGCCTCTGCTGAGATAACTTGTAGTTATTTTGTGATTCCTCTTCTATTGACTGACTGGGAGGTGACAAAGCAAAACGGAAACTGAAAAGGAATCGAAGCACTTGTTGCAACTGAGCATCCGAGACACCAGCTCAGAGTCCAGTTGCACAGCAGCGAATGCTCTTTTGCAGCGAACACCTGTGCTTTTCTAGTTATAGAAAGATCTCCCAAGTTCAGACACAGACAGAAATGGCTCACAAATTCAAAAAAAAATTTGGAATGCACAACGACCAGCAATATCAGGGGATTTTTACCTAATAAATTTGCCAACAAATCAAGACTGTAAGTAAATCCTTCTGCATTGTGGGCAATCAAATGCCCACTAACAGGAACTACTGCCTAAATTAATATAATCCCAGAAGTGCTCTGTCTAGTTCAAAGCTAATACCACCGAGGCTTAAAATTCACACGGGATAAGCTGGAGGATATCTCTTAATAATGGTTTAAATAAAAGGAAATTATGTGAAGATTCCGAATTAAATGCTCTCACACTGAGTGAGCTCAGCTCAAATGGCTCTTGTCTCGACTTGGCCTGTCTCCCGCTGTCCCTATCTTTTCACACAGCACACTCAAAGGAAGCAGAAAACATATTTTTAAAAAATATTGCTTGTTTCACTAAAACCTACGGCTGTGTCTGGCAACTGTTTGGTATAAAGATTGCATTGGGCATTGTGGCTCATTGCAATGGCTCTCAGCACTCACACATGCAGAATTAGAGCCAAAGTCTTCACCTTTTGAAACCTACCAACCCCTCCCCCCTGGAAATTCGGTGGCTTTCTCCTTTGTTTCTAAGGACTGTCTTGGAGTATTCATCACACTGTTTTGTAACCACTTCTTCTAGCTCTCGAGTGTAGCATTAAGACCTGACATATTTCACCGAATGTGAATGTGACCATCATACCAAGTAGGCAACCAGGCATGGGAACAGTATCTGTCATGTCACTTAATGGCAGTGTTGGCTCCACATGGTCTTAGAGAGGGCAGTTCATGGACCCGGCGTGGAACCCTGCTCCCTAATTGCAGAGAGTAGAGCAGACCCTGTTCTCAAAGAAGTGTGTGTCTCCATCCGAGCTGTCTGAGGACCACCTGGACTGTGCCACTCTATGCTGTCCACTACACTTACATGAAACAAATGATGTCGCACCTGTTCTACAGCAAAGAGATCTAAGAGCCATGGAAGAAATCTATTTAGAGCCCAATTCCAATAAAACAACTGTGTAAATACATATTTAGACAACGGAAGGAATTTGATTATGAAATTAGAGGATACTAAGGAATATTATCTTTTTTGTTGGTCATAACTCTGTCGCTTCAGAATTTATAGGAAAGCAATTAGAGAGGGAAAGTACAAGATATTTAGAAATTGCTTTAAATACTTTGTGAGGAGGAAGAGGATAAAGCAGATGTGACAAAATCTTGATGATTCTTTATGGGTAATGGGTATATAAGGTCATTATCATGTTATTTGTCATTTTTACTTTGTTTGAAAGTTGTAATTAAAATTATTTTAAAACACATACTGCTTTTACCCTAATACAAGTTAACACCATCTCTCACCTAAATTATTGCAGTAGCCTGTAATATCGTCCACCAGTTATCCACCAATGACCACTTAAGTCTGCTTGCAGGCAAAGGAATCCTTTTTGAAAAAAATCTTTGTTGTTGAAAGCATTATATATGTCCCCCTGTCCCCCCCATTGACCTTTTCTAGCCAGTCCTCCCCGTCCAGGCCTCCACCACAGTGTTGTCTGTGTCCTTGGGTTCTGCATATTTGCAAACAAGTTCTTTGATTGATCTCTTCCACCCACCCAACCTCCCCCACCTTCTCTCTGAGGTTCAACATCTGAAAACATTAAATATCAGAATGTGCATCGATAAGCCGCACCTCAATAAAAATCTCTGTATTGGTCAATTTAGAGAAAATATGGATTGTGAAGTTGTTGGTTTACTGTCTTGATTGCTTTGCTTACCCATTAGATCATTTTGATACCCTCCAGCAAAAGGAGCACATAGATTCTAAGAAATGTTATGGTTTTGGTGTAGTTTTGAGTGATACAGTAGAAAGTAGAACTTTGACATTTGTCAAAATACATGTTCTTTTTAAAAAATCTGTTGCTGTTCAAAGGAATATAGTCAGCAAAGAATGTTAACCTTTGAGATTTAATTATTACAGGATATACCAGAAATCATATATTTTTATTAAAACGGAGTAATTGCTAAGATCTGCTTTATAACTCAGCTTTCCAACAGGACCCTCTGGATGGATGAAAGTTTATTTAAAAGCCACGTTCAGGTGTCTGATCTCCCCAGTGTGCTACCCTACCACTTGCTCGTTAAGAAGAATCCACCTGCAGTCAGTATGAAATGAAAGAAAAAGGAAGTGTTATCTTTGAAACTGGAAACAAAACTTAAAGAGTGGAAAAGGAGAAACATGTACTAGTGCTTGTCCATTTGCATAATAAACGAGGAACATTCCATAAAGTACCGAACGTTTAAAAGAGTAGGTGAAGCACATTAAAGGTTGGCAGGCGTTTTCCCATGGATTCTTCGACATGTGGTGGCTACAGTACTGAGAAGGGTGAGAAGAAAGAGGACCCAAATGGTATTACTTTGTTTTATTAACTAACTGAATGCATGTTAAAAAAAATGAAAGCTTCAGGGAAATACAGGGTGACCCAAAAATGTATACACACTTTGAATAATGATAAGGGCAGTGTTTATTAAAATACATTCTATTTTCAAATACAACATAATCAGCTGTTAAGTGTATATACATTTTTGGGGGACATCCTGTAGATACATTTTATAGTTTGATTTCAGCAAGCCATTTGAACTCTATGACACAATATCTTTATGAACAACATAGAGAAACTCAGGCCAAATGCTAACACAACTGGGTACATTTTAAGTGGTTGAGCAAATACACCTAATGACTGTTGGTTAATGAATGAATGAAAGCTTTGATGACACGAATAAGGCTTGGGTTTTGGGTCTGTTAACTCAGATGAGTAATAATGCCCGACATTGCATAGCCTTTTACAGTTCACAAAAGAGCTTTCAGGTAAAAGACAGCATTTGATCCTCCTCACAGCCTGTGCTGAAAGCTGGGACAACGTGATTATCTTTAACAAGACATGGAAACTGAGATTCAAAGGGAGAAGTGATTTGCCAAAGAACATAGGGCAATGCTCATGCTTATTATGATTTCAGATGACACAGAGCTAAGAGGGCTCACTAACACGCTGGATAAAATAATCCAGATTCAAAAACATCCCCAGAGTAGAAGCATAGGGTAAAGCTAACAAGAGGAAATTTAATTGTAATAATTACAAAAGTGTGCAAGAAACTGGATGTTGTTCTTTGCGGCACTTATCTCAGTTTGTGATTATACATTTTGCTGTGATGATTTGGTTAATGTCTGACTCCTCACAGAGACTACAAGGTCATCGTGACCAGTGTCCTTGCTCGCAATACACTGGCAGCACCGGGGGAAGTGCTGGCCATGAGTAGTTATGCAACAAATAATTAAATGAATTCAGCATGAAGGTTATAGAAAATGTCAAATATAAATGTTAGAATTCAAAAGACTTATCTTGAAAGCTTTATACCAAAAACCCCCCAAAAAACCCAAAAAACAAAGTCAGAACAAAGGAAACAAAATGATGGCTATTTGTAATCTTAGCCTAAGCTAGTGTGTGTGATTTTATTTTTTATTTTATTTTATTTTATTTATTTTATTTTATTTATTTATTTTATTTTATTTTATTTTAATTATATTTTATTTTATTTTATTTTATTTTATTTTATTTTATTTATTTTATTTTATTTTATTTTATTTGTTACTGTGTGTTATTTTAATCTTCACTCCTATAGGCAGGGTAATGGCCAGCCCAATTGTATGCAGAAAAGCATAGTTTAAATTACTGGAAAGTTTTTTAGACCTTTAACGTGAACATGTCTTGAGTTGAAATGATTTTTAAACATTATTAGGTAGGGACTGTGTACGAAACAGATTTAAATGGATAATTCCAAGGTGGAACTAGAGTCAATTAATGGCTAGTTTAAGGAAGCAGGTTTATTTCTATAAAAATTAAAATTTAATAAGATACACAAATAGAACGACCCAACCACAGGGAATCGTATTGTGAAATAGAAACTCTGAGTCACTAGGAGTATTTACGCAGATCTGGATGAACTTGCCAAAGTTATGGTCAAGAAAATTTGTTTTCTTGGATGAAAATGTATTAGATTCCGTTTTATTATAACACTAGTGGCCCAGTGCACAAATTCATGCACACTGAAAGGAAATTAGTTAGAAGAAATATTTTAATATCGCTATTCTTCACTTTAATAGAAGTGTCAACTGCCGGGGTCCAAGCCCAGCAGGTCCAGGGGTCCCCAAAGGTGTGGACGGAGTTGGCGAAGAAGGAATGACACGGAGACAGCATTCAGTTGATCAGCAGCCTAGCCAGGATCTCTAGCCAGGATCTCCAGCCAAGTTCTGGTCTGGATCTCCAGAGAGGTTCTGCTGGTTCTCCAGCCAGGTTCTGTCTGAGATCTTCAGCCAGGTTCGGTCACCAGGTTCTAGTCAGGTTCTCTTGCCATATTTCTGTAGTCAGGTTCAGTCCAGGATCTTTTGCCATGTTCTCTCCAGCGAAGTTCTTCTGTCTGTAGGTTCTGTGTAGGTTCTGTCTTCTTGGCTCTCTTCTAAGTTCTGTGTTCTAAGTTCTGTGTGTTGCTGTCTTGTTACATCTGTATTTATACCAGTTGATTCAATCCTATCAATCTCTATTCCAAAGGTTAGGGCGTTTCTTATCTCCATTCCAGGGAGTAAAGATTATGTAGCTTAAGCATGATTGTTCATAGTTAAAGTGATTAATTACTCACCTAGCACTTAGTTGAGGGGTTTTATTCCCTCCCTAACTTCAGGGGAAAATCCCTACCTGGGGATTCAACCTTTCTCGGAGAGGTGACCTTGGTTAAAACACAGCGCCAAGAAGGTGAGCAAACATATTAAGAACTGTATGCCATATATGCCAGGTCCCTTGAAACAGCAAGGATGGACCGGCTCCCGGCAGTCAACCAAATTCACGATCAACAATGACAGATGGAAACACACCTGTGCAATTGACACCAGCAAGAGCTTTATATGTACTGTGCATGTGCGAGTCAACTTAGCCTTTTAAATATATAGAATAAACTTGCTTAATTAGACCTGCTTTCTGATGTAGCTATACTTTTTCCAGCTCAGTGAAACACCCCAAATTCTCTTTCGGGTAACTGTCAGCAACACAGCAGTAAATATCAACACAAAGCAGGTTATTAGTGTAGATCATGCAGGGAGAACAAAGGGTAAAATATTTAGCTGCAGCAGTGTTTGACTATATTCTGTGCAGTGAGAAAACCTGAAGTCATTTTCAAGGTCCATCATTTCTTACTTCTTTTCAGTCGGGTCAAGTTTCTAAGCTTTCTAAATCTCTGTTTTCCGTCTAATGAAAATAGGATTCCACTGAGTCTCCTATCTACCTACTCCAGGACTTCTGTGAGGATCAAATGAGATGAGGCACGGGAAAATGCTTCACAGACATTTGGTTACAGTGTAAAATATTTCCACCCAGCTATGAAGCAAGTCATGTTCCTGGGCTGAAGAAACTCCAAGGAGGCTAGTTGCTAGGGAAAGGAAGCCAGGAATTGCTATGTGACATCATTACCCGGACGGATACTTAGTATATTCGCCTTTTATATATATAGCTATCCCTAATTAAATAGATCATAATGTTCTTGAATATACAATTAGTACTGAGCACTGTTGAAAACACACACACACACACACACACACACACACACACACACACACACTATGTATGTTTTTTTTCCACTTTGACCTACACCTGATTTTTGGCACATTATATTTAAATTCTTGCCTTTATAACAAATAAAATATGACTTAGTTTTATTTTTATTACTGTCAACTTTTAGAATATTCAGGTTTAAACAAAAAAAAAAGAATCACATCAGATAGCTATTTATTAAGGTAAAATTTTTAAAATAATTCCAACTGTGTAAGGCTAAGAGTAAATAACATAGGTTTCAGATAAAAATGAAAAAGATGCGCATACTTTTCCAGAGAATATTCTTCTCTATGTTTAGAAACTTATGAAGGGAATCCGGGGGTGTGAAGGGAGTGATGTCTCGTGGATTTCTGCATTTGGATGTATGAAGCAGGACGCTCACTCAATGTCTGTGATGCTAGCCTTTGCTTTGCTGTTCAGAATCACACTTTGCAAGCCCGTCCACTGAGAGCTTCTTCCTAGTCTATCTGAAAGGCTGCTGTGCTGAGCACCCTCATTTCTAGAACCACCTCGTGTCTTCCTATTACTAATCACCTGCCGACAGCCACCTGTGGCAGAGCCGCAGTACATCTAAGTTCACAGAAAATGGGCTATCCATGTACTGCTCCATTTTTCCCGGCAAAAACAATGCCTTACTCCTGCTGTTCAATGCACTTTGAACATGTGCTGCTCTATACATTCTAGGCAAGGTTAAGGAGAAAATTAAACAAGATTCATCTGGCAGCACGACAAGTCGGTATCATACACCTGGCACACAGCGATGCCACGGGAAAGTGATTCCATGGGAGAGCACTGCTTAAGAAGCAGCAGGACTAAAGAGAGAAGAGCAGATGACAGTGCACTGGGAATTAGGTAAAAGCCTGCAATGTGGCATCGCAGAATGAAATGGAGAAGTAATGAGATGAGACAGAGCACAGGGAAAACCAGACAGAAGAAGGAAAAAACGTTCCTAGCGTGAGGTGTGTTACAATGCCAAATCGCATCCCAAGATGTAGCGGGCACTTGGTCTCCTGAGTAATTCCAAAGCAGAGTAGGAAGTCAGACTGAGGCTACAAAGCAGTGGATGACGTTAATGACCAAGCAGGAGATGATCAAAGAAGGAAACCAGCGTGGCCAGTGTGGCTCAGTGGTTGGGTGTTGACCCATGACCCAGGGGGTCATGGTTCTACTCCTGATCAAGGGCACATGCCTGAATTGCGGGCTCAATCCCCAGTGGGGGGCATGCAGAAGGCAGCCAATCAATGATTCTCTCTCATTATTGATATTTCTGTCTCTCGCTCTCCCTTCCTCTCTGAAATCAATAAAAATATATTTAAAAGAAAGAAACCGACAACATTCAAAGAGATAATTTTGAGCATGATCTTTTTATCATCTTTTCTCATTAAAAATAATTATAATAGTTTAAATTATGAAAGATGTTTATAAATTCTTCAAATCTTTAACCAGACAAAAATGATGTGATTTAGTCTTTGTAGATATGTGGGAAAACTAAGGTTTTCAGTTGAGCCTCTGATGAGACTGCAGCCTGGCTGATTCCTGGATTACAACTCAGTAAGAGCCTGAGTAGAGGACTCCGTTGATCTGTGGCCTGACTGCTGCCCCATGGACACTGAGATAATCAATGTGTTGTTTTATGCTGCTGACTTTATGGCAGTTTGGCCCTGGCCGGGTAGCTCAGTTGGTTAGAGCATCGTCTCAATGTGCCAAGGTTGTGGATTCAAACCTCGGTCAGGGCACATACAAGAGTCAGCCAATGAGTGCATAGATAAATGGAGTAACAAATGGATCTCTCTCTTCCTCTCTCTAAAATCAACCAACAACAATTTTAAATTTATGGTAGTTTGTATACATCCGTAGAAAACAAACGCAAGCATTAATGCTTAAAATAAGAAAAGGCTGCTTTAGAGATTTTAGAAAGAATATTTAACTAATATAGTATCGAACTGAAATGAATAATTCCAGCCTTGTCTCATATTCGTTCACTAATTAGTAACTTTATGATCTCAGACCTTTAGCAGAGCAGATAATTTATTTCCAGCTCTGGCTCAATTGGGGCTGCAGCTTTTCCTCTCTGTTTTTATTTTTATTTTTAATCTTACATTAGCTTTGGGGGTGGGGAGGCAAATGGCTGTTACTATTTTTAAATTAAAAATGTATAGAAATTTTAAGGAGAATTCTAGTTTCACTTTATAAATGTAATTTATTAGCTTTACAAGAAGTAGTTAATAGGTCAGAAATTATAGTCAGAAAACTGGAAAATAGAGGAAAATAAATTTAAATATTTTTTTCTATGTCTGGTTTAAAATGTTTAAATGTTTGTAACTAACCTTATAAATGAGACTAGACATTTGTGAAAAGACCTTTAATATAATTTGAGATTTTTGCTAGAGCTAGAAGTAGAATGAGGTAAGTAAACTGAGCTTAGAAGATTAAAAATGAACTGTTTTTCTCATTATAAATTTAACTAGGTGACTATTCGTAAAGATTAAAGTAAACTTCTGAATATCAACTTCTATAAATAAAATCCATCCCCAAGGGTATCAAGCAAAAAACAAGACAGAAGAAAACAAAACAACCTCTCATCTAACCTCCTTCCACATTAGGGATGAAACTGGCAGCCTCTGGGGCAGAGCTAGGATTTGGAGGTCACTTTTCACGTGCCCGCCCCCCCCCCACACCCCATCCCTTGTCCAGAACAATATTAGGACTCAAAACTCGACAAGAAATATTACTGGTCTATGGAAACAGGCTCCATGAAGATCTTTATAAACTTCTAATGACCACAATGTCACCAGAGTTTGGTTCTGAATAGGAATGTTCACACCAAAGCCCTAAGACTCATTGGCGTCACCTGGTTAGGGTTAGCTTTTCACCTCTGTTCCAGTCAATTCTCCAGAGCAACTCTCTTTGCTTATACCTGCTTGCTGCACATTAAACAAACCAGAAATAATTTGAGTAAACTCTGAAAAGAAATTAGTTATCTTACTTGAAAAATTAGTCAGCTTAAATTTTTGTTAGCTTTCAACAATTCCAAATGTCTTTGACATGTTATAGTGCCTTTGGGGGACCTAGGCTCCCTAGGGGGCGAGGTGTGCGTTTTCAGTGAAGTCTGGGTTGTGTTTTCTTGTTAATGAAGTTCTACGTCATTTTTATTTGCTTCTTTATATCTCCTGGTATTTTTCTTTTTTCTTACAATGAGCACAACAGGAGGGGGAAAAGTTGTTAAAACCTAATATGAATTTTAAAATGTCTTTTTTTCCAGAGACTTACCTGTAGAAGAAGAATTACACTGTGAATTCTGTGGTGTAACATTTTTCTAGGACTTTAATATTTTAATGATCATAAAGTATATCATTCCTAAAGGATGGAAGCAGCTTTGCTCCAAGCAAAGTCTCTCCCATGATGCATCTCAACTTAGAAGGCTGTGGACTAATTAGACACACAGCGTATGCCTCCCTAGGGTTTTACTTAACCTATAGTGGTTTCCATTCTCCCCTCAGAACTTGGTAGATGTGGCCTTTTGCTGTTAAACTTTTCCTTTTGAAGAAATTTATTTTATTTTATTTGTTACTGATTTCAGAGAGGACGGGAGAGGGAGAGAGAGATAGAAACATCTATGATGAGAGAGAATCATCGACCAGCGACCTCCTGCACGCCCCCTACTGGGGATCAAGCCCACAACCTAGGCATGTGTCTTGACTGGGAATTGAATCCGTGACCTCCTGGTTCACAGGTCAACGTTCAACCACTGAGCCACACTGGCCAGGCTCAAAGAAATTACTTTCAGTTACAATATTTTAAAAGGGGAGACAAAACACCTGACCTAGTGCTGAGTCATAGGAAGTTACAACAGGTGGTCCCAACCGCAGGACCGTCAAGCACCTGCACCGTGACCTTGGCCAGGACACTGAACGCGATCCTGCCACTGCCACTGAGTTCCTGTGACAGCCCTCCCTGCAGCGCAAATCCACCACCAGGTGCCCTCTGAGCTCTCATGGACCGTGAGGGTTCCAAAGCTTGCGGCCCACAGACGATCGATCACCCCTCGGATGTTCCCGGAGAAGCAGGGAGGGGAGCACTCACTGGCCTGGCACTCAGTCCCCGAGTGAGTGAGAAGCAATAACGACCTGTCAGGCCAGCAGGCTGTGTCCTTGCGCAGTGAGACGCCCGAGGGGCTTTCTTTATGAACGCGGGAGGCGGCTCAGTGGGGCTCTGTGACCATCCCTGGTCAGGGCACATACAGGAATCAACCAAGTAAGGAATCAATAAGGGCAACAGCAAACCGCTCTCTCTCTCCTCTCCTCCCTCTACCCTCTACCCTCTACCCATACCCATACCCATACCCATACCCATACCCATACCCATACCCATACCTATACCTATACCTCTACCTATCTCTACCTATCTCTATCTCTGGGTCTCCCTTCCTGTCTCTCTCTCAAATCAATTAAAAATAAATAAATAAATAAATAAATAAATAAATAAATAAATAAATTAATATCTAATTTAAGGACCAATTAAGAGCAACAACTTGATTAATATAGTTTATGTCTTACTTGCTCAGTCAGTGATGTATTTTAGGTGTGATTTACTTGAGTAGGTCATTTATATTTTGAGCTTATTTTGAACCTTCTGGTCTTTGAAAGATCATTTCAATAATGACATTGGAATCGTTAATGGTTTTGAGCAGATTTTAAGTAGCATGGGAGTTGCTCCGACGCAGGAAGATCTCACCAGGAGAAAACTCGGTGAATCCAAGAGGAAATCATGCTGCCCTGATTCTATTAGTGAAACGAAATGACTGACAGGCACGGAGCGCAGCCAGGAACAAACAGGAATAAAACAAATGGCATCACTGCCCTCCTCACTATAAAGAAAATTCACTGAAACAACAACAAGATGAAAGATAACAGCGACATCGTTCCACTCGCTGAAGGGATGAAAAGTCACTGAAGGGATAAAGCAATCTCCTGGTTAGAGGTCTCAACTGTGATCCCTGCAAGTTGTCCCCGAGACGTTTTTCTGCCTCCATCTCCTGCTGTGGGGGGGGGGGGGGGCGGGGGGGGCGGAGGGAAGGCCTGTTTTCAGCATGCCACACTTAATTCTCGGAAATGCCTTTGTTCTGCAGAGCCCGGAAGGGATGAATGATAGCTTGACAGGTCTTCAATAAGTAATGACAATTTATCAGTAAAGGGGGTTATTTCCAAGAGATGAACAGCGAGCTACAGCTGGAGCATTAATTTCCAAATCCCCAAGGCAATAGCAGTGACAGAGATCGTACACTCGGGAGGACCAACCAGTCTGGGTGGGAGCCAGAGGGCATGGGAGCAGAGCGAAGATGCGTTGTATTCTCAGACATGTTGCTTTTGAAGTAGTTTCGAACATCTGAGGGGAGATCTACACAGCAGGTAGCTAGGACTCCAGGTCTGAAGCTCAGGGGTGAAAGGTCAGACTCACTGGGGCAGAGGTGTCTGCGTTGAGGAGGTTAGGCTCTTCTTGGTGAGGAAATGTGTCTGGTGGGTTTCAGGAAGGAGGGGGCAAGGAGGCCAGTCCCCACTCCCGTGAGTAGGCGGTGTGGTCTGTGGGAGAAAATCACGTCCAGAGTTACAGTTTCAGCACCAGCTGTTTGATCTGGAATAACTCTCTCTGAACCTCGACCTTTCCTATTATGAAAAATGGGACTATCAGAGCCCTTTAATGCCCTCTGAACGGGTGATTTGGATCAAACATGGTCAGAGTGGAAGCATTTTTCATATCTTTCAAGGTGCTATTCAAATACACATTATCATTATCATGAAGAGTGTGTACAGACAGTTGTTTGAAATACTTAGTCTTGAAAGAGAAGTAAATGATTCACTCAATAAACATCTGTTGCACGAGGCTCTAAATTAGTGCTGGAGAGAGGAAGATAAATAAGAGTTGGTTCTTCCCTCTCATGGCTCACAAGAACTATTAAGAAAAATAGCACAGTGTCAAGTACAAGCAGATAGAAGATCTAAGGAAAGGATGCTGTAAGTGAATGAATGAACGAATAACTAAATAGGTAAGGAATCCAATCTTAACTCAAAGTTAAAAAAAATAAAAATAAAAGCTGGAGAGGGGAAAGGGGGCATATGTAATACTTTCAACAATAAAGAATTATTTTTTAAAAAAGTCCTCTTGAAAGAAGCTGTCTCCAGGCATAATGGGCTGTTCTTCAGATAAAGAAGGAGCCATGGGAGGAAGGAAGCTCAAGGCCAGGGGATGACAAGAGAAAATGTTGGGCATCAAATGCTTGAGGGGAATTGGCAAGCAGTGAGGGGGAGGTGGGGAGGAGGGGAAGGTGGTGGTCAGATAGCCTGTGTCAAGCTCGGTTGCTGGAATTGCTATGATGAGATAACAGTTATTAAGTTTGTAAGTGCTGGGATGAATAAAATGAAATGTTTTTTGACTGTAGAATCCTTTGATTTAAAAATATGTTAATGTGAACTGTGACTCTTTAGGAGGTGGTCTATTATCAAAATATTTTTCAAACTTCTAGATTTCAGGACTTTTCTGGAGAAAATTCTTAAAGAGCAAGTACAAATTCTTAAAGAGCAAATATTTATTAAAAAAGCTGTGGGCATCTACATCATGGAATACTATGCAGCAGCAAAAAAAGAAGGATCTCTTACCCTTTGAGATAGCATGGAAGGACCCAGAGAGTATCATGCTAAGTGAAATAAGCCAGTCAGAGAAAGACAAGTATCACATGATCTTATCCATACGTGGAATCTAATGAACAACATAAACTGATGAACAAAAATAGATCCAGACCCACAGAAGCATGGGACAGACTGTCAAATCTCAGAGGGAAGGCAGGGTTGGGTGGGTGAGTTGGAAAAGATCAACCAAAGGCCTTGTCTGCATATATGCTTAAACCATGGACACAGACAATAGTGCGGTGAAGGCCGGGGGTGGGGGCGGACTAGAAGGGGTCAATGGGGGAAAAAAGGGAACATATGTAATACTTTCAACAATAAAGATTTTTTAAAAAACTTGAATCTATTATTACATTAGGGAAAAAGCTAGTTAGAAGCTCCCAACATTTAAATAGTGTCAATTATTCAGGTGGACTCTGCTTTAGGAAATTTCAAGATAGAAAAATCTCAAATGGAAATACCTTTTAAAAGTGTGGCTTTCATTATTAATAATAATTATGACACTGACATAAGACAAAGATGCATATTGCTTTAGATAATAAAATACAAAATAGCAACATGTATCTATAACATTAAGTTAAAATGAAGTAATAAATGACTAAATGAACGCCAGCTAGATTGCACTGACTGGATTATTCAGTTGAATCTTAGCCAAAGAAGTGTGTCTTTTCCTTCTCTTAACCAACGTTTCCTACTATTCCCCCTCCACCCGCGCCCCAACATTACACTCTACGAACATAGCTGTATGTGAGTCATGTCATTTTTCAATTCTTTAGGACGGAGTCAAATCTTATAAAATGTTCATCAAGATGGAAACTAATAACTGAAACAGGTGCCGAGAGCCACCTCCGGAGAGATTTGTCAGCTCAGGCTGCTTTCCAGTCACTGCCTCCACTGCACTCACTACTTACATGACATGGAAGGAAGCAAATAAAATGAAATGAAAACAGGTAAGTATTCTTGTCCCCTTGGTGCTTCCATTCTCCTGGGTGAAATTCAGTCTACAGATTCCAACGCTGCCACCTGGGTAACCCAGAAGACCCCCAATCTTTACTCTGTGGATTAGCAACCTGTCACCTGCTACCTTTCTTCCTCTTGCCATGCAACCAATCACACGCACAGGTCCCAGGATAGCAGAAGGAAATAAATAGGGCAGAATGGACATTGGGAAATCAGAAATAGGTAGGAGACATGGCAAGAAAATGATTTGCTTTTAACAAGGAGGCAAGTCCTGTTCAAGACTAATGCATCATCTGTCAGGAATCTGGTGTTATGTTTGTATAGCTAGGAGAATTGACCATTGCTATGTATACGTAATGAGACTGCAAGTTAGGTATTTATCACTGAGGAAATCAATTTACCTGTATTTGTGAGAACATATGCACTTTTGATTCTTTTCTTTTATATCTTTAGGATGGGTAACTTTTTTTTTTTTAGTATTTTTTGATTGATTTTAGAGAGAGAGGAGAGCAGAAGGGACATGGGTAGAGAGATAGAAACATCAATGAGAAAGCAACATCAATCAGCTGCCTCCTGCACGCCCCCTACTGGGAATCAAGCCCGCAAACCAGGCATGTGCCCTGACCTGGAATGGAACTGTGCGAGACCTGCTGGTTCCTAGGTCAACGCTCAACCACTGAGCCATTCTGGCTGGGCAACATTTTCTTTCCTAAATTAATTGTAATTTAATAATTTCCCCCATCACCATTTATCCCCGCTAAGCCCTCTTCCACCTCCCAAGGCGGGTCACTTCAAACTGGGCACGCATTTGGAATTGATCTGACAACTCTCTCATGGAAATGTTGAAAGTCCTCTGTTTACAACGGGAAAGAGAAATCCTTGCAGAGGAACTGTGGCCCTTCTTAACGAAGAGATCACAAGACAAGTAAGACATGTGGCGGTGGCCACCAGGGAGAAGGAAATGCTGGTGTGTGCAGGGCAGCAGGCACTGACCCGGGAAAGGAGCTGCCAGGCGCCCTCAGGAAGGCCATGGAGTCAGATGTGTGTGTGTGTGTGTGTGTGTGTGTGTGTGTGTGTGTGTGTGTGTGTGTGTGTATGCGGCTCACAGGGTCCACCTTATTTGCTCCGAGGGCAGAGAAGCAGGTGAAGTCAGACAGCAAAGGTGAAATCCAGTGAGATTGCTTACTTTGTCGCCATGGCAACCCAACCCTGATGAGGTGGAGGAAAACAATAAAATATCTCTGGGGAAAAGAATATCCGGGAAAGGTGCCCTCGTGGGAAGAGCATGATGTATTCACCACTTGGTGATTCCTTGTAACAAAGGCCTGGGTGCTGGTTGGGGGACAAGCTGATTTAAAAAGCCTCCCACTCACTGACTTGTTTAATGCGTCCTGCTGCAGAATTGGGGGTATATGGGGAAGCTGTAGCTGCAGATTAAAATCTTTAGTGCCCTCGCGGAGGTCTGGGCCCAGACATTGTCACTCTCCTGGATGCCTCCTGACAACCTGTGGCTACCGCCTTTCAGGAAGTATGACTTCAGCAAGGACAAGATCCAGGAGATTCTGAAAGTTGCTTAAAATTCAAGCTCTATTTTATCTGCCTAGGTTGGACTCCCAAATTACACCCGTTATTTTTTTTTTTTAAATTGCCTTCTTCAACATACTGTTTCTTGGTATGCAGTTCTATAGGGAGAGAAATCAATTTCTTTCCACTTTAAAAATGCTTATTTCTCACAATTTTTCCAAATTTTCCCAGACATTAGGCAATTTTGACTTGTTGCTATGATTGTTTTGATTCAAATAAGACTTCTTGGTTTGTAGAAAGTCTGGGAAAGTTTGTTTTACTTTTATAAAGTCAGCTTCACTGAGGTAATTTGCAATACAATCGACCTTTTTGAGTGTACAGTTAGTGGAGTTTTGATTATGAAGAAAGTAAGAATCTAAAATTAGGTGACTTGGAAAGGATTAGAAACTCAAATTTCTCTTTCCTGAAAGTTTTATTTCATTGTCCAAATATAAGCTTCAAGTAGATAAAAATATGTTCTTAAAAAAATAAACACCCGCCAAAGGTTTCATTCAATTCACTAATTTATGGGGTAACAATGACAGTCAGAATGTAGTACAAAATCATGGAGCAACTGTCAATAGCCATTCTGAAGAAAAAGAATATTTACATAAGATGGTGAGGTTAACTAGGTTATTTCTTATATGGCAATAATAACATACTCTTTGGGGTTATTTTTTCTATTAGACATAAATCCATGGTGAACATGTCACTTCTGTTTAGTTACATGTTAACTGAAGAGTTAAAAAAGTCAAACACAAGAACATTATCTGAAACTAGAGGCCTGATGCACGAAGATTCATGCAAGAATGGGCCTTCCTTCCCCTGGCTGCTGGAACTGTCTTCGCTCCAGTAGGAGCCGCCTTTCTGCTTTCGTTCTGGCCTGGAGCTGCCTTTCTGCCTTCCCACTCTTCCCAGAGGTCCAGAGCGGCTGGGGCGGTGCAGAATGCCTGCGTCGTCACCATTGCGATGAAGCAAGTCTTGCCCTGCCCCTGGCTGCTCCCCACCTGTGTATGCAAATTAACCCACCATCTTTGTTGGGTTAATTTGCATACCCACTCCTGATTGGCTGGTGGGTGTCACGAAGGTATGGTCAATTTGCATCTTTCTCTTTTATTAGTATAGATAACTAAATAATCAGTGTACGCCATTGACAGGGTGTGCTATGCTCTTTCTGGATGTTTAAATTTTGTGTGACTTTTCTTTTTTTTTCTCCTTTTTTTTATTGCTTAAAGTATTACAAAGAGTATTACATATGTCTCCTTTTTTTCCCCCACCCTTGACAATCCCCTGGCCTCCCCTACCCCCCAGTGTCTTATGTCCATTGGTTATGCTTATATGCATGCATACAAGTCCTTCGGTTGATCTATTACCCCCCTCCCTCCTGACCCCAACCCTCCCCGGCCTTCCTGCTGTAGTTTGACAGTCTGTTTGAGGCAGCTCTGCCTCTGTATCTATTTTTGTTCATAAGTTTATAATGGTCTTTATTATCCAGAAATGAGTGAGATCATGTGGTATTTTTCCGTCATTGACTGGCTTATTTCACTTAGCATAATGCTCTCCAGTTCCATCCATGCTGTTGCAAATGGTAAGAATGACTTCTTTTTTACAGCAGCATAGTATTCCATCGTGTAGATGTACCACAATTTTCTAATCCATTCCTCTGCTGATGGGCACTTAGGCTGTTATCAGATCTTAGCTACGGTGAATTGTGCTGCTATGAACATAGGGGTTCATATATCCTTTCTGATTGGTGTTTTCTTTAAATATATTTCTATTGATTTTAGAAAGAGAGGAAGTAGAAGGATATAGAAAGAGAAATATCAATTGGTTGTCTTCTGTATGCATTCAGACCAGGGATTGAACTCAAATCCTGGGCATGTGCCCTGATTGGGACCTTTTGGTGCATGGGATGATGCTCAACCAACTGAGCCACACCGGCCAGGGCTGTGTAACGGTGCTTAATACAGCTATCTGTTATTAATGGGAATTTTCTTCCTGAAGTTAAGACCTCAGAGTCACAGTTTTTGGGAAATTGGCATGGATACAAGGACCAATGGAAGCTGATAGCATAGAGTGTTGTTCTTGTCTGTGGAGCTCTGTCCCCCAAGTTTTATGAGACAACCCTGTTCTTCTTAGAAGCAGTGTGGACTGTATTTCCAGGCACATTTTAGTGTGTGGGAACACAGCTTATGTTTAACGAATTTGGAGCTCAGCTTCTTAAACTACGCATTTTTTCACATTAACTGTTATTTTTAAAATGAGGTTTAAAAAGACGTATTTGTATTTCATATCCTTGTCAACTATTTCTTGCGTTTCATGAGGTTCAATGGTAGCCCGTGGATGCTGAGTGCAAAGCCCGTAAAAATGTATTTTTTTAAAGCCAGTTATTTGACCAGCAGCTATCAGGTTAAAATGCCTCTTCTTCCCACATCCTGGATCTAGATCATGCAGAGACTACAGACAGAATAAAATCATGTACCTTGAGGTATGTCACTGAAGATAAAATGAGAATATTGGATTGATAAACAGTCCATTTATTTTATTAACTTGGGTGAAGTGAGTTAATATCCTTTAGCCAGCATCGCACTTGAAGCAAATTCACCGTTACGCCGAGGGACATATCTCTGGAGAGTCTCTGTGAGCGGAAATAATTGTACAAATCTGCAGCTAATTAGCTCCATCCCCGAATATCCTGACGGTGGAGAGCGCGCTGCGTGGCCTGGGCGCCGTGTGAGCCGCTCGCTGTCCACGCGGCCAAGACCAGCGGCGTCGCGCATGCGCGCGGTGATGACGGGCAGCTGGGGTGACTTCTGCCTCCCACGCCGGCTTTCTGGGTTAATGGAGGGCTTACATGTTTAGAGCTTTCAAGTGACTATCTTTCTGCAAGCGTCACACCAATTTCAAAAGAGGGTGACAGGACAGAGAAGGTACTCTTAGTCCAGATGCTTCAAGAGCACTCAATGATTCGGGCTCGAGGAGATGGTTATTTCATCATTTTGCATAGTATGCGATTAATTGAAGGATAAAGCCGATCAGCGGGAGGAAAAGGACACGTTTTGATTTCAAGGTGCTTCTCTGTGGCGATCCCTGGTGCCATGCCAGGGTTTGATATATGCTTCCTCTAGTTCTCTCACTTAAGCAAATGCCTTACTAGTTGATATGTGTTAGTGGCTGCTTTGTCTGCTATTGGAACATTCCTTCAATAGCTTCTCTCTTCCATCAGAACCAATCCCCCCCCCCCCCCCCCGTGGAATACTGTACTCACTGCTCTGTGTCTCATGGTTCCTTCTTGGTAGCTTCATCATTGGATTGGGGATTATAAAACACAAATGTTGCCAATAAACTTCCATAACCTTGTCAGGAATGGTGGGCATTTTCTAAAACAGGGATCTGTGGTGTTCACATCATTCTGCTGTGAAGGCAGCATTTAGAACAGTATCCCCGCATGAGGAAATTACACTCCTGAGGTATTCGTTGGAAAGGGTTTATGATGTGGGTAGTTGACTCTAATGATAGAGAATGGCAGCTACCGGGGAAAGTCTGGTTTCTACTACAAGCAACATTTCAGGGTGTTTTGTTTTGTTTGTTTTTGAAGCAGGTAAGGAGTTGATAGTGCATTGTTAGGGGTTGATGCTTTGGGAGATCATCAGGTTCTACCTCCTTATTCTCCATATGAGAAATAGGAAAGGCTGCTAATGAAGCAGGTTTGGGAGAGTATCCATGCTTCATGCTGGACACTGAGAAGACGATCAGGAGGTAGCTGGTAAGGAAGTTTAAATTGGGGCGAGAGGTCTGAGTAGTTGTTACATATTTGGGAGTCACAGCAGATGAGAGAATTTAAAGCCACACACACACACACAGAATAAGATCGCCTGGGGTATAAGTGTAGATGAAGAAGAGAAAGAACCAAAGACTTGAGTTCCAGCACATTTTAACAGTAAGCAGTAAGGGAGGAGAAGATAAATCAACAAAAAGCCCAGAGCGGAGAATCATTATCATCATAGGTGTGTCAGGAGGGTTAAACACGATAAAGCAAAGGCTGTCCCTTAGCTCTGTGATGGGCTTTTAGTAAGTACTCAATGTACGCGAGCTGCTTCTAACCACTTAGCCACGCCACCTGAGGTTCTCAGGGGCAGCACAGTTCTTGAAGGCAGCTATGAACATAATACTTGGAACATGATGGATAGCAATAAATACTTGTTGAATGAATGAACAAATGAGTTAGTTTCCTTATACTTCTGTGTGTGTGTGTGTGTGTCTGTGTGTGTGTTTGCACTTACTCTGTGTTAGCTTTCAGACTATGGTATTGTAATAATGTGTTATTATAGCTGTGAGATTTTCTATATTCTCACAGTTGAGTTTCTATTAGACATTCAGTATATATTTCTTGCATAAAAAGATTGACCCAGGAAGATCTGAATAAGAGATATTTGTCTCTCTTGTCTTTCCTTTTTTTTTTTTTTTAAGCTTCCTAAATATTTCCCAAGTCCATCCACTGCCCTTCCTATTTACCACCACACCTTAGACCAGGCCGCCATTATCTGCCACGAGCATTATTGCAACAGTTTTCCTAACCAAGGTCTCTTTCTCTTGGACCTCCCCTTCCCTCTCTTCCCCTCCCCCGCCTCCCCTCCCTCCCCTCTCCCCCTCCCCTCCTCTCATCTTCTCTCCTCTCAACACTTTTTTATTCCGAAGCCAGAGTGACCCTCTACAGCCCACCATTCTAATCAGCTTAGCGCACCCCATAAAATAGTTCAGTGGCTTTCCCATCAATTAGAAGGAACATCTGGCCTCTGGCCATCTTTCCAACCTCATTTCTCTCCAAGCTCCTGTTATCATTCTCAGAGCCAGCTTCATGGAACTGCTTCCATTAACTTATTTTTATTGAGCCTGTATTTATTGAGCTCCCTCTAAATAAGTCTCAGGATGAAGAGGTGGGGTACGGCAGTGGACCAGGCGGATTCCCTGTCCTCGGCGAGATTACAAAATGATTGATAAGATCAGCATCACAATAAAGCCTTACACATATCATGTTATAGAAGTACAGGGTGTTCTGTTGGTGGCTGAGGAAACTTTCTTCATCCCAGGCGGGAGAAGGAGGTGGAGTCCCCCCATCTCATCTGCATATATTTGCATGAGAAGTGTCCTTTTCCTAGGACACTCTGCCTGATCATTTTTCAGGTATCAATTTATATAAGTTCTTCTTTTTGACTTTATTGACTCTAAGTTTAGGTTTATGTTCCCATATTATTCTGCATTTTCCAACCATAACAGTCAGCTTTCTTTATTGTAAGCACCTGTACAGCAACCACTCTACAAGTTCTGAGATGACAAGCATAATGATTATCTCATTTGTTGCGTATCTCCTTATCTCCATATCATTTTCTCTTTTGCCTAAAATGGCACTGGGCATAATTAATTTTTATTGAATGAATATAAAGAGCTTCCTACCATTTTCCACTTTCTTCTTTCTTTATTTAAATTTAATTAAATTATGGGGGGTGACATTTATAATAAAAAAAGCATAATATGCTAATTAAACCAGACAACCTTCTGGACGAAGCTGGGGCTGCGAGGGAAGCCCAGGTCCCAGGTGCCAGAGAGAAGCCAGTGCCAATGGCCAGGGGAAGGAAGGCCGACCCTTGCATGAATTTTGTGCATCGGGCCTCTAGTTGGTTAATACAATGATATAGGGTTCAAGTGTACAATTCTATAATACATCACCTGCATATTGTAACTTCCTTATTGTTTTTAGACATGGGCCTTGTATCAGGTCTCCCACATGGCTTGTGACAAAGAGGAACTCAGTTAATAATGTCTTAAGTAGATGAATGAGGAAAGGAGTGTGGACATGGCTTCTACCTTCTTCAATGCCCTCCTCCTCTGGAGGCAGAGAATGTTTCTGTCACTCTCTCTAAACTTTAGAGCATAACAGGATGATAATACTTCCAGGGTCATTAAAGTGCTATTTATTAATTTTCTACAGGAGTTTATTATAACCTAGGATATTGTTAACAATTCCGACCTGTTCCTATTCAGTGTCCTCTTCTAAAAGGAATGAGTGCTATTTCTTACTTGGGTTACTGCAACATTTTAAATGATGTTAAAGACTCTAGTGCCATCCCTGAAGGCCAAATAGAAAGAACTAAAAAAAATTCTTTTTAAATGTACCATCTTATTTGATATTTTACAATCAATATTTCCAATAATGGAAGTATAAATATACCTTCCATTTAAAAATAGGTCACTGTTTTCAAGGTTTTTGCAATTGCATCCTCTCATTCGATTCAAACTAATAGGGCTACACAGAAGGGGAGGGGCCCTGGGGAATATTAGTCTGACTTCTATTTTGCAGAGGAAGAGAGACTCCGTTTAATGTTGCCTCACTTGCCTATGTTTCCATGACTAGCAATCAGGGACCTAAATCTTCTGATTTCAAATACAGATGTCTTCGTACTCCAAAGCATTGCCCTGCATGGTCTTGCTTCCACACGCAGAACGCCGGTCCTTCCCATCCTCGCTGTTCACTGTACCTGCCCTCCCTCCTCTGAGCATCACAAGGCCTTAGTGTTTTCTCCCCTCTGCTTCCTTCCTTGGTGAGACTTCTCCCTTGTGGCACACACCGCAGGGTCCTGCAGCCCTGGTGGTTCCATCTATCCAACTGCCTCTCTCCTATCTTCTTTCCCTGGGCAGCTACCACCCATGTAATGCATGTATTGCCTGGTGATATTAACCCCATTTTCCTTTGTCCATGCCCCCTAAAGGGCACTCTACTCTGCTAAGAGCGCCAACTGACCATTTGGACACAATAATTAACTAATTAATTCACTAATATTTATGGGCAGCTTTGTGCTTCGTGGACTGAAATAGGATACTTTCCTTTCCTGCAGATGTTTTATGAAACAAATAGCTCCTCGTTGTCAGTGCAGCCACAGCAAGTTAAAAGGGCACTTGCCAACTGTGTCTCTGCTGCCACCGCGGAAGCATCTGGGTACTTTCGCTCCCGTCCAATCAGCCCGACACTGGATTCCAGGGCGGATAATGGCTCTGGGTCCGGCTCAGACACAAAGGAGGGCACTGAAGCATTACTTTCTGAAAGCCCGGGAGTGAGGAAGCCAGGCGACAGCCCTTTGTGTGTGTGGAATGAAAGGTCACTAAGCCCCTGCCTCACGCTGACTTGGAGTCTGCCAACCCCTCAGGGCTGAGGGCCTGACTTCAGGGAGTGCACTCAAGGGATTGATTTCTCAGTGTGGCATGGTCTTTACTCTGAAGCTGGTGATTTTGCTTTCACAAAGAGATGGAAGCTTCCTCATGCTGTGTCCAGGTAGCCTGGGGTGAGGAACAAGGACCCATTCTCTGGGACACGTTGATTCCCCCCAGACACCACCGCATTTATTCATTAACCCAACTTCATCAGCACTTGTTCCTTTAGGACATAGAGAATGTATGTTTGTATGCTAGCACAATACTTTGCATCAAAGTCACATTACTATTGAGTGTACACATACTGTGTAGATATAGAACATCACTGGTTATGAAGGAATAATATAAATTTACTATGAGGGCATTATGTGAAATAAAAGAAGTAGGTGCTAGAATAACATGAAATCTCTCTATAAAGACATTTTGATGAATACACCCTTACATTCTTTCTCGGCTTGAAAATATTGATTTACCCTATAACACTCTCCAGAAATGTATAACCTAAAGTTGGGAGTGATCTAGGGCTTATCTAGTTCAAGTTCACTACCCTGTGCCAGTGTGTCCTCCCCAGCGCTCGTGCTGATGGTATGTATGCACCTGCTGGTACATTCATGAAGAAGCTACCATTTGAGGCACTGAATCACCTCTCTGAATGGTGACACGCCTCTGACCCCACCGCCATCCCAACGTCCCTAGTACCTGAAGGCGACCTTCGGAAGATGGCTGAATATTGTGGAGTGTGAAACTCACTGACATGGAAATCGCAAGACAAAAGCAGGACACGTGCTCTTACCAAAATATGCCATTGGACAAAATGGCAATGAAATTCTGTACTTGTGTAACACATGGCGTAAGTTTCAGCATTTAGCCACTGTTGTTAAGAATGAGTCATTTTGAAATGGGCCTCTGCGTTCTGGCGGAGACAGAGAGAGTCGTGCCGTTATGCTAGGACTGCGGCGGCTTGGAGGCCAGGGCCTCTGCAGTGGGTTTGGACCTGAGCTGATAACTCCCTGGAACATAAGGATTCTGTTTCACCCAAGATGCTCGCTAATACACCATCGGCAATCGATTTTCTTGTTGAGCCCAGACGGCCCCCAAATTAGTCAACTGACTCTCAATTTGGGTTGAATAGATTAGAAATTCCCCTAGGAAACATCATTACTCCTCAGTAAGGGGCAGCTCTCTGAATCCTCAAACCATTCAGTGTTTCCGGTTTCTCACCTGCAGAATGAAAACTACGTGGGCCCCGAGGTCCTGCTGGTTCTGATGCTAGATGCAGTTGTCTCCAGTGAATTCCGAGCTTTCTGGTGATTTGTTCACTTGCTAATATATGAAGAAACACTGTGAATCACGAAGACCAATGCAATGCTTTCCATACAGAAAGCCCTAAGTAAATAGTGGCTGAATGACTCATTTTCAGTGGGAAAATCCCTTGGTTATCACTTTGTGAAAGTAAGGAGGGTAATCTTCTCTAAGCCTAGGCCATGTTTATCCTACTCTCTTACAAGGCTGGAGGATGTGCTGGGCATACGCACAAAAGGACTAGGTACTTGAACAAGAAGTCAGGTGTATACTTGAGACAGAACTCATTCGAAGATGAAAGCAAGTGGGTTTAAGAGAAGCGCCCCAAGTTCAGGGGGCCATGAATATTTTAATAAAAAACTCTACTCTGCCTCTTAGTCGTTTGATCATCTGTTCTCTCTCTCTCAAATTCATAGCAGATCCTGAGAAGTAGGGTCAGCAGTGAAAATGGAAAAGGTTTTTCCAAACGAAGGACACAGACAGAATGCACATCAAATGTTTCTCCGTGTTGAAACTTCACTAAAATTACAGCGAAGGCATTTTGTAAAAAGACGTAAATTAACGAGGACAGAAGTATAAAGACAGAGGTAAAAGGATCCCAATTTTGAAATTTAGAAAATGCAGTGGAGAAATGTTAACTGACCTACGCTCTAAGTAAGAGCAAATTGGAAAGGGACCAAAACCAAGCTTCAAGTCAACGTCTAATCAGCTCAATCTCAGACTGGGTTAAGGCGGGACACCCCTCGCCCAAATCCTCTCTGGGAAAATTTCACACCCAGAGCCTCCACTTATCTCTGTAATTTTCCATAAGCCATGATATAGCATTTGAGGGATAGTCGCCAGGAATATAATGGACATGGAGATATAAAAATCTAAAATTGTCATACTATATGTCATGTGGTATAATATCACTAGACAGTGACCAATTAATGATGTAAACTATAAACCCAATGTAATGATATAAACTATTTATCCACTTAATAGCAAAGCAAAGATTTTAGCATATTAAGCAACAGAGATAAAATACATTAATTAAAAATATTTAATTAAGCCAAAAGCAGGAAGAAAAAGAGGAAAGGTAAATAAAAGACATATGGTATAAATAGAAAGCAAAGGGCAATATGATAGATTTTAACCCAACTATATCAATAACGAAGTAAATCTAATGGTCTAATATTCCAATTAAGAAACAGAGGTTGTTAGGATGGATTTTTAAAAGTAAAGGACCCAAATAAATATATACTACCTACAAGAAACACACTTCAAAAAAAAAAAGAGAAACAAATATGTTAAAAGTGAAAGGATAAACAAAGATATGCTTCATAAACATTATACAAAAATTAAGGGTGAGTGGTTCAATTAATATTGAGCAAAGCATATTTCAGAGCAAACTATATTACTGGGGATAATAATAACGAAGGTCATAAGGAGGTCTTAACAATTCTAAACTTTTATGAACAAAAAAACAAGCTTCAGAATACACAAAGCAAAAGCAAACAGTACTGAAAAGAAAAATAAACACATCTACAGTTGTAGACACACATTTCAATACCTCCATAGAAATCACTGCTAGAACAAGGCAACCCAAAACCGCTAAGGACATAGAAGATTGGAACAACGCTATCAACGGACTAGACCTCCTGTGACATGGTAGAACGCTGTACACGACACAGCAGAGGACGCATGCTTTTCATGTGGTCACAGAAACAAGGTACATCTGATTCTGGGCCGAGGTGAAAACCTCAGTAAGTTAAAGTGATGAACCCCTTTTCCTCAGAACTGTAGCTTGTGCAAAGGTGCTCAACATCATTGGTGATTCGAGAAATTCAACCTAAAGCCCCGGGAGACCCTCACTGAAGTGAAATGGCTTGTCGAGCCCAATGTCGTGGAGGACACAGAAGAGCCGCGTGAAAACTCTCCTGCGCTGCTGGGGGCAGTGCGAAGTGGCGCACCTCCCTTGGGGAAAGATATGCCCGTTTCTCGAAAAGTCGACACATACATGACCCCTGTTCCAGCCTTTCTACCCCTACGAACTACTCAAGGAAATTAAAGCTGCCTTGGCCGGGTGGCTCAGTTGGCTGCAGTGTTGCCCTGATATGCCAAGGTTTATGGTTTGATCCTCGTTCAGGACACATGTAAGAATCAACCAGTGAGTGCATAAGTAAGTAGCACAACAAATTGATGTTTCTCTCTCACACTCTCTCCCTATCTATCATCTATCTCTTCTCTCTCTCCCTTCCTCTCTTTCTAAAAAAATCAATAAAATGAAGAAAAAAAGAAATATCGCCCAGCTGGCATGGCTCAGTGGTTGAGTATCCACCTATGAACCAGGAGGTCATGGTTCCATTCCCGGTCAGGGCACATGCCCGGGATTTGGGCTCCATCCCCAGTGGGGGGCGTGCAAGAGGCAGCCAATCCATGTGAAGTTTCTATCTCTCTCTCCCTCTTTCTTCTCTCTGAAATAAATAAAAATCTTTCAAAAAAAAGAGAAATATTAAGACCTATTGCTCCTAGAATTTTAAATAAATGCAATCTTTTTTTAAATCTGGCATTTTCACCCAGCATAATTATTCAGAGACTTGCCCGTGTTGTAGAACACATTGGTAGTGCATGCCGCTTTATAGCATAACTGTGTCGAGATAGCAAACTGTTAAGCAAATAGATTCTGTGTTCCTAACTTAAAAAATATATCTTCTCTAGGAACTAAAAGTCATGTTTGAATTCAGGAATATTTAATCACGGAAAAAATATCTTTCATCTTACTCGTTCGCTGCTATTTTAAAATCTGCCCTGAAGGTGGCAACGTTGAATAATGTTCTGCAAATTTTTCTAAGTGAAGTTTTTGTGGCCACTTTTAATTAAAATTATTTATTTTAATATAAATACCTCTCCCCTACCCCCTATTTATTCTAATGTAAAAAAATACATACACTAGATATCCAGTAACCTTGGATGGACATTGTGAAGGAAATCATTTACAACTTTGAAGAATAAAAATTAACCTAGATAAAAGGATCAGGGTACATCTACTCAAATTTCCAAATGTTTAAGATCAGTTTAAAACACAACATGTCTCCTGCCAAACAACTGATATCAATAGATGTGCCTAACTTTAAGGGTAAATGAATGCATGTTGTTTTGAGGTGAAAATTTATTTCCCTGCTGTATGTATTCAAATTCAACACAATGTTTTCAGAATCTAATATATGCTCATAAAGGAAAACAGTTCTTTTTGAAAGAATTACTCTAATAACAGAATAAAAAACCACACACCACCACAGCTAAAATCAATTCCGCAATAAATACCTTTTCAAAGCTACCAACAATGCAATGTGTTTGATTTTCGTACCCGGACATGGATTGCTGCAGTTTCTATTCTTCAGTTTTTGGATCACAGCCACTTAATAAACAGAGCTACACTAATTCACATTCATCTGCTTTTCCAAAACCCTCCTATGAAATAGGAAGGTGGCAACCAATGTCTCCCAGAGGTTAGTTGACTTATATATGATCCTCCCGTGGCCAAGCAAGAAAGAACTCTTTCTTATCTCTACACAGTGACAACGCTCATGGTGATAACTCTATCGTTATATTTATACACTGCTCAAACTCTCTGCATAGCTTCTGGGAGAGAGGCTAATGCCTGCTTTCCTACCATTTCATATTAGGACTTTGTTACGTACCATTTATGCTCTGGCTTTTAGCCGTGTGGGCTCTGTGCAGTGGGGAAGCATGCAGTGAGCACCCAATCCATGGCTTGTCACAGCCAATATGCATGTCACTTTCCACTCCTTTCTTTAAAACACATTGAGAAAACTGTCTTATGTTCTTTTAGGAGGCTATTCTGAACCGAATGGGAGTTTTCACAGATAATTAGCGGATTATCTAGTGGAGAAGCGGTGTGGTTGAACGGTGTGGAGGAATCAGCAGAGCCAGATGCAGTTAAGGTGCGGGAGGGAGGCCAGGGTTGCAAGGCAGGTGACAAGGAGCCTGGGTGTGGGCAGCTGGGAGGGAGCTGGACAGCGCTGTGGCCACGTGAACCGGATGGAGACTTCTGACAGGTGCAGGGAGAAGGAACCCAGGCACCATTCACAGGTTTTTTCTAGTCCATACTAAATTAACTTTCTATGGAACAAAATATTTGATCTATTTGATTTTCAGTACCTATAGGTTGTTTTTTTTTATTTTGTTTTGTTTTTTAAGTAGGAAATTCTTACCGATTTCTGGGAATTTATCTGAAAAAAACCCGAAACACTAATTTGTAAGAATATATGCAGTGCTGTTCACTGCAGCATTATTTACAATAGCCAAGATTTGGAAGCAGCCCAAGTGCCCATCAGTAGATGAGTGGATAAAAAAGCTGTGGTGGGTGTACAGAATGGAATATTACTCAACCAGAAAAAGGAAGGAAATTTTAGCCTTATCGATAGCATGAATGGACCTAGAGAACATCATGCTACGTGAAATAAGTCAGTCAGAAACACAAGTACCACATGATTTCACTCAGATGTGAAATCTAATGAACAAAATGAACTAAGAAGCAAAACAGAGACAGATTCATAGACAGAGAGCAGGCAGATAGCTCTGGTGGGGCAGGGTGTGGGGTGGTGGAGGGATTGAGCAAAAAAGAAGAAAAAAAGAGAAAGAACCCATGGTCAGGGACATCGGTGTGGTGATTCCGGGGGAGGGGGCTGGGAGAGGTGGAGGAGGGTAAAGGGGGTGTCAATGGTGATGGATGGAGACTTGAGGTGGGGTAGTAAACACACAGTACAGTGTACAGATGAGGTGTTGTGGAATTGTGCACCTGAAACCTGTACAAGGTTGTTAACCAGTGTCACCCCAATAAATTCAATAAAAAGGAAAAAATTATAAATGCATTATATTCTATTTCAAAAGAAATAAGGTTTTTTAGTGATTTTGAAAAAAATTAAACCTTAATTTTTTAAAAACAATATGTAATATATATCACATGTAAATACACATAAGTAGTAAAGTGTAAATAGTCTGTAGTGTGTCAAATATACCTGTTAATTATACTTTAACAAACAGTGTATCATTCTTCACTATGTATATTGCATTTTTATAGTACTAAATTAAAAATTTTTTAAAATGAAGTTCTGGCTAAGTCACATATTTTTTCATATTGGAGAAAACCCATCATTTTCTGTTTCCCGTGAAGAATTTTTTGGGTATTCTTTGAAATGACTCACGACCAGCCATGGGTACCATAGTCCAGAGAGGAACAAAGAGGGATTTCTTTCTGACAATTGAATGGCTTCGAAAGTAGCAGGGGTTTAGAGCCAAACAACAGATCACCAAGTTCCAGACGCAGAAGACAATAGTGGCTTCTTGCTAACGTGCAGCCTGTTCCTAGGGAAAGACTCTGTGAGATATCAGGAAGGAATGGTGCACGGCGAAGGAAAGAATGCAGAGATAAGGGCAGAAATAATACTTTTTGCAAAAAATGAAATAATGAGCCAATTTCTCAGTGGGACCTGGTTTTACAGTGGGAAGATTTCTCAGGCCTCTCATGTAGCATTCTATTCTGTCAGAGATGTCTGTTCTGAATAGTTAATGTCTACATGCTGTAAAAATATATCGGCCACACAGAATTGGCAATATAAACTGTTTCAGCGGATACTGTATGGTTTGATTTTTTTTTCCATTGATTTACATTTTTGCTTTTGTCTCATTCAGGGGTAGATTCAATGCTTTAAAATACTCATTTCTGAGGAATCTGTGGCCATTTACACATTTCAACCCTTCACATCCTCAGCGAATTCCTCTCTGTGGATAAAAATAAATCACAATATGTATTCATTCCATTATATTGTTTCACTTTCGGTGATGGGTAAAAGCTTCCCTTACAGGAAGGCAGAGCATTTTGGTGGTCTTGGCTTTCTATGTCAGTTTCATCATAAACCTTTGTGGTAAGTAAGCAACCAAGGGCAGTTGAAGTTGTTTTGTTATTTTTACCAACTGAATGTAGATATTTTCTCCTGTTCACTTCATAAAGACATGCAGTTATTTTGGGGACTTCTAAGCATCTTCATCTATATTCTTTTGTTAAAAAATATATTTTTATTGATTTTAGAGAGGGAGAGAGAGATGGAAACATCAACGATGAGAGAAAATCATGGGTGGGCTGCCTCCTGCATGCCCGCCCTCCCCACCCCTGACTGGTATTGAGCCCACAACCGGGGCATGTGCCCTGACTGGGAATCGAGCTGTGGTCTCCTGGTTAATGAGTCAGTACTCAACCACTGAGCCACACCAGCCAGGCTATTTGTATTCTTAATGTTATTTCCCCCAACCTTTTAGGTTTCACAGTATGCATCTATAATTTAATAAACATTACTCTGATCTAAGAGTGATTGGTACATGATCACTTCACCAGTGAATACGGGTGAATTTAAGATTACTCAAACTATTCACCGCAATCATGTAAAATATGGAATTTAGATGGCAATATTTTTGTGTCTAATAAAAATACAATTTTCTTTTCTTCAACAAAATCCTCGGTGGAGAATGGAAAAGGAAATTAGTAAATTTCACAGAATTGTTGTAATTCGGCTTTAAAATAGAATGTTAGCTAAAGTACTTATTGTAAATTAACATTATTTAATAGAGTCATGTATCATCTCAATTTATTCATACTTTTCTCCTAAGGGTTCAACCTATTTGGTAGGCTTACTGCAAAGGAGATTATCTGACTGGCTCTATCTTGATTCAAGCTTTGACTGGGAACAAGTAATTTCATCTCTGTTCATTATTACCAAACATGACAATTTAAGATAATAATTTTCCTTTTTTCATCATATGAAAACATTGCAAGTTAATGAACTACTCATTACATCATGCTTTTAATTTTCTCAACTAAAATGGAAACCTGTGCACCTACAAAATACTCTGGTTACACTGTAGTATCAGTAAATGCTAGTATATTTAGCCAGTAAATTGAGAGTGACTGTTGTAATTGTTTCTTTTTGATAAGAATAATCTGATCATTTCTAAAAGGATGTTATCCTCTGTCTCACAGTTAAGAGAATAAAATGAATAGGACATGTTTTGCTAGAATTTTAAGAAGCAACTGTGAAAATCGACAGAATGTGAATGAAGATAGATGGTTGGAAGGCAAATGGCAATAACCCAGGTTAAAAAAAAAAAAAGTGAAGCCCTAGCTGGTTTGGCTCAGTGGATTGAGCGCCGGCCTGCGGACTGAGGGGTCCCAGGTTTGATTCCGGTCAAGGGCATGTGCCTTGGTTGCGTGCACATCCCCAGTAGGGGGTGTGCAAGAGGCAGCTGATCGATGTTTCTCTCGTCAATGTTTCTAACTCTCTATCCCTCTCCCTTCCTCTCTCTAAAAAATCAATAAAATATATTAAAACAAAGTGAAGTGGAAGAACAGTCACATTTCTTAGAATAGTCTCCCTCCTCTTTTTCTTTAATAATTGGGAAACTCCGAAAATATTTTTTCCATAAAATCATTTTTTATGTCAACTCAAAATTATCTTATTTGATCTATAGGAACATCTTCAGTTATGCTTATTTTGCAATTATGGATTTATCCTATTAACATGTTATTTGAGCTTCGTTCTTTCTTAACTTCATAAGTTATTAGAGAAGAAATTGATTGTATTTTATTTTTGTCTTTGCATATGCACACTTTGCATGGTGCCCCACACGTGATGATCCTGAAGGTAGCATCCATTGTTAGCTGACATCACAAAGGGTCTTGCTAGAAAACAGATGGATTTTGTTTTAGGGATATTCTTTTCTTCCTCTTCTCAGATACTTCGCCTTAGGAACCTACTAATGATCTCTGCACATACTGTCTTATTTAAATCTCACACCAAATATATGAGATTGGCATCTTCTTACACGTACACTGTAGATGAGAAGACTGACAGGTGAATTACATTTTCTCGAGCCACAGATGTAGTAAGTGTTAGACATGGAACTGTACATGGATTGGTTGACTGCAAAGCCCATGCTTTATCCATTATCCTGTACACAGTGACAACTCGTCCAAGCAATATAAAATGTGAGCTTCCAGTGAACATTGGCCCATAGCCCGGAGGAGTCTTTTCACATACTGTACACCTAATATATGTCCTGGATTTTTTTCTCTTAAATTTCTTCTTTGCATCCAATTAAAAACTGTTTGGTCTCTATCTTGTTCCAGATTGAGAGATAATTTCTCTACATCTTCTAAGGTCACAACTGGCTAATTGGAAAGACTAATTTGTGGTTGGAAAAAGGTAAGAAAGAAAATAAATCCTTTAGCACCACAGAGCATATTCTTAAGTACACTCCTAAAAAGAAAGCCTGATTTTGATCAGTGCGGTCACTGTTAGAAATTCCAGGTAACATAGAGGAGAAGACAGCACCGTCTCATGCTCCTGAGGCAGGTCATTGGCCACAACTGGAGACCAGTGATGCTATTTAAATCCTACCCTTCAGACAAGCACCGGGGACATCAGATGTTGACAGCTACCGCAACATCTCTATTTAGTAAGTGAAGTGTACGTAACATAGCCTTAGCATCCAGGAGCTCACAGTCCATGCAAGAGAGAAAGGAGGAGGGAGATGCTGACAGAAATTCAAGGATGAACAGGGTCGGTTGCCATGAGAGCACAAGAGAGAGAGAAATTACCAGGGAAAGCTTTTGGCTGAAAGGAGACATTTGAGTTAAATTTTGTTCAATAAACAGGGTTTTGCCAAGGACATTATGGGACTTCTGTGCACTTGGCATGTGCAAAGCTTTTACATGGGATCTGGTGTCGGGAAAACGGACAGTTCTTAGGACGGCTGCCCAGGAGGGTGGCCAGTATTGGTTCGTTTCATACAGTTCAGAATCTTTTGAAAATAATTGAGGACAGGAAGGAATGTGGAATGTGAGTCACATGAGACCATGCAGACCCTCTGTACCATTCTAAAGACAACATGGAACGTAATAATTTCTTAATTTAACTTCATTCTTATTTTTAATTGGTAAAAGTGATATTCTCCCACGTGCAGTTTATAAAAGTTGTCCTACCACAAGTTTGAATTAAAAAAAAATTAACTAGACACATTGTAAATTGTGTGCTCATTTATTAAGGGCTTACACGGTGTCGGATACTGTAACAGTCATTTATAATGGACACTTCATTAGATCTTCACAACAAATTATGAAGTAGTAATTTTCTGCTTCTTACACATAAAAAAAGGGAGACCCATCAAAGTTTAATTAACAGAACGAGGGCCAAGTAATGGTGGTTTTAGCAATCATACCCAACACCCTTATGCCAGACATACTCTTGTATTCTTTGACTTTTTGTAAAAGTAATAATCAGTGACTTAACAATAAATGAATAAACTAAATCTACCACCTCTGGAAAGCATAAAAATGAATTTAAGAGATATGGGGAAAATGTGAATATAATTTGGTAATTCTTTTTCACAAATAGAACTGTATAACCTCTGAAGACCATAATAACTCTATCTTCAAAGATCCCTTAGAGGCGAAATGGAATTACTTGAAAGTACTTTGATCTCAAAGATAACTTTTGAAAATCTCCGGGTTTAAAAAAACAACAAATGGAAAGCTTAAAACAATAAATTGTAACCAAACAGAAAAGTTAATGTAAATTGAATAGTCAAGTCAGGAAGTGATCAATTAATCTGAAGTGCACTTTGGAAAAACACACACGTTAATAATGGCTAATAGAAATGATTACCAAGAACTTTTAAAGTCCTGTCCGAGGTCGATAATGACTATCGCCATTACAGTCATACTTTTCAATTGCACAGCACTTCCCACCTAAGGAATTCAGAGGACGATGGAGAAGACGCGAACACGTTAATGCTGCCAGCACCATGCAAGTGTCCCATATGTATAAGAAATCAGAATTAATAGCATCAATTTTTAGATTTCTTCCAATATATTTATAAACCCCTACTATGTCTTAAATAACAGAAAAAAGACTTCCTAAATAATGGCATGAAAAGCATCTAATTGAATCTTTTTACCTTCATTTTGTCCCTTTTTGCCTCTCAACTTTATTATGCAAAGACTCAAAGATACAGGGAAACAAGTGACTAGCTCACACCTGTCTACCACCTGCTTGTGTGGCATCAATGAACACCTTGTCCTCTCTTTCTCATCTATCTTTGCTGATTCATTTGCAAGTAGTTGCAGACACCCAAACTTTGCAGTCCGAACCCTCAATATTTCAACACACATTTCTCCAAAATCAAAACATTACTTAACATAACCACACTTCCATGATCATATATACAGAAATGAAGAGTTTCCTATTATCATGCCTATTAAGTTTTTTTCAGTTGTCCCAACAATGCCATATATAGTTTTCATTTTTTAATATATTTTTATTGATTTTAGAGAGGAAGGAAGAGACAGAGAGAAAGAGAGGGATAGAGAGAGAGAGACAGAGAGAGAAACATTAATGATGAGAGAGAATCCTTGATCGGCTGCCTCCTGCACGCCCCCTACTGGGGATGGAGCCCAAAACCCGGGCATGTGCCCTGATGGGGAATAGAACTGTGACCTCCTGGTTCATAGGTTGATGCTCAACCACTGAGCTACGCTGGCCGGGTGCCATCTATAGTTTTGTTTTGAAACAGGATCCAATTAGGGTTCATTCATTGTATTAATTTGTATTTCTCCAAACTTCTGTTTAATTATGGCATTAATTGTTCTGAAAAAATAAGACTAAGAAGGCGAGAATGTCCCATGTTCTGGATCTGTCTTATAGTTTTCTCATGGTACCATTAACTTGATTTTATCTAAAAGAAATCACATCGAAAGCTTTGATTAGGTTTAGGTTCACTATTTTTGTCAAGAGTGTCTATAGTGGATGACATGCACTATCATTTGGCACATATGTCAGGGTGCCTCACTGTAATTGATGCAAATTTTGTTACTAGGGCGGGGTCTGACTATCCCATTGCCCATACTTTACATGATATCTGTGATGCTTCCTTCCTTAAAGGGTAACTAAGTAGTTAATTATTTCCCCAATACCAAATTTCAGAAAAGAATTGGTATAATAGTCACATCGGTGGAAAATAAATTTTACTTTCCCTTTTCATAAATATCACAGTGGACACAAACACTTGTTTATAATTAATTGCTGTTGTTATTTTTTTGTTTGTTTTGGTGTTCAAATTGCCTCTGACTCAGCAAGCCAAGTAAGCCAGTCAGAGAAAGACAAGCACCACGCGGTCTCACTCAGATATGGTGTCTAATGAGCAGGATCTGGGTTTCCTGCCAGCTCCCCCTTTCATTTCAGTTGGTCCATTTCATTAAGGTTAAATTCTTCCCTAAACATGTTTAAAACACAGGTGTTAATCATAAAATTACATACACTTTCATAAAATTATCTCAAGACCCATTCAGTATATTTTGGAACACCTAACATGATGGAATTCATAAATTAAGGAGATATTAGACGCTTGGGGCAAACATGTAAATGTTCTACGCTTCCAGGTCAAACGCAGCTGCGTTCATCTTTACAACAGAAATTCACAAAAAGATTAAATTTTTTTCTGAGTATTTATTCATGACAGTTTTACATCTCAATTACCCATTGTATTTTATGATTTTGGGGTGGCGGTCGGAATTTATTTTTGCTCTTTCAATTACCTATTTTAATTGTTCACTTGGAAGATGCCTATTCTGCATAAAAATTTACCGTAAAGGCACTGCCTTCTGAACATGATGCTGAAAAAAATCCAATTAACTCACACAAATTACAGTGTTCTTTGGGCATTCTAGCTTTTCCAGGAGAAGACTACAGAAACTAAAATGAAAACTCACAAATGAAAACAGAGTTGCACAGACATGGTTTTCTGTAGATGCACCTCCCCAGCAGTCCAACTTCTCACAGTACAGTCCTATTTCTCTTAGTTTTGTCACTAAGATGACAAAACTACAGTGATAAATACTGTTGTTTTTTTTTACTGGCCTAAAGATAGACATGGATCAACAGAATAGAACAGAGAACCCAGAAACAAACATATATATTTTAGTTATATATATTTTACCAGTCTATCCCAACTTATGTGGCTTGGTTCATTGTACTTTGTGATTAATTTGTAACTTGTAGGTTTTACTCTTTCCTAACCAAAAAATGGTTTGGATGTACAGTAACATTATTATTGCTATAAATCACTTTAAATATATCCAAGTTGGTGATAATGTTTTTTTACATGCTTGGTTTTAGTAATATCTTGAACTATCATCTTTTCCATGCAAATTTGTAATGATTGCACTTTCTTTCTTTCATTTGGCATAAAAATCTATATACTATTTGATAACAGCAAACTTGTTGTCTTGTTTAAATCTTATATATAAGTACCCATTACTTATATACTTAACCTATCAATTTAGGAGTTATGATAAAATGCCCCACTTATTGTAGCTTATCAGGTTGTTCTTTCATTTCTAAATGTTCGGTTTATTTCAAAGTTATGTTATTAGTTAAAGATTAATGACTATTTTAACTTAGGAGTTGCTTCGTTTATCCTCCCTCTGTCTATGCTTTGCACCTTCAATTCTTTTCGGCTACATTAATATTGTTTTAGTTACTTTCATTTGCTATTTCTATGAATTAGTGTTAGGCAAGGAGAAAATTGCATATGCTCTAATAAAACTGTGTATGCTCCAAAAACCCTAATAAATTTTATTTATAATTCTCTCAGGGTTTAAATCTGGATAGTTCCAAGAAAGATCTTTTGCTTGATGATTTTATTCTGAGAAGAAAGATGTAAACTAGCCCGGCCAGTATGGCTCAGTGGTTGAATGTTGACCCACGAATCAGGAGGTCACGGTTTGATTCCAGGTAAGGGCACAGGCCCGGGTTGTGGGTTCGACCCCCCAGTAGGGGGTATGCAGGAGGCAGCTGATCAATGATTCTCTCTCATCATTTATGTTTTTATCTCTCTCTCCCTCTCACTTCCTCTCTCTGAAATCAATAAAGACATTTTTTAAAAAACAACAACGATGTAAACGAGAGGAACTGCAATAAAGCTAAACAGGAGAAGGATGGGATCATGGCACAGTGGTGGCATTGGCTGGGGAAGAGAGCCATAGCAATAATTATTATAAATCCTTAAAAATATTTTAGAATATTGGGACATCTGGTGTTTGCTATACTTTCTCACTTATTACAAACCTTTAGCAACAATATATACTTTTGTCAGTGCTTAAAATGCTTTCTATACATGTGAACACATGTACCGTTTAATTGTGATGAAGAGCTGAGATTTGGAAAGCAAAGACTGACCATGCTGACCTGATCTTATTTAAGTCACAAAAAATATTTAGGGTACATCAAAGTGTTTGATTTTTTAAGTCTATTTTTATTTTAAAAAAATCCTTGTCTATTGGAAAACACAGATTTTTAAATCTCAGAGAAAATTAAAGCAAATGTGATTTGCATTGTGTCACCTTTCTTACTACTTCTTCCATTGGAATTTCCACAAAGTAGACTCTTCAGGGTCTCAGATAACACCAATCACAGGACTAGATAAATGGTGCATTGATTCTTTTACATATTACACGACTGGCTTGAATTTTAGAGTGTGGGCTGAATGATATGATTAATGTGTATAGAGCAGGTTTACAGGCTGCATTCCAGATCTACGTTTTCTCTTTCAAATTTACAATCACCCATGCTGAGATGGAGGGAAAAACTATTGTAGTCACTTTAAGATGAGGTTATATTGAGTGTAGATTAGTAAACATTTTACCTAAAGTCAAGCCAGATATCAAAGTAAATTTTTCTAATACTTGTAATTCTTCTTTCAATAACATAAGTATTCTCTTGATTGATTTAGCATGAAAGTGTAAGTCAAAAATTTCTAACATTCAGAAAAAGGAAAACCACAGTGAGGAAGACTATGTAGAAACACATACGTCGATGCAGACAGTGTTTGTGAAGGTTAGAGCTGCAATTTATTATTTTGGGTCTAATGTATAGGGTGTCCCCTCAAAATGCATACACACTTAACAGCTGATAGATCAATTGATTTTTTTTCTTTTCATATCTAACCCATTGGAATTAATAATTATTCAAAGTGTGTATACAGTTTTTGGGGACACCCTGTATATGACTTTCCTGATTCATAACTCTGGTTAAAAACCAAAGTGATCATCATCATGCAATGACATTTGCTTCCGCCCTCCTATGGCTCTGTTTGTGTGCTTCTTGCAGGAGAGCCTCATAGAGCAACGCACATTAAATCACTCAGACATGACACCCTACAAACTGCCTATGAGGATGATAATGAGTACTCCTCATCCGCTGCTGACTGAGCTAGAACTGCTCCAGGATCAATTAGGCTGTGAGTATTAAAGAAAAATAACAAAGTGCTGTGTCACACGGTTTGTTTTCTATTCTAATAGGTTTCATTTGCCCCATCCTCTGTCTGCATAAAGGAAGCAAATCACAATTGCAAAACCTAACATGAGAAGTTCAGCTGAGAGTTTCCTATTGGCACGGCTCAATGCCGAGGTCCTATTCATCACTGTCAGCTTTGATCCCCTTGTTTGCATCACACTGTATTTCACATGGGAGACTTTCATGATGAACTTTGACAGAAGCTCTGATCTACTGTCCAAAAATGGGCAAATGGAGCTCCAAAATCTAAAACTGTGGTTCTAGAGGAGATCAACAAAAACGTATTACCGTATTTGTTCCAATGATCGACAGCTTTTTACTTACAATTTACGACACAAACAGTATTGTGTGCAGTTCTATTAACCAGTCTAATAAAGAGGTGGCATTAAGTACGCGAATTATTAAAAGTACTCTTGCTGGATTCTCTGCATTTGCATGCATAATGAGCCAGAAGATTCAGATGACAGTATTGTGACATCTGCCAGCTAATATAAAAGCTAATATAAAATGAGGAAGTTTAAACAGGGAAATGGATGTGCCTTTCAATACCACTGTCAGTCAGGTAATGCAGAAGGAGCCATGTTAAAATACAGCAGGCAACATGAATCATAAAATTCTGTGATTTGGGGACTACTTAAAGATAAGTCCTTATTTATGTAGATTCTCCTTGATTATCTTCTGTGCCTACATATGATCCTGAGCAATTTTAATTTGGATTTATATCTTAGGTAAGAGTTTAACTCTCATGTAATTATGCCTGATAACACATTTGGGTCCTTCAGTTCGAACGCATTCGGCTTGGTAAATTAGCACACACTAGATTCATCTCACCAATGGATTGGAACCCTTCCATCCTGGCATCGAATGGAAAAATGAAAAAAGTGCAATGATAACGAAGACTTTTAATAGGCTGTCATTAATCTTCTGTAGCTCTTCCTGAATGTGAGTCTAGTATATCTGCTTTCCACCCTAATTAGAATATTGGTTACAACAGTGTGATTTGTCATGCAAAGCAGCTGGGATGCCACACTCCAGTCCAAGATCAAGTTTGCTGGTTGGAATTCTGACACCACAGCAAAGACTCCGGGAAGTTCTGCATAGCCTCCTACACTTGGGACCCAAAAGATGTCCCTTTGAGTTTAACAACGACTCAGGCCCGCTTTTCCCCTTTCAGTCTCAGCTCTTCCTGTTTCCAAGGACAAAAGGAGGCAGATATGGCACTGTGCTCTCGGGCCTGCTTTTCAGTGCGTTTGAAGGACACCCTCTCCTTGTCTGCTACGTTGAATAATAAAGTCAGCCTTGCCCAGCTGGGGGTGCTCAGTGGTTGAGCGTCGACCTAGGTAGGAACCATGAGGTCACGGTTCGATTGCCTGTCAGGGCACATGCCCGGGTCATGAGCTTGATCCCCAGTAGGGGGTATGCAGGAGGCAGCCAATCAATGATTCGCTCTCATCACTAATGTTTCTCTCTCTCCCTCTCAAATCAATAAAAACATATATATATATTTTTTAAAAGTCAGCCTTTCAAGGGATACAATGGTCACATTTTCACACCCCAACCCACCTGTGTCTCTCATGAGGAGACAGACATCTCATCTAATATTAGAATTCGACAATATTCTTCAGCATTAACCCATCTAAGTGCTGACCTCGCTGGAGTTTGCCCGGGTTTTGGTAGGCTTGTTAAGGCCACTCGGATGCTCAGTGTAGCCCCCCAACTGCATTTATTTGTTCAGAAATATTCTCAGTGATTAATGTGCAGGACTCTGGCTCAGAGCGAAATACACCACAGTGGACATGTATACATTTGCCCTCTGGCTCCACACTTGGCATTCAGGTTTCAACCGCTACAGAATATACATATGCATGGAAATCATTCATTTCTAATTCTTCTGTGTATTTGTATAATCTTCCCATCTTTTAGGCTACTAGCAAACACTTCCCATGAATCAAAGTGAATGTGGTCTATATTGAAGCATAAAGTCAGGAGAGCAGGAGCCGCATTTTTACTCATTATTTTTTACTAGAGGCCCAGTGCACGACATTCATGCACTGGTGTGGGGGGGGATCCCCCAGCCTGGTCTGTGCCCTCTCACATTCTGGGACCCCTCCAGGGATGTCTGACTGCTGGCTTAGGCCTGCTTCCCACATATCCTGCATTGAGCGTATGCCCCCTGGTGGTCAGGGAGCATCACAGTGTCCAGTCATTCCACCGTTTGGTCAATTTGCATATTAGCCTTTCATTATATAGGATAAGGTCAGGTGCACACTGTTAGGAACAGAAAGAGGGTTCATTGGTTTATAAAATGCTTCTGTTTACCAGCTGGCACATTGGAAGGCAAGTCTTGCTATTTCTAACTAATAATAAACACGGTTTAGGAAAAAGCATTTCAGTACTCAGCTCACTGTGTAAGAATTTTGCTCTAAAAGCCTTTTCAAGTCGATGTCTCTTCTTCCTTTTCTTCTCTTTCTTCCAGTTATAATAAAATGATGCCTTTGACACTGTCCACTGGGGATGGAGCTGATGTGCCTCAGATAATGTCTGTTCAGTGAACACAGAATGCATTCCTTTAGGTTTATAGATTCTTCAGCATTAAATGCATTTCACAAAGTACATCTGATCCTTCCAGTTTAATCCCCTAAACACTCATCTGATCTGTCACAGACAACAAGTCACAATTTTAAATATTATTATTAATTATCCACAGAAGAATAATGTTTGCCTGGTAATAAGTACTTTAAAAATAAAGGGTGAGTGATCAAATATATTTCATTTTATAATAGCTGTGATGAGTAGCTGCATACAATACCAACACTGGAGACGAACAGTCTAAGAAATGAAGTCTGGCTTTACACATCCATTTTTCTATTATTCGGTATTCCAGAATTGGCTTTCAATAAGATCACCATGACTCCTTCCTGATATCTCTTCTCTGCCATGGCAAAATGTCCGTAAGTGTTTCAAATACGAGGTCTTGTGGTTTAGCTAAAATAGCATGTGGAGTGTCATTTCAAATGATGTTCAAATATACCAATTTACCTTTCAAACTTTAAAATGCTTCTACATCCTGGAAATTTATTGTATTTATTGGAAGCATCTTTCTCCATGGGGAAGGGACATTTAAGGTACGTTAGTTTAAAGATTTGCTAATTTCTGTTACATGGCTAAAGTGCTCTTAAAAATAAGATGACAGATAACCTACATCTTATTCCTACTTCCTCTGCAATTTTTACCTTAAAAAAAAAAAGTAAAACAAGTTTTAAGAATTTTCCTTAAATGAAACCGAAAAAAATAAAGTTATTTATACTGATTACATAACCCTCAGTGACCTGGTATGCTTACGTAAATAGGAGATGAGTCCAAAATCTCTACTCCATCTTGTAACTGAAAGGTAGTCCATTGCTTTAAAAAATCAATAGTCTAAAGGAAATTGTCATCACACTGGAATAGGCCCCATCGTTTCGCATGCATCGTTTGATTTATTGAGACATTCTCTGGGCTAAATATGGAAATCCATCTCTCTTGTCATGTCAATTTTTTTTTAGTATATCTCAGACCTTTTTCACAAAAAAAACAATATAGCTGATTCATCCAAAGCATTAATCAAGACTCATAACGACGGGTAGCTTATATTTCTTTAGAATTTACTAAGTGACTTTGCATCCAATTTCTCCTCTGATTTATTCTAACAGCCCCGAGAAGCCAGGCAGGCCCGCCCAGGACCCCCGTTTCTGCAGACAGTTAAACTCACCCACAGACATGTTAGTGATTTGCCGAAGGCTCGCAGCCAGCCACCAGCTGACTTGGGATTTGAAGATAAATATTCTGAATAAATTGAGTGCTTTACACTTCATTCCCCTCATAAAAGCACAATTTCTAACAGTATTTAATAACTTTTATCTTTCTCTCCAAATTTATATCCTGTTTTTATAACAAAACTGGACAAACCTTCACATCAATATTTTTTTAATGGAAGATCTCTCATTTACTTCGTAATATGAAATGGTCTAAGCTCATGCATGGATGCCCTGGCGAAAGTTGAGGTTTAAGGAATAGCACATTAAAATAATATGTTGGAGCCCTGACCGGTTTGGCTCAGTGGATAGAGCGTCGGCCTGCGGACTAAAGGGTCCCAGGTTGATTCCGGTCAAGGGCATGTACCTGGGTTGTGGGCACATCCCCAGTAGAGGGTGTGCAGGAGGCAGCTGATTGATGTTTCTCTCCCATCAATGTTTGTAACTCTCTATCCCTCTCCCTTCCTCTCTGTAAAAAATCAATAAAATATATTTTAAAAAAATAATATGCTGCAATACATCATTTTCACTATCCCTGGGAACAGTGGTCATAGTGAACAATCCCAAAACACAATTTGCCAAGAAAAATAAATGAGAGAGAGGGAGAGAGAGAGAGAGAGAGAGAGAGAGAGAGAGAGAGAGAGAGAGAGAGAGAGAGATTGTTGCACTTATTTATACAATCATTGGCTGATTCTTGTATGTGCCCTGACCAGGGATAATCAATCCCAGTCTTGATGTATCAGGAGGATGCTCTTATTCACTGACTTACCCAACCTGGGCAAGACAAATTTTACTATTTGGTTACCCTAGTTTGTGAGCAAACTTATGATGTTAACTAGGTTATCTAATCATTTTAAATCAATAACTGTAATTCAGACCCATGGTAAATACAATTGAATAGCAATAAGTGTCTAAAATCTCCATCTAAGCCCACTGACAGCCAATGAATGGGGGCTGGCATGAGGCGGAAGCCAGCACCATCTTGGAAATCCATTCGGGGTTGCCTTACACTCTTAGGACTGCAGTTCACATGTGACCGTATGTGTGTGCTGCCTCTGTTCTGTTAGCTCACAGCTTTGAGTATGTCTAGGGGTTCCTGCTAGACTTCTGCAGGGCAGAGAGCAGTAAGTGTTATTTTGAGCAGATGCTCAGCAAACATCTCCTCACCCACACTCCAGAAGAACCAAAATATATGTGGCAATTGGTAAAGTTTAGGAAAGTAAGAAAAATCTTATCATCTACGTAGTGCTCTCTGACCATGACCGTGGGGTGTCTCATCTGTCAAAGGGTCGCCTCGCTCACCCTTTGGCTAAATATACATGTTGTGACTTAGAGCCTCTAGTGTCTGATGGATATGAACACAGTGACCCCGAGGCCTTCCAGAACCCATGCAGCAAGGCAAAGCGGGGCGCATGTCCTTATTCTCATCTTCATTTCTTGTTGTTTTCTTTAGTCCAAGCGTCACAGCTGAGTGATGGATGCCTATGATTTTGCTCATGATCGTCTTCTTATTTCTTTCATTACTTCGTGTGTCTAAAACACTCCCACCATCCACATTCCATTCACTTAATATAATCATCATCTGACAATATTTGAAACCAACTCTCATTCATCATGCATTTCTGCCAGCGCTTCCCGTGAGTCATCTGTATCGAAGTGCTTGTCATCTTCAAAGAGCCAGGCTCATGTTCCCCCTATGTGCAGTCCAATACAAAAACACTTGTTCACAAATAAACATTTGCTCTAATTCATCATGTATTAATTACATCCATTGAGGGATTTCTTTATTATGGTTTAATTTTGAACTATTTATTTATTTATTAGGCAAGTCCAAAGAGAAATTTATTTCATATTTGCAGCTATTTTCACATACATGCATTTCTATCTTGAAAATATAACTTCATAAAAAGTCCTTTTTCCAATGTAGTAAGAATCTATTTACTTTTATTGCAAGTGTTTCTTACAAGTTTTTAATCATTTCTGGAAACTCTAATTGCGTATTTTAAGAGTTTTACCACAATTAGAGATTAAAAAAAAAAAAAGTCCTTTTTCCCATTTCTCTTAAGCTATAGAAATAAAAAAGCGGATTCCTCAGTATTCAGAGCTACTAAAAATAATTATTTAGAGTACTCAGATATGCCTTTTTAAAAAAATCACACATGGGTATGCATAAGAGTTATTATTTTACTGAACAGATATGGCATGTTATAAACTTTTTATTATATAAAACTAGAAACAGCAGTTCAAGCAAAAAGCTGTGTGTTAGTACAATTATAATATTTCAGAATCTAAAATTCCCCTCTGTAGGAAATGGCGTGGAAGTTTGTTAAAGCATTTTGCGTAAACTTAGCTGGCCATAATGCCCCGTTTTTTGTTCTGCTTTGAAAGGCAGCTCTTAAATGACTCAATAATAAATTCTCTTTCTTCCTGTGGGAGAAGACACTAGAAGCGATTAGAGGATTTGCAACAGAGCTACAATTTAAGACTGAACAACTTGCTAGTTTAGATACTATTCCCCTTTATTCACAACTAACCATCGCTAGCTTTGTGTCTAGGAAGGTTTCCTGTTTTCAGTCAAGGAAAGAAAGAGGAAAATGCATCTCTTTCTGTCCTTCGTCATAATGGAGGTTTTGATCATTTCTACAGTAAAAAACAAAACAAAAGCAACTTTGTTAAACCAGTCACATCCTGAAATATATTTGCGTTTGGAAACCATGTTAATATGACAACAGAAAAAAGCACTAGCGCTTTGTGGGAAAAGCAGTCCATGGAATAAGCTTGGGAGGATACTAATGCGTCCCTATAAGTTATTAAAATGTGTTAATCTGTTTTTTCCCATTGTAAAAAGGCAAAGGGATGGAAAATATTTTAAAAACCTAAAGTATGGGTATATCAGGATAGATCAAGTCTAAGAGCAATTCCAGAAAAAGATGTACAGGTAATAATAAAAAATATGAAAGCCAAAGAATAATATTATCCTCAAACTGAATGGTTCTACTGAGTACCAAGGATGATAAAAGATAGTAGGTCAGTAGACGACAGATAGATAGATAGACAGACAGACAGACAGTAGACAGGTAGATAAAATTTCACTCCACCCTGGATAAGGATTACATTACACCTATAAGGACACATTTCAATATTACACTCGGATGGAAAGTGAGGAGACAGGTTTTCTTTAATTTAGGGTCTGAAAGGAAGGATGGTGTCTTGTCATCAGGATACACAGCATGGAGAGCAGAAACAGCCTCTGGGAGAGGGAAGCGCCCCCTGCCCTACCAAATTCTCACCGACAAATGCCTGGTTTCAAAAGATGAAGCCGTGGTAGGCAGAGGTCACAGAAGAACTGTCAGGAGAGCGGCTGACTTCTGCCGCCCCAGCCTTGGACAGGCGGTGCCACCGGATGGAGCAGCCCATCCCTCACCTTCATCAGGGATGCGCTGGAGACCCCTGACTGGACCCTGTGTATGCATCCTTCTAGAGCAGCGGTTCTCACCCTGTGGGTCGCGACCCCTATGGGGGGTCGAACGACCCTTTCACAGGGGTCACCTAAGACCATCGGAAAACACATATATAATTACATATTGTTTTTGTGATTAATCACTATGCCTTAATTATGTTCAATTTGTAACAACGAAAACACATCCTGCATATCAGATATTTACATGACGATTCATAACAGTAGCAAAATTACAGTTAGGAAGTAGCAACGAAAATAATTTTATGGTTGGGGGTCACTACAACATGAGGAACTGTATTAAAGGGCCGCGGCATTCGGAAAGTTGAGAACCACTGGTCTAGAGGTTAAGCATTGAACACCATTCTGGTTCATGATCAGCAATCTTCACCATCATCCTGAAACCCTCCCCTGTGACACTAATGGCGCAAGAACATTCCTGAACTCAAGGTTGTGGACGCAGAGCAGGTTCATGATCCAAGTGCCTGCCAGGGCCATGCTAGAGAACAGCCAGACCAGATGTTGGCTTATCCAGCAAAACAAAGAACAACAAAACGTTCCCAGGAAGAATGTGCCAGGTGCTCTATCAAAACAAACCAATCAGAATCCCAAAATGACAACAAAGAAGTTACATCAGGCTGGGATTTCTCTTTGGCAGCATTAAATGTTAACAGAGAATCTCCTCTTTTTTTTTTTTTCTTTTTTGACACGTCAGAGTTTCTCTGACTTATTTTCTGGATATAGTCAGGTATTGGAGGGGTAGATTGTTCTGAAATGTTAAATCAACCACATGAGATTATTTATGAGGGTTATTCTGTGATGGGGGCAATTTGCTGTAATTGTCGCTACCCTCTTGGCTTTGCAATGAAAGTGTATTTGTTTTTTCCACTTGTTTCTTGAACTTCTCATCAGACCAGGATTGGGGCACAGCCCAACTTTAGGCAGATTTGAAAAATTCATGACGTACTTGTGAACTGATTTTCACCTCTCCTGTAGTGCAGTCCTCCCTACTCGCCCTCCCCCTTCTGCCTGCCTCGTGTCCAATCCGTGCATGCGAGACCTCCAGCCAGGCCTTCACTGGGCTCTGCCACTGGCACTCCGGTACCTTCCTGCCTACGGAATGGCCTCCCTCTGATTTGTGTCATGTCCCCTTCTTAGAACTAAGACCATCCCTTTGGGACATAGAATTACAAGGTCTTGACAGATAGCCTGGGAATCACAGTGCAGTGCACACTCAGGAGCCAGGTGTCTGCAGCCCGTCCACCTTATTAGTTTGCGGAGCTGACATGACAAGGGACCACACATGGAGGCTTGAACAACAGAAAGTTATGGTCTTACAGTTCTCGGGACTAGAAGTGTGAGGTGAAGGAGTTGGTAGGCTCAGTCCCTCTTACAGACAATGAAGGTTGGTCTGTTTCATGTTCTCTCCTAGTTTCTGGTGGGTCGGTGGCAATCTCTGTGCTTCCGTGGCTTGCAGAAGAATCACTAGATTTGTGCCTTCATCTGTACACGGGGTTCTCCGTGTGTGTGTGTGTGTGTGTGTGTGTGTCCAAATTTCTCCTTTAAAAAAGTATTTTATTGATTTCAGAGAGGAAGAGAGAGATAGAAACATCAATGATGAGAGAGCATCATCGATTGGCTGTCTCCTGTACACCCCCTACTGGGGATCTAGCCCACAACCCAGGCATGTGCCCTGACCAGGAATTGAAACTTGACCTCCTGGTTCATAGGTTGACACTCAACCACTGAGACATGCTGGCGGGGCCAAATTTCTCCTTTTGTGTGGCTACCATTCATACTGGATTAGGGGCCCACCCTTCTCTAGTATGACCTCATATTACGTTAACCAATTACTTCTTCAACAACCCTATTCCAAATAACCTAGCATTCTAAGGTATTGGGGGTTTGGACTTCAAGACATGAATCAGGTGACACTAATAAACCTGTAACAACCTCTTATAGTAATCTCTCTGAGCGAAAGTTTTTATAGCCATTACCACTGGAATTTAATTTCTAAAATTTCCTAAACTTGTCTTTTTCATCCCTAAAAATTCCCGTTTCAACAGTGTGTTTATAAAGATTGACAGAATTAATCCCTAGAGAGCACTTAGAACAAAGCCTGGGACATCATAAGCACTATCGGTAATGAGTAAATACATCTCTAATATTAATCCAGGTTAACAAACCCCTGAACCTTAAGAGAGCTATAGTTCTTTTCAACAGGCAGTACTTTTTGGTTATTTTTCACATGCCAGGTAAGTGGCATTGGGGAAAGAATCATGGCACCCACCACTAAGTGCTGTTTTTAATTCCTGCATATGGTCACCAGGCATTACAAAATCACTCTGTTCATCACCAGAAAGGCTTTCAATAATATGTTCCAGTAACTCTCCGCTATCCGGCCATGCATTTCAGGGATCCATGTGATTGCTATTCTTCATCGTTTCATTCAGGAAATTGCTACTGTAGTTTGCTTTATGTGCAAAATTTTTAGATTTTTAACATAAAATTTTAAATGAACATTATCATACGTCAATGTGGATTTTTTTTTTAAAAAAAGAAACAATGCCAGAATATTTCCTCAGGCTATTTAAACTAAGGTGCAAACAGATTCAGTACTGTTAAGATGTAAATGAACCCCATACTGCATTCTGATACAGCTGTATAAATGTTTGTACTTCTGTAAGCTTGATAATAATAAAGCTCTGAGGTTATTTTTATACACATAATTTCTAAAAACCCATTAACACCTTTACCACCTGCTTGCATTTCGTGTTTTATGTTGTAATATTGACAAAATGATGGGGCTCTTGCTGTAATCTGGCCTGCACGTTATTTTTAAGTGTGCTGCAAACTCATATGAATAGAGATTGTAAGAAGCATTTTTAGGCAATTAAAAAATGAGCATGAACCCAAGATTCCAAAGTGATGGAAAGAATTTAAATATTGAAATTAGAAGTTCAGGCCTTCAAAAGAATTGCTATTTCCTGTTTTGACAACTTAGATCTTAACTTTTGTTTATTTATTCATTTAAAATTATTTGTTTTTGAAAGTATTAAAGCATTACATATGCCCCTTTCTCCCCCCATTGACTTCTTCTAGCTTGCTACCCTCACCCACTCTCCTCTCCCCCCCAGGCCCTCACTGCACTATTGTCGTGTCCATGGGATATGCATATATGCATACAACTTCTTTGGTTAATCTCTTCCTAGTCAGCCGCCCCTCCCCCCCGCCCCCACCTTCTCTCTGAGGTCTTTTTTTAAATCAACTTAATTGAGGTATAATTTCCATACAATGAATAGATTAGAATATAATTTGATAAATTTTGACTTTTGTTGATATTCATCCACCACCACATTCAAAATAACACCCATTCCCCCTAATGTTTCCTAGTAAACTTTCATAACCACTCCCTCCTGGCCTTGCCCTGCCTCACTCTCTGATCCCAGGGCATCTCTGCTCTGCTTTCTTCCACTATAGGCTAGTTTGCAGTTTCTAAAATAATGCATAAAAAGAACCATACAGGATGGACATAGTTATCTTTGTCTCACCCCGTCACTCAGCATAATTTTGTTAGATTTATTAGATTTATCCATGTTGATGTATTAATAGTTTTTGTTTTGTTTTGTTTATTGCTGAAAATATTACATTGCTGAGCTATATTATAGTTTGTCCATTTACCTATTAATGGCCATCTGGGTTCCTTCCAGTTTTTGACTATTACAAGTGAAGGAGTCATGAACATTAACGCACAGAGTATATGGCATAATATCCTAGTGCAGTGGTCGGCAGACCGCAGCTCGTGAGCCACATGTGGCTCTTTGGCCCCGTGGCATGGGCCACGAAGTTTCAATCACACTGTATGTGTGCGCCCACACGTGGTATTTTGTGGAAGAGCCACACTCAAGGGGCCAGTTTGCCGACTACTGTCCTAGTGTGTTTTGCATTTGCATTTTACTAATGGTTTTCTTTTTATCTCACTGGTCACACCTTTGTTTCTTTGCTGGTTTCTCATGCTCACCTTTATAGAAAAAGAGATGATATTGCAAAGTACTCTGGGAAGGGAGGAAATTGTCTCTCTCATTCCATTTTAGCTCAGGAAGTTCCCAAACCATTCCTTTGTGTCTTAGACACGTTCTATGTTCCTATTGGGCCCAGGTTGTGAAGAGCAGATCCAGAAGATAATTTCCCTTTGTTTTGAGTTTTAATTTTTTAATTTTGTTGTGTTTTATTTATGTTTTTTTTTAGTACTACTGCTTGAGGCAGTTGGTGTCAAACTCCTGAGACTGAAAAGGGTCAGAGTCATCTTGGTGACAATGGCCACATTTGACTTGAGACAGAAAGGAAGATCTGAAGCGGTACCTCTGCAAAGAAATGATCTACTCCCAAATCTTTAAAACATGTCCTAGAACTCTGAAGCATGCTATGAAATAACAGAACACATTCTTTTGATATAAAATTGAATGAGTCTACTGACATCTTAGAACATGGAGATCATGTCTGTCATCTGTTATTAGTGATCTGACTCTGTTAAAAATAACTATTTCGTAAGCTCCTTTCTATATTAAACATGGCCAATATTTTTAAATTTTATGATTTTCCATCAATAAAAACAAAAACTAAATCCCGAAAAACAGTGATTAGAAAAATCTGGTACTCTGTGCACAAGGCCAGTTATTGTCCGTAGGAATTCACTTTCATACTCATGAAACAAAGAAAGTGAATTTATAAATGAGATACTAAGTTTCTAATAAGTGAGATATGTGAATTTTCCCATACTCTGAGCAAGAAAGTAAATTCTATTATGACACTGTGCTAAAGGGAACATTAGTGACTCCTGCGGTTTGGTAATAGGACTTGGTGTGTTTTACCTCTAGGTCATTTGGTAATTTTAAGTGACCCGTGGAGACTTAAATGTTTTACGCTGTTTTCTATCTCTGTGACAGCAGGATCGGAGGAAAGATAAACAAGATCAACCTTTAAGTATGAAAAAACACACACCCATAAATGAATATAAAAGAGCAATTCATATTCCTATCTCAAGAAACAGCTGACGAAAATGTTTTGATTAAAACATTTAAAATTATGAAAATTAACCAAACCCAAGAAAGCATTGGGACCTTGGTATATTTTGAAATTGGCCTTTAATGTTGAACTCTGAAGGCAGTGAACAGGTAAACTGTGGTGAAATAAGAGTTAGAAAAATAGCATATTTACTAACTCTTACGTTAAAGCATACTAATGAATGATACATTTACTCCAAGCACAATAATAAGAAACCTTTCAACAACAGATCCAAATAAATTCAGTGTGTTTCCTCTTCCTATAATAGAACATAAATTCTAACTCTAGTCCTTACTTAACCTAGAGGACGAAATGTAATATAAGTCAGGTGAGGGGAAAAGCCAGTCAATCTAATTGTTTGCAGTTACCTAAGACATTTTTGCCAGCGTCAGGAGTCTATCTGGATTTGATCTGAGCCAAGGCTTCCAGATGTGGACTGAATTACACTGTCCTCCCCTGGCCATTCAGCTTGCAGATCGTAACTACTGGGACACAGACTTCATAACTTGGTGAGCCAATCAACATCAGGAGCTACTAATGCCCCGTTGTTTTGTTCTCCGGAGAACCAGACTTTGCTTCTCTAACTGGTACAGAGTCACAGTACCTGCTCCTTCACCTCACTTTCTGCTACTCTCCCTGAAAATACACTAACTGGTAGGTCAATGATTCAGTTCTCGAGACGCTGGAAGCCCACGCTGACCATTTTTCTTTCCATGATGTTATTTGATTATTTCGTTACCAACATAGATATCGTTGCACAAAAAAAGGTTCATTGTCTTTTTTCCAAGATAGGATGTGCTCTGAAATGACGATCGTGAACGAAGTAAGTAAACAGTGATTCAAAACTTTCAACTAAATTGAGTACACTGAACCATGTTTGCTATAGAATCCTTGGATGTTAACTCCTTATTGAATGGAATATTTACTGTTCCAGTATGTTTAATGTTTCTCTGTTACTGAAAAATAAAGAAGCTCTGCTATTGAGAAACTTCTTTCATTTCTCAGACTCAGCATTGTCAGTAAACCTGTTGAGTTCATCTGACATAAAGAGGGAGGGACCCCTTCACAGGTAGAATTCATTCTAGAGAGGTCCATGGCTTTTATTCCCGCTTAGGTGTACATTAGAATTAAGAATAAAGTGTCTTTTGACTTCATATCACTTAATGTGTCATATGTATAAATTAGGTTTCACTCAGTGAATAAAAAAACACTGAGTTTGCTTCAGACAGACCTAGATTAAATCCATGCTCAATCATTCTCTTGTCTTGCTGTGTCCAGTGACTTGGCTACTGGTAACTCACTATCTTATGGAGTATGACAAAGAAAAATAAACAATGGATGTAAAATGTTCCCCATGGTCCCTGACACTCAGGAGGCATATAACAATAGGAGCGGGTACTATTATTAATATGTAAGAATTTGATTGCATGATGAAGCTGAAAGGTTCATAATTCTTTAGAGCAGCAGTTGTCAACCTGTGGGTCGCCAACCTGTGGGTCGCGACTCCTTTGGGGGTCGAATGACCCTTTCACAGGGGTCTCCTAAGACCATCAGAAAACACATATATAATTACCTATTGTTTTTGTGATTAATCACTATGCTTTAATTATGTTCAATTTGTAACCATGAAAATACATCCTGCATATCAGATATTTACATGACGATTCATAACAGTAGCAACATTATAGTTATGAAGTAGCAACGAAAATAATTTTATGGTTGGGGGTCACCACAACATGAAGAACTGTATTAAGGGGTCGCGGCATTAGGAAAGTTGAGAACCACTGCTTTAGAGAATTGGATCAGGAGTCTTATACTATATTACGGTCCACGGTGCCTCCTGACACAGTGGTAAAATTTCCTAAGGCATTCATTCATTCAATAAACACTGTCGGGTGTCTCATGTGTGGTGCATATATAACAAAAGTTGACAAAAACTCATCCTCCCGTGGAGGGAGGAAACATAAAAAAGCACATTTTTCAAAATACAATTTGATACATAAATAAAATACTTCATGAATCAAAGAGCAAAAAGTTAAGTAAGGATAGTTGGGATTACTTGGGGGTTTATGTTTATATCAATCTCACTTTACTTTCTATGTATAATGTGAGTTGGGGGTCAAGGTTCATTTTTTTTTCCATGCGGATGTTGGGTTATTCAGGTTTTTCTTTCTCTAAGCACTTCATCTTTCCCATTGGTAAATCTCACCTGATTTTTCCATTGGTTTTTAGGTCTGGAAGGGAGGGGGAAAAACAGAGAGAGAGAGAGAAACATTGATGTGAGAGAGACACATCAATCAGTTGCCTCCCACATGAGCCCAGACCAGGGCTGGGGATCAAGCCTACAACCCAGGTACATGCCCTTGACCAGACATGAACCCAGGACCCTTCAGTCCGAAGGCTGATGCTCTATCCACTGAGCCAAACGGGCTAGGGCAAACTTTTCCCATTGGATTGTTTTCAACTTTAGCTAGCTAGCTAGATGGATAGGTAATCTCATAAATGTGGATCAATTTCTCGCCTCTCTATTCTGTTTTATTTATCTATTTGTCTCTTTTTATTATAGTATCACACAGGAAGAGTGTTTAAATATGAAAGAAATTTCAAATATGTGTGAGATGGATCATCTGATTTTATTTAGATTTTAAAATATGAGATAAAATATCAAAATAGCAGGCATTATTTTGATCACTGAGTACATTACTAATGGTATGAGTAAAAGAAAAAATGAATTCCACACAAATGCTATCCTCGAATAAACATTAAGCAAATGAAAGGCTGATGGATGATACACGATAGAGACAATATTTTATTTGTCATTACTTTTCATGGGCCATTTTGGAGCCATCAACTAAAAATGTAAAAAATAAAAATGAAGAAAAGTGATTCTAGAATATTAGCTCCACTAGAAGATTTTAAAAGAGAGGAGAAACCTCTGTCACACCTACTTGCACAAACAGGCACATGACAAGTCTACGCTGGATGAATGGATGTATGCATGCAGCAACCACTATCTTCAAAATACACACTGCTCTGACCCAAATCTACAGTATGATTGACACAAGCTATTTTGAGATGAGTTATGAATAGGTACTCGGGGGGGGGGGGGCGAACATAGGTTTATACTTGTTCCAATGAAAAATAATAAAATAATTAATACATAATAACACAATATTTTGTGTACTCACAACTGTAAACCTACTATTTCCAACTCCTGGATTTCTCTGTGTTCATCTCCATCTCACCTCTCACAACTACAAAAGGCGGCATACACTCAAATTCATCTCTTTCCAAAAAATTTTCCCATCTCTTTTAAGGTAACCTACCAAAAAGCAAAATGTCTTTACTGACTAATATTTCCCAGCTCACACTCAGCACCTGTAGTTTCACACATGAAAAAGCAACATTTCAGTGTATTTGAATGGTTGAACGAATTTCAAGTCTGCGAGGTGCTCACAGTCTGACAGAATTGTAACGCATTTATCTTTCTCGAGTTTGGATTTAGTGCAGGCCTCAGAATGTGGAAATACAACAAAACAAATCTTGCCACCCGGATGGTTGCGAGTCATAATATGTTTTTTACCTTTATTGTCATCATGTCTCTCCACAAATTCATCAGAGCGTGAGAATACACACACACAATTCCTGCCAAGTTTGTCAGCACAATAGCAAGTCGATCACCAAGAAAACATACACATGTAACATGATTTTGATGATAAGCTGTACCTTTAAAATGGAAATGAAAATTTCCAGGGCATCTCCTTTTTATATTGTAGACTTAGGAAGAGCCTTTCTCACCTGAAGAAAGTGGTTGGCAAGTGCAGAGCAATGAAAACCTACCAGCTACAAGGACAGCACTGAGGTAGAGCCCAGCGTTTCCTTCCCGCTGGCCACAGCGCCCCCAGTGGCTACAAAGCTCCCTCCCATACAGGTGATGGCCAGGAAAGACAGCGTCCTTGGGCAGCCATGGGGAGGGACTGCACACTTTCGGGAGAATGAGAAAGTTAAATGCAAGATGTGTGAAGCCTGAGGTCAAAGACATTTTGAAACATAAATGTGGACAACTGTTTCAAGGGTCTTAAACATGAGACAAAAGCTGGCCATTTGAAGTTTTCTAATGGGCTCAAAAGTCACTTTTCTAATAACCTTCTCAGTTAGGAACTGAGGGTGGCTGAAATGGGCGCAGGTGGAGTCTCCTTCAGCAAGAGCCATCCTTCTGAATGTTAACTGAGCGCACACTGACGCAGTTCACATTCTATGGGCGACAGTATATTGGCTCACCTCGCGTATTTCCCTCAGGAGTAATCAGAGGTCCTGGTGATTGTTTAGCTGGCCTGTAAGTGTTGTTCAAATGAGCAGTCTGAGAGGATGCTGAGGGAAATTTAGGACTTGCAAATTGAGAGAAGGACAAAGAAGGGAACATGTGGGCTTGCATAGTACTAAGACATTGATCCTTGGGTGCTGCCCACACCTGAACCCTGGGAATCAAGTCATCGAGAGCATGTTAGATATTCCAGCATTAACTCCTGACAAAATCTATTCCTATAGTCAATCATTCAAAAAATAACTGTTGACCACTGTCTAATAAGTTCTTGGCACTGTGCAGGTTGCTGATAAAAAAAGAATAAGAAAGGATACCCATCCTCAAGGGAATCACCAATTCATATGGATTCCAAATTGGTAAAAAATATTTGCAACAGGATGTTATAGGTGCTAGAATAAAGCTAAGGCAGGTAGAATGAATGTAACGAAGAAAATCTGATCGATCCCACTTGGGAAGTGAATTGGTGGGAGCACAGAAAGATTCACAAAGGAGATGAAATTTGAGCAGAATTTTAAAGAAAAAAACCATTTCAAAAGATGCAATAGAAAGAGAAGGAAATTTGAGAATGAAGAAATGTGTACAGATACCTTCTTGCCAAAGATAAAAATATAAGTTAAAAAGCTCACATGTCCTTTTTTCTTTTTTGAAATGATATTTTTGGTTGTTGTTAATCCTCACCAGAGGATATTATTTTTTTTTCATTGATTTTTAAAGAGAGTGGAAGAGGGAGGAAGAGAAACAGAGATGTGAGACACATCCATTAGTTGCCTCCCATGCTTACCCTGACAGGGCTGGGGATCGAAACTACAACCTAGGTACATGCCCTTGACCTGGAATTGAACTTGAGATCCTTCAGTCTGAGGGCCAACACTCTAACCACTGGCCAAGGCTCACATGTCCTGATGTGATGTTTCTACAGTGGCTGCTGATAATGAAGCCTAATTTGAAATATAATATCCCCTCAATTTAGGTGTGGGGTCTACTGAACTGTATTCACCACCTTTACCTGGAGCCTATTAAACGTAAGCAAACAAGAGTATAATCACAAAATGTGGAGATCTCTACTGATATCTGTGTTACTCCTTAGGAAAGAATTTTCTTTATGCACAGGCATTGAAAGTCTGATCACGTAGTTTGAGGACAGAGAATCACATCTCTACCATGACATTGAAAGCAATTGTGGCGTAGTTTCAGACTATAATCTTCTGAAATATTGTGGTATTTCTTTGCATTAACCTGTGCACATTGGAGCTAATGCATTTGGTTACTAGAATTTCACAGATCACATTCACACAGTAGTTTATATTCTCTCTCGCTCCGATTTACTAATCCAACAAATGACAGGTTTGTTTTCAGTCACAACACATAGAGGTAACTGAATTGTTTCCAATTTGGGAGGAAAAGTAATGTAGCTTTTTACAGTATGATCTTAAGGCTCTTAAGTACGAGTATTAACAAGCAAAATTGTCTCCTTCCTCCATCCCCCAGTCTCTTCCCCGGAATGTCCACTTTTCTGGGGGTGTGGGTGGGGGGGTCAGTGTTCGCATGCATTGCCTTGATGGAGGTGGACTAAGAAACGGAATGGGTTATCCTCCATGTTGCTGTTGCATGTTCAAAAGATGGAGGTCAGGATATGTTGAAACATAAAGGTTTAAAGAGATTCCTTCCTCCATGGTGCTCACCCTCAACCACCATGGCCTTCTGAAACCTGCCGGTCCTGCTTGACATGAAGCAAAGAATGAAAAGCTCAAAGAACCGGGCCTATTAGACTGGATCCACCACAACAGACTGGAATCCCACCAGATGAGTCGTTTCCAACATGAAGAGAAACGCTCCCGGAAGGAGGACACCAGCATCGCTGAGAGCTGGCCCCGGTTGCCGAGTTCTGCTGGGAGGAGCTGCCATGACTGATGTGTGCTCCCTGTGTCAATGGGATGATGGGACCCAGAATAGCTTAAGCCAGGTGGCGGCGCTTCAGGGCCAGAACATAAGGGGGATGCAATGACAGAATGAGCAGCAGGTCAGAGCAGCGGCCAGGGGCCCCCGGGCACCACGACCTCCGGTGATGCTGGTGAAACATGATGTTCCCGGGTCCAAACACATGAGTAGCCAGAAAATGTCCTGAAAGTGTAAGTAACAGTTGACTACTTTTTGTTGTTGTTAATCTTCATATATATATATATATATATATATATATATATATATATATATATAAATATAAATTCTATTATTTTTTCCCCCATTGATTTTAGGGAGAGTGGAATGGAGGGGGAGAGACAGAGAAAGGGAAACATCGGTGAGAGAGAGACATAGATTGGTTGACTCCTGAACACAACCTGACTGGAGCTGGGGATCCAGCTTGCAACTGAGATCCATGCCCTTGACTAAAATCAAACCCGAGACCCTTCTGTCCACAATCTGACACTCTAACCACTAAGCAAAACCAGCTAAGGCAGTAACAGTTGATTCTTGAATAACACAGGGTTTGGGCGCACCGACCTCCAGGCGGTCAAAAGTCTGCGTGTAACTTTCAACTCTCCTAAACCATGGCATCTGTTGGTATCTGTAGGGGACTGCTTCCAGGCCCCAACCCGCCCTATGGATAGCAATATTCACCAATGCTCAAGTCCCTTACATAAGATGGTGCAGAACAATGCATCCTGTGTGTACAACGGATGAGCAGAACGCTGAGATCACCCGCTAGTGGAGAGTCCGATCCTTTGCCGAGGGCCTAGAATCGAGCCTATGCTCACAGGCAGACCCTTTGACTAGAGAAGCTGGGTCCCCTTGGAGAAAGACCAGGTAACAAGGGGTGGACGACAGTCTCTGCTGTTGCTGCCCCTTCGTTGGGCCAGCGTGCCTTTCCCCAGATGCTGGGACTGCTGGTGTCCAAGGCTCACAGCTGCCCCTGGTACAGAGCACTGGCTTTGAGGAATGGGAGCTGCCTGGCCCAGGAGAGGGTGCGCTCATCCCTGACCCCGAGCTCCTGTGAGTGCCTACTGACTGACAGACAGACAGACAGACAGAGGATACAAAGGGCTGGCCCCTTGCCTTGGGTGGGAGCAACTGGGTGGTACCATTGATGCTCCAGGAGGAAGCTAGTCTCCAGCTGAGGCCACACCCTTGCTTCCCTTTCATTCCCTGCTCTGTCTTGTTCCCCCGACTTCCTTCTCCTAGAAACACACCCTGGCAAGATCACATTATTCACAAGTGACTGCACTGAAGCCGCTATTTCAGGCTCCTGCTTTAGAGGACCCAGCTGAGAACTGTGCTCAAAGTGCAAACCCTATCCCCATCCGGAGGCCGGAGGAGGCCTGATGGAGGCTTTGGATCCCAGGTGCCCTTCCAGGTGTTCGGCAAAAGCAATCCTGGCTCTTCCAGCTGCAGACTGCAAACCAGAGCTCCTCTGCCTAGCCTGAGTTCCAGCATCTGCAAAACTGGGGGAGTAACAGTGCTTATGGCCTAGTACATCCATGAAACAGTGCTCATCACAGGCCTGGCTCAGCATAAGGGTTCCGTACATGGTAGCTGTTTCTACTATTTCTTTTTAATAGCTATTAGGTGCTATTTCTTTATAAGATGCATTATAAGGTATAATGATAATAATCACAAACATTAAATACATTTCTTCTATGTGGTAGGCACTGTCTTAAAGCATGTTATGTGCACCTATGTAATATTTTCAATTACTCGATGAGATTAATATTATTCACATTTATGTTTTGCATCTGAGGAAACTGAGGAATGAATGGATATGTGGCTTGTTCAATTCTAGCAGCTGCTAAGCAGTGGAGATGGGATAATAACCCAAATTCTGGTGCCAGAGTCCTCTCTCCGTCGCCAGACTTGCCACCTCAGTCATTAATCCTAATGACCACAAAAAACAACATTTAAGAAGTGACTAATTTGAGAGTTGATAGCATCTTTAAAAAAAAATATTTGGTCTCCCTTAATGCCTTAATACCATCATCATTTTCCTCTCAAAACTTTTTTTGGGAGTATTCAATCGGTTGGATAGACTACATTTGAAATTTAAAAGATGCCAGTAAATGCCTTTTATTTTTACCCTTTGGTTCCTATTGTCATGCAAAGTGGTTAGGCCAGGGAAATATGTGGCTATTATGTTTTATCTGAGGGGATTTGGAAACAGCTTGATGCTCAATCTGCTTATATAAGTAATTTTTTTATACAGAATTTGAACCTTTACAGAGTTATTCTTATTGTGAAGATTAGCTTTTCAGAACTATTTTGTATTTTGATTTGCTGGAAATTCTTTAAATAATACAGGAAAGAAAATGCCTTCTTTGACTTCCGTGTCTTTTTTAAAGCCCCTTTGATGACCGAAACTAGGAAGCTGATGGTTTAAATTATATAACTCCCATACTTTTGCGGTCAATTTTATATAATCAACACATTTTCCTAGTTCTAAAGGAAAGTATATCATTGAAGGCATAACTGTAATAATAACTTGGTATATGTACCTGCCATCATGCTAAGCTGCTAACCTGCATAGTAATGCTATGAAGTATTCGGTCCCTCATTTTATAACGAGGAGACCAGGCCTCCGAGGGTGCCCAGAATGAGCCACATGCACAGGTGCTGAGGGGCAGACCTGTAACAGGAACTGGAACATGGCCAAGCCCATCCTTCCTATCGTCAGTATGTAATGCCACTTCCCTAGAGAGACAATTCGGAGCCATTCGATTTGGGGGTGTGGAGGACTCGCAGTGACACGCAGAGGACTAGTGAAGAAGAGAAGAGATATGTCCCCGGTAATGACCTTCTGCCGGTGGGCAGGACCAAAAGAAACCCAATACCGATAGTGAATGGGGGCAAGTGCGTTTCCACTGATTCCTAAGAGGATGCAACGTTAGCCAACCATGCAATCAATTCAATGGAGAAAATCCAGTCGGATTGTTTATTGTGTGGATGCCTAAGAAGTGCAAAGAACACGGCAGGAAATCAGAGAGACCTGGTGTTGATTCCTAACTTACTTGTGCCTCATCCTCCTTGCCTACAGAATGGGGATAACATTGCCTCATGAGGATTCAAGATCCGGCGCCAGGAACATGACTGCTGCCGCCCTCATCATTAGCCAGATGTTCTGTTTTGTTTTGTTAGTCCTTACCAGAGGATATTTTTTCCCCTTGATTTTTTTTAGAGAAAGTAGAAGAGAGGGAGGGAGAGAGAGAGAGAAACATCCATGTGAGAGAGACACAGGGATTGGCTACCTCCTGTATGAGCCCCAATCGGGGCAGGAGATCCAACCTACAACCCAGATAAGTGCCCTTGACCAGGAATTTTTATAGAGTTTCTGACAAGACTTTGGGGTTTTCTTTTCCTGTAGCAATACCACTACGCCACACATTATCCAATCTTTATGATCCCCAAGGTACCAGTAAACTAAAGCAACTAAAAAGAGCCGGGGACGTTGGTACCTAGGAAGGTGTTCACATTGGTTTGCTAACGTTGCTGTGCAAATTGCCACAAACGAGGTGGCTTAAAGCCACAGAAGTGTATTCCCTCACAGTTCTGGAGGCCAGAAGTCTAAAGTGAAGGTGTTGGCAGGGCCACTCTCCCTCGGAAGGCTCTTAAGGGGAAGCTCCTTCCTTCCTCTTCCTGGCTTGTGGGGGCTCCAGACATTCCTTGGTCTGTAGATGTATCACTCCAGTCTCAGTCTCTGCCTCGGTCATCACACGGCTGTCGATGTCTGTGTCCTAAGTTCCCCCTTATTACAAAGACACTGTCACACTGGATTGAGGAGCCACCCTACTCCGGTAGGACCTCATTGTAACTAGTTCCATCTGCAATGGCCCTGTTTCCATGTAAGACCTCATTCACAGGGACCCGGGCTTAAAACTTCATTATCTCTTTCGGGGGAACACAATCAACCTATTAGATTCTTAAGGAAAGGAAGTGATTTTTAAATACTGTCAAAGGAATGTCTTTCTTTCAGTGACCCGAGCCTTCTACTCCTTCACACTGGTCCTTGAGCCTACGTGACAAGCGCTCAATCCCTCCAGTGCTAGTCCTTCTCACCTCCAGGCTCCTGAGCTGTTACCATGGTGGCCATAGCTACCCACAGACCACATATCCTTCTGGTTGCTGCCTGGCATCACACACTTCCTGGTGACACGTACGGGTATATTTCTGCCACAGTCACTTGGTTGTAAAAATCACTAACACAGCCGCAGTGCCTAACAGTAGATAATTTATGTGGAGATTTTTATTCATTGTCAACATAGTAATTTATAGACCCTCAGGCGATACACAAATGAACCGATTTTCTGAAATAAATAAAATGCTCCAATATACTCATATATGTTAGGTGTGGACTGTGTTGTGCACACACATGCGCACTGTACGGGATGCTACTGGTAAAAATAGAGCTCTGTGAATCACTGCTCACTGGGTTGTAAGACCAATTCAAGACTCGGCTCTGGATAACTCTAGAAGGGCCCACTGACCAATTCTCTGCTTCCCGCTGAAGGAACAACCATGAAGCTGCCATCTCAAAGGCTTCATAGGTCTTCGCAAAGACACATCCATCCGTTACCTGGTGTGGCAGCCAATTGGTAATTTTGTGTTGAGTAAGTGCATTGTGTTAGTTTAGTCTCTTTCCTGAACCGGTCTTGGGACATCTGCCTAAGGCAGTGATGGCGAACCTACGACACGCGGGTCAGAGGTGACACGCGAACTCATGTTTTTGGTTGGTTTTTCTTTGTTAAATGGCATTTAAACATATAAAATAAATATCGAAAATATAAATCTTTGTTTTAATATGGTTGCAAATATAAAAAAATTTCTCTATGTGACACGGCACCCGAGTTAAGTTAGGGTTTTTCAAAATGCTGACATGCCGAGCTCAAAAGGTTTGCCATCACTGGTAAGGCATCTATAGTGCAGCAAAAAAAAAAAAAAAAAAAAAAAAAAAAGTAATACTAAATAAATTAATTAAAAAGCTTTTGAATTGGTACAAAAGGAGTCTGAAATCAGGGCTGGAGGCCCAGTTCTATTATTAAGCAGCTACGTGACACTGGGCAAATCTTTCCTCTTTCCCCTTTGAGCTGTGCTCTTTTTGTTTTCAAAGCCAGGACGATAACTTCCTTTCAGATGCAAGATTAAAAACGTTAAAATGCTTTCTCAATTGGGAAGCGCCATCTGAAAGGTAGTTGCTGTTTTCAATATTTACTCCCAGAGTTTCTCTGTGGGTGTCCATTGCTTCTTTTTTCTTCTTTTTTCCTCACTGCACTCATGGACCGTTAACTGGATTACTGCGAAAATGATACCTCTCTGGGAAGAAATAAAAAAAATCCAACACAGGTGACTGCACTGAACCCTGTTTTTAATTCCATGATAATCTGAGAATAACCATTTGCTCTTGTGGAAGTGTATCCGGCCCAAATACCTGAATCAAAGCTTTAGCAATTTCTCTTTTTCTTTACAGAAGGTTGCGGGCCACGGGCACGGCTTGAAATAGTGAGCCCTGGGGAATGATTTCCATTCTGATCTCCTTCTGAAATGTTCCAGCGAAGAGAATAATTTCCATAGATTTCTTCTTCCTGCCACGTTTAATAAAGGCCTTCCCGGCGCCATCGCCTCATTTAAGGGAGGCGTGGCTTCCGGGCCACTGTCAGCTGCTGGTTTCCGCGAGATGCCCCCTTTCCTGGGGCGCATCGTTTCTATTTCTTGGCGGGTTACTAGTGCGGAAGGCGCCGAGTGGATAATGTCAGACAGATTTTAAGTGAAAAAGGAAGGTTCCTGCTGGATTTGAATGAGATCATCTTGAAGGCTTTCATCTACCACAACCTTTCCCCATGAGCTGATGAGTTGGAAAAGGGAAGTTGGTAGAAAAAGAATAAAAAAGATAAAACGGGGGGGGGGGGGGGGAAGCTGGTGGTTAACAAATGCTAAGCCACTGTGTGATTAGCTCACAAGTTTACTTCTAGGTCAGCATCTCAGTGCCCAGGGGCTCAGCCTTTCCTCCTTTTCCTCTTCTCCTTCACCCTGTTGACCAGGGGGTGGGGCACCTTTGCTCTGCCCAGGGCCATTTGGATATTTATGACATAATTCGTGGGCCACACGAAAGTTACCAGCTTAAACATTCGCCTGATGTACTTGGCCAAACATCTAATGAACTCACCCCTGATGCCTTGCCAAGACCAGGCCAAATGACTTCGAAGGCCTTAGATGGCCCTCAGGCCAGACATTCCCCACCCCTGCTGTATACCAAGATCTACACTGATTCTCATTATTGCCGAAAAAGGGAAGAGGGGGGGACACGCATAAGTGGGAATTTCATTGGACCGATGAGAGAATGGCATCTTAAGGATTATTCCGTGAAAGGGTTACAACAGAGAGAGGCGGTAAGAAAAGATGAACAGGAAACTTGCTCTGCTCTTTCCTTGGTGGTGCTAAGAGCATGTGCTCAACATTGCCCCACATTTGCTGAGCCCCGTGGACAGAAGCCTGAGTGTTGCTGATGAAGTGGAAGATGCACACAGGGACTCACAGCAGGCAGCAGACAACGTTCCCCTTTGTCTCCGAGCTTTAGCAGAGCCTTCGAAAGCCATCGCGGGGGATGTGAAGCACCCTCCCATACTGCAGTGAAGATCAAGGTGACCTATGGCGGCTGTTTAAAAACATGTTTTCAAACGACTTCTGAAAACCAAGGTTCACTAGTCACCACTTGCAACTCTAAGGGAGAGGGTCAAGAATGTGGGAGGATTGATGAGGCTGTGGAGAGGATCTGCTTGGAGAGGATAGTAAGTGCACTGTGAGGTCCCCATTCTTGGATAAGGGCAAGGTGGCAGATGGGGTGGGGTGAGGGACGCTCTGACACACATCAACACTCAGAGAATGTCGACAACACCTAGGGCTATCCATGCACCACCTCACCAGTGAGCCAAAACGTAGTATTTAGAGCAAACATTATTTCACTGTTATGTCTAGTCTTGTGTTTTTTGGTTCTTTTTTTGCTAAAATGAATTAAATACATTAGTCTTTTTGGATTCTTTTTCCTTTTTTCTAACTGAATTTATTGGGGTGACATAGATTAATAAAACTACATAGGTTTCAGGTGTACAGTATTATACTATACCATCTGTATATTGTATCATGTGTTCACCACCCCAAGTCAAGCCTCCTTCCATCACCATTCACCCTCTTCCACTTCCCCCACCCCCCTTTCCCTCTGGCAATTGCTATATTGGATTCTGTTTCTAACAGCCATGCAGGGCAATATTTTTTTCAGCAAATAAATATCAGTGACTAATTCATGGTGAGTAGTTAACAACTCATTTGACATGTCTAGTCAATGGTAGAGATTCCTTAAATATTTATGGATTTACTAGAGGCCCGGTGCATGAATTTGTGCATGGGTGGGGTCCAGCCAGCCCGCACCGATCAGGGCCAATTGAGCCAGGCTGGCCAGGGGGAGAGGCCGTGGGTGGTTGGCCGGCTGGCCCTGGCCCCTGGTCGAACTCCCAGTAGAGGGGACAACTTGCATATTAGGCTTTTATTATATAGAATGAACTGCTGTTGGGTTTTAGGTAGAACTGGCAAACTGGTAGGATGGCTCGAGAGAAGCCTATTTCCAGGGAGTTAAGGAGCATCTCATGAAGGAACTTGTCCTCAGGGAAGTAGGACACAGGGATGAAGACCTAACCCTTATGACAAAATCAAGGTCTCAGACTAGGATCTTGGGGACGGTGCTGGCTAGCTATTTTAGACCCATTCCTGGGTCCAGGGGAAAGAAGGGGCTGTAAATAAAAATGGAAAGAGTAGTTTTACCAGCTCTGAAATGCATGGGGTAGGGAGACTCTAAAAGGGTACAATCCCAAAGAGAACAACATGTTCTTCTCAACACCACCCTCTCCTGCACCGTGTCCTTGCTCTGGGGTGACATGGACCAACGTGAAGCTTTGAGGATTCAGAGAGGCCCCCAAAGGGGAGGTCCTGATGCTGCTAAATACCTGGATTAAAAACAGACCCAACTGGAAATTTTCCAGAGATGTATCGGCATGGCAGTGAAGAGTTCGTCATTTTGTAAGTGCCACCCTTCTATAACATTTCCATGGTCAAAATTCCATTCTATTTTCAATTTCTTGTTCCACAAAAGAGATTTATAAGGCAACAAAACCCTGAAAATGCAGTCTGTTAGCCTAATATGCCACTAGAGAATTAAAAAAAAAGAAAAAAAGAAAGAAAGCAAAGGCCAACGCAAACACCTGTGGCTCCACGCCTGTGTGTTTTATTTCCTCCAATGAAGCTGCCAGCCATGAACAGCTGCGCATTCTTCCAACAGCATCTCGTTTGGGTGGCGTTTGGTGAGCGCACCGCTGTTCCAGGTGTCATTGTCTTCTCAGCCCCTGGCATCCAGAGAGGATCATTTGCATGACAAATGATTGCATGGATTTTGGCAGGGAAGGACCTCTCTGCAGAGGGAAGATACTGAGAAAGGGACCTGCCACTGAGCCCCCCCAACATAGCTCTCATCTGCTTGGCTGGTGTCTTTGGACTCCTCTCGGCATCTGTGGGCCGGAGGCCCTGGGTCCAGGCGTCCATATTGCAGCTGCAGCAATAAACAGGCAGCTCAGTTCCCGGTCCTCTTGGAGTTAAACCCACCTTTGTGTTCGTCCCCCTGCAGACACGTTTGCTATATAAATGGCAGAGACTAGCTGTGAAAAACTCAAAGTGGGTCAGTGATGACACCTCTTAATATCCCCCTGGTTCTTTTGAGTGTTTGAGGAAATGGAGGCACAGCCTCCCGTGGAACTGATGGCGCTCTGCACGCACATAATCCATCCTTAATACCCTCCAACAGTCTGTAGTGTCGGTTGAAGGATAAAGTAGGTAAAAAAATAAAAAGGGCTTTGGGCAAAAGAATGGCAGCCTGGGTGGGTCATTATTCGCTCCATTTGGGAATGTACTCCAAGGAAGAAAGGAGCTCAGGAAGAAAGGGTTTCTGTGTGAGAAACAAGGGAGAGGAGAGAAACGTGGAGACATGCAGAGTTGGAAGTGCGTTTTGTTCTTCCTCTCTGGCAGGTAAAGATTCTCCAGTTACTGTCAAACCTAAAAGTAAACACCAAATCAGGGTGTGGTCGTAGTCACTCAACCTCAGGATGAGACTAAATCAAAGACTGAAATGGCAAAGCTTTCCTCAAGTCTGATTTGACTGAGTGGCCCTCACTCAGTAAGTCCTTTCATTTGGACACAAGTTCTTGACGATGCGAGCACACTGTTGTGGTCTCCTGGAAGCTGACAAACTCACAGATCCTAAATTTATTTTCACCTACTTTATCCTTTAACCGACACTACAGACTGTTGGAGGGTATTAAGGATGGATTATGTGCGTGCAGAGCGCCATCAGTTCCACGGGAGGCTGTGCTTCCATTTCCTAGCAAGAGGGAGGGAGGTGTATCTCAGAAAGAATGATGAGTTTGGCTATTATCACGTAGAGCTGACTAGAATCAAAGAGATAAAAACTAGCAATGTTTCTGAGAGATGTATTACCAAAGTGCCATGCACCCTGATGAATAAGACTACGTATTCTAGACCTAAAACTTCCTTTAGTCCCCCAACTCTTAAGAGAATTTGTTTAAGCACCAGAAGGGCACACCCCAATGCCTTCTTAGGCTATAATCAGAGGGAATATTAGCCAAGAAAAGCCAAGTGCCCTGGAGTACAAGGGACAGAATTGTTAATTCCATGAGAGAGAGAGAAAAATTGATCAGTTGCCTCCCACACGTGCCCATAACCTAGCTATGTGTCCTGAGGGGGAATCAAACCCCACAACCTTTCAGTGGACAGGACGATGCTTCAACCAGCTGAGCGTACCTGCCTGCCTGCAGCTTGTTGTTTTTAAACATTGGGTGTATAGCACTTTCAGTCATGAAAACAATAAAAGTCATAAAGGTGGGAAAACTAAAGTGCCAAGTTCTAATATAACAACACTAGAGGCCCGGTGCACAAAAATTTGTGCACTGGGGGGGGGGGTTCCCTCAGCCCGGCCTGCGCCCATTTGCAGTCCAGGACCCCTTAGGGGATGTCCACCTGTTGACTTAGGCCCACTCCCCGGGGGATCAGTCCTAAGCTTTCAGTCAGACATCCTTCTGGCAGCCAGGGAGCCCTTGGGGGATGTCCAACTAAAGGGCTAATGCTCTATCCACTGAGAAAAATAGGCTACAGCTTAATTCATTTACTTTTCATTTATATGTGTCTTTATATTTAAAGTGGGTTTTGTTTTTGATTCACCCTTATAATCTGTCTTTTAATTGGTGCATTTATACCACTGACTTTCAGAGTGCTTACTGATAGAGTTATTGCCATATCTGGCGGCTTCTGGGGCTTCCGGGGCCCGCCAGCGGCCCGGGACCAATCTGGTCCTGGGCGGCAGACAGGCGGCTCCTGGGGCTTGCGGGGCCGGCCTGGCTGTGGCCCAGGACTGGATCCGGTCCCTGGCGGCAGGCAAATGGCTTCTGGTGTCGCCCATGGGGGCCTGGATGGCGGCTCACACTGGTGGCTTGCACTGTCCTGCCCTGCCTGCAGTATGCAAATTAGCCACCATCTTTGTTGGCGGTTAATTTGCATATCTCGGTGAAAAGCCAATTGGAGGCATAGTGAAGGTACGGTCAATTACCATGTTTGGCTATTATTAGATAGGATCATAGAATGCTAACTAGCCTGGAGATCATAAGGAATGGTATCGCATCACAGGGCACGGGGAGCAGCCAGCAGACCCCACTGCTGCGCAGAAGCTGGCTGGAGCTGTTCTGATTAATCGTACATGGTCATCTAGAAGCTGCCTGATTAATCCCTGTGGATGGCAAAGAAGAAGTGGAAAGTGACCTAGAAACGAGAAAAAGGAAGAGGAGTCGTGGCAAAAGGCTCTTCTCTCTGGAAACCTAAAAACACCTTTGTACCCAGAGGGAAGCAGTTTGATGAAGTCCTGTCTTATGTTCCAGGAAAAATACCTAATAAACCCTGATTCCTGCAGAGAGGGAACAGGCAGAAATGGAAGCCTTTACACCCACTAATGGGAAACAACCCCAGAGTCCGTGGCTTTTCAGTGGATCTGGAGGAGCTCTTAAGTATAGAAACTTACAAGGTCTCTAAGATCAAAAGGGTCTTCTGAGCTCAAAACTGCCAGAAACTTGCTGGGTCAGCAGCAAATAAAAAAGGAAAATGGATCCTTGTATTCATCACTGGTTTTTATAAGAACCAGAAGCATAAACATAAGTATGTTCAAAAGCTAAAGATTGTGGTAAATGTTAATATTCATAGATTATATTCATAATGCAATAGAGTCAAGAACAAGTGACATATTTTTACTGATGACCATATAACTAGGCACCGAGAATAGAACAAGGAGTCATAAAACTGCCTAATTGAGCTCCTAAATTGCACCATGACTTTGTACGTAATGCTCAGCATCTTGGGATGTCAAATGCTCCATTTATATGAAATTATGACTGCGTTCCATGGTCTTCCTGTCCCTTTTCTCTCTAACCTTATTTGTTATTTATTTTCTTCAACTCTTGTCACAGAGGTATATTTCATTGATATGCCTATAGGTAACAAATAGGCACTATCAAAATCAAGTATAATATTAAACACAGTTTTCAAGTCATATAAATCCAACTTAGTCAGTTATCTAGCTAAGTACACTTATGGAACCATCATTCAAACTAAGAAGCAGAACATTACTAACATGTTCCATCCCTATTAGCACTGAGTCCCCACACACCCATGTGTTTTCCCACGTGGGTAGTTGGGCTCCCTCGCAAGATGGCGGCCTCGGATTTCAGCATGCATGCTGCAGTGAGCAAGGTGAGCACTGCAGTCCTTTCTTACTTGGCCTTGGGGATCATGCTGCACCACATCCGTCACATTCTCCTGGTTACAAGTCAGAAACCCACCTAGATTTAGGGGGAGAGAACTTACAGTGAGAAAGTGAACTCTGTTAGGAGTCCTCTGAGAGGTAGATGAAGTCAATGACACAGAAAATGTACTACATTTTAAATTTAAATTTTAAAGTACTTTTTATGTAAATGTACATTTAAAATAAATTCCTGATTATTTTCAAATTTGAATTTAAAAATGTTCTCAGAAGAATAGTTCCAGAATGAAATACTGAAAGAGCATACAGTATATCTCAGAAAAAATATATAAAACAGTAAACATAGATATGCTGATAAAACTACTGGATTACAATACTTTGGGTCTCTAGGAAAAGAGAAGTCACTTCTCAGTCAGGGACATTAGATTATTTATTAGACATTTTAAATTTATACCAGAGGACAATGAATAGCACCTTTAACACTACAGGAAAGACAACATGAGCTAAGAATTTTAACCCAACTGTTATAAATATGCAAGTACACTGTATTTCCACATTAACTTCCTCAGAAAATATTATTTCCATACATACTTCTGAGGAATCTACTAAAGAATTAGATTCGATTATCAAATCACAGAATAGACATCAATAAAAGTATTAGTGATGAATACAAGGATTCATTTTCTTTCAGAACCAAAACTAATAAAGGTTATAAAAAAAGAGATAAGTGGTTACAGTAATGGTTATAAAGGAGAGTAAGTATGTCATAACCATATGCTGTGATGGTGTAAGAAGGTTATAATCATCAAAAAAGAAGAAGAAAGTGAGGGGGTCACATGGAAGGTAGAATAAACTCTTGATTCCTTTACAGTTAGTGAGAGTAAAATGTATTATTTTACATCAAATGCCATGGAAAGAGGGGAGAAGAAAACTGGTTAATAACTAATTTGCTTATTGCTCACAGTAGGGGGACAACAGCTAATGATAGCAAAAAAGAAAGATTATTGTCTTTAAACAGAGTTATTATACAAAGGTAAATATCTAAATAAAAATCTTCCTAAATGGAAAAACAAAGATTGAGTAAATAAACCAACCCCATAATAAAATGCTATCTATATAAAATGGTCAGCACAGAACAGGACAAACATATCAATCATATCTAACACATAAATAAGCTTAACTCACCTAATTAGTAGAAAGAGTTTTATATTGACTAACAAGAAGCCTAGTAGATAACAAAGTATCAAAGGGATTCAGAAGAGACTAGTCAACTAAAATATGGTACATCCACCAATGAGACAGAGGGTGTGAATGTCATAAAATGCAGATGATTCTAGTTCTCCTAAATAGCAAACTTCCTAAACCTTATCTCCACTATCTCCTTTCTTTGCAGTACTGCTTTATTGCACCTATAGGTATTACTCTGGAGTATATTTTAAATTTTTAATTATTTACATATTGCATAGAGTATTTTTTGTTGTTAATTCTCATAGGAGGATATTTTTTCCATTGATTTTCTAGAGAGAGTGGGAGGGAGGGAGGGAGGGAGATTAAGAGAGAGAGAAACATCAATGTGAGAGAGAATATCAATTGCTTGCCTCCCACACTTGATCCAAATGGGCCAGGGATGGAACCTGCAATCCAGGCACATGCCACCCTTGACTGAGAATCAAACCTGAGACCCTTTGGAGCTTGGGCTAACTCCTAACTACTGAGGAACACTGTCCAGGGCTGCATGGCATATTTTTACAAATGTGTACCGTTGAACCTTAATTATCTTGCCCCTGATTTTCATGGAGTAAACATTCTTATTATACCACTAGGGGCCCAGTGCATGAGATCATGCGAGACCCAGACCCGGTGCGCCGCGGGACCCAGAGTCAAGTCCCACCGGTGACGCGGGATGCAGCATCAAGGCACCTCCTGGTGACTGATCTTTGGTAGTTACGGCGATACGACCACTGGGGTTTTATTATATAGATACTGGCACTACTTTTTGCTAAGGAATACATTTCTTTTGAATTAGGTATTATTCTTTGTTGCTTTTGGTGAGTTCTGAAACCCACCAAAGCACCTATGTTGCTATTATTACATTTTGTAGGATTTCATGTTTGACATCCACAGTCTGTGCCTTGGTATGTAGACATATGGTGATACTAGAGGCCCAGTTCATGGATTCATGCACATTGAAAGGAAATTAACTAGAAGGTGGCCAGCAGGGCAGGACTGGGCGAGATGGACCAGACATGCCCTGGAGCCAACCTCATGTGGTCACTCCCTGGCCAGCCACACCTGTGGCGGCGCTGGGGCTCGAAGGGCATCTGCGGAGTGATTGGGGTCCCTCCGGCTGGTGGGATACCTCAGCCTGGCCTGCAGGGATCAGGCCAAAACCAGTAGTCCGACATCCCCCGAGGGGTCCTGGAGAGCAAGAGGGCACTCTGCAAAGCTGCTGTTGCTTGGCAGCTCCCGAATTGAGCATCTGCCCCTTGGTGGTCATTGTGTGTCATAGCTACCGGCTGGTCGGCTAGCTGCTTAGGCTTTTATATATATAGATAATTGCTATTTCTGATTCTCTAATTATACTTTTAAAGGGATCAATAGGAACCCTGCTCATCATTAGTTTTTTGTTACTGTTTTGTTTTTTTTGCAGAACCCTCTTTTCATTCCTAGGTCATTAGTTGAGTTCTATATAATACATAGTTTCTATGCTTATATCAGGATATATTTCTTCCTTTAAGATAAAATCTATAAATAGGCCAAAAATGTATTCCCCCTAATAATTTTCTCAATAATTTTGAGAAGTGGGTGTCCTTATCATTATTAACCAATATTAAAATGTGGTGAAGAAAAATGGGCTTATGCCAAAGAAAGCAATTACTCTCTTAAAAACTAGGAGTACTATCACATGAAAATCCTAAAGGAAAAAAACTAAGTTAGCAAGGCCCATTTGACTCACTTGGTCACATTTGTTAATCTGTTAAGATTTTTTAAAAAAATTACCAATCTCAATATATTTGGTGAGATCCACAGACAAGAACACCAGCATCTTCTGATTTCTGGTTTCCTTCTTACTTCAAAGGATAACCTGACACCCAATGAGACATTTGTAGATGTTTATACATTGACGTTCATGTAAGTAAATGATTTTTAAATGTTACATCTTAGAAAAGCATTTGCAAATCACTCTGATAGTCATATGTGCTCCTTGAATATAGGAACTTATTCATCTTTGTGTCTCCAGTATTTAGCACTATGTTTGGTAACTACTACTCAGTGAATGTGCAGTGAATTAAAGAATAAATGTACAGGAAGTCATCTCTAGATCTAAAAGCCACAGCAATATGGTTTTTGCAGGGTTCCAACAATGTAAGAGATTGTGTGCTTGCATTTTTGCATGAAAAAGTGAGGTGTGTTAATGCCTCTTAATGGTTACGACATGCAGCTAAATTAGTAGAAATACTACTAATGGGTCTAATGCATATTAGACTGCATCTGATTGCTGTATCCCAGCACCTACCATGGTAGCAATGGGTGTAAACAATGAATGGATAAAAAGATGATTAATGTGGCCATTTATTACTGAGAAAACAGGAACACATGCAGCTTTGACTGAGAAAACATGGAGTCTTAATATATTTTTGAAATTGTTGATTATGAAATAGCAAATACAGAGGACAGACCCCATTGATTTTTGTTTAAAGTCAAATCTCTGATTATGTAATACACAGGTTTGCTTGCCTCTCGCTCAATACAAATCAGTACCTATGGTGAAAGGAACAGAATGCACCTACTCAGATCCTAATTGCATTTTCTGGGAGAAGCAAGAATCCTTTGCCAGGATTCAGAGAAATGACAGTGTCACAACCAAATGCATGTAAGGGCAATTTAACTGAAATACTTCGCATATTTCTGAGCGCTGCTGGTAATCCTATTGGCTGATGAATGTCTATGTCCCTGTTCAGTGCTCACGCGTGTTCCTTGTGCTTTGCCACAAAGTACTTAGGGATGATTTCCCCGGCTCGGGGATAAGTAGTCTCCAGTCAAGGATGTAAGGAATGAAGTTCAAAAGCAAGGAGAAAACTTTGTAATACTATTTCAGCAATTTTGCATTTCATCATCATTTACATGCTTCACTTTCTATGTCTTTACAAATAGCAGGCTCGATGTCTGCCGTCGGGGATCCGTGCCGTTGCAAGCTCACACTGGTGTGAAATGGTGACATTTCGCTTCCTGAATTTTGACAGCAAAATCTGGCATGCTCAGTCGCATGCGAGTGGATTTGTGGGTATGGCCAACAGCCACCTTTCTCTCCAGTGATGTGAAAAAAGATGTTAAAGTAAGAACAAGGAATATTTAAACAAACCACATTGTACATGTTTGGAAAACATACATGAGTCTTACTTTTGGTTGTTTTTTCTAGTCCACCTAGTGAATTGCATTTCCCTCTTGCCTCCCAGTGGCCAAGACCCTTCTCCCATCTGTGCATGCGGTCCCCTCACTTCTCTTCTGTTCACTGGTCAGGTTCTCCATCTTTTTGTAGATTGCACACTTGTGTTCTCCTCCCAGAACCATCTCAGTCCCACTACATTTCTGAGTTTCTTCTTGCATTCATGGATAGTCTTCTTCTTGCTGCTTCATGATTGTTTATAAGTAAATAGACAGTGTATCCTTGTCTCTATAATGGTAATGAGACTCCAAATGACGAGGGCTACTTATAATTATTTTATTGTTTGCTACTTCACTACACTGAGTGGTAAATACGAAATTCAATGAATGTTTTTGAACCAAAATAAACATAACTTGAAGAATGCATTTTATATTAGAAAACCGTAATCAAAAGCTTTATGAAAAAATGCTTTAAGATGGAGGGGAAATTGAGTGGACATCGTAGCATAACAGGGGCTACTAAACAGAAAGCTGCCACTGTAATCACAGAAATTGTATACCCCAGTGAGGAGGTTAATACAGGTCGGCCTTCTGTTTTGGTTTCTATTGCTGTATAATGAACCTCAAAACTTACACCAACAGTAGCCAATCATCGTGGTTCTTGGCGTTGTGGCTGGTCCGAGTGTGTTCGGGTGGACCTTCTGTTCTCTGGCGCATGGACTGAGCGACAATCACCTGGCAGCCACAGTGAGCTGGAGACCCTCAGGCTGGTGGACCTGCATGTCGGACAGGGCTGTTGGCTGGGAACTCTTCAAGGCTGTTGACCAAGGGGGTGCTGTGGTGTTCATCTGTGTGGCATTTCCCTATGGCTTTGGGGACAGCAGTGTCTCCCTATTAGGAGAGAGGGCCTCTCCCTAAAGCTTGGGTTTTTCACAGAACGATAGTTGGATTCCAAAGTGCAACGTTCCAAGTGTTGCAGGCAGAAACCACACTTCCTTCGGGCACACACAGCACCTCCTCCAGCAGGTGCCGCTGGTTAAGACAAGGAATAATTCCAGCCCAGGAGAAACAAGGAAATCGATGCCATTTCTTGATAGGAGGAAGGGCAAGACTTTGCTGTCATCTTATTAAAAAACATCCTTTGGTTTTCAGCAAAGTCTTGGACATTCAACACACGTCTACCTATTTGGTTGGATATTTTGAAGTTAGACTTTGTCACATTTTAAAAGTTAGTACAAATGACTAACCTGGATTTTTCCATCTTGCAATGTATTTGCACTCAGATGGCTCAAGCATGATTTCAGTGAGAGAGATTTCATGATATTAATGTGTTTTACCAGCTCAGTGTTAAGCAAGTATAATTCCTTCCCTTCATATACTTGTACTATCATATACATAACTATACATTTTTGTTCATCTTTTCACCTGCCCACTGAAGATGAGAGGCAGAGTTCTTACAGACTAGGCAGCCCAAACGGTGGTCCCCGGCAACATGACAATCATCGGCATATGTCATGAAAAGCTGGAATAAGTTCAGGTCATTGCTTATGTTTCTGTGTTCAGTTTGATGGACCTAGCTGACATCTTCCCCCACCGCCCTGAGATTCCTGAGGAGTCCCAAGGTGATTTAACACTAACAGCTCTTTGAGTTCCGGAAGTGTCAGGTTATAATGTTACAGAAACCACAGAAAACTAAAAGCACCATCAGAAGGTATCAGTGCTGGCTGGAGAGTCTAGCATATTTTATTGTGGTTAACACTACAAAGGCCAAGGTAAGGTAACTGCGGTTCCTTGTAAAAAAAACTGTCATTGTAGCTGTACTCGGGAGAATAGTATTTTCCATCATAAACTAAAATTAAAAAACAAACTATAAAGACTGTTGGACATTTTCTTTCACACTGACCCTATGACTCAAAATGTATAATTTAGAGAAAAATATATGTATAAGTACAGTACTTACATAATTATAGGATACTAGGAGGCCAGGGAACGATTCAAAATCCTGCTACGCTGCCCACTCCCTCTCTGGCCCTTGAAGCAGCCACGGCTGTTGCTGATCAGGCCCTCCCCCAGTGCAGACGCAGGGAGGCCCCTGCGGCCCCGCCCCCAGTCGACCCATTATGGTGTCCAGTGAATTAGCATATTTCTCTATTTTATACATAGTTAGATAGATATAATTATTAGCTCAGGGAAACAGAAAGTACATTATTAAACCAGCTTTGTAATTTCTATTACATTTTTATTAATTGGTTTTAAAAAGATTATTTACTTTGAAGTAAATTTGACTGGGCATTTAAAGCAACACTTCCATAGCTGTAAATTCTAACACTACTACACTGGAGTGGGGGGGGGGGGGGAGGAGGGGAGTAGAAGGCCAGAACCACAAGGATGAGAAAAACAAAAGGCCAAGACACACTGAAGAAAACTTCCGGAAATGATTAAAGTAATTCTCAGGCTGCAAATTTAAGTGTTAAATTAAATGCAGTCAAGTTCCCTAGTTCATGTTTATGAAAAATAAGTGGAGCTTTAGGGCAAGTCTTTGTAGGGAAGATAAAAATGGGATAGCTAGACCAGCCCTGCACAGAGGGACGGGCAAAAAAACAACAAGTGTTGTCTCTTACCTAGAATTAAATATGTGTTTCAGCAAAGCTTTATCTCCAAGATTCTAAACTTCCAACTTTTAGTTCTTCTACTGTCAGTCACAATAAACATTCACCCAACGGGATATGAAAAAGAACTGCTCTGCGTGCACTGAGCTGTCCTTTCAAATCCCTGTTTTGGACACCCGGTTGTGTCTGATTTTGGTGAAGGTCCCAGGTGCTCTGAAGTTAGATTTCACAGGAAGTTGAGATTCTCTTTCTTGAACTCAGTGAAATTCCTGAGCAATGTAAATCCCTTTGAAGTCAGGTTGATATGCCAACATGGAATCAAATTTCGTGAACTTCAAAGTGCGCTCTGTTGTAGGGGACATCCTGGTGAGGCTGTTATTGCAAAAAGAAATGAGAATACGACCCGAACATTTTAACTAGCTTGGTTTCGAAAGTCGTACATACATTTTCTCATTTTGTGAATATTCATCTTTCATATGCTCTAGATATTTAATGCTATAGTAGTATTACTATTACATTCCAAATTTTTACTTTATTTTATGCCATAAATGTTGGATGGCCTTACTTTAAATGGGAATTTTACTTTACTTTTTTTCTTACATGGAGGAATTTTGAAAGGAGCATAGAATTTAAAATCTTCGAAACTTCAAGAAGACCTCAGCTATGCTTTTTTGGACAAACTGCATTCAAAAATTAATTTAAAAGTTTTTATAAGAAAGAAATAACAGGGTATGTTTAAGTGTATAACATTCTGTTATAATCCATTTAAAACCTTGGATTAAAGTTCATTTCCTTTCTTCTTTTTCTCTCCATGGAACACTGAGAATTTTTAGGCCCATGAGTGTTCAGATGAAGTCACTGCTTCATCACCCAACGTGAGAAATACATGCACAACTAGGGTTCTGTACAGAGGATTCTTGACTGACAGCTCGCTGAGTGCCTTGGATCCGTCACCCCCTGCCTTCTGGCAGCCAGTGTTTACCGTCTCTTGAGAGCCGTCCAGCAATCTGCCTAAGAGGAAGCAGCTGAGGAGAAAAGAAAGAAAACCAGGAGAGGGAGCAGCCAGAAAGAGACTCTACATAGAGAAAAAAATGTTTTTATTGATTTTAGAGAGAGGAAGGGAGAGGGGGAGAGAGATAGAAACATCAATGATGAGAATCCTTGATCAGCTGCCTCCTGCATACCCCACACATGGGCATGTGCCCAGACTGGGAACACAACCTTGGCCTCTTGAGCCACACCGGTCACCCCTCCCTCCCCCCACTTTTTTTTTAATTGTTAAGAACTGAAAGCGAAGAAAACACTAGGGCAGTGATGGCGAACCTATGACACGCGTGTCAGAGGTGACACACGAACTCATTTTTTTGGTTGATTTTTCTTTGTTAAATGGCATTTAAATATATAAAATAAATATCAAAAATATGTTTTTGTTTTACTATGGTTGCAAATACCAAAAAATTTCTTTATGTGACACGGCACCAGAGTTAAGTTAGGGTTTTTCAAAATGCTGACACGCCGAGCTCAAAAGGTTCGTCATCACTGCACTAGGAGATGATGTAAGAGAAGGCTCCAAGGAGCACTCTGGTTTAGTCACAAGGAGCGTGTGTATGATCTTGGCAAGAAAAGTTGATCGCATTGACTGGTAGGTGAGAAAGCCAGTGTGTGGGATCCTTTGTCCTCACACCATGGGATATATGCAGCTAAATAATGTAAGACAAGCAGAACACCCAGAAATCCAAAAACCATGTCGCTCCTGCTCACCCCACACCCCCCACCCACCTCCCCCCACCCCAAGCCCCCAGGGAAAAGACATTAGAGTCCTTTTACCTCATTTATAAAATTGGCATACTAATACCAGGTCAACAATTACAGAACTCTGCCTGGAATCTTAATTGGAAGGCCACTGCTTATCTACCATCCCTCTGTGCTATTCTTTGTTTTGCAGGAGAAAAGCTGAGACTCTTGGCCAAATAAAACATGAGAAATAGAATAAGTCTGCTATCCTTTGGAAAGTATTTTCTTGAATTTGTATTCCTTTGAAGTGATAATCAGATGATGTCTTGGAAGACCAATTTTTAAAAAATGTTCCCTACAGATCACTTTATAGATTGATACTCCCACAGAACATGTTCACAGGTGCCGGGTTTGAGGCATTTTTCACATGCTCAAACTATGAATGATCTTACCAATGTGTGACAATTATTTCTATAAAAAGTACAAAAAGTTAGTAGCTGTGGACAGCAGGGCTGGCCTTTGCTTTTACCCCTGGGGTCAGCCTGCTGTTTCTTCAAAATGAGAGACGATCTTTAATTGCTGTACCTTTGTGACCTGCCATTGTTTCTTTTCTATTGACCATGTCATGTGTGTTGAAACAGTGCTTCAAGATGCTCCTGAAGTATGACTTTAAAAATATATGTATTTTTTATTGTTTTCAGAGATGAAGGTAGAGGGAGAGAGAGAGAGAGAGAGAGAAACATCAATGATGACAGAGGATCATGGATCGGCTGCCTCTTGCATGGCCCCTACTGGGAATCAAGCCCACAACCCAGGCATGTGCCCTGACCAGGAATTGAACTGTGACCTCCTGGTTCATAGGTTGATGCTCAACCACTGAGCCATGCCGGCTGGGCTGAAGTATGACTTTGATGTGTCTGATGCTAAAGACATAGAGGGAAAGTTAAAAACATGCTGGGAAAGTAACCTTAGAGGATTTCTATGGCAGCACTTATCCTTAATATTGCTGAAACCTTTCTTTTTATGTAATAGCTTTGAAACTGCCATTCCCACATTTACCTGTCCATTACACATTTAAACTTTTTCCTACTTTCTGAACCAGAGAATGTCTCAAATAAAAATGTTTTGTTGAGATGGTCAATAATCAATATTTACTATCTCTTCATACACCTGGTATAGCCAGGTCGGCGGCACGAGTTAAGCTTTGAAGGCCTGGACTCTGGTGTTTTAATTACACCGAGGCGTCAGACAGCTAGTCATTCATCTCTTTATTTTTCATGGAAGTACAGTCTTAATTAAAATAACAGCATAAAGTATTGAACTGCCCACTCATTACTGAGTAAAACAAGAAGAGGGACCGACTATAGAACACTTTAAAGAAATACAGCCACCGGAGTACAAGTTAACAATGTCCAAGTAGCCAGCCGGCCATCTGGCCGTGGCACCTGCTGCTCATTCACTGCCAGTGTTCATCAGCGTGGTCTGTATGGGGGGTGGTGGGGGAAAGGCAAAGAAGAATTTTCCTCACTAGAAGAATCATTCTATAGACAAGAATATATCTATATCTTCTATATATTGATATATCTGTCTATTGTTCTCTTTATATATATCTATATCTATAGATTTATCTACCTATCTACATATATGCTTCTTTTCATTAGAAGCTCGTCGTTTATTACTACATTTAATTATTTGCTCTTTGGAGTAATAATCTGTCCTATCACTCTTGTCCCATCTTGGGGAATAGACCTGCTTGCACCTGCCCACAGGTGAACTGAACTGATCTGCAACGGCCTTGCTGTCCAGTTCGGTGAAAGGAGATGTGGGGTATGTAGAAACCAACAAGACAGGGCCACTCCCTTCCATGAGGGATTCAGACAGTACCCTGCAAGTGGCGGTGAGCGTTGTCATGGTGTGGAGCCTGGTTTTAGACATAGACAGTGTGTTCTCGGTGACCTAATTACTACTTTGGATGAGGGTAGCAATTGATAAATTTTTATTATGATCACCACTTTCATTTGTCTTTAACAAAATGGTAATAGTACCAAGCTTCATTTCAGTCAGTATATTTATTTAACCCCTTACTTTGACTTACAGAAAGTAAATCATTTGAGAATCAATGCTTATTTTTGGCCACATCCATACAAGTAAATCAGTCTGATAAAATGATCTGAAACTAAGGTTTGAACTCAAGAGACCCAATAGAAGAGTATGTGTATGTGTGTGTGTGTGTGTGTGTGTGTGTGTGTGTGTGTGTATGAGAGAGAGAGAGAGAGAGAGAGAGAGAGAGAGAGAGAGAGAGAGAGAGAGAGAGAGAGAGAGCGCGCGCTCTGACACCTTAATCCTGCTTATACTTACTGCTGGTAGAAAGGTTTTTCATAGTAACATATTCTTCCATGAGGGGATATGTATCATACATGTTCTTCTCTAAGTATAAGAATTGACCTTCAAAGCCTGATGGATTTAAGAAGATTTCCTATTCAGACACAATAGGTTAAACAATAATAGAAGGTATAGCTGTTCTTGAGAACACTCAAGACATTAGCATTGATAGTTTAATAATTATGTAAACTCAAGTTAAAATTTCAAAGTTTCAGCTTACTTAACCTGATAGTAAATTTTACAGCATATTTTCCATCCCCAGGGAGGACCTGCAAATTTTTCTCTCCATCCCAACAGAACCAGATCAGAAGGCTAGCTTGGGACAGGTGGCCACCCCTGAACCCAGCGACCATATCCAGTGCGCGAGGACAAGACGGAGTCAATGTGGATAAACAGGGAAAAGGAGGGTGTGCATGTGTGCAGGTCTCTCAGCGGCTTTCCCATCCCTGCCAGTATGTTTCTCCCTGTTTCAGCTCATCCGTAAGCACAGCACCAGCCCTGATTCGAGCACAGCTGCTGTTGGCTTGGGAATGAGTGTTGCTTATCCATGGTGGATGCTGCATAATTGGGTTAACAGAGATCCATCATCAATATGCAGTTTCTGAATGTTATAGCTTACCCATATGGTATCAGCCAAATCATTATTAATTCACTTTGTTTTAGGATAATGCTACACAATAATATACCCCAATACAATGCTATTTCTTTTTTAAAAATATATTTTTATTGATTTCAGAGAGGAAGGGAGAGGGAGAGAGATAGAAACATCAACCATGAGAGAGAATCATTGATTGACTGCCTCGTGCACACCCCTTACTGGGGAATGAGTCCGCAACCTGGGCATGTGCCCCAACTGGGAATTGAACTGTGATCTCGTGATTCATAGGTCGATGCTCAACCACTGAGCCACCCCGGCCGGGCTACAATGCTATTTCTTAACAGAACATTTTGCATGAGGTCCTGAGATGTGTCATCCAAGCCTCCTTGGCAGAACTGCTCTATTCAGCAGAAATGAAAGGCTGCTCTCTCTGTAAATAGAGACGTCACACTTGAAGCAGAAAATATAAATCACACCAGCAGTTCTAGAACAGCGCGGCCCTCAGACTGTGAGTCTGCCTCGTTTGTCCTATTACACACGGGAGAATTCTTTATTAATCTGCCCGCTATTACCAGTGAGACCCTCAGTAATAGGTGCCGAACGAGGGGGCTGGCAAGCACTTTGAGCTGCAGAAAACCTGGTAAATGGGAAACTATGCCAAAAAGACACCAATGGGAAAATATAATCCTCAAAAAAAGTAGGGGAGTTTCTTCGAGGCAGTAAAATAGCATCCTCTGTGGCCATCTTTGCTTTATGTTCTAACCTGAATGACATGCATAAGTGTGACTCCGAGTTGAAACAATTTCCCGTCTGGCAGCCACCCATCCCATCTTTTCCTTTTGTTGTCAGTGCAGCCAATGACTCCTTTGGGCATAAATGAAGAATGTGTTCAGATAGGCTGCAAAGGAGAGCCCTACTAGCCACACTCGGAAAAGCTACGCTAAACATACCCTCGGTTCTATACTGTCCTCAGCAAACTCAAAAACCTGAGTAAAAAAAAGAACGTGTCTATGTTTCTGCTCAGAATTATATTTACCAGCCTACCTGCTTGATTACGGTGGGAAATGTTAATGTTCACCCTGAAACAGTGCCTTAAGGAACCCCCCCAAATAATACAATTTAAAAATAATTTATTTCCAAGGTGAACTATGTCACTGGTTGATGTCCAGGTGCTGCTGTGTACATTTATCTAACACTGAAATCTGTTATCTCTCTATATAAAAGTCTAAGCGACTGTCTGACTGTTCAACCGTCCGACAGGTAACTGATGCACAATGACCACCGGGGGGCAGATGCTCAACGCAGGAGCTGCCAAGCTGAGGTGACTTGGCAACTGTGGTTCTTGGGTGACACACCCAGAACCAGAGAGGAGAGGGCCCGATTCCAGGGCGCGTCCCCCGAAAACCACCCTCTTGCAATCCAGGACCCTTTGGACAGCCAGTTTCAGCCCAATCCCCGCAGGTCAGGCCGAGGGACCCCACCTGCCAGAGGGATCCCGCTCACTCTGCAGACGCCCTTCGAGCCACGGCACTGCCCCAGGTGCGGCCGGCTGGGGAGGGACTGTGGCAGGCTGGCTCCAGAGCATCTGGCCCTGCTTACCCAGCTCTGCCCCACTGGCTACCACCCAGAACCACCTGCATTAGTCCCGGCGCCAGAGCCAGCACTGCGAGCCACAAGACCCGAGCGTGAGTTTTCTTTCTTTTTCTTTTTGTTTTCCCGCTCACTCCTAGGACACCCTTCGAGCCACAGCGCTTCCCCAGGAATTCTGATTAATTTCCTCTGAATGTGCATGAATCTGTGCTCCAGGCCACTAGTTTATTTAATAAATGCTATTACTTACACCGTGCTGAACAGAAGATGACTTAAAAGCAGTTCAATTCCTAACCCAAAATATTCTATTTTCCATCTGAAGATCAGGCAGGTGTCAGGTATTTATAATAAAATAAAGAGGGCATGCTATGTCAAAATGAAGGCTCATGAAAGGCCTTAAGGACTATGAGCAGCTAAACTTCACAACTCACTGGAAACATCAGGAGAGTCTTCTTGGAGGAGGTGGCTTTTCACCAAATAAAGATTCAAGACTTGCTGGCACTTTGATAAATAGATATGAGAACAACATAATTACTGGACAAGTAATGCATCTGACATATAATCACTACTTAATCAATGCTAATTAAGCCTACATTCCAGTTTCTAGATGATGTAAGTGAAGAAAACGACTTAGACAAGAACAACCCAGTTTGAGGAGCAGCCATGAGACAAGTGCTTGCAGCACGTGGTTCTTGAAAGATAAGTCTCAGGCATTAGATAGGAGATGGGGGAGCAACTGCAGGAGGAAGGCCTCGGAGATACTGTATTTTATTAAATACTAGAGGCTGGGTGCATGGCATTCATGCACTGGGGTGGGGAGGTTGCTCAGTCCAGCCTGCACCATTTAGCAGTCTGGGAGCCCTCAGGGCATGTCCAACTGACGGCTTAGGCCCACTCCCCGGACATCCTTGGCGCTGCCGCGGAGGTGGAGAAGCTCTGCCACCACCGCTGAACTCACCAGCCGTCAACCCGGCTTATGGCTGAGCGGCACTCCCCCTGGTAGTCAGTGCACGTCATAGTGACGTGTTGTTCCACTGGTCGGTTGATTTACATATTACCCTTTTATTATATAGGATGCCTGGAGGGAGGCTTGAAGTTTTGAAAAGAACTGAGCTGTCACAGTCATACTTAAGTAGATCGATTTGCCCATAGGCTATAGGGTGGATTCTGGACAAGAAACCTGGAGGCAGGAAGATCAATTCAGAGGCTTTTGCAAAAGTCCTTTTGACAGACAGGCCCTTCACAAATATGCTGCCTCCTTCCTTCTGAGCACATGCAAGATGCCAGGGCCTCACCCAGGGGGAGCTAGAGCCACCCTGTGACCTGCTCCCCTTACACACAAAACAACACAACATATACCCAAGACCTCATGGGTAGAACATTTGCGAATCAGGGCATGTTTAATGTGGGCATATTTCTAAATGCAGGGAGGGCCTCAAAGACCTGGCGCAGCCATGGGCGAACAGTTAATTCTGTGGCTGAGTATGAAATTCTTTTGCATCTAAGATGGGGATGTTCTTCTTGCTCTCTTGTATGTGGAGAGATAGAGACAGGTTTTAGGCTCTAGATGACAGGATGTGCCGGCCAGATGACGAATGCCACTGAACAGAGCTTTAGGTTCAAGTGTTCTCTACCCAGTACGCCTCCCTGAAATTCCTTGGACTCTGGTGTTTTTCTCTGTTAAAATGAAGAGCTTACACTGCTCTGTCCAGAAGATCTCTTTTTTGCTCCAGAAAATTCTGCCACGTGCTGATTAATGCCTATCCATGGAGGAGTTTCAATGACAAAAAGCTTCTTGGACACACACATGTTTGAGACCACCAGGCACGGATTAACATGCCCTCCAGCTCAGCCTGTGCATTCCATTGTAAATGTAATGCATGGAAACATACGGGGCATACACGTATAGACAATGACCATAGGACCAAGAAACAAATCACGGAGGGTTCTTCCCTGGAAAACTGAATTTTTGCTGTTTAATCTGATCACAGACTTCCAGAACTAGCACAAGCCCGGAATGTGATTGATCTTTTTAAAGCAATATTTCTCTTTGTCACCTCATGATATCCCTTATATTCAAATTTCTGGCCTCTCCTCCTTTTACAAAGTACCAACGGAAATCCCTTTGTCCAGTTCATCTCTAAATATGTTAGGTAGCCACACGAGTTGACACTGTAGAGTTCAATAGCTTTGTCCTGTTGCTTACTGGTTATCGGTTCACCTTTTGACCACATGTAATGTGTCACATGACACCATATGGGCCAGCTGGAGAGAGGGCTAGTCAGCTCATCGACAACATAAAATGGGCAAACATGCTCCCTGTGACCTCTTATGAGGAAGATAAAAGGGTGCAGATGCATGAAATGGCAGTGTGAGCAGCTATCCTTCTAAAGAAAATGAGAAGCAGTGAGCCTGAGTGAAAAACTTTTGTAACATTATGGCTTATCTATTCCCATTTTAGCCTATATTTTTGCTATAGCATTAGTTTCTGGGATAAGGGTGTGCTTTATTGGCAGTGAAATGGGAGGAGGGTACACACCCCACATGAAATTCTCTGAGATGGACTATATTAAATGGAAATCATTAACTATTGATAATTCAATATGGGTGGAATGAAATATCAAAGGAGGAGATGACAGTCTCTAATGAAATAATGGTACCTAATGAGATTCCTTGCCACTCATCTTCACTCTCTAGATAAAATACATTCTTTCAAACTATTACTGCCACGATTTTCCAGCGGCTGGTTCTCCATTATATCCATGGCTATTTTCTTCCACTTAACCTGTGTAAGTGACTATTAGAGTTCAGATCAATTTCAAATGAATGTTCATCGGGCACCGGAGTGTCTCGGAGGCTTCCATCCCCCTCTGCATCCTGTCATGCGCCAGCTAACTTCTATTCTGCGCGGCCCCATTTCCCGGGCACTGATGACCTTTTTTATTTTTATTTTTTTCTTGAAGGCACTTTAGGCTTCCACCATCGCTGGTACCACTGCATTTGGAAACATGGAGATATGGGCTACCTGCCAAATCATTTCTGAGCCCATCCTCCCCTATGACTTGGTGTGTCCAGCAGAGACTGTCCCTAAGAGGCAGTTCTGCACACATTTTCACATGATGCTGTGTGTGTGCAAGCACTCTGTACCCACCAGAGTCGATGTTTATCAAAATACCTAACTTTTTAAGGAAGACACCCAGGAGTCTGTGTGTGATTCTCCCACTGGACCATGTTTTCATGCTTCACCCTACATCTTTTGCCACCACTGACACCTTTTATGTTTTTAAATTTGGCGGATGATGTGGCCGAGGGGCAGGGATGCAGGCACTGGAATGTGGACCTGCTGGAGAAAGCCCATCTCATGTATCAGTCAGATTCACCGTTCCTAGGCGTAACCCAGAGAGACTGTGGAGCAGCCGGGCTCCTTTCTTTGTGGTAGGGGGTGAAGTATGCAGCAATGTGTCTATGACTTCGCAGGAACGTGCTGGCATGCCCTTGATGACTGGGTGTCTACAGACTGAACGGAAGTCACAGGTCCCTGAAATTTCAAGGCTGTGTCACCCAGCCTCTAAGGCATGTGTTTCTCCAAGGCTCCCAGCATCTTAGCCACCTGGAGTTTGTCTTGTCTAATCGCCATGATGTCACCAATTCGTCTGCCATGGACTTGCGTGATATTCAGTAAGATGCCCAGGCCATTAAGATCTTTCTGGACCAGGTCATGACCGAGGGGGCAGATTTACCAGAGCCTTGAGTCAACACTGAAAGTTAATGTTTTCCACCCACGTGGATGCAAATTCTTTCTCATTCTATTTTCTGATTAGAATCTAAAAATAATGCATTTGCCAAAGGAAGTATTACGGGGCATCTACATCTATGTAAGGTTGACTAATTTGCTCTAACAATGTTAACTCACCTGTCAGTCTGGGTGCAAGTGAGGGGCCTGTGATAGCCTACAGTCCTCCTCCACGACCCCTGTATTTTCTGCAGGGATCATGGAGGCGTAAAGGTCAGAGATATGAAAGGAACCACCACTCTACATACTGCGGGTCTTTAGTGGGGCACTAATCTCCACCATCCTTGGGGAAGACAATATTGTTTTAAATTGACTCGCTTAGCCAGGGTTTGGGGCAGTTTGAGAGGTTTCCGCTTGGCCTTCTCCACCTATGATAACCCTTGTCCCATCGCCAAGGGCCCAATGTGGAGATTTTTCCAACTACCAAGAACATCAAATCAAATTATACTTTGGGACTAGAGACCTGGTCCTGTCATATGAGTTTCAGCAAGTAGACCATTTAATCCTTTTTCTCCTCAGCCTTAACTGTAATGGAGAGAGGGAGCTGTGGAGACCTTTTGGATCTGTGGGTAGCAATATCAACTCAACCCCATGAGAATCGTGACTGTCATCACTCACCCAGTGTTCAGTTACTCCAGTAATGTCTGCATGTGCTGAGAGAAAGAACTGTGGGAATCACTACGGTGTTACCTGCTTCAGTGTTGCTGCGGCCTCTCCTAGGAACTTGACTATCTTTTCAGTCAATGGATTCTGGACCTAAAATTTGGCTAATATCTAGGAACTGAGCAAGAGAACATGATGGGGGGGGGCAGCATCGACCCTTAGTATCCTGATTTCTAACTCTTTTTCTGGTCATAGACAACCCCTGGCACCTTCACAGATACACTAAACAATCTCTGCTGTTTCTTGCAGATCAGGGGCCCTTGGCTGCTTCTCCATGCAGGTTGCAAGAGTAAAGGCGGCCTCTGACTCATAGAGGTTATATCAGACCCTGGCGTCTATTGCTTTGGGGACCTCATGCCTCCACTGATACTAATGTGACCAGGTGTGTGACCACTTCTTCTGTCATTGTCCCTAGTCCATAGAAAGAGAGGTGCCACTGAACTTTTTAGTGACACTGGTGTGCCTTTCACCACTCCACTTCTGATGGCCTTGGAGGTGGCGTGTCCTCTGGGTCCTCCTTTAGAACATAATCCTCTGATAGATCTGCTTACTTTGTATAACATATCTATCATAATAAAAGCACAATATTCTAATTAGACCTGCTGTCCTTCTGAACGACCTTCCAGATGAAGCCAGGGCGGCGAGGGAAGCCCAGATCCCAGGTGCCAGGGGGAAGCCGGTGCCGGCAGCCGGGGGAAGGAAGGCCTACTCTTGCACGAATTTCGTGCATAGGGCCTCTAGTTCCATATAATTATCCCTGGCTTTTGGACACTAGGTCTTCCCCATCAGACATTAACGTCTGCATGGTAGACAGCCTTAGTTGGAGGTTCTGGGGGTCTGTAGCTACCACTCTCAGGGTCTGCGTCTGCTGCTCAGCCACTACAGCTCTTCCACAGCAGGAGATAAAGGTGTGCTTGTGAGCTGTCCAAAGGCCCTCTGTCACTTACACTCCTCTATCTCTGACACTTGGCTTTTTACTATCCTTCTGTGGGCCATCAATGCAACTTACTAAGCTTGGCCACTACTGTGGTCAGTGCTGTTACTTTCCATAGCCTTGAATGCCCGGATGCAAACTGGCACAGATGCTCATCTCCCCAGGGATACTGTCACAGGTCATCCTTTCAGCGAAATGCTTCCAGCTGGGGTGCAACCTTATGCCAGGCGCTAGGCACTAGGACAAGCACGGGCTCTTGTCCACAGGACAGCTGCTGGCCTCAAGATTTGCTCACCCCCAAGGAATCCGGCCTCAACAATTGCATTGCATCCAGCTCAGTCATCCAAGATTTGTTTAATGGATGGGGTTCTCTCATCCCCTTGCCTACATATACTTGGGAACTAAATCTCATGAACAGTGTTACATTTATGGGAACATGAGAATTTATTTCCTCCTTATTCTTGCCTGCTTTACTTTCCTCACTTTTGTTGTGAGAAAGAATGACAGGTCAGATGCTTTGTTTGGTAAATAATGCATTGATATCAGGCTATGAGATAAAGTCTTTATTAGCAAGAAAAATGTTTTATGTTTTTTGAGTGCTGGAAGACTTAAACCACTTCATACTTGCTCTCTGAGACTTTGTGACTGTTACTGAGGAGGTATATAAAATTGATAACCCTCTGACATCTGTAAATATCACAGCAATGTCTCATTTTTTAAAAACTCAAATAGCCATATTTTTCTTGATAATGTTATAGTGGTAATGGAAATATTCTATATTTTTTAAGTACTCGTCCATTTATTTTAAGAAGTCTATATGGAATCAAGTTAAATTCTCACATTAGTTTTCTATTGCTGCATAATTAATTAAAATATAATGACTTAAAATAAGTATGATCTTGGTATTCTACAGGTCAGGAATGTCAGGGTGACATAGCAGGAGGCCTCTGGCTCAGGGTCTCTCAGCAGGTGTCAATCAAGCTGTCAGTTTGTCTGTTTGCTCTGAAGTTCTACAAGGAGATGATTTGCTTCCTATGGCATGTGGATGTCGGCAGGACTCAGTGCCTCCCAGGCATCAGTCCTAGAACTCGAACCTCAGGCTAAACTCCTAACCTCAGTTCCTCACTGACTGTTAGCAGAGTCTCAGCAACCTCTGCCACATTCACCTCTACAGGGGACCCCACAAAGCAGCTTCTCTTCTAAGGAAGGAGCTGAACAGCGAGTGGGGGATGGGCACCCAAATGGGAACCACAGTCTTTTCATGACCTAATCCCTGAGATGCCATCCCATGATTTCTCCTGGACGCTGGTCCCTGTAGGAGTCACTGCATCTATCCCATACTCAGGGGGAGGGGACAGCACAGGGGGTGATATTAAGCAGAAGGGATTATTGGGGGTCATTTAGAGGCTGCCTACCACATGTCTCTCCTCCAACAGTTTTGACAGAATTTTATTTATTTATTTTTAATTAAAAAATATATATTTTATTGACTTTAGAGAGTAAAGGAGAAGGAGAGAGAGACAGAAACATCAATGATGGGAGAGAATCAGTGATCAGCTGCCTTTTGCACACCCCACAGTGGGGATGAAGTCCGCCATCTGGGCATGTGCCCTGACCAGAAATCAAACTGTGATCTCCTGGTTCATAGGTCGATTCTCACACCAGCTCGGCGGTAGAATATTTTGTATATGTTGAGGATGATGTATTGCATAATACAAAGCACATTATGATCACGTAAGGCATTCTGTGTTTATTATTTATGTTGCTTGCCAGTGTGACCTTTGCCAGATTAATTTTTGGGAGCCTAATTTCTCCTGGAAAATTTGGGATAGTAATATAGATTCTGTCCATACCACAAAGTCATAGTTATTTTTTTTCTCAGAGTGGCCCTTAGTATGGATTCAATATACATTTCTTAAAAAAAAAGATGGTTATTAGAAATGACTTTCTTTATATGAAGTAATTATTCACTGGCATATAAAGCAGTTCTGTAAATTTGCAAATAACAGAGTTGTAATTTTTTTTATTCAACTAAAGTGTAACTAAATTTTTATTAGTAAATAGACACAATGGAAGTTTTTTTTTTTTTTTAAATAACTGTTACCATGTTTATGATTTGCCTTTTCTATGTGGAACGCATACCATACTTGGATGAAGAGATACATCAGTCTTGGCTGGTTTCCCCTCTCTCTGCTGCTCCGAATTATAAAACCACAAGAATAGGTCCCGCAGTGCTGGCCTTCCTAGCTGTTCTCTCCACACCCATCCATCCCCTTAGCAGCCGCAGGCACCGCTGACCTGAGACTGCGACCTCTGAACCTTCAAGGTCTCCTTTCTTTATTTGTAACATGACGGGAGGTGTGTGTGGGGAGGAGGCTAAGTGATTGGAGGGACCCCTCTGAGGTCTGTTAGTTTCCTGGGAAGCTATTATTGGCTGCACCCATTTTCGCAAAGAACATTTCCTAAATACGATCCCTATAAAGAGAAATTCTTAATTCTTACAATGCTGGCTGCACATAGAACTTGCCTTTGCTTCAATCAGGAATTACCACCTCACACTGATATGCTATTAGTTATTTCAGTGAGAGTAAGAAAGCATCTAGCTGAGTGTCCTGAGTATACTATCAATTTAATTTTTTTAATGTTAAGAATAACTTAAGCCATTGGGATAACCTGAAAGAAAAGTGCCGAGACTTATGAATATATTTTTTATTAGATTTCATATTTTTCTCTATCGTTTTATAATATTTAAATTCTATGATCAATTTCATTGATGCTTACATAATGGCACAAAAACTATGATAAAGGATGGGGCAAAAGTAGGTTTATAGTTGTTCATATGGAAAATAATACAAAAAGTAATGAACAGTAATACAAGATTAAACTGTGTTTGGCGTATTTACAAGTATAAACCTACCTTTTCCTACCCTGTATATCCCAAGGTCAAATACATATTAGTTTTCTTTGTATTTTTTAAAATAAGGTGCTTTTTTTGTTTCAATAAAAAATTTCACCGAGACTGAAATCTGCTTTTAGAGGTCATTTTGTTTTGTAGCGGAAATGGCTCTGCAGTGGAAATAGCAGAAATGAGGATTTTATAATGTGCTGCCACGTATGTTCCTTGTGCTTTGGCAAATGCTGCTGCCGTTCCTTACAATGTGGCCCTGAGGTGTCCGTGCAGTGTCCTCCCGGGCCAATGCAGAGAATAATGTGACCTGACACTGAAATAACCGCCAATGATGAAGGCAGCGTCCCAGCTGCTGGGGAGAAGGTCAGAAACTCTGCCCTTCGGCTGGCAGAGCGGAGAGGATGATGCCCCCGGGACTTCAGCTGTGAGCACGCAGCCAGAGCCTTCCCTGCGCCAACATATTGACAGAGGACAGAGAAAGGTTTAATTAACTCAACAGCTAACCTCAAACGTTGAAAACAGTCTACAACTGGACAAATAGAGATGGAGCCCATTACTTCTTTACGGTAAGGGTCATTCATTTGCGGGGTGCCAACTACCTGACAGGATTTCCCGGGGTTCACCGTCTACTGGAGAAATGGAGATGAACACACTGATTAGACAAATGATTGCACAATTACAGACTCTCACAGGCTATGAGTCATGAGAGTATGGAAGAGGGGAACTGGACTCAGTGTTGGGAGGTCAGGAGGAGGAACTGAGGTGATAACTCCATCAGGTTGGAGTCCTTTGCAAGCTCATAATCAACAGAAGCAAGGAAAGAGGCAGGACCTGACCAGGGAGAACAGCAGGGGCCTCGGCCTCCGGGAGCTGTCGCATGCATAGCTACTCAGTAGTGGAAACCAACGACTAGTGTGGCTGGGCAGAGAGAGAGAAGGAAAGTAAAAGTGGACAGTTAATCTGGGTTATCTTTAGAGAGCCAAAGAGTTGGAAATATTTTATTACTTGACCTTCTCAAATATAATTACAAAATGTACCAATCCATTAATAAAAGATTAACAAACTTTAAATTTTTGAAGGAGAACAGGTTGATATATTTTCTGAAATATAAGAATATTTAAAAAATTATTTTCGGTGCCAATGTTTTATGACTTCCTGAGATTAAGCTACTTAGTGGAGATTCCATCACTGAGTGGGTGCTGAACATGCAAGGCATGTTACATATTTTGGCCTTTATTGAAAAAAAAGAAGGGGTAACAACGCTAGTTTCAGAGGGACAAACAATCTGGAGAGAGGAGAAAGGGAGGGGGCAAGTCCAGATGGGAGGTCATGCAGTAATGCATTCCAAAAATGTTATGTTGAAAAGAAGTATGAAAGACAGACTTGATACACCATGAGAAGGTAAAATTAAAACAGACAACATGGATGGACATGGAGAGCATTATGTTAAGTGAAATAAGCCAGTCAGAGAAAAATAAGTATCACATGATCTCACTCATTTGTGAAATATAATGAACAACATTAACTGATGAACAAAAACAGATCCAGAGACAGAGAAGCATTGGTCTGACCGTCAAACCTCAGAGGGAAGGGAGGGGAGGATGGGGGGGGGGGGAGAGAGATCAGCCAAAGGACTTGTATGCATACATATCAGACTAACCAATGGACGCAGACACCAGAGGGGTGAGGGCACGAGTGGGGTGGGGGGTTTGCGGGCAATGGGGGGATAAGGACACATAATCAATAAAGAAAACAAATAAAACAGCAAGATTTGAGATTTCTTGCCAACATGGATTGTATTTATTGAGATTCTGAATACCGGAGGAGTTGGATGGTCCTGTTTTTGTTTTTGTTTAGTGGGGGTGCTGTGATTATAGGTCCGTGTTTAATTGTGAAGCAGGTTTGATAAATTCAAGTTGAAATATTAGAGTCAGAGGAGGGCTCTGGGCTGGGAGGATTGCTTTCAGGGTCATTGACTTGAGGAGAATACACTGCCTACAGGAATTACAATGTTCACTCTTCAAGTAGCTGAAGAGAAGCTGAAGCAGACACCAAGGAGGATGAGGCAGGGAGATGTGAGTAAAATCCGTAGAGGTGATGAAAGAGAAGCCCTGAGTAAAAGATCCTTTGGCAAGCGAACCCCAAAGAGCAACTCAGTCTTCAAACAGACACAGGATCAACAAGCAGAGCCTGGGGATAAGGCAGGAAGTAGCCAGATCTCAGGAAACACAAATCCATGCATTTAGGTGTCTGTGGTTGTGCATTTATGTTCTTTCATCTGGTTAAAAAGACTTAATGGACAGAATCATTTTATAGCCTTTTAAAATGTAGTTACTAATTATTGATTGTCTATTATGAAACAAGAAGGAGGGAGATAGAGAGAGGGGGAGTAGAGGGAGGGAGAGAGGGAAAGAGCACAGGGGAAGGGAGAGAGAAAACACTTTTTGTTAGTAGGGGAATATAGACAGTAAACAGTCAGTGTGTTAGGGAAGAAAATGCATTACATCGGGGATTCAGGGGAAATTTGGATACAGTGACATCTGAGTGCAGCCTGAATGCAGTGAGAAAAGGGGAGATAGATGCACATTGAGGCTGGAGGGGACTTGGTTTGTCAATGGGCCTAGAAAGGGGTAGACATGAGACAACTGGTGGTCGAACTATGTATGGCTTTTGAAGTCATGAAAAGGATGATGGATTTGCCTTATTCTGAGATAAGAGACCATGAGCATTTCCTAGTGGAGACATTGCATGACTGCCCCTGCTTTTAAGGGACTATCAAGGACGCTTTGGCTGCTGTGAAGAGAACAGACCGCAGGGAAGAGCTGGAACAGGAAGAGAAGTTAAGAGGCTATTCGAGTAATGTAGGGTCATCACAATAGCCATCAGACACAGGTATGGGAAGTGAAGAGAGGTAAAGGAATTGTAGATGATAAAGCAGACAACGAATCTGTTAAACACTTTTTGGTTGTGTTTGTTTTTTTCTCTTAGGGGAGTGAGGATTGGGGAAGCTGATGTAGGAGGTGGTGAGGTGAGAAATGTGTGTGCCTTATTTGGGAGAATATACATTTAATATGTAAGTAGCATGTGTTGAATGGGAATGGGAATAATCCAGGAGGAATTTTAATAGGAAAAGGTAGGAGAAAATAATTGCTGGAGTGGTACACTTGAGCACTGAGCCTTTTGAAAGTATTGATTAAGCGATTTCTCTGTGCCAGGCACAGTCCCAGGGACATTAAAAACTAAACACACAAAACACCCATTCTTAGAGAGCTTAATGCTAACGACTGGGGAGAGACAGTAAATAGATTAAGTAAACAAATGCCATGTCAATGTACATGTGTGAGAAAAATATACTTAAGATTTAAATAAATTTGGAAATAAAGAGTAAAATATAGCACTATTACCCACTGCTATGCGATGTTCCTGTAAACTCTATTAGTTTTCTTTCCCATACACTTCCCTGCACTTTAATTCTTGCACAATACGGTTGTACGTATTTCATAATGAGAAAGAGACAACAAGGTGATTATTTGGCCAATGGGACAGCATCAACAGATGCGCTTTTCGCTGGCATGAGGCGTGCATCCCGTCCGAGCCTCGCCCTGCTTCTCCTGCTGGCCTTCCTCTCGTTCTCTAAGCTCATTTCTGCCATAGCCGCGCCAGCCCAGTTCTGTCTGGGGACCTTCTACTAGGAGGGCCCAACCGACATGAAATACCAGGTTAGACAGTAATTCAAGGCGGAACTGGGGTAACTTAGCTTCCATCCAGTTAAATCATATGCTTTTCTCACCAGCTCCTAGTGGTGTCAGCTTAATGTCACGGAAGTTAACGGCAGATTATGTGCCTTCATATACCTTCACACACAGCAGGAGTACAGATCAGCCGGCATTTAAATTAGTGTTTATAAGCCAAAATTATGCCACGTGCGCACAAGTACACACACACACATACACACCCCTTATGGAACAACATAAATATTATAACCACATTTTTCCAATGACTTGACAATTTTAAAGGTCTTAAATAAAAAGAATCATGAACACTGTGTATATAGCACTGAGAATTCAAATGGTGGATATGGTTAAGTAGGGCAAGAAAAAATACTAGTTAAATGCCATTGAAACTGTCTCTCAATCGTTTTGGTTCCTATTCAGCTTAATTCTTAGTTCCCTCTTTATCAAGACTATATGGTCAGTGAAAACAGGAAATCCATGCCTTCTTTACATGTCAGGATCTTAAAAAAATATAACAAAAAAATTACAAAAGTCATCAAGAATAAGGAGGAGAGGGAGCTCAGTATTGTTTGGGTTTTTTACAGTTAAAAAAATCTTAAATATCCCTTATAATTCCTACTTAGATTGCACATCACTTCTGAACCAACCGTCGTGTCTGAGGCTGCCTTCTTAGACTGGACAATTCCGCCCAGTCCTGGGGCAGGGGGGTGAGGCCAGGACTCAATGGTGGAATTGTGGTGGCTGTGAGAGAAGGCAGCTTCCAGAAGGACATACAGTGGGACGCACCTAAAGTCCTCTTCTACCTAATTACACTTTTTAGAACCGCCACTTCTACTTCAAATTTTGCCAGAAAGAGGAAAGTGCAAACCCAATGTTGAGTCAAATTCATTTCTCATCACTGATCTCTTAGTTACAAAGACCCCGGCCTCTTTAAATTGCTGCTTGTACAAAGTCAGTTAGCCAAGGGCCTTCATTGTCCGCAGTTTCTGATGGTGGGAGGGATGGGGTCATTTTCCAGTCGCGGTTCTGGAGGTCCCCTGCCTCTTTGTGACACATACCGAACATGTACAAATGTGCCCATACACACACATACAAACATGTCACACATATAAATGGATGTAGGGTTTTTACCCACAGTATTTATGGTACACATGTGAAATGATTCATAAAATACATACAGATTAATCAGATCTGGATTTCATTTAGACATTATTTCATATCTCATATATATTGGTTTTTAAAATAAAACAAAACACAGACTTACAAAATAATGCTGTATTTGTACTTCTTTAGATGATACTGTCTCTCTTAGAACAGCACCGTGATTATTGCCATCTAGGTTTTATAGAGCATTCTGAAAAATAGATTCGTTTACACTCTTTTTTACAAATTTTCTCTGTTACCCCAAACCCAGGCCTTCAATTAGTTTAAAATAATGTAGAGATACTTGCAAAAGGACTGAGTTTTCCAGGTTTCGTTTCCTATGTGCAAAGGAAAGCATGTTTTTAAATGTCTAATAAAGCTTTTTGAATGTGTAGTCACAGATGTTATTTCCAAAGCCTGGATTTAATTTCTGGTTGATCTGAAGAGTTGTATTTTTTATGCAAAGGCACATCATGAGAGCAAACTATGCAAATAGAAGATAGAGATTACTGTGGACGCCGGTGACATAGCAGAAAATGTGGTTTCCAGTGATTGAAAAGCAAAATGGCAAATGCTAAGAAAAGAAGGCATTATATAACAGCTCACAGCAGGTACAAATAGAGTGACCTTGATATAATCCTACCTTATCAGTTCTGACTTCTGATTTCCTTACATCGAAGGACAAGCATGACTGGAATTGTAATATGGATGTACATGAATACAATTGATGACAAAACCCAGTGTGACTATAAAAATGGAATTTAAAATCTGTTGGGCAATGTTGCAAATTTGCCCAAAATATATCTAAAGGTGAGAAAACTATAACATATCTATGAAGAATTGTGGCGAATCTCCAAACTGCTAACCTATATAACAAAGTGATTTTCAACTATAATACGTAACTATAACATGCAAATCATATGCAAATAATTTATATGTAAAATTGTTTTACATATTTACATGTAAATGTCCACATTACATGCACACATCTTATGTAAATTATATGTAAATATAATTTTATTATATGTCAATAAAGTCCTCATTACTAAGACACATCAAAGGCCCCATTGGCTAACACAAATTAAAAATAAAAGACAACCTGCTGTGAGAAAAACCTAATGTTATTTTCTTTCAATTTATCATTACAACAAGGGAGTGCATTTATCAGTGCGAATATACACAGTAGGTGCTAAGTAAATATTAACTTTCTTTTCTTATGGGGGAAAAATCCCCAGAAAGTTGTAGTGTTGTAAAGAATGCTAATCATCTAGAAAGGGAGAATTATTATTCAACTGTGTTGGGAATATACTCAAGAGCCAAACTGCTGGGCCATAAGCTAGGCATATGCTGAGCTTTAGCTGATACTGCCAAAGATTTTTTTTTTTAAGTTATTGTACCAACTGACACTCCAACAAGTTAACATATGACTTCTGCCAGCTCCACAGTCTGGTTACCACTTGATATTGTCAGTCATTCTGATTTTAGACATTCCGATGGATTTTTAGTTGTTTTTTTTTTCTTCTCATTGTGGTTCGAATTTGCATTGCTCTGATGATAAATTCTTTCGGGAAGTTTTCTACATGTTTGTTCACGATTTGATTATTCCTTTTTGTGAAGTGTCTGTTCAAATATTTCATCTACTTTTAAATTAAGTTGTCAGATTTTCCTGTTGACTCCTTTTTTTTTTGTCTGGGATACTGATTTTTTGTGAGGTATAAGTATTGCCAATACCTTCTCTAAGTCTGTGGCTTGATTTTAATACAATTCCATTCATTGAAGTTTTGTTTGATGGGTAGTGGCGGTTTCCCCAGCCTTGGATGTTACTCTCACTTGTCTGAACTGGCCAGCCTCTGCCAAATGCTCTAGCGGGGCCCTGGGGACACCTCCTGAACTGTCCTCGGCAGCTTTCTCCTTCCTCTCTGTTCTTCTGGGCTGATGACTTGGGTCAACTTTGTCTAGATGCGCTGGTCTCCTCAGGCCCTCGGCTCCATCTTCTAAATTCAAGGTGTGCGCTGGGCTCTGAATGGGCTCCCCTTCTGGTGCTGTGGTGGGCACTCTCCCAAGGCTGGGCATGGCAGACTGCCCCCAGACCAGCGGGCCTCAACCTGTGGGTCGCGACCCCTTTGGCGGTAGAATGACCCTTTCACAGGGGTCCTGCATATCAGATATTTACATGACGATTCATAACTGTAGCAACATTACAGTTATGAAGTAGCAACGAAAATCATTTTATGGTTGGGTCACCACATGAGGAACTGTATTTAAAGGGCCAGAAGGTTGAGAACCACTGCCCTAGACTGTTTCCCTCAGAGGTCACTGCATTGATTCTTGATGTTGAAAATCACTGTTTTAGCCCTAGCTGGTTTGGCTCAGTGGATAGACCGTCGGCCTGTGGACTCAAGGGTCCCCAGTTGGATCCTGGTCAAAGACACAGGGAACCGAGCCTTTATTTTATAAGTATAGGCACTGTTTATTTTTTTTAATTATTGGGTGACACTAGTTAACAAAATTATGCAAATTTCAGGGGCACAATTCCATAAGAACACAGCACTGTGTGCTCACCGCCCTAAGCCAAGTCCATCAGCGTTTATCCCTATCCCGTCCTCCGGAGCCTTTAGAATCATGGGGTAGATCAACATGTCTATGTGTCAGTGAAAATGCTGAAGTTGTTTTTTCTGATATCAGAGGAAAATTGATTTGTTCTAGAGAATGAGGATGAAGTCTACTGACCCTTCATGGTAGAAAGCAAAGAAGAAAGGAGAGCACCAGGGAGAATAATGGTCTACTTTCAAATTCTACGTCTGAAGGAGAATGGGTGTGGCTCGATAGGGTTTGAAGATGGACATGCTGGGATGTGTCCTGGTGAACTACACTTGAGATATTTTGATGACTCAACAAATTCCCTCGTATTATTTATATTCACCAGTATAAAAAACATAAGCTGTGTGCTGAGGTTCTTCTGAAAAACTATGGTTGTTGAGATACATTTTTTAGAGGAAGAAGTCTGGCTTTGGCTGAAGGAGACGTGGGCCCCTGTCTTGCTTCTGGCAACACAGATCTATATTGTGATAGCAAAGTATCGGTTACATCTGCTAGTGACAGAGCCTATGTCCATAATGGGGAAAAAAGCCAAATTGAAGGAAATGTTCCTCTTTAAGACCCAATTAATGCTACAATTCCCTTAGATATCTAGCTGCTGGAAGAAGGTCAAGGTGACATAGAGGAGGGAGACGAGGAAGGTGACTCTGCTTGATTTAGGAAATACCAGAGGTTGTGTGTATGTGAACGTGTGAACGTGTGAACGTGTGTGTGTGTGTGTGTGTGTGTGTGTGTGTGTGTGTGTGTGACAGAGAGAGGGAGAGAGGGAGGGAGGAGAGAGAGAGAGACTGCTCAAATTTTATTAAAAATTAACCTTTTCCCTTTCAAAGTTAATTGGTAACTATTCTTTCTATTATTTTCAAAGCATTAGGAATTGGAAGATATAAACTTTAAATACATATAAGTAGGTAAGTAGACAGACAGACAGACAGAGAGACAGGTAGATAGATGATGTATACATAGTATCCCCCAAAAGTGTATACACCTACATTTTTGAGAGCTTAGTTGATGTTTCTTTCTTTTCAGATGTAACCCATTGGAATGAATAATTATTCAAAGTGTGTATATATATGATGGGCACCCTGTAGTTAAACAGACACAGTCAAGAGGAAAGACAGTTGCCTATAAACTTCACAAAATCAAGTACCTTTGAGTGACCCTTCCAGACAAAATGGAAAAAAAAATCATACTGTGGAACCCAGCAGAAATGGAAGGGAACGGTGTGTTCTTTGAATCCCCAGTCTCACTGAAGAAATAAAATATCTTATCTTTCCCTTCTTTTATCTTCACTAAATTTATGCATCCTCAGCTGCCACCCGAGATCTAAACACTAGACATTGCTATATTTGTTAGCTTAATTTTTTAAAACGTTTTATTTTTTATGATGAGTCTTTTTCTTACTGTTTGAACCCCCGTGCCTCTGAGCGGTGACTTTTTCATTCTGAAGCAGCCTGTTCTTCGGCGATACAGCCAAGGTCACCGTCGCCCTCCCCGCACCCGCTGTACGGCGCAGAGCAATAAAGCAGGTAATGCTCTGACTCAAGTGAGGGCCACAGCTCATTCCTGCCGAACATCTGTGCGGTGTGAATCTCCACATTACACCCCAAACACCAATTTTTGGGTAATATTATCATCTTTGCCTCTTTGCATTTTTATTTACATTGATACGGCTCAACTGGGAGATGCGGTGGTGGAGGCATGCATAATTTTTAATGACATAAAACGTAGGAAAAACCATGCCACTATTAGAAGAATGTCGGCTCTAAGCAATATGATTTCTAATAAGAAATAACACAGGCATTAAAAATTAGAGAAGAAGCTACTGCCCTATTTAGAAAGTGACACTGAGGGAGGAAAGAGATTGGACCATCAGAGGAAAAGTGAAAACAGATCATTCTCTGTGATGATATGAGGACTGTGGTTCCTTTTCAGCTTCTCTTCTCTCCCATCCAGAGATCTCATTTCACTGCAATTTTAATTTTTAAAATACCTAAATTAGAATGATATCCATCAAAGACAACGGACATCAGTGAGAACAAAGAGCACCAAGCTTAACAGTACACATATTATTACATTTAGGCTGACCCATATTTCCATTTTTTTTGAATGAGAGCTTCTGTATATTCAAGTGTAGAACATTCAGATAAGCATACAGGAGAAGCGCCTCTGATTCATTGGTGCTTTTTTTCTTGATGATGAGTCTGAGTACACATTTGGGGTGGGTTCAGGGATACAGAAATGACGTAGTTACCATGCCAACTCTCCCGAGGGCCTGGTGTATTATTAGGTCCCACTGTTCCATCCACTGGATAGAAATGGATTCCTCCACTGTTTAGCTAAGGTTACAGAAGGGTATGCCTATGCCTCTGGCTACAGTCATTCTTATAATACTAAGGTCATCATCTGCAGTGTATCCATATATATAAGATATGCAAAGTGCATACACTAATATGCAAAGTGTCCCCTGAGGAGTTCGACCAGGAGACTGGGAATTCAATCGCTCGCTATGACATATGCTGACCACCAGGGGGTGGCACGGAATGAAGGAAGGCCCTGGCCATCAGCCAGAAGCCAGGAAAGGAAGGCCCTGGCCTACAGCCAGAAGGCCCCAATTGGCCCTGATTGCCAGCCAGGCTTAGGGACCCTACCCATGCACGAATTTCGTGCACAGGGCATATAATAGTTTATAAAGAAAAATAATCCTTTGCCTTGAAAATTGTCCAATATTTTCTGTCTACACACACACACACACACACACACAAGCGCGCGTGCACAATCAAAAAGAGAGGAGTCTCATTTTAAAGAATTGCATCCAAACATGCAATGCCTTTTCCATTCAATCACTGATATTTTCCCTTTCAGTTAGCACTTGGCGTAAAGCGTTGCCAACCCCTTGAGAATGAACTGGTCTTCCTCCCTTAAGGCTTAATTCCTAATGGTACTTTGAGGTAAACCTTAATAACCCTTTTAGGTCCAACGTGGAGGCTGACTTGACAGACCAGGCGCTAGGAGCAGGTCCAACATCGAGGCTGAGGTCGACACTGCAAACCAGTTCAACATTCAATCCCGTCAATTAATTTGGACCAGACTGTTTGAATTCCAAAAATAAAACTGGACTGCAAAGGGTTAAAAGTAGACATTTTTTTGTCCTCCTTCATTCACAAATGGTGAGTTCCTTACAGAAACGCACAAAAGCCTTGGTTCCTAGCAGGAACTACACACTCACCAAATGCTGTCTACATACATTCCCTGGACCCTCGCTATGTGACGGAGAGATGTGAGTGCATCATAGGGACGGTAAGCTAAGGACAGCTCTGTGCTGGTTTTCCTTTAAACCCTACAGCCTGCCTGGGTTGTGTAAGACTTTGCCAGAGAAAAGCACCAGGGAATTATAAAATAGGAAACAAAATTCCTGTGAGCACAGCGCCTGTAATTAGTCACGAGTTTCGGTAGGGATAGCCGCAAATGTGAATGAGGCCGAGGTGCTCAACTCCAATCAAATCCATGGATATGAAGCAAGTCCCTTAGAGACAGAGCTATGCTGGCATTTGCATGATCTTTGTTATTGAGCCCCCAGGAGAAATAAATAAGTTTTAAATAAAAATTAACTGGTACAGTTATTTCCATTGATTAGATTAAGCGGTTGTTGGTCAGGTTTCCATTTACTCTGAGCTATAAAGTGATAGACTGTGGTATATCTTATGCCATTAAAATCCTGTGTTGCCCTGGCCAGGGTGGCTCAGTTGGTTGGGCATAGTCCTTGTAGCCAAAAGGCTGAGAGTTTGACTCCCAGGATGGGGCATGCAGGAGGCAGCCAATCGATGTTTCTCTTGCTCTCTCCTCTTTTCCCCTCTTTCTCTAAAGATAAATTTTTTAAAAATCATGTGTTAATTAAAAGTGACTATTGTTTACATCTTTTGGAAGCAAAACATATAGGATGCAAACTGATCTTTTCCCACTATAAGGGCTTCTGATTATCATTGCTTCACACACTGCTTTCTATGGTCTTGACTGAAGAGGCTATTTAAAATTTATCCAAATGAGGAAAGAAGCCTGAGTGGTTTCTAGCAAAGACATTGACTACAACAGGGAGATACGGTCATCAATTAGCATCCTTCTGAAAGCGTGGTGGCAGAAACAAATCAACAACAACACAATGATAGCAAACACAGTAACATAAAACCTGGCATCCTATAATTTACCAACACAGCATGTTAAAAATGAGATCTAAGGGAGGAGTCTTCTCTATAGATTTTATTTGTCTCCACGAAGATGAATAGTCACACCCCACTGTGGCCACTGACACCTTGCAGTGTGAAAGGCTATTTATTTTCCCGTGCTAGAGAAAGGGTTGGGAGTCTCTGAGTTGAGATGTTTGCAGGCTTTATGGAGTAATAAAATATTCAGTGAATAGATTATAAAGCACTTGATAAAATTTTAGAGGCATATAAATACCAGGCGATGCAGTCTGCTGGGAAAAGGAAATACGCATGTGCATACAAGTCCAGCCTCCGCCTCTAGTAGCTTTCTGGGTCTTTTTAGGGAGGAAGCAGGAGTGGGGTGAGGAGGGACAGGACAAAGCAGGAAGGGGATGCAGACAGATGCCTGGGAGCAGTTTGCACCCTTTCAGAAAATCAGACATCATTGCCACAATTTCCCTCCAAATAACTAAAGCAGCATGGCTTCCCCGACAACTCCTCTGCACTGTAAATACTAAATAATAAGTGCCACTACTGGTTAAAACATTTTTATCATATATATATTTATTGATTTCAGAGAGGAAGGGAAAGGGAGACAGAGATAGACACATCAATGATGAGAGGGAATCACTGACTGGCTGCTTCCTGCACCCCCACACTGGGGTTCTAGCCCACAACCCAGGCCTATGCCGTGAGTGGGAATCAAAGCATGACCTCCTGGTTCCTAGGTCGACGCTCAACCATTGAGCCACACCGACCGGGCGAAGCTTTTTAAAAGGCGAGCGCTATTTTGAAGTCCCAGGCCATTGGTATTAAATCCTCATTCACTAATATGCAAAGTGCCTCCTGTTGTTTTGATTTTTTTCCCCACATTAATTTTCTCTGAGACACCTTGTCTATCATCTTTCCCCATGGTGTTTCTGCAGCTTACCAGGAAATAACTAGTGCCCACTGAAAATTCACAGCTTGCTCTTGTGTTTATGTAAATAGCAGTAAAACGCCAGGGCGGCTAACGGTTACTGGAAGGCCAGGATGCATGTGAAGAGGCAGGAGCCATCGCCCAGGAGCAGGTGATGGGAAGGCACTTGGCGAGGGGCCTGTGGGAGGGTGGCAGGCAGACCCTTTGAAGCGAATGTGCTCGGATTCCCGGGGCTGCTGCAGTCTTCCCAGGAACAGCCTCTGGATAAGAACCATTTCTGTCGAATCCTGCCGGAGACAGATAAGTCTGCCAATTGAGACGGCAGAGCCCTGACAGCCCACGGCGTCGGTTGTGCAATAGCAAAAGACTGAAGCTGAACTATCAGAAACGGAATAGCATTCTCCGGCGGCGGGGAGGAACATGTTTGACAAGAAATTGGAGCCAGGATGGTTCCCAGTCAAACAAGGTGTCTGTTCATTCAATGCATCACATTTCCCCTCATTGCCAAGTTCAAGACTCATTTCATTACTGACATCTTCTTTTCTTTCTCCCCCTGTCAAGTTTCCAAACTTTCAGAGGCACGAGTGTTTGACACACTTCACCAGGGGACGACCTTCGCTATCTCCTTTTTAAATTAGGACCGTGATAAAAAGAACGCAATGTCTCCCCTCCGTGTTCAATTAGATCGCCCCTCCCGCCCCATTTATGAAATCTACTCCATTTAAACACCCACTCCCCGCACGTCTCAGGTTCGGAAGAAGAGTTTTATTCCAACATCGATCAAACATGAGTGCCTTCGAGATCCTTCTCCCCATTCTATCTCGAAGCCTGTCCAATTGCTATCCGTTATTAGCCTTAAACACCTTTATGATAGATGAGGCTGTGGGGACTGGGCTGATATGAACCAGAATAAGAACTGTCACCATTTTAAAATGCGATCACAGAAAATTAACCTAACTGTAGTGCGTGAAGGAAATGGAGCTCATCTGCTATTCCCTTCAATATTAAACAGTTAAACCTTAGTTTACTGACTCTGGGTAAGCCCCTTGGACATATTCATTCCTCCAAGTCCTAGGAGCCTGGGTAATAACACGTCAAAGTAGCAGGCTCTAGAGCATAATTTTAATACGTGGAAAAGCTTAGACATTCTTTCCATGAATTTTAAGAATAAGTACAAAACAACTGCCAAATGGATAACAAGCCCCATGCTAGAGCTTCCGTGTAGGGTGCCGCAGAATGAGGGATATTGATAGGACATTCATGGAATGTGACTGGCAGAGTAATTGAATTCACACAACTCATTTAACTGGTCAGAGAACTCTAATGGTTTCCGGAGGAGACTCATATATGTCTCTTTCCTGAACCACTGCTAACGGGTTATTTCCGGTAAGAGAATGAGCAGGGACACTACACAATCTAGCATTCGGGGAAAAAGAAATTTCTTTCGATGTCATTAGTTGTGTTGCTTTTCAAAGGTGGTGACTGTGAGCTTCCGATGTTTTGTTGATACCAGAAAACTTCAAATGTCGCTTACATGATGGGATCTAAGCATTAGATGGACAGAATCTAAATAGTCTGCTTGTCGTTGGGATTCACTTGTTAAATTCCTCATGACGGTAGCAGGTTGGTTTCCGTTTAGCAAGATTCCATTAAGGAATCAAAATGCTCTAAACTATCACCTCTGTCCTTTTCTTCTCAGAAGTCATTTATGGTTTCTGCTTTGTCCAAAGTTGGATCAATGTAGTTTACCCAGCATGCTTTACATTGTCCTAGGCCCAATATTTGTTCAGTGTGAGTAAATTCTGTAAATTAAATTATACACTTGTAATTTAATATGTAATTATAAAATTATATGTAATTTTCCACTTCATTGAGATATAATTGACCCACAGCACTGTGTAAGTTTAAGGTGTACAGGATATTGACTTGACATATATATTGAGAAATGATCAATAGCATGCTTTGTTAACATCCATCATCTCATACAGGTAAAAAAGAAAGAGTACATATAAATCATAATAAAACATAAGATGCCCCTTTATGTTGTGCACAAAAGCTATAATAATAAAAGCATAATATGCTAATTAGACCAGCCATCCTCCCGGACGACCTTCCGGACGAAGCTGGGGCTGCGAGGGAAGCCTGGGTCCTAGATGCCAGAGGGAAGCTGGTGCCAGGAGCCGGGGGAAGGAAGGCCTGCTCTAGTATGAATTTCGTGAATCGGGCCTCTAGTATTATAATAAAAAACTGGGCAGGGTTCAATTAGTATTTCTGTGTGTCACTCAAAGTAACCAATGTAGTGAGAATGCAATCACTTACTATAAACAATTTAATTTATTTATGCCTCCGTGGCCATATAGAGATACTTTTGGTTGCCTTCATTATAGGAAATGCAACTTTACAAAATCGTTCCTATGCATGCAGCTTGCCGTGGGTGCACAACACTGCATCCTCATTGCATTCACTGACAATGTCAGCAGACGAGTAGCAACCATGCAGATATTTAAATAAGGAAAAGATGCAGACCGAGTCTAAGAAGACAGAAGAAAATGCATGTTACACTTGGCAGGTCTGTTTAATAAAAACTCCCTGTTTAATACAAACAGGGAGTGGAGAGCTGAGAATGAGAGGTACCTAGGCCTTCACATACACACATACACACAGGCACAAATCCTATTACTCAGTGAATTATTCTATATTCATTAACTGAAGTTGCAAACCACAACCCTCCTCCCCCTCGCCCCCCTCCAACTCCCCATCCTTAGCTCAGGATGGCTTGGTAGCCTTATTTGCCAGATCTTCCGGTCCCATATCCTATGGCATCCCAATATATGCCCGCATATTAAATTTGGTCATTTTCTCTTGCTAATCTGTTTCATGTTCATTTGATTATCAGTCCAGACAGAAGAAGCTACAAGGGTAAAAGGAACCTCCTTTTTCCTCCCCTAGAGTTACACAGGTATGTATATTTATTAAGACCCATCAGTTGTAAAGATATACCATTTCACAATATAAAAATTTTGCTCAAATGAAAAATAAATAAATCTTGCAATTTTGTGTTACTCCTTGAAGTTATTTACAAAGTATTTTTTTCTCTTGCTAGCATTTCTGTTGGGTCTAATGATTTTTTAAAGTTGTTTTTTATCAGCTTCTAGTAGATAGTTTCATACATTTTTATTTCATCATTATTGCTTTCATTTATTATTTATAAAGCATCACCAATGAATGTGATAGTCTACAAATAAAGTTCAAGCATCAAAGACTTTGCAATTCAAAAATGAGAGGTACACTGAATCCAAGAAAGGCTGTGTTGTATAGGTAGGCAACCATACATTTAGTTCACATCTGTTTTCTCGCTGCTTTATCTTCTGCTTTTTCCTCGCATTTTTCCAGTTATACTTAAAAAAATTACAGAGGCTGCTATTTAGAGAGCTCTAAGAGGAAAGGTCACAGATGACTTCAGGGATGCACATGAGCCTGCTACCTGGGGGATTGCAAAGTAGAGAGAAATTCAATGTCGATTTAAGCAGATAAATGGAAGACAATGGATGCAAGTAGAGGAATCCTTTGCATTAAAAACACTAAAAGACAGTAGTGGGAAATGCATTTGAACATTTGCTTTTATGTTTCTTCAGGACGGCTCCCATTCTGTCTCATATATATGTAATACGTGTATGCATATACGTGTGATATATGCACATGCGTATGTACATATGTACGTATTCTTATGCTTAAATATAAGTTCTGTTCAATATTGTCTCGGTATTTCATTAGACATGTTCTATTTTCACTGAGTCAATTTGAATTTGCAGATGTAATATTTGCAAGGTTAAAGTTATTTACATCTCTTTTCTCAGTTTCCCTATGTCTATAAAGGGGATAATAGTAGAGAATGTCTTAGGTTTTGCTTTTTATGCCTTTCTAGAGGACAGACTGACACATTACTATCCTATATAAGTTTTCTATTTTTATCCAAATGATTACATTTATCTTAACATTTCAACAATATTATTGTTCTTTAAGTTTGTTGTTTTTGTGAACAGTTTCTGCTTTCTCTTACTGCTTGTAGCCTCAGACCTTAAAAAGGAGGCTTTTAAAATCCATGTTTATGTCCACAGGAATGATTCGCTTTATGTAGCAAACTTGAAAGAAAATTAAAGCAGAATAAAACAGAATTGCTTTGTTTGGTACTTTGCTTTTCATCTAAGACGCCATGTTTTCTCTATTTTTTATGAATTCAGGAGAAGGAAAAGGATGAGAAAACATAACTCTGAGCTTCAATAATGTATTGTGTGAGTTCTTTAGAAAAAACCAGAGACCTCAGACAGCACTGATTTCCAGTGGATCACAGTTAGGTGAGACGCTGATGGAGGGGACAAAGACGACAGCTTACTTTTTACCTTTTGTTTATTTAATGATCTCAATCTCACTTCTATAGAGAGATAAAACAGCCTCTGGAAAATTTATCCCTAAGATATCCTATATAATAAAAGGGTAGTACACAAATCGACCAAACAGCATACGTCTGCTCACTATGACGCGCACTGACCACCAAGGGGCAGATGCTCAACGCAGGTGCTGCCCCCAGTGGTCAGTGAGCTCCCACAGGGGGAGTGCCAGTCAGCCACAAGCTGGGCTGATGGCTGACGAGCCTAATGGCCCACCTCTGCGGCAGTGCTCAGGATGTCTGCTTCCCGTGGGAAGCAGGCCTACACCGTCAATCGGACATCCCCTGAGGGCTCCCCAACTGTGAAAGGGCACAGGCAGGTCTATGGGAACCCACCCCCTGCCCACCGAGTGCATGAATGTTGTGCACTGGGCCTCTAGTATTCTAAAAACCATGAAGCATCCTTGGTAGGACCAGGCCCTTGGATTACCTGCATCTCTAAGCCAGGTTGGGCATCAAAGCAGGTTTACGTTACATCTGAGCAACCTGTGGCCAGATCATTCTCTCCACTGTCTACACACCTGTGAGCAGGGTCCTCCTGGTCATCTTCTCAAATGGGGAGCTTGTTTTTCCCCCTTTTTGTCCCTCAGGGATAATATCATTTTGTGCAGGCTGTATTTTCTCTACCAGAAAATATTTTTGAGCATGTACCCTCAGGCTCTGAGCTAGGCTTTAGGGATACATTGATGAAAAACATTCACAGACTTCACATCTGGAGGGTAGTGGAGAGCATAGAGGCAAACAGATGTGTGCCAGCTAGCATGCTCTGGGTTAGCATAAGCATATGTACCACGTGCTACAGAGCATGGTCACATGAAATGGCCTGGGAGATTAGATAAAGTAACCCTCAAGACATCTTTATTGAGTTGCTGTTGTTTTTTCCTCCAGAGGGTAAGTGAGTAAGTGGGCTGATTATGGAAAACCATATAATTTTGTCAGGTGAAGAGGGAGTATTGGATTTACAGGAACAGCGTGTGCTAAAGTCAAGAAACTGCAATTGCTTTGGAAACTGTCTGCAAATCATTTAGTGCGTCTGAAACCATATCCTCAGAATTGAGACTGAGGGTCGGACAGCCTGAGACTGTAAAATGAAATGTTGTGAATGTCATTCTGCGGAGTTTAGAAAGACAAAGGGGATACTAATTTTAATCAAGGACTAAGCAAAGCAGAAGACAGACTAGTCTGGTACATGATTCATGGATGCATCTGAGGCAGGTGACACAGGAAGCAAAAATATCTCCTGTTTTATAGATAATAAATATTTAGCCAAAAGCAAAGATAATATGTATGGTCACAGAGAGAATGGGGTATTCAAAGATAAATTTGTAAAAGTTTTGTGACCAGTTGAAGTTATGAGATCAGGTCGAGGAACTGGTTTTCTGACTTTGATGGCTGCCCTATGAAGTCACCCTCTGCCAACGTAAGGCACAAAGAAAAAGGAGACTATTTGGGGAATAAGATGGTGATTCCAGTGAGTGCACTTATTCAGGAGAAATTTACTGAGCATTTACTATGCAACAGAGACCTATCCCTTTTAGAAGACACTTCCTGGTGGAAGAAATAGGCAACCGAGAAATGTGCATTTATATGTAAATATTTCTGATGGCAATGTGTATAATGGCTAAAAGCAAGCTAGGGAGTTTGGGAGTGTTACATAGGTTGTAGTTTAATGTGATATTGTCAGACCTCATTAAGAAGAAAATATTAGAGAAAAAGCATGGGGCAGGTACAGAAATAAGTTGTAGGCTATCTAGGATAGGGGGGGGCACTGAACATCCCTATTGTGAGGGACCACTGCTCCCCTATCTACTGCCATCTTTATAACCACTTGATTTCTAGAAGAAGTTAGAGTCTACGCTCAGAGCAGAATAACCTGAAATCCAAAATAGGGTAAAAACTGGTCTTAATGGTCACATGATAATTGTCCTCTTATAATCTTGGTCAGGATTTCTGAGGCTTAGCACCACTGGCAATTGGGCTGGATAATCCTTTCTGTGGGGGGCTGTCCTGTGCATTGTAGGATATGTAGGAGGATCGCTGGCCTCTGCCCACCTCCCTCCCCAGTTGGGACAATGAAAAATGTCTCAAGACATTGTCAAATGTCCTCTGTGGCTCAAAGGTTGCTGGATAACAATGCAGAATACCCACTTAAATTTGAATTTCAGGTAACCAAAAACCATGTTTTGAAAACATTTATTGAGACACATCCCAAATATTGCACAGATCAGAGTTATACTAAAAAAATGTTTATCTGAAGTTCAAATTTAACTAAGATCTTACATTTTAGTTGTAAGTCTGGCAATTGAGTTTTTTGGGGGGAGGTGGGTTTTGGGTGGAGCGTGCAATTGGCTCCATTTTGTGAGAACCACTGATGGAGGATTATATTAAAAATTAAAATAATGTGTTGTAGGCATAATTTTGACATTGCCATGTGTTAAAGCATTTAGCTTGGTGGGTTATTAATGCTATTAAAATAATTGTTTTAGTATGTTCCAACATCTCTAGTAGGGGAAAATAAAACCAAATGGTCCACTTAGTGTCATTATGGGGTCTCGGTTCTTGAGGGATTTAGAGTTTTGATAGCTGTAAAGACTTCAGTTTTCTAAGCATCCATTAGGCTGCAGATATAAAAATGATGGATGGACATCAGACCCCGCTAGTTATCCTCATGGTACCCCAGACATGGGGAATATGCATTTGCCCTCTGAGTGAGGCCTACATACTCTGTCTCGCCATTGCCCAGGGGCACCGGGGTTGCACCGTTTAATCTACTCTGGGCCCAGGCCGCTGAATCCTGCCATTGATATAATCGTCTTCTGACACTTACAGGTCTCCAGACGACACAGCGAAGGAAGATAAAAAGACAAGGTGAACTTGTGCTTGCCCTCTCATTAAATTTTGCAAGCTGCTGTGTTTAAGGTTCTATTTTATGGACCACTTAGGCAACTATTAACCTTTAAAAATTCATTAGCATTTTTATTTCAGACTTTTCAAGAAGACACAGACCAAAATAGAACAAGTGATGGTGGGGAGTTCTGACTTTGCAATTGATATTTCATTGTTCAAAACATGTTTTTCCTCCTACCCCTTGAAGGGACCACTCTCGCAAGGAACTCACCCATTCTAGCTCTCTTTTGAAACTGGCTCTATCTTTTGTTAGAACAAATTATAGTATGATGGCAGTGAGCACGCCACACTTCACTGAGATAAATTTTAGGGAAGAGCTGCTGATGACCTATTACTTCTAAATTGAAAGACAATGAAGACTTAAGTGAGCAGAGAGAGACTTGTGTAAGCAAAATAAACGTGAACCTATGTGTTTGATAAGACGATAAGTTAATACATAGAGCTTTTAAATTTTGATTGAAAAATCTGAAATGGCTAGAAATGGTCTTTCAGAACATGGAAATTTTAAGCAGGTAATGATTGGAAAATATAAAATGCTATGAATTTGCTTTAACGTCAGTAAACTAGTAATGTTCTTGCTTTTTGTGGGGAGAACTGAGAAGATGTCATATTTTTCAGATTATCATTAGAACACTGAAAAATAATTTTAAAACTACATGAGCATTATCCTTTAAATATATTTTTGGCCTCCTGATTACTTTTGCTAATTTGGTGCCAGTGTGATAGACTTTAGACATGAAAACATTAATTCACAGGTTTGAGAAGTTTCTTATAGATTTTTGTAGTTTAGCATCAAGTAGCTATAATACCCACAGCTCACTGCACATGCAGAGGAATGACATCTGTTGTACGGTGTGTCTTTCTTATCCATTCTCATAAACAGGATATAACTTAAACATAGAATTCTTGAACAATCCTATAAAATAAAAGGCTAATATACAAATCAACTCAACGGCAGAACGACCAGATGCTATGACACGCACTAACCACCAGGAGGAAGACGCTCAATGCAGGAGCTGCCCCCTGGTGGTTAATGCACTCCCACAGGGGAAGTGCTGCTCAGCCAGAAGCTGGGCTCACAGCTGGTGAGTGCAGCAGCAGTGGTGGGATGTGCTAAGGATGTCCGACTGACAGTGAGTGGGCCTAAGCCGTCAGTCGGACATCCCCCTGAGGGCTCCCGGACTACGAGAGGGCGCAGGCCGGGCTGAGGGAACCCACCCCCCACCCCAGTTCACGAATTTCATGCACTGGGCCTCTAGTATAGGATATAGCTTGAAACATAAAATTCTTCTGCCAGCAGTGAACATCCCCTGCCCTGTGAGTCTGGAATACAAAGATGACTGAACCAGACCTCTGGGCTGAAAGGTTTGGGTAGAGAGAAGAAATTTGAAAGTATCACTTTCTTCCTGATAATGTGTGCTTGGCAGAGGATGTGACTTACTGAATAGCAGGTGCCAGAGAAAAAAGAGGACTCAGTGGGTGACTCATTGCACGCTCATGGTATACAACTCGTTTTCTTTATTTTATTGATTTCAGAGAGAGTTAGAAACATCAATGATGAGAATCACTGATAGATTGCCTCCTGCATGCTCCCTTCTGGGGATCGAGCTCACAACCCGGAAATGTGCCTGACTAGGAATCGAACCATGACCTCCTGGTTCCTAGGTTGATGCTCAACCATTGAGCCACAAGAGCTGGGCTACATCTTGTTTTCTTAATCAAGATGCAAGGGAGCCGGAACCATTAGGAAATCTGATGGAAACATATGAGGCATTACTCAACCCCGTGGTGAAAGCCAGAGAAGTGGGAGTCACGAGGAACTGTCCCACATAGGATGGGTCAGGGCTCATCCGGAAGTAAGAAGAGTCAGGTGTCGAAGCAAATTCTGGAGGTCATGGTTTGGCAGGGGAGGAGCACCTAGACTCTCACAGCTTAGCTGCAGAGGGCCCTGTAGAAAGACCCTCAGCTGGAGGAGCCACTTCCCCGGGAGGCACTGCGAGAAGCCCAGAGCCCAAAACAGCCGCTGATGGCTGGATACCCAGTTTGAGTGGAGCAGGTACCCCCCTTCCCAGCCTTCTCTGCCCCCCACTCCAGCTAAATGGTTACTGGAAACAAATGGAATTATGGCTTCGGCTACTCCCCTGTTAAGTGGCAGATGATTACTGGGTAATAACAGAGTTTGGAGACTTAAAGAATAAATGGCTGATATCATCAGATGGAAAAGTACAGTCATGACATTTTCGATGAACAAGTAAGGTATTTTTTTTCCACTGAGTTTCTGGAACCAGACAATGGGTTAGTGTGAATTAATTTAGGAGCCTAATAATTTCTGGCTGCAACGTTCTTATTTCACTACATGGTACCCCTAGACACTACCACTCTGGCTGATCATTTTACTTAATTTAGAACTACTGTGCTACTTAACTACTGTGTTAAGTATATAAAACTTAATCTATTTTTCCTAATAAAGTGGACCCGATTTCAACTTATTAAATGAGTAGCAAGGCAGATAAAATCAACTGTCTTAAATTTAGCAAAAATCCCAGTTTCTTTTGATTTCAGAACTATATTAGAAAAATAATAAACTTGATGTTTTCATGTTAAATTTCTGATTTTGAAACCTCTGAGTCTTCCTTTAGCGGGATGGATGCTGCCAGTTATAAATGAAGGCCAGACAGGGTGCATTGATGAGGTGACACATTTTCTCCTTGGAAACGTTTAAACCCTGAACACAAAAACATTCTGAAAATTCACCATTGTTTTGTTTCGGTCCAAGCCATTCAATATGGCTTTAATTAGCTTTCAGAGTCTCCGGCACAAAACAGACTGCTGGCAGAAATACATTGTTTAAAGGAAAAACACAGACGGTGATGAAATGCACAGCCTCATCTCCGAGAAATAGTGGGCTCCGCGCACCACATAGTGTTTGTTGTCTTCAGACCACCTCTGCCTCCTTTGACTTAAAAATGTGCTTCTTCCATTTTCCATGGAGTATCAACAGCTTCAGGAACTGGAAGTTAACTTTGAGAACTGCAGCCAACAGTGCTTTTTCTGCAGGAGTTCCAGTGTGTTATTTAAAGGAACAGCGAGCTCTTCAGGGTTTCTGTAGAGCTCATCCAGGTTTTTGAGATGCTGTTTATTCACCGATTGTTGAAAATAGGGTACAAGGATATAACTCTGAAATGGGGAAACGTTACTCTTCAGAGGCCTGTTGGTCACCTCCACATGGACGTTGAGGTTATGTCCTTTGTGCCGGACAGGGCACTGATGCCTGGATAAGAGGAGGGTTAATGAAATTGAAAAGGAAACAGTAGAGGGTAGATCTGAAATATTCTTTGAAAAATAACAGGTTTTGAATATATTCTCCCTGGAAATTTATCTAACAGCTATCCTCCCAAGTTATGTTTGGTATTATATACCTATTAGAAACACGGTGCATGAAATTCATGTACTCGGGGGGTGGGGTGGTCACAGCCCATTCTGTGTCTTCTCGCAATCTGGGAGCCATTAGGGGATGTCTGACTG